>NC_077231.1:71381686-72025363 GCF_027887165.1 Monodelphis domestica | reverse complement strand
TACTTGAACCCAAGTCTTTGTGACACAGGAGGCTGGCTCTCTCTGTACCATGTTATGCTATCCCTTTTCATGAAGCCATCATATATTATTTTATAGTATCATTATCTGTGCATATTTTTTTATTCACCTACTAGACTAGAAAGCTCCATGGTATGGAAATTATGCCAATCAATTAATAAGCATTAATGAAGCCCTTACTTTGTGTTAGACACTGTGGCAGATACTGGAGATACAATTAAAGCATCTCTATATTAGGGGGAGGATAAAGCCCTGGGCCTGGAATCAGGAAGACCTGAGTTCAAATTTGACCTCAGATACTTTCTGTCTGCCCCTGGGGCCAGTCATTTAACATCTCTTTACCTTAATCCACTGGAGAAGGAAATGGCAAAGCACAACATTATTTTTGCCAAGAAAACTTATGGACAGTATGGTCAACAGGATCATAAAGAGTTGTGTATGGTTGACAGCAACAACATTCAAAGAACTTATGGAAATATTTTATTTCAGTAAGCATCCAATGCAAGACTCTACTCACAGAAGACACTGAAAAATGTCATGTTGGATTTATAGAAATCTTTCTAGGTTTACTCAAAGCAGTTACTAGGGATTTTTGAATCCTGGGCCAGTGACACAAATATGTCTTTCCATTGAGTGCAGTAGGGGTGGAAGATGGGGAAAGGACATTGTTTCCAATGCCAGCTAATTATTCTTAGTACTAGCTATTAAGTTTGGTTATATGTATGCTGCTGAACTCCTGCAAGTACTCTCAGCACCCTTTCAATTCAGCACTGTGGGACAAAGCCCATGCTGCTCATCCTTCGTTATAGCTCAAATATTCCTTCATTCCCTTGAGCTGGTCAGAACCTCTTCCTTCTATATCTCTTAGAAGTTTGCATGTTCCTCGTGGAGTGAGCATGCACAACTTTGTATTTTATTTATTGGTGTGCATATCTTATCAGCTTGACTGGGGGGTAACTTTATGGAATCTAATCAAGTTGTGAGGAGGATGACACGGGCAACGCTTCAGCAGATGTTTCATGGGTTGAGATCTTCTGATTCAGTGCTATCAGTTCCAGTGTGTGTGATAAGCTCCCCAGTTAAAAAAAGGTACTAAGAAGAGTTCAGAGGAGACCGACAGAGGGATGATTAAAGGGTTAGGCATCTGAAGATCTAGGAAGCAAAGGAACAGAGGTCATTTACCTGCAGAAGAGAAGGTTGAGAGACAACTTAATGATGGCTTTAAAGGATCCAAAGGGGTCACTGTGCTGGAGCAGGCGACTGATTCTCCTTTTTCTGCCAAAGGATGGCCACAGGAGAAATGACTCTAAACCACAGTATCGGTGATTCAAATGAGATATGAGGAAGAATTTTGACATTTGGGGCTATTAAACTATATCAGTTGTTTAAACATATAATGGGGGGCAGAGGTTGCAAAGTCTTCTTACTTCCTGGAACACTTCTATATTTAGGACAGATTAGGTATCTGTTTCACCTCCGTCCCCCTCCTCCCTTCCCCCCAGCTCCCTTTTTTGATATGCTTTAGTGATAGGGTTGTTTTTGTTGTTCAGTCTTTCCAGCCATGTCTGACTCCTCATGATCCTATCTGAAGTTTTCTTGGCAGAGATACTGGATCTGGTTATCATTTCCTTTTCTAGCTCATTTTACATTTGAAGAACTGAAGTAAACAGGGTTATATGACTTACCCAGGGTCACCCAGCTAATACTTGTTTGAAGCTGGATTTGAACTCAGGGTAATGGTAGTTAATAGAATACTGAGTTTGGAATCAGGAATACTTATATTCAAACAAAGTGTATGACCTACGTAAGTCTCTTTTAAAAGGTTGGTATAGAAGGTTGGTTAGAGCAGTTTTGGCATTTGCTGCTACTGAGCCACTATCTTGACTCTTCTCCCTCCTCCCTCTGCCTAAATAAGTCTCTTAATTTTCTTTAAGCCTTTCCTTTCCATATTAGAATTAATATTGTGTTTAGGTTTCAAGATAGAAGAGTAGTAAGGGTTAAGGCAATGGCCATGAAATGCCTGAGGTCAGATTTGAACTCAGGATTTCTCTTCTCTAGGTCTGGCTCTTTATCCATTTAGCCACCTAGCCAATTCCTCTTAATTTCTTTAGCTCTTGTTTTTGCATCTATAAAATGTGGATAAATGTTCTTGTTCTTTGTATTTTAAGAGGACCAAAATGACATCACTGTGTCAAGGTCAATGTAAAGTGTGTCCAACTGTGGTTGATCAGACCATTATGAGATAACCCATATGAACATTTGGGGAGAAAGATGTCTCTTTCTTTAAAAATTTTAATTAAAAATTAATTTAATTTTTTATAAGTTGTATTTTATTTTATTTTAAAATATTAATTTAATTTTAAAAATTATTTTAAAGTATTAAATATTTTAAAATATTAAAATTTAATTAAACATTTTTTAACTAAAAAAAAATTTTAAATTCTTACCTTCCTTAGAATTGGTACTAAGTATTGGTTCCAAAGTGGAAGAATGGTAAAGGCTAGGCAATGAGGGTTAAGTGACTTACCCAGGGTCATACAGATAGGAAGTGTCTAGGGCCAGATCTAAATCTAGGACCTCCTATCTCTAGAGCTGACTTTCAATCCATTGAGTCACTTAGTTGCCCAAGATGTCTCTCAATTTGTGCATTTCTCTTTTCTTTTGAGCTACTGCCATTCTGTTTTGCTCATAGGGCACAGTGCCCTTTTTTTGATGTGGGCACACCATGCAGGATGGTCCTTTGCCAATATTTCTCATGCCTTCCGATTAATACTACAATTCTTCAGAGACCTTGAATGGCTTCTTCTGACCTCTGTGTGAGAGGAGAAGAATATACGTGGATAATAATAGGACCTAAATCAGGATTGTTGTGAAGATTGAATGATAATGCATACCAAGTACTTTGTAAACCTTAAAGTGTTATATAAATATGATTCATTTTTTATTGCTATGTGACCCTGACCTAATGTTTCTCTTCCTGATCCAAATTCCCAGGATTTATTTACTAGGTCACAACATCCAAGGATCATAGTTTTAGAGGTAGAAGAGACCTCAGAAGCCATCTAGTCTATCCCACCTTCCATTTTACAGATGTAGAAAACCCCCCGTGGGGTTAAGAGACTTTTCCAAGGTCACATAGGTAGGTAGAAACTGTCAGAGGCAAGATTCAAATTCAGGACTTCTACCTTTAAAATCAGTGTTGTTGTTGTTGTTTTCATTGTATCATGTTGAGATTGTGATCTGAGTGTCTTGAAGGAATTTCCCAAACTGGGCAAGTTATAGACCCTTTACACAATGATGTTTTAATGTCTTGCCTCAAATAAAAAAAAAAATCCTTCTCTTTCCCTTGTATCCAGATACGCCATATTGGTAAAGTTGGCAACATTTATGATTCATTCATTTCAGGGACTTCTCTATAGTCTATCAAGGCAGGTCTGTGAAATTTCCCTTTTCCTCTAAAACACCCGTAAATACCGGAGTTTCAGAGGTTTTGAAGTCTCCTGTACTGGCTTTCTTGCCTTAGAGCCTCTAAGCTCTGTTATTGTGTGAGGGCCAAGCTTGAACCTCATTCATTAAATATGTCTGCTTGGTCTACCTTATGTGATTTTCAACTTCCCATCTCAGGTAATGCTCTTTGATACACTGGGATTTCATGATCTCAGAATGCATAACTGTGTCATACGTTTAAAATTGGGAACTTTAAAAATATAGTATTTGGATTAAAAAAAATTTTTTTTTGGTAAAAGTCCAAGTTGGCGAGTCACTGTAACATAGGGGGAAAGAATTTTGTTGTTGGTCAGTAGTTTCAGACTTTTTAAGATCCCATTTGGAGTTTTCTTGGCAAAGATCCTGGAGTGGTTGGCCATTTTCTTCTCCAGTTCATTTTATAGATGAGGAAACTGAGGCAAACAGGGTTAAGGGTCTTGCCCAGGGTTTGAACTTAAGAAGATGAATCTTTCTGATTCCAGGTCTGGCACACTATCCATTGTGCCCCATTGGGGACAAGGATGCTAGATTTCAGATCAGAGGAACTAAGTCTGAATCCCAACTCTGCTCTAGGTGTGAACTTAAATACTTCATCCCTCCTCTCTGATGTACTTTGCTCACTCATCTCTCATAGACGGGACCCAGAAAGGCTGGGTTTTCAAAGTATTATGCAGGTTCATATCTGCTTACAAGCACCCACCTAGGATTATTTCTTCCAACCAAAGAACACAATTAGTTCATAATGAACATCTAACGAAATAACAGATAGTGGTCAAAAAGGTCATGAGAGAATGTGCACCCTCAAAACTTAGGGTGAACTCTTCCCCAAGTGGTGGGGAGAGTAGACAGTAGGGATAAACACAGGTAACATATATGACTTGGGTAACACTTTCAGTGGAAGACCCCTTCATACCCCTTCAATGCTGCAGAACCATCACCATCACTTTGCTCTCATTGGGTCTGCTCTTCCCTATCAGGTATGGTGCTTCTGCTGGGAATGTCACTCTCCTGGTCCCCACTTGTCTCTTGGTGAATGCTGGTAGTTACTGGGCTTGGCAGTGTCTTTGGGGCGTTTCTCCCTCCTAGCAGGTTCCGGGTTCATTTCTTCAGAGTCACCTTTAAGGTGGTTGGTCATCCCAGCTTCATTCTGCCAGGGTGTGATGGCTGGATGTTTTGCCTAATAAGTCAGCACACACAGCTAACTAAAGCCAGACAGAATTCTCCTGACCCAAGATTTAGTCTTATATGTGTTACCCTTAAGTCTAGGAAAAGAGCATTGCGCTCTGTTCCTGACAACTCTCTCAGAGGATAAAGCATTCCCAAGATCCTCTCTGCCTTAGCATGCATAGGAATTTGTCTAAGAATAAATGACAAACGCAGGAGGCAGGGTCATTGTTTCCATCCACAGAACCTCATTCCTGCCTTATTTATGCATATCTGTCAGCAGCATTTGGAACTGTATTGACTAGCTGAAAAACCTTGTTGTCTCCCTACATGTAAGATGAAAGCAAGAGATTAGATGACCCTCTGAGGTCCCCTTTCAGCCTGAAATCTAGGATCTGATAGTAGTGCTATTTCATCAGTCTGGGGAACTTTGGGTGTGGAAATTCCCTGGGATTCAAATCACAACTCTGTTGGGCCTTATAATCTTAGAGAACTGCCCGGGGCATGGAGAGGTTAAGCAATTTTGTCTGTAGAGTATGTTTCTGGGGCAGGACTTGAATTCATTTCTTCTTGAAAATATGATCTTTCCCTTATTCTCTTATGTAGATACCCACCCACATGCCCATACATATTATATAATATACGATATATATATATATATATATACATGCTCTGTTATAATATGCATATATTATGTAACAAACATCACATTTGAATATATTATACAATATATATTTAATTCAATAGAATATATTTAATGTACTACATATTCAACATCACAATTTTTTCCACAAGATGTATTTTATTGCATATTACACTACTGCATTATTGTATAGTATAATATACAATGTATTATATTTTAATGTAATATATAATATATTTAATGTAATATAAATATATTATATTTTGATGCAATATACTATATATTAATGTAATGTACAGTGTATTTTAGGATAATAAAATATTTAACATTGTACATTTTTATATAAGATCTTTTACATATATTATATACTGTATAATGTAATATATAATATTTTTATATGCTGTTATATCTTATGGAATATATCTTAATAAAATATATATTACATTTTAATATAATATAGAATATGTTTTATTTTAATGTAATATACAATATATTTTAATATATTCTTATACAAGATGCATTATATATCATAATGTAATATATAATATATTGACATTTTAATGTCTTAAAAATATATGTAATATAACACAATATATTTTAATATAAAATATTTAACATAATCATTTTTTACATAAGATGTTATATATTGTATATTACATCATTGTATTATATTTTATATAATCTAATATGCAACATATTATATAATACTGTAATATATAACATATTTTAATATAACAGTCTATGTATTTTAATGTAATATGCAATATATTTTAATATAATAGATTTTAAGCAAGATATATTCTGTATATAAAAAATGATATTTATGCACACAAAGAAATGTATTTAAAGTTGTGTATATTCTCCCTGTCCCTGATTCTCTGCCTTTCTCTTGCTGTTACCATTAGTATTTTAAAAGGGTTCTTTTTCCAGAAGTGGGGCTTTGTCAAATGCCAGTTTCATATTTCTTCAAGTCACTTTTTGAATCATGTTCAAAACTGCCTATTTCTTGGATTTATACTTGTTTGTTATATAGGAACAATTTCACAAAGAATTCATTTATCATCTTAGCCATGTCTTTCTTCTCCTTCAGTGAATCATCAACACCAAGATGCTTTGTATTTTTTCTTTGGGTGGTACTTGATATTCAATATCACAATTCCTTAACTTCTTATTCAGGAACACAATTTCCTCTTTATACCCCCCCACCCCACCCCCTGCCCTTTCCCTCTTCTAATCACTTTAGATTATTTTAACTCTTACTGGTCAAAACTTTGAGTATCTTGTTTTTCCTCTTTCAGGGTAGGCCTACATCTTACAAGTACAATTCTTTTAGGATATTTATTGTTATTGTTATTATTTTAAAACCTTTCCCTTCCATCTTAGAATCAATATTGTATATTGGTTCCAAGGCAGAAGAGCAGGAAGGCAATGGGAGTTAAGTGACTTGCCCAGGGTCACACAGCTAGAAAGTGTCTGAGACCAAATTTGAACCCGGACCTCCTTACTCCAGACCTGACTCTCAATCCACTGAGCCTCTTAGCTGCTCCCTGTTATTTTTTTCCATTGCTTACTTTTTTCTCTTGTCTATTGTTGATGTTGCTCTCTTCACTCCGAGAACATTCTTTGTGCTCTGGAAGATTTTATTTCAGGATTTGAGGCAGGAAAAAAAAAGGAAACCAATTCTTCCTCCTTTTTATTTGTCCTGTTTGTAGGATACTTATCTATGTCTTTGAGATCTCCCTAATTAGAGTGCAAGTTCCTGGTGAATAGGGAATCTTTCATACTCAGAGCCTCATTGGGATTGTTTCAATCATTGTATTAATATTCTCAGAGTCTGGCACATGAGCTCTGGTGGATGGATGGATTGATTGGTTTTCCTTGTCTTTCCATCCTTAAACAATTCCATTCCTTAAACAATTTCCCTTTTCCTCAAGTCATAATGGCCTGGGGCGGTGCTGGAGCTTGCTGATAGAAAGGAGGAAGGGGAGATCTGGCAAAGGGAGGAATCTGGGAGGAGGGAGTACAAAAGATGCCAGATGGATGGAGCATGGCATAGTTCCCTGATATTTCTGTGAAGAAGCATTGATCGTGTCTTACATATTTGTGAAGGCCACTATTATACTCTTGGGTTTTCAAGGCAGATGAGATTTCATCTGGGCCATACCAAACAATAAGATGGGTGCTATTATTATCCCCATTGTTTTGAGTAGGAAATAAAGTTCAAAAAGATCCTAACAGCTAGGTATATAGTTATATAGCTCATTGATTTTTTCAAAGTACTTTACATCTATTATTTCATTAAATACAACTCTCCTTGGAGATAGGTGCTACAATATCATTCCCATCACACAGATGAGGAAACTGTGGCAGACAGAGATTAAGTGACTTGCTTAGGGTCCCACAGCAAAATCAGTATCTGAAGCAGGATTTGAACTCCAGTTTCCCAAATTCAGAGGCATACTGATAAATGTTTACCAAGGGAACAAGCTTTTAAGTTTCATGTTTTTTTTGTTTTTTGTTTTTTGTTTTGGCTTGTTTTAGGTCTACACAATCAATAAAACAACAAGGCAAGCTCAGTTTTGTATCTTTTGCTGATTTCTGAAGCTAAACAGTCCCCCACCCCCACCAATTTACCAATTAGTTCTGGTTGGAGCAGAGGCCAGCACACCTCCTATGTTGACTCTGGGTCTAGTCTCCTGTGGAAGGTCTGCAAAGGAACTTAGAGGTCACCAAGGCCAACTTTTTTAATTTTACAGATGAGGTAAATTGTGTCATATAAGTGACAAAAATGACAATGAAATTGGAGTCTTTTGACTTCAAATTCAACCTTCTTTCCTTTTTGACATTTGCGACACCAGATGAAGTGACTTTGAAAGCATGGGGTATGCATATGTGACATATAAATAACAAGTGCTTGATTGAGGACTTCTGAACACCAGGTCTAGCCTTTGTAGCACGCGTTGATAGAGGACCACTTTTGTTTTAAATTTTTTTTAACTTTTAAAGTTTAATCTCTTAGAACATGAATCACGTAACCATGGAAAATGTTTTTAGAGAAATGCAAATGATTTCATTTCATTTTTTACAAGTTGAACTTATATATCTTCTTCTTTTTTAAAAATATTTTTCCATGTTTCCATGATTCATTTTCGTTCTCTCCCCTCTTCTCTCCCTCCTCCTGGGGCCAATAAGCCCTTCCACTGGGTTATACAAATGTTATCACTTATACCTACTCATTTTTGCAATAGAGCAATCTTTTAAAACCCAAACCCCAAATCATATATCCATATAAACTAATGATGTCATTTGTTTTTCTTCTGTGTTTCTATGCTCCTGGTTCTTTCTCTCAGTGGGGATAGTTTTCTTTCTCATAAGTCCCTTCGGATTGTCTTATAATAGCAGAGTCTATTACATTGGACAGTTCCACAGTGTATCCATCTCTGTGTACAATGTTCTCCTGGTTCTGCTCATTTCACTCTGCATCAGCTCCTGGAGGTTGTTCCAGTTCATATAGAAATCAAGCAGTTCATCATTCCTTGCAGCATAGTAGTATTCCATCATCATCAAAGACATGGAAAAATATTTAAAAATTAAAAAAAAAATTAGAATATATTTCCATGGTTACATGATTCACGATCCTCCCTTTCCCTACTCTTTCCTTCCCCCCTCCCAAAAGCTGACAAGCAGTTCCACTGGGTTATACATGTATCACTATTCAAAGCCTATTGACAAGGGAAATATTTATAAAAATAAAATGAAAATTATATTAACAAACAAACAAACACAAATTTAATCTCTTCCCTTCTGTTTTAGAATCAATACCCAAATTTTGATGCCAGGGAAAAAGAATGGTAAGGGCTAAACAATTGGGGTTAAGTGACTTTCCCAGGGGCATAATGCTAGGAAGTATCTGAGGCCAGATTTGAACCTATGCCCTCCCAACTCCAGGACTGGCACTCTATCCATTGTGCCACCTCGCTGCCCTCCATATCCTTTTTTATACTGACTATCCCTCTCCTTTCTAATTTCTTCTGTTCTGCTTACTATTGGAAGGACTTTGAGAAAGAGGAGAAGGAAGGCAGTTAGGGAGCCATTGGTCCAGAATGGAACCCTATATATTCCCCTGGACTCCTGGCTATGGCACTGAAAAGAATGTTAATAATGCCTCGGTTGAGGGAAAAAAGAGTAGATGACATTTTCAAATCTTCTGCCTTAACGATTTCATATTGTTGCCACAGCTCATTTAGCCTTTCCCTTCGGAGGGAAGCAATGGAGGAAAGATGAGTTTGCACTGAGTGACTTTATTGACTTTCTGGGTTCCTGCACAACCCCATGTGCCCCATGTTTATCTGGGTGATCTCCACCCTATTAATCTGGCTCTAATCAAACCTAGGCAGGAGCCAGAGCTCTCCTCATTTGGACAATGATTTCTTTTCAGGCTCTGCTTATTCTGATGAGCCATCTGGAAGAGAAGAAAAGGGGTTTGAGTTAAATTTGGAGATTTTTGAAGAATGGAATGCTTAATTACTCTGTCCATTTAGGTTGAAAATGAGATCTATTTCTGGAGGCTCCCTCAATAGGATGAGTCTGATGGCCGTGAACTCTTTCTCTTGACTCCAGCCCGGCAAAGAATGGTGGCCCCAGTCAGCAAAGCGGTGATAGTAATACTAGCATGCGTATTTCTGTCCTGGGTGTCCTCCTTTTCAGCCAAGAATATCGGCCTATTTTATAAAAGGAAACCGGGCTTAAATTAGAATAGGTTGAGCTGGGCCAGTAACCTGGAATCTTTTTCTGGCATCTACGTTGGCTTGGTCTTCACGAAGTATCAAATATGCCTCAATCGTGCTCTTTCCAGGGCAACTGGGGTCACAATTGGAGCCTTGGGAAATTGGGGAATACCAAAATGAAGCAATAATTTCCTAGCACATGTTTTGCCTAAGTAAATAATGCTAACATTACCAAGTATTTTCTTTTCATTTTTGTTCAGATATGATTTTATCAGCATGGGGGAACTCTAGGTATGGAAACACCCTTCAATGAAACAGTTCAGCAATTCATTGTTTGCTATAGTATTTTAAAAAAAAATCTTTACTTTCTCTTAGCAACAGCTCTAAGACAGAAGGACAAAGGCTGGGCAATCAGGGTTAAATGACTTGTCCAGGGTCATATACCTAGGCCATATACATATATCTGAGGCTAGATTTTCACCCAGGACCTCCTGCCTCCCTGCCTGTTGCTTTACCTATTTTGCCACCTAATTGCCTCAACTTGATTCAATTTTACCAATATTTACTAAGCTCCTCCTTCATACAAATTACTGGGATATTGATTTGTCAAAAAGAAATCATAAGATTTTCCCTAGAATTTTTTTGCTCTCTGTTCCCTGCAAGTTGATATTTCTTCACTGATTGCTGTTAAGTTAATAAAGTCTGGCACCTGGGATTAGGAAGATTTAAGTACCTGCCTAGACATTTTCTAGAGATGTGATCTTGGGCAAAACACTTAAACCACTACCTGTTTCAGTTTCTTGATCTGTAAAATGGATTTCACCTGATTCATACAGTTGGTGTGACGATGTAAAACACTTTATAAGTCTTAAAGCTTTTTATAAATGCTGCTGTTGTTTGGTTATTCCTACTCTTTGTATGGGGTGTATGGGGTGCTCAGGGAGGAGTAATATCTTTGGTATGGAGAGCTTGTCGTGCCCTCCTAGGGCAGCTCTCCAGTCTCTGACCCCCACCTGACACCCAGCTCTCACTTGTGGCTCCCAGTAGCTGCTAGCATGCGGCAGCAGCCACGCTCCAGGCAACGGCTTCGACAGGCCGGCTAAACCTTGTGAGGGTAGCCATCGGGTCATCAACCCCTGGTGAACCAGGGCTTTGCTCACCTAGCATGTGAAGACTGCTTTGGCTGAACAGATGGAAGAAACTAATAAAAAGGTTCAATGGCTGAGAGGGCAACGCAGCAAGGCACTGTGGAGTGCTCAGGGCGTGTTGGAGCACAAAGGACAACCCGGCCATCCAATGCAGCTGAGGAAGTCTCCAGGTATAACGACTTTTCGTGCCACTGGACCCAGGCTTCCAACGCCGAGAGAGTGGGACTGTCTCTGTGCATCGACTTTTCCACTTAAATCTTCATGCACAAGTGTCTTTGTGCACAAAAACACACAAAGACAATCGTCATCCTCGGTTACCGAGAGACTACTACTACTACTACTACTCTTTGTGACCCCATTTGGAGTTTTCTGAGTAAAGAAACTAGAGCAGTTTGCCATTTCTTTCTCTAGCTCATTTTATAGATGAGGAAACTGAGGCAAACAAGGTTCCATTACTTGCCCAAGGTCACACAGCCCGAGGGTCTGAGGCATGATTTGAACTCAGATCCTTTTGATTCCAGGGTCATCACTTTATCCACTGAGCCATCTAGCTGTCCCAACAAATGCTAGTTATTAAGATTATTATTCCTTTGCCTATATGGTTCCCCAGTTCTGTAATAGATGGGACACTTTTTCCTCACTTCCAACTTGTGGAATCCAAGTTTTCTTGAAAGCACAGCGCAGCTGATAGCTCCTTTATCATGATGATAGACCAGTGATGGCAACCCTTTTAGAGACTGAGCACCCAAACTACATCCTCATGCCATATGTGAGCTGCCTCCTTACCCCAGATAGAGGATGGAGGAAGTGCTCCCATTGGGATGCTGGGCAGAGGGGCCAGTGAAGTGAGGAATGTCCTCAAGTGCAATGGAGAAGGGGAAGGGTGCAACCCTCTCCAGCACTTGTATCATAGGTTCACCAACACAGTGACAGAACATAAAACCCTCCCTCAGAGCCAGGGCTTTTTCATTTTTGTCTTTGTAACTCCAATGCCTAACATAATTCTGGGAACGTAGTAGGTATTTAAGAAATGCTGTGGATTGATAGTGTAATGATTTTAAATTTAGGTTTTATACTAAATATGAGTTATAAATTAATATTGTGGTTGCTGATTTTAAAATATCATAGCCTAAGTCAAAATGACTTTTAGCAGCTTCTATTTACAAAGAGGTAGAAAGAGTAAAAGTGTAAAATGTAGATAAAGAGACAGATTCCAATAAGCCTACCAGCCCTTCTCTGTCAGGGGCTTCCATAAGTCCCTATCTTCACATGAATTTCCCAGTAATCCTCAGCCAGAGTTCCACCAATGCAACCTCCTCCAAAGCCAAGGCAGAAATCTCAGCCAATCTTTCCAAACACCAGGAAAGGAATGGACCCTAGACCATGTTGGTCTCTTCTTTTATGCTCCTTTTCCCACATCACTTCCTGTCACTCCTCCTCTTCACGGAAACCAATTGCAGTCTTTTAATTTGCCTAGCCCTGCCCAAGGGGGTGGGACATGCAGTGACCTTTGGAGGTGTGAGCTTACTTTAGTAAGTGACTTATGAACTCTCATACTTAATGGTAAGTAGGGGTGTTTTGAGTTCTTGATTTGATTAGCTAAAAATAGACAGGGGAAAGTTAATCCTATCTTCACAATAGATTGCTGCCTGTCCTCTTTCCTGATTCCCACTAGTTATAAAGTCTTTCTGTTTCTTGAAGTTTTATAATTTTTTATTTTCTTTCTTGTGTACCTGTGGTATCTTCATTTTACAATGCAAACTCTCTGAGGCAAGGGGCTATTTCATTTTTGTCTTTTCTCTTTCATGCTCAGGATATATGTTAATGAATCTTTGGGGATTTGGAGTTAATGAAAAATCATTTTACTAAGAATCTGCCACCAAGGTCCTTAGGCTCTCACTCCTTAGAATATGGAGAAGATTCTGGTTTCTTACAAGTTCTACTAATTGAAATCAATCTCTGGCCAGGGCCTAGTGCTCTGAATAGGCTTTGAGTTTAGTTCAACAGCATCTATTGCCTGAATTCTATTAAGTCCCCTAAAGGCTAGACACCTGGTGATAAATATTTGGCCATACAAGCTTGTAAACATTACTATCAACTGAACAGGGAGGTTTCACAATCTATGCTGGTAGAGGTAGTCTTACTGATGAAACACCAGATTTCTTGAAATTGAAATAAACCAGTTGTGAATAGAGTTTCTTACTTCTCCTTCTAGGGGAATCCTTTAAAGCAAAATCAGAAGCAATCTCCAGGGCAAACCTTCTTGGGTGAGATTCAAAATTGGACCCAATCTAAGAATAGTCTAAGAAAAGACTTGTGGAAGAGATCTGTGTTTAACATTGCTTCGACTCCTCTGGAATTTTCTTTTTCTTTTCTTTTTCATTGATAACTCATAGCAAACTCAGCAGCAAACAAACTTGTTTATCCTGCAGTATAACTAAAGCTGTTACTAATCATTGTGTTGCCCCAGGGAAAGCATCATAAATCACATCTTTGTCAAGGAGTTGAGTGGAAGGATGTGGGTGGGGGTTAGGAAAAGGGAAGGAAAAGGAGACTCCAGAACAGAGACCACAGGAACACAAATTTAGAGTTGGAATAGCCCTCCAGGGCCATATAGTCCAAACCCTTCATTTTACAGATGCAGAGAATGGGATCCCAAGCATTTGTGACTTGCCCAAGGCCATATAGGTAGGATATAGCAGAGATGGGATATCTTTCCCCTTAGGTGCAGACCAACCCTGGGAAATTTGAAGCTGCTACTAGAGGGTAGGGGAGATCTAGGGAGGAGATTAATGGATAAGGAGGAAGAGTACCATTTGGAAGCTTCTAATTTACCTAATTATTTTTTTTGCTAATGAGGCACTGGGGTCAGTTATTTCTTAACTTCAGAAAGAGGACAAGTGTTGTCAATGTTCTCTAAATTTTTGCATGTTGGGAAAAAGCCTTGGTTGGCCTACTTTATTTATAACTATGAGTATAACATTTTGGGTCTCCATTCAAAAAAGGGTAAAAGAGAAGAAGGCTTCAACTTTACCTATTCTAATTTTCACATTTTATGGATGAGGCAGTGTTTGGTTTATGATTACCAAAAGTGGAGAAATGAATTCAAATTCTTCCTTCCTTCCTTCCTTCCTTCCTTCCTTCCTTCCTTCCTTCCTTCCTTCCTTCCTTCCTTCCTTCCTTCCTTCCTTCCGTCCTTCCGTCCTTCCTTCCTTTCTGTATTAGAATTAACACCAAGTATTGATTCCAAGATAGAAGATAGGTAATGGCTAGACAACAGGGGTTAAGTGACTTGCCCAGAGTCACATAGCCAGGAAGCATCTGAGGCTGGATTTGAACCAGACTTCCTGTTTCTGACTGGCTTTTAATCCACCAAGCCACCTAGCTGCCCTTGCTACCTTTCTTCTTTATGTTCCTCTCCCCCCCCCCCCCCCTTTATACCACTGTAATCCTGAGAGATGGAGAGATGGATTTTTTGAGAGATTGGGAATCCCTGCATTCCTTAATTGTATTTGACTGGCAGGCAGAGGAGTTCTCTGCAATTAGAACTATCTCAGAGACAGTGATCACCAGGAGGATGAATTCAACTCTTATCTTTAGTTTTGCTAGAAAGTATGGCAGCTAGATGGTTTAGTGGATAGAGTTTCAGAACCCTGGCAACCAGAGATCCTGGGTTCAAATTTGACATCAGATTCTTCATAGCAGTATGACCTTGGACAAGTCATTTAACTCCATTTGCCTAGCCCTTGCTCTTTTATCTTAGAGTTATTACTAGGGCAGAAAGTAAGAGTTAAAAAAAAGACCCTGAGGGAGTTGTTTGAAAAAAAAATGCAGACACCAGTCAGGAGGGAAAAGTCTGTTCAAAAGATCTACACAATGTTTCAAGTTTTTATGGTTTTTTTTTTTAGCATCAACCTTCTGGGAGACTATGCTTGGAGATATAGGTTACTGTTTCATGTTTTACAACTTTGTCCATGTGGCTTTAGGAGTCTTTTGTGTATTAAACTTTTTTAGGGTTGGAGAAAATAAATAGCTGTCCTCTAACTGATCTACTTTCTATACCCAGTACCCCTCTAATTAATTTTGAGGACACCCTATACACGAGTCCAACTTAAGCTTTGTTTAAAACGGAGTTCTTTGCTTAAAGTCTTTGAATTTGCTTTTAAAAATATTTTGATGAATGTCTTTCAATAGAATTAGTTTCCTTTGTAATCCTATATATTTTGTTTTATGCATACATAAAACAACAAAGATATTATTCTGAGAAGGATTCCTAGATTTTCTTAGGTTGCCAAAGCCATTCATGGCATAAAAAGCTAAACACCCCCAGTTTAAGAGATCGTCCTCTGCATTCTATGCTAAGGTGATCCAGACACCATGAGAAAGAGCAGGACTGACCCTCAGATCTGGGGTCCCTTAGCAGGAGGGGGCCTCTTGGTCAGTGCCAATCTGTTGTTACCCCTAACGTGTACACATTGCCTCCCTCTATCTGATGTAAGCTTCTTGACATCAGGGACCATTCATCTAATTCTTTTTTTAATCTTCTTCCTCCATGATTTCATCAACAAAGGGAACTCATTGAGGAAACCCTTTCTTCTAAAGCCTAGCAGCGACTATTTTGCAGTTTAAGACTGTAAAAAGTTTCTTAGTCTGCTAACAGGGTAAGGGACAGTTACACGGTAACTTTGTGCCAGAGATGGCTTTTGAATTCTGCTCTACCTGACTCCATCCACTAGGTCACCTTCCCTCCTATTAGGTCCCACACATCAACTGTTTACTATGGATTTGTGTTCTATGGAAAAGAACCAGGGGTTTAGAAATTTTCGAGTGATCCAGCCCTTCCCTCCCCCAGCAACAACAGAAAAAGGGCTTTATGGTCTTTGAAAACACTCATGCTACTCTCAAGGGAACAGCTTCCCCGCATTAGCTGCACTCCCTAGCTGCCTTTCGTTATTGTTTCAGCAGCTGCGTTGTAAAGGGGAGACTTGGAGCCACGCAGCATTCCTTAGTTGAACGAATTCAAAGTGGGCCCCTTTGTTAAGATGAAGGAGATACTGGAAAGGTGGATCACAATATTTCCACTATGTGGCCTTTGTCCTCCCTGGATGTCTTGACATTTTAAAACCAAACACAACAAAGCTTCATTAAAGATGGAAAAATATCCTACAATTATACTTAAAAAAAAAAAAAACCAGTGTGGCATAATGAAAAAAAGAATAGAATTTTGGTGATGAAAGATTGGGGTTCAAAAATTAAATATATAAATGTGACTGTGGACAACATATCTTTCTGGAACTCAGTTTCCTTATCTGTAAAATGAAGAGGTTGGACATGAGAGATCTTAGGGTGCCTTCAATTCTAGTTCCTATGGGATGAGCTAGTCTAAACATTAATCTAAATCTAGGAATTTTTAAAAGAGAAATTTGGTGTTATTGCCGTCATAGATTAATAGGCCTTGAGCAGGAGATCTGTTCTCTTTTAAAAATATGGTTGTTGGAGGACTTCCGGTTAAGATGGCGGCTTAGAGAAAGCTAAAGCTCAGATCTCCGGAAAACCCTTCCCGACCGATCTCAAAATATAAGCTCCTAAGGCGCCGAAATTCAAAACGATCAACAGCACATACCCTGGGAACCCTCCTCCTGGACCTGGACCCGGTTCAAAAGGTACGGCTCCCCTCAAAAGCCAGAACCCGAGATCACTCGGACCTCAGGGGTAGGAGCGCAGAGTCCAAGGCTCCCGGAAGCCGCAGCCCAGCCGGGCTCAGAGAGCAGAACCCTCAGGGCCTTCTACCCAAGTCCCGGTGAAAGTTACTGCCTGGGGCTTCCTCTGCAGAGAGCTGGTCTAAACAACAGCAACCCTCAGGGCGGGCAAGACAGCCTCACCGGCTGGATCCTGCTATCCAAGTCTCAGTGAAAGTCCTTGCCCTCAGAGCTTGGGAAAGCTGCAGCCCATCCCCCCACAGGCCGACGAAACAGCCTCACGGCCAGCGATTCTGAAGGCAACTTCCGGAAAGCGAGCCGGGGGGAGAGTGTGGCCTCGTGGTCCGACCCTTCCATTCCAGTTCCAGTGAGGCATATTCAGTTTAACCCAGGGAAAGCTCATAGAACCATCTGCCCAGGACTAAAGCCTCTGATCACCAGACAGAGATAAGAAAAGCTAATCCTCCACATTCAGAGATGACAAACTCCACAGAAGCACAGAAGCCCCAAAATACCAAGAAAAATAAGAAGAAAGGGGCGACTTTGGACACATTCTATGGAGCCAAAATACAAAATACAGAGCAGATAGAAGAAGATATACAAGAAAATTCTCCAAAATCTTCCAAAGGAAATAGAAACTCTCCACAAACCCATGAAGAATTTGAATCAGAAATGACCAAAAAGATGGAAGCCCTCTGGGAGGAAAAGTGGGAAATAATGCAAAAGAAATTCATGCATCTACAAAACCAGTTTGACCAAACTGTAAAAGAAAACCAGGCTTTAAAGCAAGAACTAATAAAGCAAAGCCAAAACACCAAGAAATTAGAAGAGAACATAAAATATCTCACTGACAAGGTGATAGATCTGGAAAATAGAGGGAGAAGAGAAAATTTAAGAATAATTGGACTCCCAGAAAAGCCAGAAATAAACACCAAACTGGACATGGTGATACAAGATATAATCAAAGAAAATTGCCCAGAGATTCTAGAACAAGGGGGCAATACAGCCACTGACAGAGCTCACAGAACACCTTCTACACTAAACCCCCAAAAGACAACTCCCAGGAATGTAATTGCCAAATTCCAAAGCTATCAAACAAAAGAAAAAATCCTACAGGAAGCCAGAAAAAGACAATTTAGATATAAAGGAATACCAATCAGGGTCACACAAGACCTTGCAAGTTCTACTCTGAATGATCGTAAGGCATGGAACATGATCTTCAGAAAGGCAAGAGAGCTGGGTCTCCAACCAAGAATCAGCTACCCAGCAAAACTGACTATATACTTCCAAGGGAAAGTATGGGCATTCAACAAAATAGAAGACTTCCAACTTTTTGCAAAGAAAAGACCAGAGCTCTGTGGAAAGTTTGATACCGAAAATCAAAGAGCAAGGAATACCTGAAAAGGTAAATATTAAGGAAAGGGGAAAATGTTATCTTCTTCTTTTACTCAAACTCTCTTCTATAAGGACTACATTTATATCAATCTATGTATACTAACATATGGGGAAAATGTAATGTATAAATAGGGGGTAAAGAAAGACCAAATAGAATAATGGTTCTCACACAAAGATTCACATGGGAAGGGGAGGGGAAGAAAACTCCTATAAGAAGGAGAGGAAGAGAGGGGGGGGGGGTTTACTTAAACCTCAATCTCAGGGAAATCAACTCTGAGAGGGAAAAACATCCAGATCCATTGGGATCTTGAATTCTATCTTACCCAACAAGGGTAAGGAGAAGGGAAAACCAAGGGGGGGAAGGGGAGAGGGAGAACAAAAAGGGAGGGAAAGAGAGGGGGGAGGGGGAGGGAAGAAAAAGGGAGGGACTAAAAAGGGAAACATCAAGGGAGGGGACAAGGGGCACTGATTCAAAGTAAATCACTGGACTAAAAGGTAGAGCCGAAGAAGAAAAGGTTAGAATTAGGGAAGGCAATCAAAATGCCAGGGAGTCCACAAATGACAATCATAACTTTGAACGTGAATGGGATGAACTCACCCATAAAACGTAGACGAATAGCAGAATGGATTAGAATCCAAAACCCTACCATATGTTGTCTTCAAGAAACACACATGAGGCGGGTTGACACCCACAAGGTCAGAATTAAAGGATGGAGTAAGACCTTCTGGGCCTCAACTGATAGAAAGAAGGCAGGAGTGGTAATCATGATATCTGATAAAGCCAATGCAAAAATAGACCTGATCAAAAGGGATAGGGAAGGTAATTATATTTTGTTAAAAGGGACTCTAGACAACGAGGAAATATCATTAATCAACATGTATGCACCAAATAATATAGCACCCAAATTTCTAATGGAGAAACTAGGCGAATTGAAGGAAGAAATAGACAATAAAACCATACTAGTGGGAGACTTAAACCAACCATTATCAAATTTAGATAAATCAAATCAAAAAATAAATAAGAAAGAGGTAAAAGAAGTGAATGAAATCTTAGAAAAATTAGAATTAATAGACATATGGAGAAAAATAAATAGGGATAAAAAGGAATACACCTTCTTCTCAGCACCACATGGCACATTCACAAAAATTGACCATACATTAGGTCACAGAAACATAGCACACAAATGCAAAAAAGCAGAAATAATGAATGCAGCCTTCTCAGATCACAAGGCAATAAAAATAATGATTAGTAATGGTACATGGAAAACCAAATCTAAAACCAATTGGAAATTAAACAATATGATACTCCAAAACCGTTTAGTTAAAGAAGAAATCATAGAAACAATTAATAATTTCATCAAGGAAAATGACAATGGCGAAACATCCTTTCAAACCTTTTGGGATGCAGCCAAAGCGGTAATCAGAGGCAAATTCATATCCCTGAAAGCTTATATTAACAAACAAGGGAGAGCAGAGATCAATCAATTGGAAATGCAATTGAAAAAACTCGAAAGCGATCAAATTAAAAACCCCCAGCAGAAAACCAAATTAGAAATCCTAAAAATTAAGGGAGAAATTAATAAAATCGAAAGTGATAGAACTATTGATTTAATAAATAAGACAAGAAGCTGGTACTTTGAAAAAACAAACAAAATAGACAAAGTACTGGTCAATCTAATTAAAAAAAGGAAGGAAGAAAAGCAAATTCACAGCATTAAAGATGAAAAGGGGGACAGCACCTCCAATGAGGAGGAAATTAAGGCAATCATTAGAAATTACTTTGCCCAATTATATGGCAACAAATACACCAATTTAGGAGAAATGGATGAATATATACAAAAATACAAACTGCCTAGACTAACAGAAGAGGAAATAGAATTCTTAAATAATCCCATATCAGAAATTGAAATCCATCAAGCCATCAAAGAACTTCCTAAGAAAAAATCCCCAGGGCCTGATGGATTCACCTGTGAATTCTATCAAACATTCAGAGAACAGTTAACCCCAATACTATACAAACTATTTGACATAATAAGCAAAGAGGGAGTTCTACCAAACTCCTTTTACGACACAAACATGGTACTGATTCCAAAACCAGGCAGGTCAAAAACAGAGAAAGAAAACTATAGGCCAATCTCCCTAATGAATATAGATGCAAAAATCTTAAATAGGATACTAGCAAAAAGACTCCAGCAAGTGATCAGAAGGATCATTCACCATGATCAAGTAGGATTCATACCAGGGATGCAGGGCTGGTTCAACATTAGGAAAACCATCCACATAATTGACCACATCAACAAGCAAACTAGCAAGAACCACATGATTATCTCAATAGATGCAGAAAAAGCCTTTGATAAAATACAACACCCATTCCTATTAAAAACACTAGAAAGCATAGGAATAGAAGGGTCATTCCTAAAAATAATAAACAGTATATATCTAAAACCAACAGCTAATATCATCTGCAATGGGGATAAACTAGATGCATTCCCAATAAGATCAGGAGTGAAACAAGGATGCCCATTATCACCCCTACTATTTGACATTGTACTAGAAACACTAGCAGTAGCAATTAGAGAAGATAAAGAAATTGAAGGCATCAAAATAGGCAAGGAGGAGACCAAGTTATCACTCTTTGCGGATGACATGATGGTCTACTTAAAGAATCCTAGAGATTCAACCAAAAAGGTAATTGAAATAATCAACAACTTTAGCAAAGTTGCAGGATACAAAATAAACCCACATAAATCATCAGCTTTTCTATATATCTCCAACACAGCTCAGCAGCAAGAACTAGAAAGAGAAATCCCATTCAAAATCACCTTAGACAAAATAAAATACCTAGGAATCTATCTCCCAAGACAAACACAGGAACTATATGAACACAACTACAAAACACTCGCCACACAACTAAAACTAGACCTGAACAAATGGAAAAACATTAACTGCTCATGGATAGGACGAGCCAATATAATAAAAATGACCATCCTACCCAAACTTATTTATCTATTTAGTGCCATACCCATTGAACTACCAAAATACTTCTTCACTGATTTAGAAAAAACCATAACAAAGTTCATTTGGAAGAACAAAAGATCAAGGATATCCAGGGAAATAATGAAAAAAACCACATACGATGGGGGCCTTGCAGTCCCTGACCTAAAACTATATTACAAAGCAGCAGTCATCAAAACAATTTGGTACTGGCTAAGAAACAGAAAGGAAGATCAGTGGAATAGACTGGGGGAAAGCGACCTCAGCAAGACAGTATACGATAAACCCAAAGATCCCAGCTTTTGGGACAAAAATCCACTATTCGATAAAAACTGCTGGGAAAATTGGAAGACAGTGTGGGAGAGACTAGGAATAGATCAACACCTCACACCCTACACCAAGATAAATTCAAAATGGGTGAGTGACTTAAACATAAAGAAGGAAACCATAAGTAAATTGGGTAAACACAGAATAGTATACATGTCAGACCTTTGGGAGGGGAAAGGCTTTAAAACCAAGCAAGATATAGAAAGAATCACAAAATGTAAAATAAATAATTTTGACTACATCAAACTAAAAAGCTTTTGTACAAACAAAACCAATATAACTAAAATCAGAAGGGAAACAACAAATTGGGAAAAAATCTTCATAGAAACCTCTGACAAAGGTTTAATTACTCATATTTATAATGAGCTAAATCAATTGTACAAAAAATCAAGCCATTCTCCAATTGATAAATGGGCAAGGGACATGGATAGGCAGTTCTCAGATAAAGAAATCAAAACTATTAACAAGCACATGAAGAAGTGCTCTACATCTCTTATAATCAGAGAGATGCAAATCAAAACAACTCTGAGGTATCACCTCACACCTAGCAGATTGGCTAACATTACAGCAAAGGAAAGTAATGAATGCTGGAGGGGATGTGGCAAAGTAGGGACATTAATTCATTGCTGGTGGAGTTGTGAATTGATCCAACCATTCTGGAGGGCAATTTGGAACTATGCCCAAAGGGCGACAAAAGAATATCTACCCTTTGACCCAGCCATAGCACTGCTGGGTCTGTACCCCAAAGAGATAATGGACACAAAGACTTGTACAAAAATATTCATAGCTGCGCTCTTTGTGGTGGCCCAAAACTGGAAAACGAGGGGATGCCCATCAATTGGGGAATGGCTGAACAAACTGTGGTATATGTTGGTGATGGAGTACTATTGTGCTAAAAGGAATAATAAAGTGGAGAAGTTCCATGGAGACTGGAACAACCTCCAGGAAGTGATGCAGAGCGAGAGGAGCAGAACCAGGAGAACATTGTACACAGAGACTAATACACTGTGGTATAATCGAACGTAATGGACTTCTCCATTAGTGGCGGTGTAATGTCCCTGAACAACTTGCAGGGATCCAGGAGAAAAAAACACCATTCATAAGCAAAGGATAAACTATGGGAGTGGAAACACCGAGGAAAAGCAACTGCCTGAATACAGAGGTTGAGGGGACATGACAGAGGACAGACTCTAAATGAACACTCTAGTGCAAATACTATCAACAAAGCAATGGGTTCAAATCAAGAAAACATCTAATGCCCAGTGGACTTACGCGTCGGCTATGGGGGGTGGGGGGGAGGAAAAGAAAATGATCTTTAAAGAATAATGCTTGGAAATGATCAAATAAAATATATTTAAAAATAAATAAATAAATAAATAAAAAATATGGTTGTTAATAATTTGTTTTTAAATTTTTATTTATTTTTTTATTTTAAACATTTTCTATGGTTACATGATTCATGTTTTCTCCCTCCTCTTATCCCTCACCTCTCTCAGAGTTGACAACCAATTCCATTGGTTTAAACACACACACATATATAATTGGTTTATGTATATATGTATGTATGTAAGTATATGTATATATATTCACTAGAACCCATTCCATATTATTCATTTTTGTAAAAGAGCAATCCTTTAAGACCAAACCCCCAAATCACATACTCATATAAACAACTGATAAATAATTTGTTTTTCTTCTGTATTCCTGTTCCCCCAGTTCTTTCTCTGAATGTGGATCTTTCTCATAAGTCCCTCAGAATTGTCCTGGACCATTGCATTGCTATTAGTAGCAAAGTCAATTACATTTGATCATCCCACAGTGTATCAGTCTCTGTGTACAATGTCCTCCTGGTTCTGCTTCTTTTGCTCTGCATCAATTCCTGGAGGTCATTCCAGCTCACATGGAATTCCTCCAGTTTATTATTCCTTTGAGCACAATAGTATTCCATATTCCATCACCAACATATGCCACAATTTGTTCAGCCATTCCCCAATTAAAGGGCATCCCCTCATTTTCTAATTTTTTGCTACCACAAAGAGCACAGCTATAAATATTGTTGTACAAATAGAATCTTTTCCATTTTTTTTAAACCCTTACCTTCCATCTTGGAATCAATACTGTGTGTTGGCTCCAAGGCAGAAGAGTGGTAAGGGCTAGGCAATGGGGGTCAAGTGACTTGCTCAGGGTCACACAGCTGGGAAGTGTCTGAGGTCAGATTTGAACCTAGGACCTCCCGTCTCTAGGCCTGGCTCTCAATCCACTGAGCTACCCAGCTGCCCCCATCTTTTCCATTTTTAAAAAATCTCGGGATACACATTCAGGAGTGGTATTGCTGGATCAAAGGACATACATTCTTTTAAGCCCTTTGGGCATGATTCTAAATTGCCCTAGGAGATCTGTTCTAATGGATAGGGAATGCTTCCTCAATTCCTTCATCTTTTAAATCATTGGATCATTGGACCTTAGAGACAATCTTTTCCATCACCCTTATTTTACAGATGAGGAAATTGAGGATGAGAGATGGTAAGTGATTCAACTAAGATAATAATGTTTCTGAATCCAAGTCTAGTGCTCTACTCATTATTAAACTTATCTGCTCCCCTCAAATTTCCCAAATCACTTTGCCTCTATCACACTGTACCTTACATTAATTATACTCACCTACCAACATGATGTGTTCCCTTGCCTGATATCAAGTGTACTACTCTCCCCTCCCTGAGAGGAAGCGTAGTTTTTCCCAGAAGTTGAAGGATCATGGAAGGCAGAAGCTATGCAAAGTTGGAGGGGAGAGGATGTCAGTCTAGGAACCTTGCAGCCCCACCACTGAGAGTAGGGAGGCTCAGAAAAAAAAAAATGCTGTAACACCACCAGCCTGTTGACAGCAAGTGAAGGGTGCTATTATCCTATCCAGGTATAATCATTGACACTTGGAGCCCTGTTTGGCTCACTGATCTGGTTAGAGAATGATTTACCTAGGCAGAATTTTATGGCATCCTTGATAGTTTAGCTATTGAGATTTGGTGAATTTATTCCTTCTCCACTTCCTTTGGTGTCCTTACCACATGATCTCCTGGCACATTTCCTTAACTTCAGTGTTGTTATTGTTTTTTTTCCTTTTTAAAAATCTGGTTTCTGGGTTCTCTGTAGATTTTTCTCTAGTTAAAAATAAAGCGATTTTTCATTGTGTTCTGAATGTTTGAATGGACCACCCAAGGAGAAGAGGGAAACATAACCAGTAGACCCAGACTTAACTGCAAAGTCTATATTGAATTTCTCTGTCTCTGTTTCTGTCTGTCTGTCTGTGTCTCAACAGAAAGAGAAATGCAAGATTCTTGAAGGTAAGGATTGTGTATTTTAAAAATCTCTATATTCTGGGTTCTGAGCATAGTGCTGTACACACATTAAATACCTAATAAGGGTTTGTTTAATTGACTTACTAGCATTTATCTATAAATAAATAAATTTTCAGAGGAGACAGAATTATTTCATTGGAATAGGCAATTCTTGATGAGGAAATTCTCTTTACTAATATAGATTATCTACTGTTCTAGAACTTATAGTCTTAGAGAGCTGCATCATTCCCTTGTTCTACCCGTACCAGATTAAATTGTAATTGGAAAAATACTTAGCAAAACAACTAAATAAAGCATAGAAAATGTTAATATGTGGCTTTTGTAGTCATTATGAGGTCTGCAGGGATCCATAAACTATATGGTCTCATGACTCCATTTCCATTTGGGTTTGACACAACTGGTATTAGGTCATTGAGAGATAAAGATTTAAGATTTGTCCAGGATCACAAAGTTCCCATGTATCAGAAATGGGACTCAAATGCACATCTTCCTGAGTCCCAAGCATGTGAAGAAGGCTTCCCCCAGTGAGATGGGTAGATAAGAACAATTTATTCCAGTGGCCTGGAAGGCAGCTGAAGCAGGCACTAAGAAATGCTTAGAGAGTGGTCAGATATTGAAGATGCCAAGGCCATCCCCTGCATCTGGGACCATTACCAGTCATCCTGACTTTTGTCTTGCATTGGACTTGGATGACTGGAAGAGAGAGCAAAGATGATAACTCTGTTCAACTCTACCTCACTTAAATTGCTGTCAAGATATCACTCCATGAGGCCATTGGTCCTCTTCGAAAATGAATGATGAACAACAATAATCTTTGTATTCACTACCCCATATGAACAATAAATATAAAAGTTCAGTATTATACAAAAAATAAAGGAATGAAAGTTATTAATCATAGTTGACTCTGATAAATTAAACATATCTGAGGGAAAAATGGAAGCTCATAGGAGGGAAAGCTTAACTTTTAGATGACAAGTTTGGGGCAGGCTTTGTGGAATCATTCCCAAATGACGGGTGGCATGCAGAGGAGGAAGGCTTAGGGAATGGTGTGAGCACTGACTCAGAGATAAAATGATGGGAATGTTAGACAGCTCAGTTTGGTTACAGCATAAAAAAGGTAAGGGGAAGTAGGGTGAGACTAAGCAGGTTGGATTCTGGTTGTGGAGGGCTTTGAATGCCATGCAAGAGAGTCGTAGCCCCTGCTTCAGTAGCTGGAGCTTCTGAAGTCCCATAAAAGAAGGAATTCAATACTACATCTCTTGACACTGAGTCAATGGATGTGGTTTCATCAATGGGAATAATGCTAAGGACAATGCATTACCATCATCTTTGTTGCTGTTCCCTAAGGACCACTGGTCATTTCCATTTGCACTGTAGCTGAAATCTCCTCTATGTGAAGTCTCTTCCAATAGAATGTGAGCTCCTTGAAATCAGGGACTGACTGATTTTTTATTTGTATGCCCAGCCTTTAGCAAAGTGCTTTGCACATAATAAGTGTATTCTAAATGTTTTCATTCATTTTTTCATTCAGTTGCATAAGTAATAAGGAATCACTGTTGATTTCTGAGCAGGTATCAAAAATGTGCATGGTAAAAATTAATCTAGCACTGGTGTGTAGGATGGTATGGGGAAAAGAGAGCCTAGAGACTGGGACAGAGGTTTTTGAAGCTATTGTCATAATCTAGGAACTTAGATTCTAAACAAGGTTTGTGACTTTGAGAACTATAAAGAGACATATTCATGTTATAGAATACTATTGTGCAATAAGAAATGATGAAGGGACAATTTTAGAGAAACCTGAAACTTGTATGAACTGATGCAGAGCAAAGTAAGCAGAACCAGGAGAACAATGTATACAATAACAATTATGTTGTAAAGAAAGCAACTTTGACAGATTTAAAACCTCTCACCAATGCAATGAACAACTGTCCACACTAGAGGACTGATGATGAAGTGATTTGCTACCTAGCGACCTCCTGACAGAGAAGGGATGGACTCAAGCTGAAGAATGAAAAATGCATTTTTAAATATAGTCAAGATGGGAATATCTTTTGCTTGTCAGTGCATATTTGCTACAAAAGTGAACTTAAAATTTTTAATAAAAATTCCTCCAAACCACTACTTGGCAAATGATAGAACACTTGGGATGGGAGAGGGAGAGGAAGTTGAAGCTGATTCCATGATCATGAGTTGCATGAATGGTGGTTCTATTCCAACCTTATAATAATAAGACTTTCTCTTTGTAAGAAATATTAGATTTGTAAAGCTTTTTTTGTGATGAACATAAAAGAATATTAAATCATATTTAAACGATTCTTTATTGCTCAAAAGTCTTGGTTCCTAAGGAATTGGACAGAGCAGGGCTATATCTGACCTTCTGTACTGTACAGTGCCCAGAGTGTTGTTGGAACTTCATACATCTTAAGAGATAATGGATTTAGAAACTGATGCTTACAAGGCTCCCTGTTTCCTGGGGAGTTCAGCAGCTCAGTAAAGAAAGTCAGTACTGCTGGGAGTTAATTGACCACACATGGTGAAGAACAAGGAAAAAACTCAGCTGAAAGATTCAGTTCACTAAGTCAAAAAGTCATCCAACTCAAACAGGAAAGAGAGATACTTTAGGCTGGAGCACCCATAAAAATGTCCGCATTTTCCAAGCTTGGAAAAAAAATGCTGATTCTGTAAATCAGATATTGTCTTTTTTTTCTTTAAGCTACTGCTGGGAAGTAGAAATGGTGAGATAATGTAGCAAACATATGGTAACCAGTTCGACTGGAATAAGCTACAAAAAGTCGCCCCCAAAGAGAGGTAGGTTGAAGTCATAAAGGGCAAACAACTGGCTTCTGGGGCAGCCTGTTCCACAATTTGTACATAGGATCACAGGGTCACAGACAGAGCTGGAGGGGATCTTTGGGTCCATTTCCTTATTTTACACATAAGGAAAATGAGGCAAAGAGAAACTATGTGACTTGTCCAGGGTTATTTAGCTATTTAACATTTATTAGTGATCATCTTTGCCCTGGCCCTGTCTCTGTGTCTCTGTCTGCCTGTCTGTCAGTCTCTTTCTTTCTCCAGGTTAGAGAATGGAAACTTGAATAGGCTAAGTGACTTGCTTGAAGTAATAGCTGGTAAGTCTCTAAGACGGGATTTGTACTCATGTCTTTCTGTTGTTTGGAGTTATTTGAAGCAGGTTTGTTTTTTTTTTCCTTCTTGGAAACC
This sequence comes from Monodelphis domestica, assembly GCF_027887165.1. Taxonomy (NCBI): domain Eukaryota; kingdom Metazoa; phylum Chordata; class Mammalia; order Didelphimorphia; family Didelphidae; genus Monodelphis; species Monodelphis domestica. The sequence continues at coordinate 71,997,190 of NC_077231.1, read as the reverse complement.
CTTACCTTCTATCTTACAAGAGTTACTAAGTATTGGTTCCAAGGCAGAAGAGCAGTAAGGGCTAGGCAATGGGGGTTAAGTGACTTCTCCAGTGTCACACAGCTAGGAAGTGTCTGAGGCCAGATTTGAACCCAGGTCCCTCATATTCTGGTCCTGGCTTTCTATCTATCTAGTCAGTTCGCAATTATGGCTAAGAGAATTCATGATACAGACATTTCTTTCAATAAAATAACATGGTGGAGTGGGAGTGCAAGCAGAAGATTTGTATTCATATCCTACTTCTGGTACCTATTAGCTATGGGGCCACATGCAACTAAATCACTTCATGTCTCTGAGCTTCAGTTTCCTCATGTGTAAAATGGAGATAATAATGTATCTACAGTGCCGATCTCACAGGTCTATTCTGACAGTCGAAAGAGATAACTATACATAAAATACTTTGTAAACCTGGAAGAGCTAGGCGATTATTCTTTAATTTCCTTTTTACAAACTGCATCTATGTAGGGAACTTGTGGTGAGCAAATTTCCTTAGATGATGTAGAGCCACGCTCTTCTTTAATTCAGAGTCTTAGAGAGTGGCCTGGAATGGGATAGAGTGACCGAAGGTCACATAGCTAGTATGTACTGGGACTTGGGATTGGAGCCTGACTCATTATCATTCACAAATGCCTGTAGAAGTAGACCTTATTGGATGAAAGAGGGCTAGAAATTCAGTTAAAAGCCCTGGGGATCTCTCCCCTCCATGCCACCAACTCCCATGACTCCAAATCCATATTGCCTAGATTGGTGGTCTTGAGTGTTGTTGTAACAAGTGTTTGTGACAAGTTTTACATTTTGGGATTTTATTATTGTATTCTTTTAGATTTGGAATTTTCTATTATTGTTTTGGTTTTGCAAATGTTTGCATTTTGATCTTGATCGATGTAGCTGTTTATTGTAATTCCCTTTCCTTTCTTTCCCTGGTTTGCTTTCCCTAGCAGAAGGTAGTGGATAGAAGCAGGATAGACAGAGAAGGGTAGTTTGTTATTTGGGGTAAGTATAACAGGATAGGTTTGCAATAAGGGGGGTTTCTATATTTACTGGTGAGCAAACGAGAAAACCTTTTTTCCCAAGTTTGACTCTTTGGAAAGTTATGGCAGACAGATAGAAATGAATTGAAGTATAGTTAAAAGTTGGTTTGCCCAGGCTAGCTGGGAATGTTAAGCCAGGAGATTCTGCAGTGTGGAAGGAGAGGTTTGGAAGGAGCAATGACCAGCTGTGCTCTTCCTGTCTTAGAGCTGAGAGAGGAAGGAGCTCATCTCTGCCCATCCTGTTTCTACCAGCCTGTGAGGGAGAGAAGAGAGACTTCTTGATTTCTTTGGGAGCACCTTTCCTTGTGAGAGGAAACCATCCTGAAGAAGATCCTACAGACTCTCAACCCTGACAAAACCCATCGTGGTCCAGAGGCAGTTGTTGGTGTGAGGGCTGAGGGCCAACCTCAGACCAGGCCCAGCTGGGCCGAACTCCAACATCCAAAGTTCTTTTATCTCGTAATCTGTCACATCCTGATAAACCAACAAAAGGAAGGTATATCGAGTCAGGAAGAATAGAGAGGGCTTTTTGGGGAAATTAGCCAGAAGCAGGAAGGGTTTGTAGGGAGCCTCAAGAAGCGTCCACCTTGAGGTGGATTTAGAGGGAAGTGGGAAGTGAGAAAATTAGTGATTAATTAGGGCATTCTTAACCCGCAATTCCCCCCCCCCCCCTTATTTACCAATAACTGTTAGTTTTTACAACAACTGCTTGGAAGACTTAGTTGTGGCTGACCCAGTGTAGTAAGGCACAGACTGTTTTACTGCACTAAAAGGGGACTGAGGTATCATCCACACACCTCAGTGTACCCACTATTTCAGTGTAGAGATCAACATGTCCTGACCTGGGATGGGCCTCAGAGAGGATAGAGTGTGATCAATTAGTTGGATGGTGGGAAGATCCATCACACTCCACACTCCCTGAAATAATCAATCATAAAGTCTTCTCTCTAAGACAATCACCCATTGTTCTCCCCTGATGCTCCTTTATTTTACTCTCTCCACTAGCTCATAGATTCCCCCTTCTTAACCCTCAAAAAAGAGATAGTCTAACCACCAGACACTGGTTTATGGGTGCTATTGGGAAAATCATCCCCTTCTCTTCAGGCTACCTCCTCTTCCACCTAACTTCTGTTCCCCAGACCCATTCATGACTATAAGACTCTAAAACCATGGCCTCTACCTTTTGGACAGAACCAGTGGCTAATCTCTCTTTTTCATTTTGGATGGGACAGTGAGGATAACTAGGCATGGAAGAGCTAAGATCTGTCCCACAGATTTTTTTACATTATCTCCATCCTTCATCACCCTCTCTAAAACAAAAACACCTGCCCTCCCTACCCTCCAATCAACACCACTCTAACAAAGTTCCCTATTTCTGTCATGCCATCTTTATCCTAGTCCTTCAGCTTCCCAATCTTGGTTTCATTGCCATTCCTCACTCTCACTCACCCCATACATCTACTTAGTAGTCAATCTTGACCCTGGTTAAGTATGTCTCTTAGCCAATTTGTGCCTTGGGTCACTTTCTAAAAAAGACAATAAGGAAATGAACCTGTAGCAGAGATAGAAGGAAGTTGGTGTGTTTATTCAGGTAATCAATCACCCTACACCGAGCCACCAGCCAGTGCCCCACCTGGCTATGTTGATAATGACAGTAGGCAGCAGCAGCAGCAACAATAGATTTATATAACACTTGACAAAGGAAGTATTTTCTATGACACAATCCTAGAAGACAGGATATAGTACAAGTATTAGTGGCTCTGTTTTACATATGGGAAAACTAAAGACTAGCTTCAGCTTTTTTCACCTCATAATGTCATTGGTCCTCTTTGAAAACCAAGGATAAACTAAAATAAAAAGAATTATAATATGTGTCCAGTTTTTCTTTTGAAGGTATTGTGAAAGGAAAGTGATTTAATATCTGTGAAAGTGCTATTTTAAAAATCCTCCTTGCTGTACCTTTGGGAGGAGATATTAATAAAGCATAAAAATTTGGTGAGTTTAACGAATGAGACTTAATAGTTATATAATCTTTAAGCATAGTTAAGTTTACTGGGTCCATCTTTATGAGCAGGAGGAGAAGAAATAAAACGTAATCTTTCATGTCCTCAGTTTCCTCTTCCATATACAGTATGACTTGAAAGCTGCCAGGAAGATCTGACTCCATGCCAACACACCAAAAATAGAACTCATTATCTCTACTGCTAAATATTCACCCTTTCCTAGCTTCCATTTATCTGTTGGTTTTACCATCACTCAGATTTGAGACCATGAATCATTTTGAGCAATTATATTGGGTTCTAGGACAAGAGGGGACTTCCCTAGAAAGAAAGAGAATTGTATCGATTGTTTATGGGCTTTGTGTCTCCTTAATTTCCCATGCTGCAAAATAAAGATTGTTCTTTGTTTCATATGCATTACTACCTCCAGGGTTTTTATTAGGTGCTAGGGAACCTTTTATCCATATCTATGCAAATATAGAGACAAGATATAGTGGTGTTCCTTTGGATGGAGGAGTGGGAAACAAGTCAAAGAGCTGTGACTTGGGAGGCTTCCCTCAAGACTGGAGTCAATTTGTATAACTCCAGAGCTGGGGCCATGAATTATATCTATAAAATGAAGAGATTTCATTAGATGATGTCTAAAGGCAGTTCAAGCTCTAAGGTTTATGATCCTCCAACTTTTTTTCTCTATAAAATGTTTAATAAGGGGGACAGCTGGATAGCTCAGTGTATTGAGAGTCAGACCTAGAGACAGGAGGTCCTGGGGTCAAATTTGGCCTCAGACACTTCCCAGCTGGGTGACCCTGGGCAAGTCACTTGACCCCCATGGCCTAGCCCATACCACTTTTCTGCCTGGGAGTCAATACACAGTATTGATTCCAAGATGGAAGGTAAGGGTTTAAAAAAAATGTTTAATAAGGTCAGAAGTTTTGAAAGAAAAGTTTTCCTTATGTTGACCTTTCTTCTTCTCCCTTTGGGAACATTACTTTGCCTTGCTGTGTTAGTGCAGACATTGGCATTGCTTTTAGATTGAACACAGTGGGGAAACCAGCAATGAGAAGTCCCATAGTGAGACAAATGGCATTTAATGAAAATGTCTTGGCTAACTTTGTCTTACCTCCTCGGCCCCAAAGGCCAGTCTGGCTCTAGTGCTCTGGCAGAGAACACAAAGCAGGGAGCAGCTGGGCTCAAAAATGGATGAGAACATCCCATAGAATCTGGCAACATTTCTTAAATGCCTACTTTCTTTTCTTCTTTGTAAAAATCCGTATCTTCTGTCTTAGAATCAATACTGGATATCGGTTCAAAGGCGGAAGAGTGGTGAGGGCTAGTGTATTAGGGAGGTGGTTTTGGGGATGGGACAATACTAGCCAATGGGGGCTAAGTGACTTGCCCAGAGTTACAGAGCTAGGAAGTATCTCAGGTCACATTTGAACCCAGGACCTCCCATCTCTGGCTCTGGCTCTCAATCAACTGAGTCACCTAGCTGCCCCCAAGTGCCTACTTTCTGAAAGACATTGTCCTAAACTTTGGGGCTTCACCTCAAGAACCTTATTCTCTGCACAAAAAGGCAATCAAATGATTTATTAGGGTCTGTTCTAGAGTAAGCTTATTGGGTTACCTGATTGAATTTGGGATCCCTAAAGTCATCCCAAATAATAATAGCTACGTGCCAAGCTCTGCATCAAGAACTTTACAATTATTATCTCATATGATCCTTACAACAACCCTGGGAAGTAGGTGCTATTATTATTCTTACTTTACAGAGGAGGAAACTGAGGCTGCTTTTCAGAGTAGGGGAGTAAGACCAACAGAAATGAATGACACAATAAATGAATGCCAACATTTATTAAGTGCCTACTGGTGTAGAGCACTATGATAGACACAAGGCTTGTTAAATCATGATAAATCATGATTTATTCCAGCCCTCAAGTTTATAGGACAATAAGGGAATACAATATAAAACAAAGGGTTCTCTGGTGGTTTGAGAGGACAAATTGTTGCCAATTTTGGGGGTGGGGTGGACTTCAAAGAAGGCTTCCTGGAGGGGATAACAGGTGGATTGGTTTTAAGAATGGGTAGAAATTTGTCAGTTGAGGATTGAGAAGGACAGAATTGAAGGAATTTGGAAGAGTAGAGAGGCCTAAGAATGCATGGTAGGTATGGGGTATTGGGTATGTAGAGTTGAGAAACATGAAATAGTATAGGAAGAGAGGGCAGCCCTACGTCGTGGAATGAAACATTAATTTGACTTGGGAGGCAATAGGGAGCTATGAAAAACTTTGAGCAGAGGAAAGAGTTCATGTTTTAGAGAAGGGTTTGGAAGGGGTGGAGAGTAGAGGGGAGAAGACCTGATGCCTTCAGAATAGGCTCAGTCAAGAGGAAATTGGCTCCTGAAGAGACAGATTAGGTCCTTTTGTTTTTTTTTTTGTCACATTCTCTGGATTGTCTTCAAAGCTGGACATTATCATTCATCATAGGATCATTGTTGGGTCACCTTGACTTTGGTGAACAAGGAGGTGACCCCAGCTAGGCCAATTCAGGCCTAGATGCTTAAGTGGTTTGCCATTTCCTTCTCCAGCTCATTATACAGATGAGGAAATGGAGGCAAACAGAGTTAAGTGACTTACCCAGGGTCACACTGCTAGTAAGAGCATGATTTGGAGAATAGGGTCAACTAAGGGTTTGATCTGCACAAGGAAGCAGGATTATAAACTGATTGCCATTACTATGCAATATTGTCCTTAAAAAGATGGATTGGGAAAGTGTGTCGCAAAGAAAGTCATTAATGTCAAGGGAAGTTTTGTTGGGAGGATAAAAATATCCTTCACTGGACTATAATATTTAGAAATAAATATCTAAATGCTGAATGTGGTTGGTGAGCTCATAAGCAACTAGGTCATGTCTTTATAGAATTGTAAGACAGTGGATTTAGGGCAAAATGGGAAGTCAGGCTAGTTTAACCCATTCATTTTATGTGTAAGGATTCAGAATTAGATCAGGACAATTAATCAATAACCATACTCTATTTAAAAGAACTAACAAATGATCTAGCCCTGATACGTTTATCAGGCGGGAATACCTCTATTGTATCAATCAACTAAGTGGCACAGCATCCACAAGACCTGAGTTCTAATCCAGCCTCTGATACTTACAAGCTGTGTGACTTTGGGAAAGGCACTTAACCTTGGTCTGCCACAGTTTCCTCATCTGTAAAATGAGGATAACAATATTTCTTAATCCCCAGAGTTGCCAAGAGGATGAAATAAGATATTTGTAAAGCAAGCAAAGCTTAAAGGGATATATAGATGCTAGCTCTTATGGAATAGCAGGATATGTTCAAGGGGCACTGGTGGGAGGGCTTGCAGAGCCCTTTTCAGGGCTGCTTATACACCTTTGGTGGCCATCTGTCACCCAATTCTCACCTATGGCTCCAAGAAGCTGTAGTATGTGCAGTATCCCCAGCCCAGTAAAACCATCTCCAGATAGACTAAACCACTTGGAGGATAGCTGTCAGGCCTCAAACCCATCATTAAGTTGGAGGGGGGGAGGGGGAATATCTGCCACAAGCATGTGAAGACTTTCTTGGCTGGAATAGGCAGAGGAGAACCATTTATTCCAATGGCCCTGAAGGTGACTGAAGCAGGAGTGCTTAAAGCTTGCTCAGACAGAAGATGCCAAGGTCATCCATTGCCTCTTAGACCACTGCCAGTTATCCTGTCTTGCCACTGGAATTCTCTGGAAGAAAAAGTGAGGCGGGGGGGGGGTCAGCTAGGTGGCTATGCCTGAAGACAGGCAGGTTTCGTGTTCAAATCTGGCCTCAAACACTTCCTACCTGTGTGACCTTTGGCAAGTCATTTAAGCCAAATGGGATTAAATGTCCAGCCCTTCTGCCTTGGAACCAGTACTCAGTAGTGATCCTGAGATGGAAGGTAAGGGTTTAAAAAAAGTGAGGTTGACTGATAACTTTTTGCAACTCTACCTCACTTAAATCTAATTCACTCATGTAATATTTATTTTGAAAGGAAATAGGATTGGAAAAATGGGAATGAATGGGAGGTTTGTAGCAGGGTATGAAGGAGAGAGGGGAGAGAGGGTATATTGCTTGGAGAAGCAGGGGAGGGAGATGCCCCCTGCTGAGAGGAAGCTGCAGGGGTCCGATAAGGACTCTTTGTTCTGGGATGATTGAGCTGAAGTTCAGCTCCCTCTATGACCAGAAAAGATAGTCCACTTATCTGACTGCAAATTTAAATAATATAAAGTTTAATAATCCAGTTGGAATTGGAGTTTTTCCTTAGCTTCAGAGTATAGGGCCAGGCCCTAGAGGCTGGCGGAGGGTTTGTCCCACTCCCGTCTACTCTCGTTGTTCTAATTCAGAATCTTAGCAGTACACAGAAAGCAAACCAGAACAATTCTAACCTTTAGAAGCCTGTGTCTTTGGGCTGAACCAAGAAGAGCATGCCACTCCAGACTGGGCTGAACAAGCTCCTCTCTCCTCCAATACCCGGAAGCTAGTCCCACAGGGCAGGAAGGAAGTACTAGTCACAAGACCCAACTGCCACTCCCAGTTGGCCCTTTCCCCACACAAACTGTTAGTCTAGTTTCCTTTCCACAATCGTCCCCCCTTTTTTTTTGTTGTGACCTTCCCAAGGTCACATATTTATATTATAGTTACCCATTTACTAAATTTACTCTAAGGATCCTTTGCGCGAAAGTAAGGGTAAGGGTAATTTTGGGGTTTTACAATAAATTCAGTACAATAAATGTTGAACAAAACTATTACAAGAAATTTGAATCTTAGTGCCAATACTACTTATTCTAAGTTAACTAAAACTAATACATTATTTATAGAAATGATTTACATATAATTCAACAATATACATTGTTCCACATCCTGGTGTCAAATAGAAATATCTATTGATCTTTCTATTGCCTAAAACCTATGGAACTAACTATATACATATTTACATTTTGCATAAATACAATTTCAGACACTTGTTTATATAAACAAGGTTTCTCAATATGTCAGTTTGTACTTTTGTGTTTTGTGTCTAATAGTGTTATGTTGAATTAACACTTATCAAGTTTCTTCAGATTTCCACTTCTTGTGTTGACTGATGGATCTCTTCTTTCTTCCATGTTATGTAGTGATGCATGCTGTTTCCCTAATATGTGAAATTACTTTTGTTTTATTATTTCAACACACTCAATCTTACATATAAGTCTCGTTTTCCATCTGTCCTCTAATATAAACAAATTTACAAAGTTCAAAGTCTTAGCTGTCCATTTCAGCTTTTCCTCTTTATTTCTCATCTCTGGCATCTTTTCCTGATGCTTTTCCTCTGGGCTGGTTTAAAATATTTTCCTCTGGGTTGCTTTTCCTCTGGGTTGCTTTTCCTCTGGGTTGCTTTTCCTCTGGGATGCTTTTCCTCTGGGATGCTTTTCCTCTGGGCTGGAAAGTTGTCTCAAACATTATGTGTCACTATTATTTCTTTGTGATGTACTTTTTATGTTAATCAGGTTTTGTTTCGATTTCTCAGCCCTATCTGTTGTCTAATTATCTTCGATATCTATTACAGTGAAGTTGAACTTTTTCTGGTTTCATGTGGGAACAGTGAAACCATGAGTCTTTCCCTGCAACTTTTATAGCTGTAGGGGTAGTAAGCAATACTTCATGTGGTCCAGTCCATTTTATGTCTGTAACCAATTTTCTATTGAAATTTTTAAAGTATACCATATCTCCTGGTTTGATATTGTGCAAATTGTAATCCAGGGGTACTGTTTGTTGTATCAAGCCCATTTCATGCAATTCTGTTATTCTTGTCTGTAAAGCTTGTATATATTTTGTTAATTGACAATCTCCACCTATCATGGCAATGTAAGCTGGTTTACAAGTCCTTCCTTGCCAAATTGCATGTCCATATAGCATCTCAAACGGAGAGCCGTGCAAATCTCCACTGAGTTGTGTTCTAAGATGGAACAGAACTAATGGCAGAATGTTTGTCCATTTTTGGTGTGTTTCTGCACAAAATTTTCCTATCAATGTTTTAATGTCTTTATTTAATCTTTCCACTTGCCCTGAACTTTGGGGATGATATGGTGTGTGGTATGTTGCTTGTATTCCTAGATTTTTATAAATTTCATTTAATATTGACTGAGTAAAGTGACTTCCACGGTCTGAGTCCAATTTTGAGGGAATTCCAAATCTAGGTATGATTTCTTTTAATAGGATTTTGACCACAAATGCTGCGTTGTTCTTTTTGGAAGGAAAAACTTCTGGCCATCTAGTCAGTCTGTCTATGATGACAAGGCAATACTTAAACCCTTTGTCTTTTGGCATATTGATAAAATCTATCTGTATGCATTCAAATGGAGTATATGCTAAGGGACGACCTCCTAAGCCTTTGGTCTTATAAACTCCCTGATTGAATTGCATAAAAATTGTACATTTTTGAAAAATTCTTATGGCATATGAGGATATTCCTGGTGCAGTCCAAAATCGTCTCACTAAATCAATCACATTTGTGCATGTATTGCATTGCTCACACGTGATAAAATAAAGTTTTAGGCAGGATGGGTTTGCCTAGTTGCAAAAACCATATTCCTCTTATTTGTTTTGCTCCTAAGTTCTTTATCCACGATTGAATATCCTGCTTATTATATGCATCAGTTAGATTGTCCTGCTCAACTATTGAGAAATTCAATACATGAAAAGGTCCTTCTCTAGCTCCAAATTTTGCTTTATTGTCAGCTCTATGGTTTCCTAAAGACACACGATCATTAGCCCCTGCGTGTGATCTATAGTGGATTATTGCCACTTCCTTGGGAAGTTGTACAGCCTCAAGAAGTTGCATTATTAGTTTGGCATATGCAATCTCTTTACCTGCACTTGTCAAAAATCCTCTATGTTTCCAAATTTCTGCAGTGGCATGAATTACTGAAAATGCATACTGGGAATCGGTGTAAATATTGATCCGTTTATCTTTACCAATTTGCAAAGCATTTAATAAAGCAACTAGCTCTGCCCCTTGAGTGCTCACGTGCTTTTGTAAGGACACATACCATAATGTCTCTGTTAGTGTTATTACTACTGCTCCAGTATACCTTTCTCCATTAACTATCCTGCTTGAACCATCAGTATACATTTCAATGTCGGGTTGTTCCAGGGGAGTGTCCTTTAAATCATTTCTTGGCTTTTCTACTACTGATATTGTTTCTTGGCAATTATGTATGGGTTCCCCTTCTAACGGCAGATCTGGAATCAAGGATGCTGGATTCAATGGTTGGCAATGTTTCAAAGTGATGTTTTTGTTGCTTAGCAACACAATTTCATATTGAGAAAGTCTTTGCTGTGTGAAAGCTTGTAAATGACATTTCTTTAATATAGATTCTAGTTGGTGTGCAGAGTAGACATTAAGTTTTGATCCTAATACCAAATCAGATGACTTTTGGATCATGGTTGCTAAAGCTGCGATTACTCTTAAACAGGGAATCATTCCTTTCTCAATTATATCTAGCTGTGTACTATAGTATGCTACTAGCCTAAAATTGGGATCTAAAGTTTGGACTAACACTCCAGAAGCTATGCCTCTTGCTTCATGTACAAAGAGATGGAATTCTTTGTTGTAGTCTGGAATACCTAAGGCTGGAGCTGTTACAATTGCTTCTTTGAGCTGTGCCAAGGCTTGGAGATGCTCTTTCATTAGGTTCAAAGGTTCTGTGACTGTGTTTTTGGTTAAGTCTGTAAGGCATTTTGTTATTTGGCTATAGCCTGGGATCCATTGTCTACAGAAACCTGTCACTCCTAAAAAGGCTCTCAGTTGTTTCTTTTTTTTTTTTAAATCCTTACCTTCTGTCTTGGAGTCAATACTGTGTATTGGCTCCAAGGCAGAAGAGTGGTAAGGGCTAGGCAATGGGGGTCAAGTGACTTGCCCAGGGTCACACAGCTGGGAAGTGTCTGAGGCTAGATTTGAACCTAGGACCTCTCATCTCTAGGCCTGGCTCTCAATACACTGAGCTACCCAGCTGCCCCCTTAAAAAGGCTCTCAGTTGTTTCTTAGTCTTTGGCACACTGAGCTTCAGTATGTCTTCTACTGTTTTCTTGGCAAATTTTCTCTTCCCCTTTTCCAAGATAAATCCTAGATATTCCACTTTAGCCATGACCCATTGTAGTTTTGATTTGGAAACTTTGTGACCTTTCTTATATAGCTCTAGGAGGAGTTTTTTACTGTCCTGGTAACAAACTTTAGCAGATGGGGATGCAAGAAGAATATCATCCATATAGTGCACAATTTTGCTTTCCTTGAATTGGATGTTCTGTAAATCTTGTTGTCAGATTTGGCAAAATGCGGTTGGACTATCACAGAATCCCATTGGTAATCTTCCCCATGTCATCTGAGTCCCATTCCAAGTGAAAGCAAAGATTTTTTGGCTTTCCTTTGCAATTGGAATGCTAAAATAAGCACTACACATATCAACAACAGTATAATATCTAGAGTTACTTGGGATTTCTGAAATTATTTTAGATGGGCTTGGAATGACTGCATGGGACTTTTTCACAAAGTTATTTACTGCTCTTAAATCTTGGACCAGTCTCCACTGAACTTTTCCTTCAGTCACGTTTTGTTTTCTTTATAGGTATTATTGGCGTATTATATTCTGAAACTGTTGGGATTAAAATTTTCTGATCCAACAAGCTTTGGATAATTGGGTTGATTCCACCGATGTCTTCTTTACTTAGTTTGTATTGTGGTATCCTTGGTGGTGTCCCTTCTTTAACTTCTACTTTTACTGGTGTTGCTGACTTTAGAATCCCTACATCTGAAGAATGTGTAGCCCAAAGTCCTTTGGGTATATCACTTGGTAATTCAAATATTGTGCCTTCATTCTGAACTTGTTCATCATCCACTTGCCCCATGAACAGCAATGGATAATGTTTTAAAGAGTCTTTGGGTAGATGTAGAAAGATTTTCCCCGATTTATCACATTGAATAGTTGCTCCAATTTTACACAAAAAGTCTCTCCCAAGAAGGTTGATTGGGCATTCTGGGATTAACAAGAATGTATGTTCTGTTGTTAGGGGTCCTAGTGTTACCATTTTTGATTTTAGTTTTGGTACTCTCTGTTTTTTCCTTGTATCCCCCATTATTTGTATGTAACTTGTGATTTGGCTGTCTTCGGGAGATGTTTTTAAAACAGATTTAGTTGCTCCTGTATCAATTAGAGCTGGGTAGATCTCATTACCCACTTTTATCATAATCCTTGGTTCTGTGTTCTCATTTTGTTGGCACACTTGGACCATAGGTGCCTCTATTTCTATTTTGTTCAAATCCCAGTTTAGTTCTTCTGCTACAGACTTTTCTTATTGCTCTGAACATTCATTTTGCAATTCATCATCAGTTTGCAATAGAATTGCATTATAATGGAGACTTAAGGATGGCATAACAATGTTTGTGTTTGCTTTTTCTTGTGCAGTTACTATTGGTTGGAATTCTTCTGCATAAGGATTTAAGGTTGACTTTTCTATTATGTCAATGGTATTTTCTTTTGTAATATCATTCTTGCTTTCAGAGTCATTGTCTCCTGGAGGTCTGCTAATTTGAATGTTCTCTATTATTGCATTTTCCTCCCCATTGGACCCTTCTATTGTTAGTTCATATGCTTCAATGAATTCATTTACAGTTTTTGTATTACAGACTGTTGCCACTTTTGTTCCTTCTTTCTTTGTAGATTGTTCCACTGTTCCAAAAATTTTCTCTTTAATCTCTGTTACATCATTATCTAATTGGATTTCTTCTTCTATCTGTTCTTTAGTTTTATTTTGTGCTTTTGGCACCCCAGGTTCTATCTGCATGCAGTCTCCTTCCTTTTCCTTTTTCCTTTTTCCTTTCCCATTTTTCCCTTTTGATGTTACCCCATGTACCTGGCTTCATAACTGACTTTGTTTTGCAGCACCTGAGACTACTTGCGAATAATGTGGTTTTTCTCCTTGTTGGCTGTATCTCTCCATGGTTTCTAAATTTGGTGCTTGCAATGATTTCTTGCAATTACAATCACAACATTTTGCATTTGTTTGTGTATTATTGCTGCTATACTTTACATTGCTTTTCCAAGATCTCGGTTTGTTATTAGCTTGGAATAATTGTGCCTTTAAATAACAGTCTCGAACCATGTGACCCATTATTCCACAGAGGAAACATCTGGGTAAATTTCTCCTTTGATTACTTTGTGTGTAATTTCTTGTGGGTTTGTACGATTGCAGAGTGGCTAGATTTTTTATTTCTTCAATTTCTTTATATTTACTTAACTAGTTGCCTCCTTGAGCTTGGCTTTAAAGTCTTTTATTATTTCATCCTTTTCCTCTAGCATTTCAGGTCATAAAACCTGAAAATATGTAAGTTGCAGTTTTTCTTAAATCTTCCAGACTTAGTGTTTCCCAATCTGGGCATTGAAGTTTAAAATATGATCTAATAGGTGTGTTACTGCCTTTCACAAATTGTCTCCTTATGTGTTGGAGATTTTGTTCAGTTAAATTTTCAAATCCAAGCACATTCTCTGCTACTTCAATCACTCTATCGAGGAACTTTGATGGATGTTCCCCACTTTCCTGTCTCAATCTCTCAAATGTTCCCCAAGTATCTGGTCTTTTTGAAAAACTTTTCATTGTTGCTTCTAATAGATTTTCTCTGGCCTTTCTTAGGTAACATAGATTTTCATTATTAGATAACTCTAAGTCTGTTCCTTCCTCTGGCCATGATGTTAAATTTGGATTTTTTCTTGTTTCATCAAGGAATTGTTGTTTTTCCTTTTTTGAAAATAATTCTGAGAGAAGAATTTCAGTGTCCTGGAAATCTGGATCATAAAGCCTAATTGCTCCTTTAAATTCTTTTAAACATCTCATCAGTTCTAAAAACCAGGAAGGCATCCGTCTTTTCAGACTTTCAAGGTCAGCTGTTGTAAATGGTTTATGTGTTTTAATATCTATCTGGTGGTAGGCTTGTTTGATCTCTTAATGGCAATATTGGTATTCCACCTTCAGCCCCATCTGTATTTTCTTGATGAACTACATTGTTATTTTTAGGTATGTCTTGTTGTGTGTTAATACCTTTGCCACATTGTTTCTCTTCACTCAGTTCCTTAATCATTTCCTTTAGTTGCATCATCTCCTCTTTTATGGCTAAAATCGTCATAGCCATTTCATTATCTTTTGCTTTTTTCCCAAAAATTAGATGCACACCTATTTTTAGGGCATAGTATAATTTGGTTACTACAAATAATGCTCCAGCATATGTGGGAATGAATGAAATCACGTGATACATACTTATATTCAGCCATTGCAAAGTTTCATAGATTTAGCTAAGCAGAAAATAAATAAAATCCGGAATCGTGACAAACAATAAGTCGTAAAACATATACAAGAAATATTCAATCCAGGCTTGGCAAGTAATAGTTTCTTTGCCGTCTTGTATCTTGAAAAGCCTTTTGCAACAGAAAAAATGTCTTTAAGTCTGGCCCTTTAAGAGTTGCCTCCTCCCTTCAGGAGGAGTGGTTACTGTTGGGCGTGGTATCACTAGGCAGATTAGTTGCACTCAGCACTGCTCTCAAAATGGTTACTTTTCACAGTCACACAGGCTTTTGAAATGTATGCAGGCCTGATTTTTTCAAATTCTTGATAAAAATAGGTTGGAAAACCTAGCTGGCTCTGCCAAAAACTGTAATATTTATTGGGAAAGGAAATAGGAAGATTGGAAAACTGGGGGATAATAAAGGAGGTTTGTATAGGGGTAAGGAGGAGTTAAGAGGAGAGAGGGGGAACACTGTTTGGTGAAGCAGGGGAGGGAGACGCCCCCTGCTGAGAGGAAGCCGCAGGGGTCCGATAAGGACTCTTTGTCCTGGGATGATTGAGCTGAAGTTCAGCTCCCTCTATGACCAGAAAAGATAGTCCACTTATCTGACTGTGAATTTAAATAATATAAAGTTTAATAATTCATTTGGAATTGGAGTTTTTCCTTAGCTTCAGAGTATAGGGCCAGGCCCTAGAGGCTGGCGGAGGGTTTGTCCCACTCCCGTCTACTCCCGTTGTTCTAATTCAGAATCTTAGCAGTACACAGAAAGCATACAAGGACAGGTCTGACCTTCAGAAGCCTGTGTCTTCCGGCTGAACCAAGAAGTGCATGCCACTCCTGACTGGGCTGATCAAGCTCCTCTCTCCTCCAACACCAGGGAGCAAGTCCCACCCCGCAGGAAGGAAGTGCTAGTCACAAGACCCAACTGCCACTCCCAGTTGGCCCTTTCCCCACACAAACTGTTAGTCTAGTTTCCTTTCCACACTCACAAGTCAACATCATCCTGTGATGTCACTGTTCCTTTTGGGCAAACAAAGGATGAACAGCATTATGGGGTAAGTGTGTGTCTGTGTATATGCATGCATATCTATCTATCTATCTATCTATCTATCTATCTATCTATCTATCTGTCTGTCTGTCTGTCTGTCTGTCTGTCTGTCTGTCTGTCTATCTGTCTGTCTGTCTGTCTGTCTGTCTGTCTGTCTGTCTGTCTGTCTGTCTGTCTGTCCGTCCGTCCGTCCGTCCGTCCGTCCGTCCGTCCGTCCGTCCGTCCATCTATCTATCTATCTATCTATCTATCTATCTATCTATCTATCTATCTATCTATCTATCCATCTATCATTTCCTACTATATCCCTAGCACTGTGCTAAGTGATGTGCAAATATTTCCTCATGTGTTTCTCACAAGGGAAGTGCTGTCATTGCCCCCACTCTGGAAGAACCCCCCCCCCTTTTTGTCATCTATGTTCTAAGTGTGAGCCCACTTTGCCCTGCAGATTCTGAATATCAGTGTAAGAAAATGTGCTCTTGTTTTGTTTTGGTTTTGGCAGGGGGAACATTTGTACCAACATTTCTTTAGTATTTGGCATTAGTGCTTACCTGCTTGTAAAAGGTAATCAAGTCTGGCTGACTAACTGATATCAATTTGCACTCAATGGAGCAAGCACACCAGTGTGGCCTCATAAGCTATATGATACTAGAAGACCACACCTAATCCCTCAAGGCTAACCGTAGAATTCTGAGGAGAAATATGGCAGCTACCCTCTGGAAACCCAGCTTGCCAGTGTGAGCATCGTTTGGAAGAGTAAACATAGAAGAAATTGATGGCTAAGGAAGTGTTGACTTCTCCAAGGTCACACCAATACAAGCATCGGAAGAAGGCTTTGAACCCAGGTGTTCTGAGTCCAGAATCAGTGTCCTTACACCTGGCATTGCAAATAGAGGACAAACAGAGAGTCTCCTCTACAATTTGGTCACATATAACAATATAACACCCCCCCCCCAGAAAGTGCAAGAAGAGGGACATCAAGTCATACTAGGTCGTGATTCCTTTCTCAGCAAAATGAGGGTTACATTTTGGGAAAATTCTCTTTGGCTTATTTAACTGATAATATGCTATCTGCTTGGTGACATGAAAATACAGTTCCATGAGCCTTTTTTTTTTATCAGCTTTGATTAGTTACTGATATCAAGTCTGGGCATGCCTGGGAGAGGAAATTCAATTATTTTGCCTCTAAATCCTGCATCCCTGGGATTGAGCCCAGAGATTCAAATGCCAGAGTAACACCAAACCGAAGATCTTTTAGGAGGAAGGCAGAGAGATTTTACAGTTTTGTCTTTTCTAGAGGACATCACTTACACTTCAGGGTAATCAGACCGCAGAACCAACAGGAAAGTGAATGCCCTTGAAGTGGGAGGGTGATGCTTGGCATTTACCGTTCAAGAGACATTTCAGAGAAAGGCAGGTCACTCTGGGCCATGCTAATTCTGAGCGGGATAGAAAATAGACAAAAGTGGCTTTTGTCTTAGCAGTCATTCAAGGCACAACTGTCCTCTTTTCTTCCAGCAAAGCCCAATTTGCTAAGCAACATCCCTGGTAGTAAGTATTAGAACCAATTTGACCCGAGGTACTATGATACCAAATAAGGTGCTGATTCACCTATCCATGCTGCCTCTATCATATAAAGCCACCTTTGTAGGACCTCATGGTCTAAAATACCTTAAAGGTGATAACTTTGTGCATAAATTTGAACACTATATAAATGTAAAAATAAATATAAATCCTAATAATATCTAACTTTCAGAAAAAGTGCCAGGCTTTGAAAAATGTTTTACATATTTTATCTCATTGGTTCTCACAACAACTTTTGAAGTAGCAATTCTTTTTCACCTTTTATTGATGAGGAAACTGAGACTAAAGGACATTTAAGCTACTTGCCTGAGATCACACAGTGTGAGTTGTGATTTGAACTCAGGTCTTCCTAACTCCAGTTGCAGAATTCTATTCACTGTACCACCTCATTCCACCTAAATAATAATGGCTCATTATCTATAGTTCCCTTTAAGGTTTGTGAAGTTTACTTACACAGTGGCACCATGGTCAAGCTCCTAACTCAACTTGCTAGTGTGTCAAATCAAACTGCCCCATTTAAATGAATGGCAATGCAATTAATCCAAAAAACAAAACAAAACAACATGAATTTTTTGTTTTATATGCTTTTAAATAGGAAAAAGTACTTTATAAATAACAAATGAATATAATTCTAGATAATAAGAAAGAATGTTAAGAAATAAGCTTGTTAATCAAATGTAATTTACCTTCAGGGTCAGGCAAAGATGCTGGCAGAGGTTTTCATTTTGTGCCATCTCTTAACGTGACTTACTCTCTATGCTACATTTAAATACAAAATTGACCTTACGTGTTACTTATGATGTGTAACTTTATTGTAACTTAATTGCTATTTGTTTATTTCACTTAATGTTCATCATTTTCTTCATTGAATTTTGGCTGTTTTGCCACACTTTCCTTGATTTCACTTAGAGGCCTTTCAACAAAAACCTTTCCATGGAAGTTTGTTTCTTCCTCCCTTTCAGAATGTTTCAATAATGTGTGAAACAAGTGTCGTTACACAGCTCCAACGCAACAATGTGTTGCAATTTTTTCTGGGTGTGTCTTTCCAATAAACTGTTTAATTTTCCCCCAAATCCTCAACATCTCCTTAATCTTACATGTACTGATTACTCCATCTGCCTCGGACTCTTCCCATGGGTGAAAGCTCATGATTCAAATACCTGCTCAAGACAAAGCAAAAAATCCCGGTCATGTCTGCTCATATCTCGAATTGCTTGTGATTTAAGGTGCCGTGTATCGAGGGGTCACTGTATGATCACATGGGAAACTAACCAGTCTCAAGTTCCTGAAGGTATAACATTGAGTGCATATGGAACTGTGCAGAAAGATGTTAATGTTGGATAAAGAAAATATTATGGAAGATCATATTTATAGACTACCAATCCGAGTATCACTTGGACTGCTCAGGCACAGGAAAAGATTGCAGTTATTCTGGCATCCCAATAGGCAGCAAGGTAATAATTATAAAAGGTCTGCAAGGATAACCAACTTCTTGTCCTTCTTCACAACAATGACCTGTGAGGACTGTGTTTGTGGGGATATTTCAAGGTATATTCCTTTAAAACCAAGATAGGAGCCATGCCAACAGCCTTTCTTTCATCTGGGAATAGATTCTCCCAATCATTTGGTCACTGCAAATGAGAGGAGGAAAAGGGAAAGAGAGGACTGGAGAAGGTAGAGAAGAAGGGGGAGAGAGTGGAGGAAGGGGAAAGGGGAGAGAGAGAGAGAGAGAGAGAGAGAGAGAGAGAGAGAGAGAGAGAGAGAGAGAGAGAGAGAGAGAGAGATGAGACAGGCCGAGAGACAAAGAGGAAAGAGAGATGGAGAGATAGAGAAAGAGAAGGGGGAGAGAGAGAAAAGAAACAGAGAGTGAGACAGGATGAAGTAGTGAGAAAGAGTGGATGGAATGTTGAGAATACTATATCTTTGCAAATATGAAATCTGAAAGTCTTAGTATTTGTTCCAATCCTCCTTACTTAGATTTTTTTTTTTAAAGGTTCATTGGTATAATGGATGTCAACAGGGAAACATGTCAATGAAAGAAATGAGCTGATCATGTGGTAAAGGATGACAGGTGCTGTTTTGGTGTCTTCTTTTTTTTTTTTAATCTTTATAGGAGCCTCTGGTAACAAAAATTCCTTTATCAGGGTCACACAGCCAATATATGGCAGAGGTGGGACTTGAATCTAGGTCTTCCTGATCGAAGCTGAGACTGACTCTTCCCACTACTTCATGCTACTCTCCAGTGGTATCTTCTTGATTTTAGGGATAAGCAAGCTCTCAATATGCTGTTTGTACTCCTTGTGGCCAATTTATTGGCAAGATGTGAACAAGAAGTTGGACAGATGTGTATGAGAGGCAATCAGGGAATTTCTGTGGCAGCCATTTGAGATTTTTAAGCACAAACTAAAATGAGAGATCAAGATTGGAGTAGTATAATTGAATTTCAGCAAAGCATTGGACAAAATATTTCAGTTTCTTAGTGGACAAGATAACTTGGAGAATCACGTAGTTGATGGTTTCAGGACTGATTGAGTAACGAAACCTAATCAGGGCTGATTAATGTCTGACTAGAGGGAGGTCTATGAACGGAGTGTCATAAGGATATACCCTTGACCCTGTTTTGTGCAACATTTTTATCAGATATTTGGATGAAGACATAGATGGCATATTTAACAAATCTGTGGATGATTAAACCAAGATCCTAAAAGACCACATCCGGGTACAGTGATATTCTAAATCTCATAAAATGAAATTCATTCATTCAACAAATATTATTAAGCCCCTGCTGTGCCTACATCATAGTTGCAGGGACTGAGAGACATACACAATTTGAGCTGCTATGAGAGCACACAATCTAGGAAATAAAAACATAATCTACAATACAGTATTCCTTATTAATATATTTTAAAAATAGAATTATATATTATACTTAAAGTATAATTCATATATATTAGAAATGTTATTATCTATTACACATATATAAATACTTTATATCATAAAATTATATTTAGATATATAGTTTACATTATAAATTATATTTTGATATACATATATTTTGTTATACAATTATATTTTGACATAAATGTATTTTATATTATAAATTATATTTTGATAGAAATGTATTTTATATTATAAATTATTTTATATAAATATATCTTATAGCATTTTTATATAAATGTATTTTATATTACAAAATTATATTTTAATAGTAAATTAAAAGATAATCAATTTATTATTATTACTTATTTGTTCCTTAAGTCCATTGGAGAGTTGCAAAAGCAAATTGAAATCCAAGGGAGAAGATTATTACCACTTCAGGGGATCATGGAAGGAAGATAGGAAAAAAACATTTATTGAATGCCTACTATGTGCCCAGTGCTTTATATCATCTCAGTTAATCTTCAAAACAACCCAGAGAGGTAGGTGCTATAATTAGACTCATTTTGTAGTTGAAGAAATGGAGGCAAACAGACACCGTTTTCTTTTTTAGCTATTAAGTGCCAGGGGCTGCATTTGAATTCAGATCTTCCTGATTGCATGTCTAACTTTCTATCCCTTAGCAAGAAAAGTCAGATTTTAGTTCTTTAAATTCAATAAATGAGTGGGGAGGGATGAGAGGGAAAATAATTTGTATTCTGGAGGGAATTCAAACTGATGAAATCATGGATTAAATTGAATAGAGACAGGTCTTAATTAGTGTGAATAAGGAACCCTCAGAAGTAGTTGGAGATATTTAAATTAGTTCCATTCAAAGTTTAAATTATGTAAAATTTGGTAATCAATTTGTGACTGGTTTGAATTTGAGTATGGGACCACCTCAGGGGCTCCATCCTTTGCCCTAATGGAGACCTGGCTCTATGTAAGCATTTTTGATCGTCTCCAAAGCAAAACTAGGACCGTTGTTCATGGGGCATTAATGCAAACTTGCCATTGCTCTTTTTTTAGTTTTTACCTTTCTTCAGGACATAAAGGTGCTGCCATCTGGGTCTGATCCACACCTGCTTTTAGTTTTTAGGTTTGTTGTTTGGGGTTTTTGGTCAGTGTGACTGCAGAGCTGTTCATATTAATCACCAGGTGAAATACATCTATAACAGCTGTTCCAGAGACAGTGGACAAGGTAATTTCTGCGTTCAATCTGACACGGTCGACCAATCACAAGTGCTTTTTATCTGGTAACTGCTTTTCCAATTGTGCCCTTTGGAAGGGATTTTGGCCGCTAAGCCAATCTATTTGTAAAATCTCCCTTGGCTGGCACCCACTAGAATGGGTGATCTGCTTCCTACAAAGGGACAGTAATGTAGCAGAATTCTTTAGCTATCATATGAACCGAGCATTTCTGTTAAGAAAAAATAAAACAAAGCAAGCAAAAAACCAATAAAAACACCCAAAAAACTCATCAATGGTTGTCAATACCATAGAAAATTTTATTTGTGAAAGAAGTTCAAACTCATGTTGAAGCTTGTTCTAAGAGTTATTTCTCAGTTGTTTTGAACTCTTCCATGACCCCATTTGGAGTTTTCTTAGCAGAGATACTGGACTGGTTTGCCATTTCCTTCCCCAGCTTATTTTACTGGAGAAAACGGAGGCAAATAGGGTGAATTGACTTGCCCAGCATCTCACTGTCTAAAGTGGGATTTGAACTCAAGTCTTTTTGATTCCAGGTCCAGCACTCTATCTACTGTACTACCTAGCTCCCAATAGAGATAGTGGGGCTATAGAATCAAATTGTCCTTAGTCACTGGAAGACTATTTACAGCAAATCTTTAAACTCTGATCTCTTTTCCTCCACCATTCAGCCTACTCTCTGGTGAACCCTACTTGGACTCTATAGATTACAAGTGCATGGTTTACAACTGTGATTACTCAATCTGTTTGGCGTGTCCTCCCCTTATCTCCATTTGTTTGATTTTCCTGACACTCCTATTTCCTGGAGCTCCTAAATATAGAGCACATATATGGATTTTTTTAAAAACAAAGTTTTATTGATAGTTTTCTTTTTAATATCACCTACAATTTCCCAGCTAAGTTGGGAGAGGGAATATCCCTTTCTATCCTTTCTCATAGAGGAATCCCTTATAACAAAGAATAAAAAAGAGCAAAAAAAGAAAAAAAAGCCCAATTCAACAAAACTAACCAACATGTTGCAGAAGACTGATAGTATTTGCGATATTCCATATCTGTAGTCCTGCCCCTCTGCAAGAGAGTTACTTTCTCATATGCCTTCTTTGGAGTCAAGTCTGAACATGATAATTTTCTTGCATTCAGATACAATCATTTCTTTATTATCGATTCCATTTCCATTCTTGTAACCAGAACATTTGTATTTTTCAAAAAATGAAAATATAATAGGGATATATCTGAGGGAAAGACTACATTTCCCCTGAGACTTCAAACTTTAAGGATGGACTTGACTGAAGTCTTTAGGACTACGGACAGTACTTGTGGGTCAGGGTAATTTCATAACAAGGGGAAGACATTTACTATTTTCAAGGGACACAAGAGAAGGGAAGGGAACACACAATTATTATGTGCTTACTGTATGCCAGACATTGTTCTAATAGGACTTTGTGGATATCATCAGATTCTCAAAACAACACTGTTGAGGTAGGTGCTATTCCCATATTATAGTTGAGGAAACTGAGTCAGAGGTGACTTGTCCATAGTCACACAGTTGGAACATGTCTGAGATCAAATTTGAACCCAGGTCTTCCTGACTCTAGGGTAGCTAGGTGACAAAGAAAATAGAGTACTAGGCCTGGAGTCAGGAAGACTAGAGTTCAAATTAAGCCTCACGCATTTGCTAGCTGTATGACCCTGGGCATGTCACTTATTCCAGTTTACCTCAATTTCCTCATCTATAAAATGAGCTGGAGATGGAAATGACAAGCCATTCCAATATCTTTGTTGACTTCAGTTTCTTCTTGACTCCAGATGGAGCATTTTATCCAGTGAGCCACTGAGGAGAGTAAATGCATGAAAGCAGAATACAGTATTGGTATCTAAACACTCAGAACTTCCAGGTTATTTCTGAATCTCAGAGTGTATTCTTTTCCATGCTATTTGCTTAGAGATGAGACCTTAGTGTCTAGAGTATTTGTACAGACATTATTTTCTTCATTTTTATATTGTTCTCTCCCCCCACCCCCCGCATGATTTTATTGATACAGGGAACTCCTGGTGGAGAGATTCCTTCTAACAATTCAGCTAGAATTCAGGTCAGCACTTATTCTGCAATTTGTAGTCTTAGAATTTTGCCTGAGGCATTGAGGGGTTAGATTAACATGTCTAAAGTCACACAGCCAGTAAATATCAGGGGCAAGACTTGAACCTAGATTGTTATGACTTCAGCTCTGATGTCTGATGAAATATGCCTCTCCCTGTCTCTCTCTCTTTGTCTCTCTGTCTCTCACTCTGTCTCTTTCTCTCTCTGTGTTTCTCTCTGTCTCTCTGTCTCTCATTCTGTCTCTTTCTCTGTCGCTTTCTCTCTCTGTCTCTTTCTGTCTCCCTCTCTCTCTCTGCAGTTGTGTTTAACAAAGTCAGATTTCCTTGCAATATAGAAGCAAATGGCAAGGACTTGTCCAGTGTGAATGTAAAGTCAAGGTATATTGTCAGTTATTGATATATATATATATATATAGATGTACATACATACCTCCCCCAAACAACACATAGATATAGGTTTGTGTATATATAAGTATATGAATATACATAGATGTGTATAATATATATGTAGACTCATATATCTATAGTCTATCAATGAAGTTCTATTCTGATGCCTTATTGTAATGTGGAGGTCATGGCAAGAGGCTATGGCTATTCATACTAAGTTCAAAAGACTCCTAATCCAGACTCGGCAACAGTTTGTACATCTGTTGTCCAAAGGCCAGCCTTGCTAAACTGGCAGTGAGGCAATATATATTCTATCCACTGCAACTCGTGAAGATAATCTACTAAGTGGTAGGGGGTATGTATCATAATCTGTATGGGCACCTGCCTCGTAGTAAATATTTAATGCCTTTTCATTCATCCGTCCATCCATCCATCCATCCATCCATCCAACCAACCAACCAACCATCCATCCGTCCATCCATCCATCCATCCATCCATCCATCCATCCATCCGTCCGTCCGTCCGTCCGTCCATCCATCCATCCATCCATCCATCCATCCAACCAACCAACCAACCATCCATCCGTCCATCCATCCATCCATCCATCTATCTATCAATTAATTAATGAGCTGGTGGCAGGAGCACCTACTCAGATAATATTAAATTTCCTTAAAGTACTGGACTATAGGACAAGGACATGCACAGTGTATACATGAAGCCAAGCCATGCTGTCAATTATCTTTTCTTCATAAAGAATATGAACTTTTTTCCTCATTGTAAAACTAAATATTTTATTAATAAAAAATACATCTGCCAAAGGTCTTGTGAGAAAGAAGTCTAGGGTACACAGGAACCTTAATCTAGCCCCGACATGTGCCCTGAATTCCCTTCCTTTCTCTCTTCTTTGCCTGTCCTTCCCCCCTGTCCCCCAGGCCACTAATCCCCACCTGTTGAAATCCTACCCATCCCTTAAATCTCAGCCCAAATGCCATCTCCTCATTGAAACGTTCCAGGATCCCTTCCCCCCATCCCTCCTTCTTTTGACTTCAGACAGCACTTGGTTTTCACTTTTCTAAGATGCTTTATGAGATATTATTTTATATACTCATTATTTGTGTCAAGCCCCCACTGGATCCTGACCTTCATAAGGGTGGGGATCCTGTCTTTTTAAATGTTTATCCCCACCCCTTCCCCAGTTCTCAACACTGGAAGCTTGATAAATGTTTGCTGAGGCCAAAAATGCGAATTTAGAGATGTACCCTGAGATAATGAGAAAAACCTTGGAGCAGGTTAGCAGTCCCTGGCTTAGGGAATAGGAACTAACTTTAATATCATCTAAAGCTGAAGATAATTAGGACCATAAATCTGCTATAGAACCATCCTACACTGACTATGGAAGCCAAAGAGAAATAATTTTTATATTATGCTCCTGTCATGAGCCAGCACTGCATGGTCAGTATATTGTTCTGGGAGGGATATTAGAGGTCATCTAGTCCAAACTTCCTTCAGTTTACAGGTAAGGAGATGGAAACCTAGAGCAGAAGTGGTTACCCACCTTGTTAGTGGCAAATATGGGACTAGAACTGAGCTCTTCCACCCTACACTATGTCATGCTGCATTCTTGAAAACTTACTTGTAAAGTGAATTTCTGACTCCCGAGTCTCCTTTGACCACCATTATCAAATTAGATATGTGTGCTTTTGGAAAATTATTAGCATAAAATGTTGTCTAAAAGCTTTCTGAGTTGTTTTTCTTCTCCAACCTAGCAGGAAGACATTCTTTCCAGTTTGATGATACAGATGGATACTCTCAGTGGCATGGGTTAGCTTGAAAAAAAAAAGAGAGACAGACAGACACATAGAGACAGAGAAAGGAACAGAGAGAAAGACAGACAGACAGAGAGAGAGAGAAAGAGAGAGAGAGACAGAGATAGAGTGAGAGACAGAGACAGAGAGAGAGAGATAGAGACAGAGACAGAGACAGAGAGAGCGAGAGAGACAGAGATAGACAGACAGAGACAGAGACAGAGAGACAGAGAGAGACAGAGACAGAGATAGAGCGAGAGACAGACAGAGACAGAGAGAGAGAGACAGAGACAGAAACAGAGAGATAGAGACAGAGACAGAGAGAGACGGGGGGGGGGGGGGAGAGAGAGAGACAGAGACAGAGACAGAGAGAGACGGAGAGTCATATTGAATTGTGAGCAACTAATCTTTTAGTACTGTCTAATTCATTGGACTTTCAGTCCTTTGAAGAACTGTGTACAATTTTCCCCTTATTTACTCCTCATTTGTTCCATATTCTATGCTCCTATGACCTGATAGTCTGCCCCCCTCGTTATACTCTAAAGTTGGTGAATCCTTCTACCTACTTCCTTCCTGGTGCTTCTTCATCCCCCATTTCGTACCCCAGGGCACATCTCAACTTTCATGCTAGTGTCACTTTTCTCTTTTCTTCTGCAGAGTAGACATAGCAGCAGGACATTCTTGTGGGAACCACATGTATCCTAGGGGGGAAAAATAGATTTCCCACACAAGGTCTAAAGATTCTTGGACTTTACTTGGACTGCTATCTGCTTGGTTGCTGCACCTTTAAGAACTTTAGGCCTCTCCAGCTTTCCTATAGCTCTCCTATCGAGTTGTCTTCCCCATTCTTAAAAACTCTTACCAGTGCTGGTAAATGCCTAAAAACTATTTTTTTTAAAAATCCACTTGTTTGTAGCAGGTAACTCAAGAGGAGATGTTTTGTTTCTTAGCCAAACAAAGGATACAAGCAATTAAAAAATATAAAAAAGATAATTTTGATGATCAAAAGTGAAAAAGCTTTTGAAAAAGTGAAATTAATATGTTCTCAGTAAGAAATGAAGCAGTTAAATGGAGGAAATATATTTGTATCAAGTTTCTGAGATAAGAGTTTGTTATCCTAGATATAGAACTATTAACAGAAGTGAATTAAGCAAAAAGTGACTCTCAAATAAGTAAGCAGTCAAATGATGTGACTAACTAGTTGTTAAAAGAATTGAAAATGATTAACAGCCAGATAAAAGAGGGCTCCAAATCACTAATAGTGAGATGAAAAAAAATTAAATCAACCTTGAAGTTTTACCTCTCACCCAGCAAAATGCCAAAGATGACAAGAGATGGTAATAGTTAATGTTGGAGGGATAAAGAAAGATAGCATGTTGGTGGAACTGTGAATTAGTATAACCATTCTGGAAAGCAATTTGGAATTATACAAAGTGGCTTAAATGTCAATATCCTTTGACTCAGACATTCTACTATTAGTTATATATCCCAAGAGTGTCATTGAGAAAAAGAAAAGCTCCAGATATACCAAAATATTTAAAGCAATGTGTGTGTGCACGCGTGCGTGTGTGTGTGTGTGTGAGTGTGTGTGTGTGTATGAGTGAGTGAGAGAGAGAGAGAGAGAGAGAGAGAGAGAGAGAGAGAGCGCAAAGAACTGGAAACAAAGTAGGTATCCATTGATTTGGGAACGTCTATACAAATAATGATGAAAGTAATGGGATATTATTTTGCTCTAAGGAAAGATGACTATAATAAATACAGGGGAGCTTGTGAAGACTTACATGAATTGATATAAAGTGAAGTAAGTGGACCCAAGAAAAAACAAATATAACCAATGACTATAATATTGTAAAAAAGGGGAAAAAAAGCCTACCACAAAACAGTCGAGAAAAGAGATTAAAAAATTACAAAGAATAAACCTGATCACCAAAGAAAACATAAAAGAAGATACTTCCCAATGTTTTGATCAGTTCCCTCCCCCCCTCTTTTTCTTAAAAAAACAAACCAAACCAACTTTGTTATAAGGGACAGTTCCCTGCTAGACAAGGAGTAAAGGAGGAATACAGAGTACATTTAGGTGCTATAAAAACAAAAGCCATCAATAAAATTTTATTTTAAAATTTTAAATAAAAAAACTTGATATATACCCATCCTGCCCTCCAGATGTCATGACAGTGGTCCAGTGCATAACAATTGTATCCAATTTGATTACATTCAGTTAAAAATAATACTTATTAACTGTCTACTGTATGTTAGACACTAGGGATACAAAGAAAAAACAAATACAAGAAACAAAATTTTTATTTAAAAGAAGTGATTTTTGCTATCTTGGGGGCTTACATTCTACTGGAGGGAATCAGATGAATGTACATCACACACACACACACACACACACACACAGTAAATGTAAATGTAAAACACTTCTGTTCCCTGCTCAGGATCTTTTTTTCCTGACCATGCCAACCCTTTTACTTGGTAAACTCCAGTAACTCCATATGATCTCTAAAATAAAATAGAAAGTCTTTTCTTTGGTACTCAAAACTCCTACTTGTCCTATCTTCTTATACCTTATTCATTCTTACAAATTCTACAGTCCAGTGGCACTGGCATCCTTACTGTTCTTCACATGGGACATTCTTTTCTTCATCTTTGGGCTTTTTAAATGGCTATATCCCACACCTAGTTCTCCCTCCCTCCTCATGTCTACCTCCCCACTTCTCTTTTTCAGGTTTTTTTCAAGTCCCAGCTAAAATCCTGCCTTCTACAAGAAGCCTCTCCTGATCTCCCTTAATGCTAGCACTTTACTTCTGTTGATTATCTCCCATTTACTCTCTCTGTATCTTGTTTGTCCATAGTTGCTTGCATGTCATCTCTTCATTAGATTTCTTGAGAGCAGGAACTGTCTTTTGCCTTTTTTTTTGGCATCTTCAGCAGTTGACATAGTGCCTGCCTGTGTAATAAGAGATTTTAGGAAGGCAAAAGGATGACAAGGAGAGGATCATAGAATGCAGTGAAGTAGGACTGACAGGGGTTAATCCTGTTAGAATTTTGGAAGGAGAGGGGATGCTGGGATTCCAATGGCCAGCCTGGGGAGTTGCTCCTGGACTCTGGAGAGACAACCAGCTCCCACACCCTGCTCCGACCCTTTGGAAAGTGGAAACCATTCTTGCATGTGAATTTGACAAGAGCCGGAAACCATCCGAGACTCTGTGAAGAACAAGATCTGAGAGGGAGCTGATCATCAGTTCGCCTTTGGGAGGTCATCCCCACAGGGAGACTGGCTCCTAAAAGCTGACTCCACTTCTATTCAATGTATAATCTAGAGACTCATTTCTAAGCGAATTTAGCCTAGGTTTAGTTAAGAATAGGAGGATTTTATCAGGCAGAGAGAATAGGCAGCATAGCCTCCTCTTGAGTGGAGGACTGAAGAGATGTCTCTTGCCCTTCAAGTCAGGTGGTGGGAAAACAAGTTAGATTTTCTTAGCTGTAGGGAATAAACCTCAACCCACTTCCCTCATCCCATACCCAGTTATCATCATGATTAAACCTTGTTTTTCCTGAGACGCAGTTGGATTGGTTACTCACTGGCCGGGGGCAGAGAGCTCAGGCATTTTTGCTCTCTGGTCTCTAAGAGACTACCCTGTCAGACCAGGTTATGGAAAATGCTGGTCTCCCATTTATACCAGCTTAGCAGGGACTCTCTTCACCCTGACACCCACCCGGCACATAATTGATGCTCAATAGATGCTGATCGACTCAGTGAAGAGGACAAAGTGGTTTCACAAGAATAGCTCTGTTAAAGGGGTAGCATCCTTTTTGTTTCTGAGGGAAGGAGGGAAGAACAGAATTCATTCCAACCAATCCTTCTTCCAGGTTACAACTGGCTTTCTGCATGGTTAAAAGCCTGCCATGGCACCCCTCTGTTTCAGGGGTTTTGAGCAACAGTTATCAGAGCCATTGTTTGGAAGAGCAAGCAGGGCTTAATTCTTGATTCCAATGTCAAGATTAGGACAACTCCATGGAGGAGCCCTCTTAATTTAGCTTCCTCTCCCCTTTCACTTTTGTCTTTGAATTCTGAGTGTTAGCACCAAGCCTAGCATGCAGTGAGTGCTTCAGTCTGTTGATTGATCAAATAAAAGCATTAACTGGAGATTCAAAGTTCTCTTCTGAAGGCAAATCCAACACTTCTGTATCATAGTGCTTTTGAATGCTCTTCACCACTTGTCACTAATTGGTTTTATTCATCATTCATACAGTTTCTTAATTTGTTGCTACAATTATACAATCTGGTCTCCAATTGCTCTGACTATTTTCTATAAGATCAGGGAGAATGCTCATTTCCCCCCTACCTTATAAATGATTCACTCTAAATATATTTCATTGAGAGCATCATCATTTTGGTAAATGTAAAGAGCCAAGTTTCTCCCACATTTCTTAAACAATCATCTCACTCTTCCCCCTGCTCAACTCCTTTTCTTTTTTGGTTTCCTATATTTTATAGCTAGTTAGAAGAGACAGCATCCCTATGTGTGGGAAGTTGTGAATCAGCATAAGTATATATCCACCAAAAATCTTTTTATGACGGTGATGGTAGATATTTCTCATGTCCATGACTCAGGAGCACATTTCCCTTCCTGTAGCACTTCCTGCTAAGACTCCTACTTTCTGGAAATTTAAAAAAAGAAAAGCATATCAAGAGAAGTTTAAACAATTAAACCCCACCCCACCCCCCCTCCAATTCCTCTCTTGCCCAAACAGGCCATTCTAACCAATTTAGGGGAATTACTCCTACACTGGTAGAAGGATTAAATGTTCTGATTGTAGATATCAGAGAAAAAATGGTACATTTTGTTTTACTTTGACTGATTGGATGTTTGGGAACAGAATAATTGGGGGGGAGGCCCTGAGGCCCCAGAAGTGGGCTCTGCCTTTGATCTTGGCTTTCCTTTTTAACTCAGTGTTTGTTAATGGTAAGCTCAACTCCAAGGAAGCTGCCTTTGTGGGAGGATCCCACTGAAATATCCAAATGGTAATGTAAGCAATATTTTGAAGATTCTTCCATTCATTCTGTGATTGTTTCAAAGTTGCCTGCTTGGGGAAGAGTAGGAATGAGGGGAGGATAATATAGCCAATAGAATTATTAATGGCAGTTTTTTTTTTTTTAAATCCATACCTTCTATCTTATGTGTTATGTATTGGTTCCCAGGCAGAAGAGTAAGAGTCACAGGTCTAGGAAGTGTCTGAGTCTGGATTTGAATTCAGGTCTTCCTGATTCCAGATTCTGGAGCTCTATCCACTGTGATGACTACCTGTCCCAATGACAGTATTTTTAATAAAGTCCACCCCAGGGCAAGGCATTGATCTCTACCAACAAGGAAAGAGTCTAATACAATGGTTTGGGACACAGGTTACATTTATATAAACATGGTAACGGTTGACTTGAGAGCTATAATTTGGCCATTCTTTCATCAGGTAAGATGAATATTGATTAATTACCATGTGAAAGGCATACATTATGACCTGGGAGGAATAATAGACTGTAAACTCTTTTATACTCTAAGATCCCACAATGCACTGACAATGACTTTCTTAAACTTTAGATCTTCCCTAGTCCTGAGCACAGCACTCTAGGCAGTGGGTACTTAATAAACATTTGTTGGACTAATTTGGAATAAAATGTGTTTCTTGCCCTCAGTGAGCTTATAATCTAGTAGGAACTGTACCTGGATATGTAAGAGAAATAAGGACTTTTCTGTCTTTGCTGAAATGCTAAGAAGGATCATGGGATGTTGTCCCCTCTATTTCTGGTATTTCTAATGCCTTCTGGAAGAACCTTATGACAATTTCCATTCCTGTGTGCCAACCAATGGAGGACAGGATGGGAATGGAAAGAGATCAGGGAAAAGATTGCTTTGTTTACCTCTAGCTTCAGAAAGATTCAATAGGAACTCATCAAGGAATAGGGGATGCTACAGGTACAGAAAGGGGGTAGGATAGAGCATAGAGGAATTCACTTTCACTAATTCAGCTTTTCTTTGGGAAGAGCAAGGACAAAAAGTCCCACACCTGTTTGAATAGTCCCTTTGTCTAGCAGATAGTCAAGGCCGATTAAAAGCAGAAGTAAAAATGATGACTAGCCTCAAGGCATATACTTCCTTCTCCCAGTCCCATCTTAGTTTCATTCTAAAAGATCAAAGAAAGATCCTGGAATCAGATGATGACAACAGGGAGTGGCAGTGGTAAAAGAGCCCACAGACCTTTAGGAGGCAGAACTCATAGCAGTAATGAGGTCTCAGTTGTTTCTGGGAGAGAAAGCTGGGAGAAATGAGGCAGGAAAGAATTTTTAAAGTTAGAATACAAGGAAAATGATACTGAAATCAAAACCCTTCCTTAATGTGGACTATAGGTTTTGTGGAAATTCCCCCCTTCCCTCTTCCTTTTTAGTGCACAAATTTATTTACTTTGATATTCACCTCTGATATGTTTTGATATTTTTCTCTTTGGTTTCTGTCTGATCTACAAACAGAATAGGGTTCTGGATGGAGGCTCACACCATATGTTCCTCTTAGTGGATCCAGCTATGAGAATGAGAGCCTAAGTTCCTGCGCAGAGTGGGATAAGAAGGAAGGGAAGGAGAAAAGGAGGAGGAGAAGGAAGAGGAGGAGGAGGAAGAGAAAGGTTAGGAAGAAGAGGGAAAAGAAGGGAACAAGAGCAAGGAGAAGGATTCAAAGGGGAAGGAGGAGGAGGAAGAGGAGAAGAAAAAAGAATTAGGTGAAGGAGAGGAAAGAGAAAAAGAGGAGAAGGAGGAGGGAGAGAAGAAAAGGAAGAAGGAGAAAAAGAGGAGAAGGAGAAGAAGAGGAGGAAGAGGAAGAAGAAGAGAAGAGTGGGTGGATATAAAGGATATTTTGTTGCCAATTAATTCACTTTAAAAATTCACACTGGTCTCTCACCACTTTATTATCTGGTACTATTTGTGTTTCTGATGCTTCTTTGGAATGAGTTTGAAGGTGGTAACAGACCAAAAGTAAGGTAGGCAACTTATGGCTTAATTGACACCAAATCCTTAACAACCATCTTAAATAATGCATCTATTATCTCTCTCCATCCCAAGATACCAAGAGCCTAACACATTCATCTCTCTTGTGCCCTAGAAGAATTAAATGTAAGAACCCAATTGCCACCTGGAGGTATCAATAGCAAATTCCTAGTAGTAATTATTGTAAAAAACGAGTTCACTTTAATTAGAAAAGACTTGTTTTCCTTTGAAAAGGAGAATTTAGTTTATCACCTCATTGTAATTAACAGCCTATTTGTAGTGGACCCAGAAGTAAACTGAGGCTACTGTTAGATGGATCAATGAGGACACTCATCCTTGAGGAGGATTTGGGTAATCACTGACTTTTAAAAGCAGATCTTGATAACAATTTGCATATCATAACAGTTTTGCCATGGCTTTCTGATAGCTCCTGGAAAAGTCAAATTTATAGGCTTGGACTAAGTAAGAGGCAGGATGGTTGAATAGAAAAATAATTAATGTTTGTTGGTTAATTGCTACAGAACTTTAAGGCTTACAAAGTTTTATTCTTTAATGTTCCTGGAAATTATTTAGGGTAAGTATGATTATTCCCATTTTATAAAC
This sequence comes from Monodelphis domestica, assembly GCF_027887165.1. NCBI lineage: Eukaryota > Metazoa > Chordata > Mammalia > Didelphimorphia > Didelphidae > Monodelphis > Monodelphis domestica. The sequence goes on along the minus strand of NC_077231.1, from coordinate 71,964,087 downwards.
GAGGAAATTGAGGTTCAGTGAGTTTCAGAGATTTGCTCAAGGTAACAGGAATAATAATAATATTGGTACAATTTTATCTCATTCGATCTTCACAGCAGCCTTGGGAGAGAGGTACTTTGATTGTCCTCATTTTACAGATAAAGAAACTGAGGCAAACAGCAATCAAGTGACTTGCCCCAGGATACAAAGCTAGTAAATATCTGAGTTTGAATTTGAACTCAGGTCTTCTGATGGCAGGCTAAGCACTCTATCTTAGCTGTTTCAAAATTAAACAAAAACAAAAACTTACCTTCTGTCTTTGAATTAATACCAAGTATTGGTTCCAAGGCAGAAAAAGGGTAAGGCTAGGCAATTGGGGTTAAGTGACTTTCCCAGGGTCATACATATATATTTGAACATATTTGAACCCATATCCTCCCATCTCTAGCTCTGCTTTTCTATCCAATGAACCACCTAGCTGACCTGCTGCCTCAAACTCAACTCCAAGTCCAGTGCTCATTCCTCTACACCACTGAATTATGTGTAAGGAGACCTGGGGTAGATTTCCTGTTCTGATCCACTCCAGCTGTGTGACCTTGGACCAGTCATTTCTTCAGATTTAACATTCCTCACTTATAAAGGGAGGTCAATCCTTTCTAACTCTAAGTTTCTGTGATTTCTGGAATTCATTCTTCTGAACATCAATCACCTAACCATATCAGCATCTTTGCTTACTTTGAACTTGGGGAAGTTGACATTTGGTTATAATACTCCATCATCTAATTATGCCTTTAAACTATGCGATTGTGAGATAATTATGTTCAGCATTGTGAAACATACATCATCCTCGATTTCTGTTTGCATGTTGAATGGCTTTTTAATGAGTGGTTTTCTTTAAAAACATTTGCAGATAATTGCCAACAGTTTTAAATCCTCATCTGTGGAAAGGTTCTTGACCTGATTTCCACTGAAAATGAATTGGTTACAACTCTTTTGTGATTTCAGAAGGAGACTACATAGACCTTTAATAGTTCCCTTAAGGCACTGGAGTACTCTCGTAGTAGTCATAGCACTATTACCATTTACATGAACAGAACAGCTACAATCTGGGCCAGCCTGATTTATGGTATTCTCTCACATCTTCCCTCTACCATAATGAAATGCCCACTTAATGATTTTATTTCAGTCCCTTTTCCTTGTTCGGAACCCAATTTCACCTTGATTTTTGTTGCTGCTCAGTCATTTCAGTTGTGTCTAACTTTTTGTGACTCCATTTTGGGGGTTTTCTTGGTAAAAATACTGGAGTAATTTGCCATTCTCTTCTCCAATTCATTTTGCAGATGAGGAAACTGAAGCAAACAAGGTTAAGTGACTTACTCAGGGTCACACTGCTAGTAAGTGTCTGAGGCCAAATTAGAATTCAGGAAGATGAATTTTCTGACTCCTAGTCTGGTGCTTTATTCACTTGCCAGCTAGTTGCCCTCCTTTTGAAGTATTATAATTTTTTATATTATATATTATTATTTGAAGTATTATAATATTTTGTTTATATTATACATTATTATTTGAAGTATTATATTTTATTCACATATATTATTTGAAGTATTAGATTTCACTTATGTTATACATTATTGTTTGAAGTATTATATTTATATTATATATTAGTATTTGAATTATTATATATTATTTGAAGTATATTTTATTCATATTATATATTATTATTTGAAGTACATTTCATTTATATAATATATTATATTATTTGAAGTGTTATATTTTATTTATTTTATATATTATTGTTTGAAGTCATATTTAATTTATATTACATATAATTATAATATGAAGTATTATGTTATATCATATATAATTGTAATATGAAGTATTATATTTATACATTATTATTTGAAGTATATTTTGTTTATTATATATTATTATTTGAAGTATTATAATATTTTATTTATATTGTATATTATTATTTGAAGTATATTTTATTTATATTATATGTTATTATTTGAAGTATTATATTTTATTTACATATATTATTTGAAGTATTAGATTTCACTTATACATTATTGTTTAAAGTATTATATATTATATATTAGTATTTGAATCATTATGTTATTTATATTATATATTATTTGAAGTATATTTTATTCATATTATATATTATTATTTGAAGTACATTTTATTTATATAATACATTATTTGAAGTGTTGTTATATTTTATTTATTTTATATATTATTGTTTGAAGTATATTTTATTTATATTATATATAATTATAATATGAAGTATTATATCATATATAATTGTACTATGAAATATTATATTTATATATTATTATTTGAAGTATATTTGGTTTATTATATATTAATATTTGAAGTATTATTATGTTTTGTGTTTATCATATATATCATAATTTGAAGTATGATTATATTTTACAGTTGAAGAGACTGAGGCAAACTGGTTAAATTACTTTCCCTGAATCACACAGCTAGTGGCTGAGGCTGGATTTGAATTGAAGAAAATGCATCTTCTCGATTCCAGGTCTGGCCCTTCAATTGCTGTACCACCTAGTTGCCCTTCTCCTTAACGAGGTTACTAAAATAGACTCATTCCTGGTGGTAGTTTTGCCTGGAGTTTTTCTCTTCTCCTAATTCATCCTTGACAACGCTGTCCAAGAAATGAGCAGTTCTGATCATATTATGCATCTATTCAAAAGTCTTCCCCAAGTCCTCATTGCCTATTGAATGAAATATAAAGACTTTATTCTGGCATTTCCAGGTCTGCTAAAATCTGGCTCCAAGCTGCCTTTCCATACCATATCTCTTTACAAAACATCTCTATAAAAGCCAGAGTGGTACAGGGGAAAGAATCTTGGGGTTTGAGTCAGGAGTAAGCTGCGTATTTATTGGCAGGAGGTCTTAGAGTGACTTACTTTATTTACTGTAGAATGGGCATAGTAAGTCAGAAGCTCCATAGGACTTAGAATCGCCAGATTGATGGAGGTGAGAAAAATGAGACCCAGGGAAGCTAGCTGATTTGTCCAAAGTTACAAGGTAATCATCAATGAAACAATAAGGATTTATTAAGCACCTACTACAATGTTTCAGGAAATGTGTGAGGCACTGAGGCTACAAAGATAAAAATGGGGATCTAGGTATCAGAAGATAGATTTAGTCTGACTTCTGAGACAATAGCTAAAAAACATAAAAAAAGTTTTCTTCCTTATTATGAACCTAATAACAACAAACCAGAACATTTCCACATGTCAAGAACAGCAGAGAACTTATATATACTTTCATATATGAATGAAATTATTACTCTATGATATAATCTTGGTTTAAATCTATATGCTATGAGTGTATAGATGCATAATTAGTGTCTTAAAAGTATACAGATGTGTACTATCTAAATGTATATTAAATGTATATCTAAATACATCTAAGCATTTGTGCATATATACACACACATATATATTAAAATTCAACACGACTTCCAAAGATATTCTATTTATCTTTGTCTTTCTCTGAACTTTCTTCTATTCTCTTCTTTAAATAAAAAAAAAATATTTCACTTATGCTTTTCTATCTTTTCTTCTTTAGTACTTAGCATCACTGTCACTAGTCTCCTTCCTCACCTCCAAATTAAAAATAGCTCTTCTTTATAACAAACAATTCTACTTGAGCAAAACCCTATCTACACTCTGGACATTTCTGAAAATGTATGTCTCATTCCTCACTTTTAGTCTATCGCCTTTTATCAAGAGGTAGGAAATATGAGATCTGGTTCTCCTAGGGTTCCATTTCATTGGGCTATCACTTTTTGGGCATATATTTGGGTGAAATAGTATTTAAAAACTAATTTTACTTCTTTTTCACTGTTTATGGAGTTTCCTTTTTGTTTTTTGATACCAACAATTTGATTTTCTTCTTTTTTTGTTTGTTCATATTAGCTAAATTTTTTTGAACAAGCCTAATTTTATTTGTCAGTTCAGGGTGATGATGATGATGATGATGATGATGATGATGAATATTTTGACTGAGTTTTGCTTACCTTCCTTTTGATTTTCAAATTGTCTTTTTTTAATTTGTGTTTTTATTTTATTTTTTTAAAACTCTTACTTTCCATCTTGTAATAAGTACTATGTACTGGTTCCAAGGCAGAAGAGTGATAAGGGCTAGGCAATGGGGGTTACGTGACTTACCCAGGGTCACACAGCTTGGTTGGTTTTTTGATTTATTGTTTTACTAGTTGTAATGCTTAGTTCACGGATGTGTTCTTTCTTTTGTTGATGAAAGAATTAAGAGATACAAACATTTTTCTTAGAGCTGCTTTGACCGCACCCCAAAAGTTTTACTATGCTGCCTATTTATTGTTATGTTATTTTTGATGAAATTATCTATTATTTTTATGATTTGTTCTTTAACCCACTGATTCTTTAGGAATAACTAATTGAACACCCAAGTTTGAATCCTCTTTTCAAAGATCCTTTATGTAATATTGTGTAGTGGTCACTGAAGGTCATAGTAAATATTTTCACTTTTCTGCTTTTATTGGTTTTTATACCTTAGCACATGGTCAGTTTGAGGAAAGGTGCCAAGAATACTGGACAAATTGGTTTCCCCTTTTCTATTCCTTGTCAGTAATCACTAGATATCTTTCCAGCTAATTTTCTCAGAAATCTCTTCAGGCCCTTCATCTCTCTTTTGTTTATGTTTGTGGTAGATTTGTCCAGGTTCTCAAATAGGTATATTGAGGTCCTTAATCATAATAGTTTTTCTGTCTGTTCCTCCCTATAATTCAAAGAATATTTCCTTTAAGTCCTTATATGCTATGCCATTTGGTCAAACTATATTAAATATTTATGTTATTTTATTATTTATGGAAGCTTTCCACATATTGTCGTTTTCCTGGTTACCTCTTTTACCTGTATCTATTTTTGCTCTTACCTTGTTTGAGGTCATCATTCCTAACCTTGATTAAAAAAAAACAACCTACATTCCATCTTAGAATCAATGCTATGTATTGATTCCAAGGCATAAGAGTAGTAAGGGCTAGGCAATGGAAGTTAAGTGACTTTTCCAGGGTCACACAGCTAGGAAGTAGCTGAGGCCAGAATTGAACTTAGATCTTCCTGACTCCAGGCCAAACACTCTATCTGCTGTGCCACCTGGCTGCCCCCCAGTAGTTTTCAAAATGGGGTTGCTTTAGAATTTACTGAACACTTTCTCCCATTTTTCACCTTTCTCTCTGGTTCTAATTTATCTTGGTAATTTTCTTGAACACTCTCGTTACTTTTAAAGACATTTAAATGTCATTTCTGCCTTATTATCAAGCAATCCCCTGGGTTACTTAATATTCTTTGGGGGCCACAGGGCCAAGGCTGACATTCAAAAGTAAACCAACAATGAAAAAAGTCCCTTCATTGATCTTTCAAAGGAGACTGCTCCCTTTTCAGGGATAAGGAACAATTCACACATATACCTAGCTAATCAGACAACTAGACAGTTTTTCTTTCTCCCGATGAATCCCTTTTTTGGGGGGAAGGAGGAAGAAGGACCAAGGGAAAGGCACTTGGCTTGTGATTTGATCAGGATGGGGTACTTACTGGTGGGATGAAAACTCCTTCTACCCATGTAGTTTGGCAACTGCTCAGTAATGTATACGAATCTGAGAGATCAAATGAGAAAGAGCCAGTTTGTGATTAGTCTAAATAATGAAGCTCCTGGGAAGTGGTTGCCTTCTTTGAATTCAAATTGTAGATGTCTGGAACCAATGACCAGATTCTACATGATCATAATTTTGAATACTAGTATTGCAGATTTGAATACATGCAACCACTCATTCTGGATTTATTTTCTCACGGACCAGAATGTAGCTATAATAAATTTAAAGGACTTTGCCAACTTAATGTGTGATCTCAATGTTTGCTGCTATAATAATAATAATAATAATAATAATAACAGTTTGTTGTTGTGGCATATTGCCTAGAGCACTGAGAGGTAAAGTATCTTGTGCAGTGTCACACAACTAATATGTATCAGGGGACGATTTAATCCAAGCCATAGGATCTTAGATCTAAAGCTAGAAGGAAACTTGGAGACCATCCATAATCTATTCTGGCCCCCATTTTATAGATAAAGAAACTGAGACCCAAAGAGGTTAAATAACTTGTGAAAGGTCACACAGGTAGCAAGTAGCTAACCTGGAGTTTGAACCCTAATCCTCCTCATTTCAGATAGCCATCCCTTCCATTGCATGACATTCCCTCTAGGTCTTTCTGACTCCAAGATTTTTTAACTCTATACACTACCTCTCAATGAATATTTATCACAATTTATCGTCATTATCTTTAACAATACTGATCACTGGAATTTCTATAGAGCTCTAAGTTCTACTTTCCTTATTAACCATCCTCTGAGGTAAGTGGGTGAAAATATTCTTATTCTTCTTTCATAGACTAGAGATCAGAGAGATTAAGAAACTTCCCCATGGTCACCCAGCTAATAAGCACGAGAGTTGGAACAAACACAGGTCTTCTGACTTTGGTTCCAGTACTCTTTCTGCTATATACACCACCTCTCATTAAATTTAATATTTAATGTTAATAGAGCTCCACTTAGATACCAACAAACCGGAGAAAAGGATAGATTTTCATCATGCTCATTATATCAGGCTTGTGGTTGAGCTAAAAATAAGATCCTGCCATTTAAAACTATCCAGGCCAGGAAATGTACAGTTGAAAGTTGAAGATAGATTAAAAACAATACTCAATCATCCACATCACCCACCCTCTACCACCCCGCAACACTCCATTACCATTCCTTTACTGAATCGTAGCATCTTGGCTCTAGGACTACCAGCAAGTTTATAGGTTAATTTCGCTTAGGGTGCTATTTTACAGATGAGAAAACTGAGGCACCAGAAAATGTAATTGATTTACAGGATCATAGCCCTGGGACTGACAGGAAACTCAGAAAACATCTAGTTCAATTCCCTCATTTTACAAATAAAGAAACTGGGGCTCATTGAGGTTCCCTTCCTCATCTCTGACTACTGACTTTCCTAGCTTCCTTTAAGTCCCAACTAAAGTCCCACCCTGTATAGGAAAACTTCCCTAACACTTTTAAATTCCAATGCTTCCTTTCCTTTCCTTTCCTTTCCTTTCCTTTCCTTTCCTTTCCTTTCCTTTCCTTTCCTTTCCTTTCCTTTCCTTTCCTTTCCTTTCCTTTCCTTTCCTTTCCTTTCCTTTCCTTTCCTTCCCTTCCCTTCCCTTCCCTTCCCTTCCCTTCCCTTCCCTTCCCTTCCCTTCTCATCGTTTTTTTAATTATTGTGTCTGAAGATGATTTTGAACTTAGGTCCTCCTGATTTCAATTGGGCCAGCACTCTGGCCTCAGATAATCATTAGCTGTGTGACCATGGGCAAATCCCTTAATCTGGTTTGCCTCAGTTTCTCCATCTGTCAAATGAGCTAGAGAAGGAAATGGCAAACCACTTCGGTATCTTTGCCAAGAAAACCCCAAATAAGTCTGCTACGACTAAATCAGCTAAGCAACAACCAAATAGCTTGCCTTGTATATTCGTTTGCATGTTATCTTTTCCCTTAGTCTGTAAACCCCTTGGGGACAGCCACTGTCTTTTGCCTCTTTTTGTATTCCAAGCATGTCTGGCACATAAATGTCTCTTGAATTTAACTAAGTGACTTGCTCAAAGTCATGGTGAAAAGGTTGCTGTACCTTCAAGTTCATGCTTTTTTTTTATACCACACCCCAGCTTTCCCTTGTGGATGGTCCTCATCGTCTTGGTTTTAAGCTAATGAGTGGAAACCCCCACAAGGTCATGTCTTGCTAATGGATGATGAAAAGGGAAATAAACCCCAGCTTTGGAACACAGCTCCCCCCTCTCATTTCTGAGCACCTCAATTGCTCTGGGAATGATGGGCTCAGAACAGAATATTCTGGGATCAATAGCCAAAGAAGGGCGGAAGCTTTGATGCGTTTGGTTGCTTTCAACTTTAAAGAAAAATGGTTCTTGAAGCTTGGCTCTCCTCCCCAGCTTAATTTATATAACTGCTTGGAGCAAAAGAATGAAGAAAAATCAAAGGCAAGCATACACTTTCATTATAACCCCTAATGGGAGTCATTGAGAACATGTGTACCTCATTTCAGTGGCCAGCCCTTCCCCTCACATGCATCTGGTTAATTGAGAAGGGCAGCCCCAATTAAACAGCCCCTGGTAGCATGTCATGGCTAATTGTGAACAGGTTAGGAGCCTCCTTTGAAAGAGGTTCTCTCTTAACTCTCCAGGGCACGTCTGGTTGGGATTGAAGTCCTAACCTGAGATCTCGGGGTTTCAATTGGAGTGGGGCTTTTGATAATAAAACTCCAAATAAATAAATTGATTCCCCTCCCACCTCCATATGCCAGGCAGGTGACTGAGATCATATTCTTTCCCCCATGTTTATTGGAAAATTAGAGTGGGTTAGGGATTTAAACTGAGCTGTAACCCACTTAACAGCCAGCCAGTCACAGCTCAAATGGCTTGTGTAGTAGGTCAGAATGTGAGGGGCCAAGACACAAGGGCACAAGTCTAGACCCTAGGGTGAATGTAAGATGTTTCTCATATTAAGAAGTGACCCCTCAGCTTCCTTGATCCACGCTTCGTTCCTCCTGTCCCCTACCAAAATTCTGATTTATCCAGCAGGGGGATTTTCAGCTTGGGGTTGTGGACCTCCCAATGGGTCTATTGGCAGGCTTCAGAGGGTCTGTGAACTTGGATGGAAAAAAATATCCTTATTTTCATGAACTTTTCACTGAAATTTAGTCCCTTTATTTGTTAGGAAGGTGAGTAACAAACAGAATTGTTGGAAGGGGCTTCCATAGACTGCCACAGTGGTCTGTGATAGAGGAAGGGTAAAGGACCCTGAGTTAGTACCTACCGAACTGCTTGGCTATATAGCATCTCCCAAACTGGTTTTGCTGATGGTGTGTCAGAAATTGCTTACAGAAGTCTATTAAGGAGAACTGCCCAAGCTGTGCGCTGTGACAACAGTTGGGTTTCCAAGGCGATTTTCTAAGCACTGTGCAAGTAACTAAGGGTGCTCACTAAGGGATTCTTTTGCAATATAAGAGCTGTTAAATTTTTTTTATCAACATAAATCAAATATTAATAGAGATGGGAATTGTAATAGTCCCCTTAGGTTGGTTAAAAAAATTTTTTTTTAATTATTGTTGCTCAGTTGTTTCAATTGCCTTCTACTCTTTGTGACCCTGTCTGGGGTTTTCTCCGCAAGGATACTGGTGTGGTTTGCCAATTCCTTCTCCAGTTCATTTTATAGATGAGGAAACTGAGGCAAACCAAGTATCTCAGCTTGGATCTGAATTTATGAAGATGAGTCTTCTTGACTTCAGAATCTATCCACTGCACCACATTGGTGTCCCATTCTGTCTTTTCTCTCTTCCTTGATGGAAGTATTGTGCTTCAGTGGGAAGGGCACTGGCACTGGGAGTCAAAAGATGAGCAGGAAGTACGTTCAAATACCAGATCTGTCACTCATTGCCTTGGTGATGTTACAGTCTTTATGGATCTTAGACTCATCATCTTTAAAAATGATTGGATAAGATGGGAATGGGTTGAAAGTTAGAGAAGGACTTGAAGGTGGATTCAACTTATACCCCTTCCCCTTAGCAAGTCATTTAACTTCTCTTGGTTTCCTTCTTGGCAAAAGGGGGCCAGAATAGAGGACTTTCTTTTAGCTCTAGATCTGTGATCCAGTGATCTGTGTCATAGTTAAGAATTTGAGTGGTAAAATTTATGAAATTTGATATAAAATTATATTAAAATACACATATATTTAATATCAGTGTATTTTATGGTTTTAGTTTGGGGTTTTGGTTATGTATGAGTGTGCTCTTACAAAATTAGTAATATGGAAGTGTGTTTTACATGATAATTTTTGAAAAGTTAAAATAGAGAATTCATAAATATTTAAAGTTTTTGGTCCAGACCTAGAATTTCAGTGCAGAGAACCCAAAGGCAAATTGCAACTCTACAGTGAGGCACAGTAGAAAGAGTGCTGACACTAGAGTCAGAAAATCTGGGTTTATATCCTTCCTCTGATGCTTATTTTTCACATAATCTTAGGTAAGTCACCTTGAGTCCTTGGGCTTTTGTTTCCTCATCTGTAAGTCGAAGGGTTTGGAGTAAATGATTCCTGAAGTCCTTTTATCCATAAATCTAAAATTCATTTATTTATTACCTGTGAAGCCTTGGTAAAATACCTTCATCTCTTTAGGTTTCAGTTTTCTCATCTGAAAAATAAGGGGAATTGAATTCAATGTCTCATAAAGTCCCTTATGAAGGGATGGGTACTAGGTATGGGATTCTACAATTTGTTCCCTTTGTGATGAGTAGATTCACTTCATCTGAGAAAAAGGACTTGTTTATTATCTGGATTTCAGTTCATTTTTCAGTCACTTTTTAGTACCTACTGTGCGCAAGGTCCTGAGATGGGCTGAGATAATGGAAGATGAATAACACTAAGTTCCTGATCTCAAGAAGTTTATAACCTAATATGGGAGTTATATCATTCCTAGAAATAACTATCATATATGGCAGAATGGGAGAAATGCCAAGAATAGGTCCAGACAAATGTAAGGATGGATCAGTTGGGATGAAGGTGGGGAGATAGCAGGAAAGTGTAGACCCTGTGTAGGGCCTCAAAGTGAGTGAGGGATTTCAAAAGGAATTATAGAGTAGGATGAGTTGATCAACAAGTGCTTTTTTGATGTGGTCTGCTTTGTGCTGGGCTCTGGGGACATTTGCTAGGGTCCTCCCCCAAAGTGTGTGTTCAGTGGGCATGGAATATTGGAATGGGTCTGCTTTTGGGCATGCATAGTAGAGGCACCATACTGAGTTCATAGAGATTTCCTCTGATTGCTTCTTCATCATGATAACTCAGGAGTTCATAATTTGTTTGGATAAAAAGTCTCTTAATTGGCTATTGAGCTGGAAATCTATGGAAATCTGAACAGGCAATCCCTGCCCCTTAACCCTCTTCTTCCTGCCAGCTCTGAGGTAGTTAGACAACTCAGTGAACTTCCCCTACTCAGTGTAAGCCAGGAATTCACTGTCTTTTAGGTAGATTGCAAGATTGTGTGATGGGGTTGCCTTCTATTAGTATCTTTTCCCCCTTTGGTACAAGGCCTTGTAAGATCTTGAAATGAAGCTGGCATCTCCCTCTTCATCACCTAAGCAGTTGCAGTGATATCAACAGGACATAGGCTGAAAGGAAAAGAATGGTCTCCAGAAAGAGCCCCCAGAGAGAAAAAAAATAGCCTTGGTGTTGATTGGACTGTACACAATTGAGGTAAACATGTAAAATGGCCAGTTACCAGGCTTGGCAAAGAAATGACAAATATCTCAACTAGGTTTAATATTAGCCTATCGCCTGACTGTACTGGTAGTGACGTTACTGAATTCTGTTCTAATCATTCTGTGATTCTTGGTGGCTTAGTGTTCACTTTTTGGGGAAATGAATTTCTGGGAAACAGAAACACTTTTTTTTTGTTTGGGAGTAGAACTACTTATTCCCTACTTGGTTCGTGTTTGTATTTGGGGAACTAATTTTTTAAACCCTTACCTTCTTTCTCAGAATCATTACTGTGTATTGGCTCCAAGGCAGTAGAGTGGTAAGGGCTAGGCAATGAGGGTTAAGTGACTTGCCCAGGGTCAAACAGCTGGGAAGTGTCTGAGGACAGATTTGAATCTAGGATGTCCTGTCTCTAGGTCTGGCTCTCAATCCACTGAGCCACCCATTTTTAACCTGGGGAACCATTTTTAACCCCTTCCCATACCCCCTTATTGAACCCTTAGACAAGAGCCAAAATTTGGATTGTCCCAAGAATAGCCTGGGTAAGGGCATGAGCCAATAACTTTGACAATGAAAAGCCTCCTTCCCTTACAGAGAGCTCAGGTCCATTGAGATGAACCCAGTCAAACTCCAAGGGCCCAAGAAAAGACAGTTTTAAAAATAAACTTAATTTTTTTTATTTTTAAAAATTTTAATTATTTTATTAATTATCTTTATTTAATATAAACATCATATCCTTAATAATAAGTATTTTTTTTCTTTCCTACTTGGGAGGGGAGGGAGAAAGAAAAATGAAACCTTTGTAATAAATTAGATGTACAATAATTCCCCTACTAGATGAGACAGAATTTGCATAGATTGTTGGCCCCTGTAACCTCAACTGAGTAGTGCCTCTCTAACCTCTGTGCTAGGAAAAGAAAAAGAAAAAGTCCCTGCTTTCAAGGAACTTGCACTATATTGGGGGAAACAGCATGGACTCATACATGAACAGTGTTCTTGTCATTCGCAGGCAGAGGGGATTCCTGGGTGATGCAGGCCACTTCCTTCTCTGCAGTGTATAATCTCAGGGAGCTGCTTGGAGCATTAAGTGGTTTACCTGAGATCAGAGAGCTAACACCATTTGAACTTGGCTCTTTCTGGCTCCCAAGCCAGCTCCGTCTCCTCTATTGAAGTAGCTGTTTTCTCTCTGTGTCTTGAGGTGTGTGTGTGTGTGTGTGTGTGTGTGTGTGTGTGTGTGTGAATATATTCCCTTTGCATGCGTGTTTATGGTGTCTCCATACCACATATGTGTATTATGCACATACATGTCATATTATACACATAATCTATGTAATCGAGAGAGAGCATTCCAGTCACAGCGAGGGGAAAGCTCGGGGGAGACAGCGTGAGAATTAGGGGGCAGATGGAGGGTTGTCCAGTTCCCAGCATACTGGAATGGGGTGGGATGGGGTTGTGAAATCAGCCTGGAAGAGTAGACGGGAGCCAGGGTAGATTGCCTTGAATATCAGGCTAAAAAATTTTAATTGTTTTCAGAATGGAATGGGGAAATCACTGAACATTTCTGAGTCTAGAAGGGATATGATTCAAGAAGTTTACTTAGGCAGCAGGAAAATGGCTGAACTGGAAAGAAGGAGGACTGGAAGAAAGGAGAGCAATTCGGAGGCTAGTCGTTTGTATGTTGAAACCCTCACCTTCCATCTTAGAATCAATCCTAAGTATTGGTTCCAAGGCAGAAGAATGGTCAGGGCTAGGCAATGGCAGACAAATGACTTGTCCAGGGCCACAGAGCTAGGAAGTGTCTGAGGTCAGATTTGAACCCAGGGACCTCCCTTCTCTAGACCTGGTTCTCCATCCAATGAGCCACCTAGTTTCCTCCTTGGGGGGCTATTCTAATAGTCACAGAAAGAGATGGGGAGGACCTGAATGGGATGAAAGAAGTGTCCAGCTGGTCAAATGCATTGGAAACTATAGAGAAGTCCCAGAGAGGAAGGGTACCAAAAGAGGGCCTTCAATGGCTTGGAGCAGTTTCAATGGAGCAGTCAGGGGTTTGCCCTTCATTTTCAATCTGCCTAAGACTGAGAGAGAGGGAAAAACCTCCATAAAAACTGTTTGAAAACGGCTTCGTTTGTGCATGGTGTTTCTGCATCCTCTGTTATTTTATGTGGAGTGCTATGCCTCTAAATAAAGAAACTTCTGCCTCTCTGCCTTTGAAAATGCAGCCGAGGTTATTAATCTGCTTTTAGTGGGTCTGTTTTGAGGTAGAAAAGAGTTGAGCAAAATGGCTATGTGAGAATACTAGCCAACACTGGAGTCTATTTGGATGTTTTTTTGGGGGGATGAGCATTTAAACAGATCAGGGGAGGCTTACTAATCACTCTGGGGAAAACACAGATTGAGATTAACTGTAAACCAGTCATGGTTTTAGATTTGTCTGAATCCTTTGAGATTCTGAACAACAGGCAGCTTTCTTCATGCCTATTTGTTGAGGGACAGGCTAGGTGGTTCAGTGGATAGTGAGCCAAGCCTAGAGGTCCTGGGTTCAAATCTGTTCTCAGACACTTCATAGCTGTGTGACTCTGGGCAAGTCACTTAACCCCCATTACCCCTTACCGCTCTTCTGCCTTGGAACTGATGCTTATTATTGATTCTAAGATGGAAGGTAAGGGCTAAAAAAAACAAAACAAAACCAAACCAAACAGGCTTTTTGTTGGCAGAAGTATCATAGAATCACAGACATGGTCATTAGCCATTTGTTGAGTGGCCACTTGGCTAACTACTGGGGATACAAATGGGAGAGCCCAAACCAGTCCCTGTTCTCAAGGAGATCACAGAAAATGGGGGAGAAGACATGGAAACAACTGTGCACAAAGAAGCTCTATTCCATTAAAAAAACATTTTTCCATGTTTCCATGATTCATTTTCTTTCCCTTCCCCCTCCCAGAGCCAACAAGCAATTCTACTGGGTTGTTCAAGAAGCTATATTCCAGGTGAAATGGAGATAATCAATGGAGGGAAGGCTCTATGATCTGAGAGGGATGGAGAAAGACTTCTGGGTAGAAGGTGGGATTTTCTCTGGGATTGGATGGAGAGTGTTCCAACAAAGGAGAACAGCCGCTGAATCTTCCTGGAGTCAGGAGAGAGGAAGGGAGATTTGTAAAGAAAGCCAGGAGGCAGAGATGAAGACTGAGCATTCCCAAAATGAGGAAAAGCTACTGAAAGCTCCCAAAGCCAGGAGGCAGAGTATCTTGGGAGAAGAACTACAAGGAGCCAATGCCACTGGACGGAAGAGTTGGGCAACCAGTGTTTATTGAACATCTGCTCTGTGAGAGACACTGCGCCAAGGGCTAGAGAAACAAAGGAATGTAAAAGCCAGTCCCTGCTCTCCAGGAGTTCGCAATCTTTGTTGTTGTTCAGTCATTCTCTGACACTTTATGATCCCATTTGGGCTTTTCTTGGCAATGCTATTGGTGTGGTTTGCCATTTCTTATTCCAGCTCATTTTACAATTGAGGAAACCGAGGCAAATAGAGTTCAGTGACTTTTCCAGGTCACACAGCTAGGAAGTATATGAAACCAGATTTGAACTCAGGAAGAGTCTTCCTAAGTCCAGCCCCAGCACTCTACCTACTGACACCTGGCTGACCCACAAACAAGATGACTTAGAGGTCATCTAGTCCAGTCCACCCACTTTAGAGATGAGCTGGCTTAGATCTGTGTTGAAGGGACTAGTCCAGGGTCATGAGGTGGGACACAGACCTTAAGCTTTCTTTTTTTTTTAATACTAAAAACTTTTACCTTCTGCCTTGGAACCAGTATTGAAAAGCAGTCAGGGATAGTAGGCAAATGGGACTAAGTGACTTGCCCAGGATCACATAGCTAGGAAGTGTCTGAGGCCAGATTTGAACCCAGGACCTTCCCTCTCTGAGTCTGTCTCTCAATCCATTGAGCCACCTACCTACCTTGTGCCCCCCATTCTCCCAAACTCTTTAGGTAAAGATATGAAGGTTTCCTGAGCCATTTTTGCCTTGGGCATACAGGTTGGGCAAAGATGCACAAAATAATCTGGAGGGGAAAGAATGCCATCACTAGTTTAGCTTTGTTCTGCTTGTGCAATATAGCTTTCCTTGAGTTCTTCGAAGCCCTCTTTCCTCCCCCTCCCATCACCTTTCCTCCCCCAATATTGGGGGAAGTTCCTAATTTGATTCATATGTGTGGCAAATAGAACAATATTGAAATGACGCCATGAAATCTGCCATGAGAGTTGGGAGCGTTTTCCAGCTTTCAGGTCTAGAAGGGTTGTTAGAAGTCATCTAGTCCGGGCTTCTCATTTTGCCAACGAGGAAAACAAGGAGTGAGTGCCTTGGCAAAGGTCAAATAGCTAGTGTTAGAGTTGGGACAAACTCTTGGGGCCGCTCTTTGGGGAGGGTGTTCTGCTCTTTCCATTTTGTTTCAGAGAATTTTCAAAGACTCTTTTAAGGATCAAGACAATCGTCCCCACTTCTCTGACCCACTGTCTGTCCAAAGTGCAAGAACACACATATGGTGGGCTTTTGCCCGTTTGCTAAAGTGATGGAAATTCTCTTTGGTTAGTTTGTTCTCTTGTGGTTTTTCCTCTTTGTACATCCATGGTTCAAAGCTAGTCTGCTGATGTACATCTTGGCAGAGAAGGGAATGGTCTTTCTGCTTTATTACAGATTTCGACAAAGTATGAAAGTCCTTCACAGGTCATTTAATGAACAAGAAAGAGACCAAGCTGCTAATGAATGTGCTCATTGGATTAAGGCGAATTCCTTTTTAAAAGTTAATGAGTAAGGTCTCAATAAAATATTCTGGTTTTCTTGTGGAAGGAAGAAATATGAATGTGGGGTTCAGCCAATAATAATTTCCCTTATTAGATTGCCTCAGATAGGATGGAACAGATTTCCAGAAAACTTTTCAAAATGGCATCTGGTAGACCAATTTGGGACAGCAGAAGGGAATTACCATTTTTTGGCCCCAGAGATATTTCCTCTCAGACAAGCGGGGAGTTGTGACTTCAGCTGACCTGGGTGTTTCATAAACCACATACTCTGAGTCACAGTGGGAATCTTTCTTCTTCTTCTGTTCTCCAGGCCAGCCCAGACTAGTTTAGGGAGCACTCCCCATAACTTCTGAATTTTCAAACGATTGAGGCTGAGTGTTGAAATCCTTCCATGGCAGCCCTACTCCGTTTTATTTTTTTTTATTGTGGGTCAGCATATTCATAATTTCCCAGATGTAGCTGGGCCTCTCCAACCTGAGATGACTCAAGTTTTTGCCATATAAAGAAGGTTTGAGATTATTGATTTGGTTTTCACTTTCTTAAAGGCCATGAAGGCCATATCTACTCTTGTATACAAAGAGAAATCATTGAGTATTTTGTTGAATGCCTTAAATTCACACATGACATATCTGTCTTTTTCTCCCAGTCCGGTATATACTGAGATACTCAGTCTCATTTGTGATCCCAGCTATGTACATGTTCCCTCCTCTGGAACCGGAATCCATTTGTGTCTAAAAATCCTTTGTGATCCCTGTTCAATTCTCATTCATTCACCACAAGAGGTCCACTCAATGTCTAAAAGGATTCTTGGGCTGTCTACCAGTCAGTTCTTGTCCTTATCAGTTGACCATCCCATCTTCTCTCCAACATTTCCTTTACCCCTATTATTCTCGTTATCCCATTTTTTAAAAAAACCTTTACTTTCTGTTTTAGTAATAATTCCCAAAGGTGAGGCAATTGGGAGAAGTGACTTGCCCAAGGTCACACAGGAAGTGTCTGAGTAAGGATACTCCTAACTCCAGGAGTGGCACTCTATCTAGCTGTCCCTGAATTTGTTTTTAATATTTTTACTGGCTATAAAAAGGAGTGGTGTGATACAGCTTAAAGACCACTGACTCTGATGTCAGAGAACCTGGATTCAAATCCTCTCTTTGATTCATACTACCAGTCACTTAATCTTCTTGGAAACCCAGTTCTCCTACCTATAAAATGAGGAGTCTGGGCTAGTCAGTCTTCAAAACTCCTTATACTTCTAGATCCATGATGTGGTGATTTAGAAGTCATAGGTATGCTACTGACTTCAGGTGAAAATGATTAAGCCAGTGGTTCAAGGCAAAGAAAAGTAAACTATTGTTTGGGAATTTATTGTACTGAATAAACATAACAGGGAAATGCAGAATCATGAAGATGAAGGACTTCTCAAATTCCAGGTAGAGAGTCTAAACAGGAATGCATGTAATTCAGTTCATGGAGCACTTATTAAATACTTACTATTTGCCAGACACAGGAATTGACTTGCAGTATCATTGGTAGAGGGAGTTGCCTCTATCAGTGCAGACTGCCACTTTCTCTGCAATTCAGAGTCTCATTGGGGGCCCTGAATGGTTGAATAATGATAATTACTCTCACCTGTGGCTCCAAGAAGCCCTTGTGTGTGCGCAGGGGGTTATACCCTGCTAAAAACTCATCTCAGCAGGCAGGCTAGATTCAGTTGAGGGTAACTAACAAGCCTCCAACTTGTCAGTGACTTGGAGATGTCTACCCCAAGGATGTGAAGACTTCCACACAGAGAAGGGGCAGATGAGAACAATTTGTTCCAATAGCTACTAAGGCAACTGAAGGTGCTGTGGAGCACTTAGAGCTTGGGCAGAGCCCAGGTAATCTCTAATCCGTCATCCTGACTTCTGTTTTGCCATTGGAATTTACATTTTCTGATAATAGTTAAGTCCTTCACAGTTGATCGTCATACACTGTTGTTACTGTGTACAATGTTCTCCTGGTTCTGCTCACTTCACTTTGTGTCACATCATAGAAATCTTAACAGGTTTTTTTTTTAAATGCTTCTCTTGTGTGTCCTTTCTTATGGCACAATAACATTCCATTATAATCATATACCAGAACCCACTAAGCCACTCGCCAATTGATAGACATCCATTTGATAAATGGTCAAGAGATATGAATTGATAATTTTTGGATGAACAAATCGAAGCTAAATGTAAATATATGAAGAAATGTTCTAGTTATTGATTAGAGAAAGTCAAATCAAAACAACTCTGAGATATCATCTCACATCTATTAGATGGACTAACATAATAAAAGGGCAAAATGACAAATATTGGAGGGGATGTGGAAAAATAGGGAAGCTAATACATTGTTGGTGAAACTGTGAATTGATTTAATCATTTTGAAGAACAACCTGGAATTATACTAAAGAGTACAAAACTATGTATACCTTTTAACCCAGTAATACCAATATTAGATTTATTTCCTAAGGTGAGGAAAAGGAAAAGAAACTATATGCTCTAAAATATTTTAACAGTTCTATTTGTGGTCCTCCTGGACTTTGATGACTCTGGAAGAGAGAATGAGGCTGATGAATTAGTACCACTCTACCTCACTTAAACCCCTTGATATCATCAGAAAAAAAGGAAAATAAAAGCCTTATAACAAATTAGCATAGTCAATTAAAATCAATTCCTGCACTGGCTATATAAAAAAACACATGGCTCATTTTGTACCCTGAGTCCCTAAGGTCACTGTCAGGAAGTAGGCTGCATGCTTCATTATCAGTCTTCTGGAGTGATGGTTGGTCATTGCTTTGATGAGAGTCAGGAGATGTTCTTTCCAGATGCAAGATGTTTTTTTCCACTATATAAAATGACAGCAGGGAATTCTGCTCTGGAAAATCCGTCTGGTCCTGCGACCTGACAGGCACCGCTCAAGGGTTGTTAGACGAGATTCTTTGACTCCAAATTCTCATCTGTACAAAAGAGGTCTTACTAAGCTCTGTTTGCTGCTCATTCTCAAGGTCAAGAGGATGTAGGAAATCAAGCTTTTTATTGTTCCTTAGGACTTTGAAGATTAAAAGTGCCTGTTAAAGACAAGAGATTATGGAGAAAATGAATAGGTTTCACAAAGTTACTAGATTTTTACTCTCTCTCCATTCATAATACCATTTGTTAAAATCAATTGATGACCTACTAATGCACTATTCTCTCCAGTTCCCCCCAAAGTTCTGCCCTGTTCTTAGGAGGGAGCAAGATCTTAGAACTAGAAAATGGAGGCAATGGGAAAGGAAAAGGTTTGAGTTGAAGGCGAGTTTGTTAATTATAGAATGGGCATCATTGGGAGCAGTGGGTACGTGGAGGGGGACATTTAGGGGAATTGGGAGAATGAGAAGTGGGCAAAGGAAAGGGGGTTGTGATCGTGACAGTGGCAGGGATAGTGTGAGAAGCATTGGAACAGGGAGAGTTTGAGGGGCTGAGAGTGTGCTGACCATTTGGGAAGGAGTCCAGGTAGCTGGTGAAAGGTCCTTTGAGGAAGGCAGGTGATTATACTGTTCAAGACCCTGCCTTTAAATTCAGCCTTATGACGTGTGTCCTGTGAGGTACAGGAAGCCCACCTAGAAGCTGTGAGGATCACTGAAAAGGATGGCCTGGGGGAGATTGGATAAAGGGCAAGAGCTGGCAGTTTGAGGTGAATGGCGTGACCAATGTCTCCAGAGCAGAGGCAGGTCAGTGTCCTGAATCAGGGCTTGTCCAGGGCTTCCTGGAAAGGCTCAGAAGCAAAGGGACCACAAGGAAGACCGATCCCTAGATCTGTGGTATTATATAGGGCTTCCTGAAAAGGCTCTGAAGCTCTTCCTAACTGGGTGACCCAGGGAAAGTCACTTAACCCCAACTGCCCATCCCTTACCACTCTTCTGCCTTGCCACCAATTCTCAGTACTGAGTCTAAGACAAGCTAAAGGTTTGTTTATTTTTTTTTAAGGCTCTGAATCAAAAAGGCTTCATTGGGACTGATGTGCAATTTGTTGGGAGCTCTCTTGACTTCATCAACCTCATCTGTAAAATGGGGGAATTGGACTAGACAGCTTCTAAGAATCCCCCTCGATTATCCCAAATTCCTTTGACCACTAAATTTATGATTCTACGATTCCACTTGCTGTCACCTCTTCTTGGGCAGTGTGGTGATCATCGCCTTTCCCTTTATTGCTACAAGTTGGTGAGGCCTCCCCTTCCCTCCCCTTTTCCATAGCAAACATTGATTTTCCCTTTCCCTTGATGGAGACTTACTTGAAGGGAGCCCTTTTATATTGTCAGTGGTAATTTTTGTAAGGCTCTGCCATCTGGTTCCTGAACCATTTCATTTGATGTGCAATCAGCTCCTTCCAATGGGTTCCCTTCTTCCCGCAGCCTCTGTTACAGGTGGGGGTGATGATGATACCCACTGCTGGTTCCTATTAAAATGGTGGGGCCGTGACACTGCTCTGTTCCCTCTGTACAGCAGGGTGTCTGCTTCCCAGCTGTTTACAATATGAAGGGAAAAGAGTGCACAGAAAGTATTTCACAGAAACTCCAGGTAGTCAGCAACTAAAATGGCTCAACTCAGTGGGGACAGATTGCCACCTGGGCAGCACCTTCAGAGAGCTGGAAAGGTCATTTGGTGCTTGTGAAATTCCCTCTCTGTCATTCCGAGAGCCACTAACTCATACGTCAGGGCAGAGATCAACGTTTGGAAAGCGAATCCAAGCCAACACGTTGCCTCTAGAAAGGGAATGCCAGTGGATTGTGCCATCGTTCCACTTCCCAGGTGGAAAATGCGCTGCTCTCACCAACCATCTCCTATATGTATCGATTTCCATTTAGAAAGCAAGTTCCCTGGAGACAAGGACTCTCACGTTTTTCTTTGTATGTCTAGCTGTTCCATGCAGCGGTTCTCAGTTTGTAGCAATGAGAATACATAATGCATTTCAGATATTTACATTCCGAATCATAACTAGCAACATTACAGTTTTGAAGTAGCCACCAAAATCATTTTTTGGTGTGGGGTCACTGCAACATGAGGAACTGTATTGTGGGGTCACGGCATTAGAAAGGTGGAGAACCACTGCTAGAGCTCGACACGTAATCATGAAGAAAAAATGCATTCAAGTAAGAAATGAATACATGGAAGACTTGAAAGCAGAACTCAGAGATGGGATCAGGTAACACTGGAGGAAGCCCACACAAATAATTACTATTAGACTTGAGTCATTTTAGGTCTGAACTTTCATGCCCTTCAAAACAGACAAGAATCAAGTCCCATGATTCTTCAAAAACATTTTTTTAAAAAAAATTTAAAACCCTTAATTTCCATCTTGGAATCAATACTGTGTTAGGGTTAGGGTTATACAATACTGTCTATTGACTCCAAGGCAGAAGAGTGGTAAGGGCTAGGCATGTGGGGTTAAATGACTTGCCCAGGGTCACACAGCTAGGAAGTGTCCAAGTCCAGATTTAAACCTAGGACCTCCAGTCTCTAGACCTGAGCCACCCAGCTGCCCCCAAGTCCTATGATTCTTGTTGCTATCTCTAAGGGACAATGTGGCATAGAATATGGAGTCAAGAAGATCTGGGTACCAACCCATTGAGCCGTATGATCATGGGCCAATTTCTTTATCTCTTTTTGCCTCAGTTTTCTCACCTGCAAAATGAGGAGAGTGGAGAGTGGTACTTTTTGACTTCTTAGGTCTCTTCTGTTTCTCCATCTTTGATTCTGTGAACTTATTGCTTCATTGCAGCAAACTTTGATCCCTTCATTTCAGTGATTGAATGTGTCCAGGTGAGGTTCCAGGGTGCAGATTGTCTTTTCAGATGATCAGGAAAAAGTCAAGAATATTAATACCTTATGGGAGTTATTTATTTACAGAGAACCTGAAGTCTGAATGCTTGACTACCACAAGTTTTATATTTGCTTTGGATCCCAGATCAGTAATTGGCAAAGGACCCTGGAAGTCATCCGGTCTAATTCCCTCATTTTATGGATGAGGGAAATGATTTGCTCAAGGTCACCAAGATAGGAAGCATCCGAGATGGGATTTGAACTCTGGTCTTTTGACTCTAGAACAACATTTTAGGTAAGTATGTCCTTGGTGTGTTATTTGAAGGATTCTGCCCTATTGCTGCTGCTGTCTTCACCTTCATCCTAGCCATTTCCCACCTTCCCATCTCTGTGAGCTGTTAGCAAATCTACACACTTTCTTTGGCTACTGCTCCCTTACATAGGCTGTCTCCCTATTGGAAGGTCAGCTTTTGGAAGGAAGGGACCGTCTCCCCTTTGTATTGCTATTCCCAGCACATGACAACCACCAGAAATGGCTCCCCCTGCCCATTCATTTAGGACATGAGTGTGTAGAAGTTTCGTTTTTGTTTCAAATCCAAGGGACATTGGTAATATAGGGAGGATCAGAATGGCTTAGTGGAAAGAGCTTTGGACAGTGAAGCGGTGTTTTTGTTGTTGTTGTTTCGTTTTGTCTTTTGCCTGATTTAAAGGCTCTGCCTAACCCTGTCTAATCCAACTCTAGTTTTAACCTCATCCAAGATCCAAGACTAATTCTATCCAAAGACAGGCATGACTCAACATTTGGTAAGCCTTGCTGCGGCTACTTTTCTGGCTTTGGATCCTGATGTCCACTGATTGGATTCAATGGCTTCTGCACTGGCCAATTTCACTAACTGGGTCTATCCTTGGAGGCCCCTCATGGCCACACCTTCCTACACTCAGGTTCAAATTCTGGACTGCAGGACCATGGATGAGTCATTCTGGTTCTCAGCCTCAGTTTCTTTTTTTGTGAGATGGAGATAATATTTGCACTCTCTACCTTGGAGGCTTATTGTGAGGAAAGTGAAGAAAGAAAACAAATATTTATTAAACTCCTCCTAGGCACTGCACTAAAAGCACTTTGAAAATATTATCTCATTTGATCTCCACAATTACTCTGGAATGTAGGTGCTATAGTGATTATTTTACAGTTGGGGAAATGGAGGCAAAAGAAGTTAAGTGACTTGTCCAGGATCACATAGCTAGTGAGTGTCAGAGGCTGGAATTGAACTCTGGTCTTCTAGACTTTCTGGTGCCACTCAGCTGCCTGAACCCTAAAATATTATGGAAATGTATGCTGTTCTTTTCTCTCTTCCTTTTGGCCCTATTCTTGCTCCTCTCATTCCTCTCGGGCTTAGAGGTTGGCCTTGTATTACCCTGCACCTCCCAGTTACCTCCCCATTTAACTTACAAGTCTAGAGTTCTGTTCCTGAATGGCAGTCCCAGTGGCTGAGTCAGAGCTCCCTGCTGTCACATCTCTATGATGCCAGCTGCCTTCTTGGCACCAGAACCATAAATAACATGGAGAGACAAGGGTTTTGCCCTAGAGTGTTGCCATGGCAAGAGGACCATGCTGACTTCTATAAAAATTAAAATTTAATCTCAAATAATAAAAAAATATTTTAAGGAGGTTTATTAAATGATCATCAGAAATCAAGTAATAAAGAGGATACAAAATAAAAACCATGTGCCCATGTCTGGCTAGCCATTTTTAAAATCCTCACCTTACCACCATCACCACTGATTGCTGCATCATGCCAAAGAGGGCATAGGAAGAGTTACAGCCAGTTAAATACTAATAACGTGATCTTGCTAACCATGGAGATGCAGGAGAGATTATAGGGAATTCTGGGAAATACTAAGGACTTCTGGGGAATGAAGTCAAAGGTTCAAAATCTCCATTGATACACTTCTAGGGAGTGATGCCTTTTCTGTTTTGGTGACCAACAATCCTTCTGCTTTCATTTGAGGGCTTCTAACCACTTCCAGAGAGCTGGGCCCCCACTCTTGGGAACCTACCACCATGACGTGCCCCTCTCCTGGGGCATATTCTGCCCCTCTCTCTTTCTTTGACTAGGACAATGAGAAGCCCAGAGTTGGTTTTTTTTTGTTTGTTTGTTTTTGTTTTTGTTTTTTTAGTGCAGTGGACAGTCTTGAATTGAAAAGTGGTCTCAGACACTTACTTGCAATGTGACCCTTGACATGTCATTTAACCTCTGGGTGTTTCAGCTTCCTCATCTGTTAAATGAGGACAACAGCACCTATTTCCCAGGGTTATTGTAGGGATTAAATGGGATGAAAATTATAAAGTTCTTAGTTCAGTGCCTGGCTCATAGGAAGTGTTATGTAAATGTTTTCATTATTAATGTTATGATAATTTGATGTCATTATCTTTGAGTTATGAGTGGGAATAATGGCACTTTTTTTTTTTTTAGTTGCTAGAAGCATCAAATGATGCCTCCCTTTGATTCAAAGGGATGGGAAATAAAGGAGATCTTGGAGTAGGCCTATTATTAAAAATTAAGTCTTGTCATCGATCTAGGTGACAAGATGGACAGAGCAGGACCTGGAGTCTGAAAGACCTAAGTTCAAATCCAGCTTCAAACTCTAACTGACTGTGTAACCCTGGGCAAGTCACTTAACCCTGTTTGTCTCAGTTTCCTCATCTGTAAAATAAGCCAGAGAAGGAAATGGTCAATCACATCAGTTATTTTTGCCAAGAAAACCCCAAATGGAGTCAAAGAGTCGGACACGACTGAAATGAATGGACAACAATAACAATTGATGCCAAAATCTAACAAGTCACTTCCTTCCCAGTGCTTGGCTTCTCAGGAGGCATTCCCAGGCTTCCCATTTGCACTCTTGCACAATGTTTCCCCCTGACTTCAAAGGTGAGTTCAGGGTTCTCAACAGGTTGCCTAATTACACAGGAAAGAACTATTAATTCTGACAAACAAATGCTGAGCTGGGGCCAGTGCCCCAGCCAATCCACGTCACAGCTCAAGGCGCCACCCTGTTTATTTAGGAAGTTGGATTTCCCTAGATTGGCTGGGGATCATAGAATCAGAGCTGGAAGGGGTCTTTGAGGTTATCCAGCTCAATCCCTGCATTTTACAGATGAAGAAACTGAGACTCAAAGAGATTAAGGAATTAGGATCCTAGATAATAATAAAAGTTACATTTTATATGGTGCTTTAAAATTTGCAAAGCTTGTGTGATAATTTTCATGATCCCTTGGACACTATGGTCTATGGGTTTTTCTTGGCAAAAATACTGGAGTGGTTTGGTATTTCCTTCTTCAGTGGATTAGAAGAAACATCGCTTAAATGACTCACCTAGAGTCACAAGGCTGGATTTGAACTTGGGTCTTCCTGACTCCAGACCCAGTGCTCCATCATCTAGCTGCCCCAAGCATTTTACACAATCTTATTTGATTCTCCCAATAGTCCTGTGAGGTAAATTCCCTTATTATTCCCAAATTATAAGCTAGAAGAGGTTAAATGGCTTGTTCAGAGTTTCCCAGATAATGTTTTGTGAGGTAGAATTTGAACTTAGGTCTTCCTGACTCAAGTCAAATGCTGTATCCACTGTTCAGAACAGTCTAGGAACTGGAAAGGTCTTTAGCAGTCATTTTGGCCTTCATTTTAAGATGAGGAAACAGACCCACAGCAGTTCAAGACTTAGGATCAAAAATGATGACAGTCTTCATTGATTGTAAAGTGCTTTACAGCTAATATCTCATTCGAACCCCAGAACAACAAGGAGGTAGATGCTATTAATTAATGTTCCCAGCTTATTGAGAAAACTGAGGCTAGGAGAGAAATGAAGTGACTTGCCCAGAATGGCAGAATTGGAATTTGGCCTGGGAACTCCTGGCCTCTATGTCTAAAGCTCCGCCCACTGTATCATCTAGGAACCGGAAGGTCCTCAGGGGTCATCTACCCTAATTGCCTCATCTTACTGATGAGGAAACTATAAAAATGGAGATTTGAACCCCGGACTTCAATCCCCAGAAGTCCTTGGTACTTCCCAGAATTCCCTATAATCTCACATGAGTCCCCACCTGGACGAGATCACAATTAAGTATTTGAACTGGCTGTACTGCCTACTTCAGCCTCTTCCTCTACTCGGACATTGAAAGATGTAGTGAGTAAGCTGTGAATGGGCTAAATCAGCCCTAGGCACGTGGTTTATTATTTTGTATCCTTGATTTCTAATCATCTTTAATAAACCTCATAAAATATAATATTTCTATTACTAGAAACTAATTTAATTTTTACAAAACCAAGACCCAGAGAGAGTAAGGATGTAAACATCTAGGAGCATCGATTAAGAGCCAGGAGGTTCCTTAGAGGCCATTTATCCTCTTCTCCCCATTTTATGGATGAAGAAACCTACTTAAAGACATGTAGAGAGTAAACAGCAGAGTCAAGATTTGAATCCTAGGTCTAGTGATTTAATGGTCTTCTCATTGGGTCATTGGCAACCTACAAGACTGGTTTAATAATGAATTCATCAATGAATTCAATTCATGGCTCAGAGGCCATCGGTTCAAATGCCTAATTTTATAGATGGGGAGACTAATGCTTAGAGGAGTTAAGGGACTTGGCTGATGTCAAAAAGGCAATGAGTTTCAGAGATGGAATTTGAACCCAAGTCCTTTGACTCCTGAGCCAAGGCTGTCAATTTGGTCTGCTTCTTTTTCTTCGGACTTGGATTCTTGTGTGTGTGTGTTAAACCCTGTAGGTGAGGGCTAAATGGACCTGGTGGGAAAAGAGGAACATGGCAGCATGGAGCCAGGCCAGTTGCAGTGGGTATATCCATGCACTGGGGTTATCCTCCATTTGCCTGCCAAGGCATCCCTGGACCGCTAGCTTCAGTGCCATTGGAGCCCTGGATTATTATAGTGTGGAGAATAGTGTTCCATCTCATTCAAGCTTCTTCAATCGCCAGCTGTTTAGCCTTTAGCAAGTCATTGATTAGGTACATCTGTGAGCCTGTTTCTTCAAATGAAATCATATATGGGAAACATTTGACAAACTTTAAAGTCTTACATGAAATGTCACTTGTCATCACCATCATCATCATCATTATAAACGGAAGGATTAGATTAGAAGACCCTTCAAACCCTTTCTGGATCTAAATCTTTGAGCCTGGCCCAGAGGAATGAACATTGAATTTAAAATCAGGAAGACTTGAGTTTGAATCCTGAATCAGAGCCTTGAGGCAAGCAAGTGGTCCAATGGATAGTGCCAGGCCTGGAGCCAGGAAGACTTATCTTTCTGAGTTCAAATCTGGCCTTTGACACTAGCTATGTGACCCTGGACAAGTCACTCAACCCTGCTGTCTCATCAGTAAAATAAGCTGGAGGAGGATATGGCAAACTGCTTCAGTGTCTTCTAAGAAAATCCCAAATGGGGCCACCAAGAATCAGATAGGACTGATTAACACCAAATCAGATCCTTAACTAGTTACATGAGCTAGTCTCTTAACCTCTCCGTGTCTCAGTTTCCTCATCTGCAAAATAGAGATAACAATAATACTTCTCTCCAGGTAGTTTCAAGGGGCAAGTCTGATCATGTATATTATAGCTGGCTTGACCTTGTAGAAAGAACATTGGAATTGTGGTCAGAAACACCTTATTTTGAATCTTGTTTCAGATACTAGCTATGTGACTCTGGATAAGTCACTTAACCCCTGCCTGCCTCAGTTTCCTCATTTGCTAAATGTGGATAATAATAGCTCTTACCTGCTAGGTAATATTTGTAAAGCACTTTGTATTCTATATATGTTAGCTATTATTATTATCCTATAATTTCTTCTTTCATCTCCTCCTTTAACGATAAGGAATAAATACGGTAACGTATATGGAAGAGCTTTGAAAAGTATAAAAGTACAAATGCAAAACCTTACTACTAATAATGATGATGATGAATCTTTGACTTGTTACTGATGAACTTTGACGTGTTACTTTGCACCAGGATAACAGTATTTCTGCTTTGAAAGAAAGATGGATTTGGTGTAGGGGAAGGAGAAAAGGACCTTCAATGGGAAATCTTAGGCTTTAGTCTTTACTTTAACTACTACTAATTCTGTGACCTTCACCAAATCATTTAGTCACTCTGAGCATCAGTTTCCTAATCTGTTTCATGATGATTTCTGTTCTTCCTGCCTTATAGGGGAATGAGAGGCTTGCATGAGTTAATATAAATACTATAATATTTAATGAGAAAATGTGGTATTAGCATTGATGCTGCCCTGCTGATGTTGCCTTTTGACCTGAGGTTGCATCCTAGAGATAGATGGGCTTTCTCATCCATCCTGCCACTTCAGCCTAAGGACCACTGGGCCTCTCTGTCTCCCCGGCAGCTGAAGCCTTCTATTGATACTGTCTCCTCTAATAAGAATGTGAGCTCCTTGAGAGTGGAGACTGGCTTGCTTCTCTAAACACATGTACATAGGGGACTCTGATTGAGGAAATCCAGCTATGGAAAATAAATTATTTCTGTTAGGGACAGCTGTTAGGCAAGTCCACAGAGATGGATTGGTTTTACTCTGAATTGCTTCAAGGTAGAATTTTTGCACGCTAAATCTAGGGGAAAAACCAAATTTGTATGATGTGACAGAGGCTCTTATTCTGAATAAGATAGAGACCTTGAAGTGGTTTTAAACTGTGAATAGTATAAATTTTGGATAAATGGGGAGAGAAGCAGAAAGAGGAGGGAGGAATGGAAAAGAGAACAGGGATGCAGAGAAGGAAAGAGATGAGAAGAAGAGGGGAGGGGGAGAAGAGAGATTATGAGGGGGGAGAAAAAAGAAAGGAAGGAAGAAGGAAGAATTGAGAGGGAGGAAGGAGAAAGAAAGAAGAGAAATGAAGAGAGAAGAAGGGGGTGGAAGGGAAGGAAAAGAAGAGTAGGAGGGGAGAAAAGAGAGAGGGAGAAGGGAGAGATGAGATAGGAGAGGGGAAGAAGAAGGGATGGAGAGAGGAGGAGGAGCTGAGAGGGGGGGAAGGAAGGGAGAGATGAGATAGAGGAAGAAGAGGGGAAAAGGAAGAAGAAAGGAGGAGATGAAGAAGTAGCATGGCATAGTAGTTTGTTTAGAAGACCTGAGTTTAAGTCCTGTCTCATAAGGTATCAGTCATATGCCCTCAAGAAAGTCTTTAAAAACTCAGTGCCCCAAGTAACTTTTTTAGATTGTTGAAGTTGGTCTTGAGCTTTAGTGGAAGAAGGTGTACTTCACTGGTAGATTCTTATGAAGTGCAATCACAAGTCCAATTAAAAAAAAAGTTGGGCTAGAAGGAATTTTAGTGGTCAAAAAGTCTAAGCCTTAGTAAATATCTCCCAACAGCTAGCCCTAGTGCTTGTCACAGAGGAGGCACTTACTAAATGTTCTTGCATTCTACTTCTTGACAGTATATTCAATCTTATAAAATGAGTATTTTTTCCAATTATGCAGAAAATAATAATGATATGATAATAAATGATGTTTTTATGGTGCGTTAGGCTTTGCAAAAGACTTTGCCTATATTATTTCATTTGGACTTCATAAAAAAACTGGAGGCAGTTGCAGTTCTTATCTCCATTTTATAGATAAGAACTGTGTTCCTAGGCAAGTCACTTTTTTTTTTAAAACTCTTACATACTGTCTTGGAACCAGTACTGTGTATTGTATATGTATATGTTTATTGCTTCCAAGGCAGAAGAGTGGTAAGGGCTAGGCAATGGGGGTTAAGTGACTTGCCCACGGTCACACAGCTGGGAAGTGTCTGAGGCCAGATTTGAACCTAGGACCTCCTGTCTCTAGGCCTGGCTCTCAATCCACTGAGCTACCCAGCTGCCCCTGCAAGTCACTTTTTGACTCAGTTTTTTCAACTGTAAAATGGGAATAAGAACAGCATCTCTCTCCAAGGATTGTTATGAGCATCAAATGAAGACAATGTCAGTAAAGCTTTTTGCAAAGTGCTTGGGATTGGGTAAATGCTATATAAATGTTAGCTATTATTATTATTAAGAATATTGAGTTGCAAAGAAATTAAATGACTTGTCCTGTCTAAAAGTGAATGGACTGAATAGGACTCTTCAAAATGCCTAACCTTTAAAAAAACCCTCATCTTCTGGCTTAGAATTAATATATGTATTGATTCCAAGGCAAAAGAGCAGGAAGGGCAAGGCAATTGGGGTTAAATGACTTGCCCAGGGTCACACAGCTAGGAAGTATGTGAGGCTAGATTTGAACCCAGGACCTCCTGTCTCTGGGCCTGGCATTCTTTCCACTGAGCTACCTACCTGTCTTCAAATCAGGAACTTTGAATGTTTCATGAGTGCCACTGGCACATGCACATGATTCAATTTGATTCCTTTTTTTTCCTTTCTGATAATACATTTCTCTTAGGACAATATTTGTGCCACTTCTCCTGTGTAATTATTTGTCATTACTATGCTACTGTCTACATGCCCTTCATGAACTTCTCTCTAGCCTTTTGCTTGACCCTCGACTTTAATTCTTCCAAGACTGGTATTCTGTGACTCTCAGTCATACAGAACTAATGGGAGTACATTGATTATCTCACTGGTTGGGTCTTTGGCTAATCTCAGTCTTAGAAGAGATCACAGTATCAGATATTCAGATCTCAAAGGTATTTTAGAGGTTGCTAGCCTAATCCTCCCCATCTTATAGATGAGAGCCTGAAGCTTAGAAAGATTAAATGGTTTACCTAAATTCACACAAGTAGAGAACTAGGATTAGAACTCAGGACCTCTGTCTCAGAGCCCAACAGTCATTTCACTGTCCTATACTGCCTCTCTGAGTTCAAGGCATACTTGAATGGGTCACCTCCATACATAGACTACCTGGTCAACCATTCTCCTCTTGAAGACTCTCAGAGAGGGGCCACTCCTTCCCCTGACTGACATCATGGCATTGGCTTCTTTTGCTGGTGACTGCATTTTATGCAAAACTCCATTCTCTTCCTTTTTGAATTATTATCCATTTGGATCTCATAGAAACCCTGTGAGACAGTTGCAGTTCTGATTCCCATTTTATAGATAAGAACTGCGTGTTTCTAGGCAAGTCACTTTCCTTTTTGATTCAGTTTCTCAAGGTTTTATTTTCTTTTTGAAAAAGAAAAAAGTATTTGACATGGCCCTAATGACCAACATGTAGTCACTGAGGGCTCAATTGTTAGTTTCTGCCCGTTATTGTTGTCTTCCGATAGGTGACATCAATGCTGGAGCTGATGCTTGGCCAATACTTCTTGTACCTTCCTTAAAGCCTTTGATACCTGACACCATTTAAGGTCCAAATGCATTGTTGATTTGTTGCCCAGCTCCAAAGAGGCTCTTCGAAATGGCCATGACATAATCATCTTGCCTATTAGTCACTGGGACTCGGAAATCCTATGCTTTGGAAGTCTTGCCAGTGAATTCCCAGTCTGCCCCTCTATCAAACAAGGTGGACGCTTATTCATCTCCATGAGAGCAATCTGCAGAGCAGGGCCAAGAGTGATTCCAAAGGGAAGAGAGTGGGACTTTACAGAGTGCAGAGTCACTAGCGAAAGAAGCAAGTGCCCCGATGTCGGGGAACCGCTGGAGGCTCGAGATGGACATTGAGAGCCCGTTACTTTTCTCCCCGTGGCCATGGAAACACTCTGATGCTAAGTGAAGTGATGTTGCTCAGAGCTGGCTTTTAAGCCATTCTTCAAGAATCCACTGCTTGGATGTTCCCCCCTCCTTTCTCCGTATCTTCGTTACTTTGGCAGAAATCAAAATTCTGAAAGCTAGTGTGGGAGAGATATTTAGACAGACTTTTTGTGGGGCTTAAAACTTAAAAAGGTCTAAAGAAAGGAAGCTGAACTCTCCCATTGAGGAAACCGATAATAGCCTTGGACGACAGATGATAGGGTGGGAGATGGTGAGTCGGGAGGGACTTTGGAAGTCCCTCATTTTCTAGAAGAGAAATCTGGTTTTCAGAGAAGTGAAAGGATAGGAGGACTGGGGTCATATAGGTAAAAACAGAGCGAGCCAGAATTCGAATGAAAGTCCTCTAGCCCTTCTTGTTCCCAAACTAGCATTTTTTGCCCATGAGCTGTCCTTGAAATGTAACATCCATCCCTTTTTTTCACCAGAGAGGAGAAGAAAGGCAGAATATCCCATACAGCATCAGAGGAGGTCAAAGTATGAATTGTTTTTACTTTACCATTTTCTTACGTTACTCCAGAGGTTGGGTATATTCAGAAATTAGAGTGAGAAAGAAACATCTAGAGAGGCAGAGAGGTAGAACAGAATTGGGCAGCTAGGTGGAACAGTGCATAGAGCACTGGGACTGGAGCCATGAAGAACTGGGTTTAAATGTGGCTTCAGACACTAGCTGTGTGACTCTGGGTAAGTCACTTAACTCTGTTTGCCTTAGTTTCCTTACCTATAACATGGAGGAAATGTATCCAGAGAAGGGAGTGCCAGTCTGGTATCTTTACCAAGAAAACTTCAAATAGGGTTAGGGAGAGTCAGACATGATTGAACAACAACAAAAACTGCTGGTTTGAAGATCTGGGATTAAGTACTGTCTCTGATTCATACTGGCTATGTGACCTTGGCTAGGTCACTTATAGTCTCAGTGTCCCAGGCAGACTTCCAAGGCTGTAAGAGTAAGGGAAGGTGCCTACTTGCTTTGATGGAAGGAGTTCATTATCTGTGAGTTCCCTCAGTCAGTGATATCACAGGTCCAGTCTCTATCCTTATCTAGAAATGATGACAAGGTTAAAACAAAAAGACGTCCATAAAATCTTTTAAAAAGAAATACATTCCGTCTTATTGATTAATCTCAATAGAATGAATCAACAAGTGAAAATTTAAAAAGGTAATAAATGACCAAAAGATGCTGGTGGGGACTTAGAGAGCCCGATGATAAATTGCCATGATTCTCTATCCACTGAAATTAATTCATTGAAATGTAAATAGTTATTAACTAAGTTTGATTGGTCTCATTTCAGGCTAGTACCTTCTCTAATAATTAAAAGTCTGATACTGGTCCAGAGATCTAAGAAGGTAAATGAGTTGCCCAAAGTCACAAACCAAGTACCTGTCACAGGTGGGGCTTGGATCTTTCCACTGAGGCCAGATCTTTATCCATTATGTCTCATTGCCTCCCTACTTAGGTTTTGAATAAATAATTTAATTAAAAGATGAGCAAATGTCCCTAGAGTACTTAAATGGAAGAGATTAGTGTGTCATTTGTTCCTTTATACTCAAATATCTGGGAAGAAGTTTTTCAAAGTCATTGCTAAGATTTATTTCACTGTCTTTGGATTCTGGTTACAGAGCATATTGCTTAGACAAAAGAAATAGTTTCATTGTGGATAATTGCATTAGATTTGATCATAACATCTTAGGTTTAGAATTGGAAAGGACCTTGCAAGTCATTTAGTCCAACCTCTCTCTCTCTCTCTCTCTCTCTCTCTCTCTCTCTCTCTCTGTCTCTGTCTCTCTGTCTCTCTCTCTATCTCTCTGTCTCTCTCTCTCTCTGTCTCTCTCTATTTTCTGTGTAACTGTCTATTCATCCATCTCTCTTCTAAACTAATTAAATACAAAATAAATGAGTATTTCCACACACATATTAGAACACATAGGAAACTGTAGATCTCTATTATATATAGTTTGCTTTTCTTTTTAGGTTTACAGTTCAATCTGTATCTTTCAAAGCTGTCCTATGTGTCTGTACTTTTGTCTGGCTGTCCTTCAGTTCTCCTCTATGAATTTTTTTTTTAAAGCTAGGTCTTGATAAGATAACCTTCTTTTATTGTGTGTATATTTTTTTTGTCCTCTCCTTATCCTCCCTCAACCTCCTCACACTGGAAACCCAGCTGCCAAAGATCATAAAACATAATAAGTGACAGAATTAGGATTTGAACCCAGTCCTCTGAGGTCAGTCTAGTATTTTTTCTAATAGACTGTTTTCCATGGCAGCCACACTTTCCCCTCCTCCCCATCTCCTTGGGTTTCACAGTTCAGTGGGTTAATAAATATTTAAATGCCTGCCCTGTGCCAAGCACTGTGCTAAGTGCTCGGGTTCAAAGAAAAGCAATGACTTCATAGTTTAATGAGAGAGACAACAGGTAAATAGCTGATGTACAAACTGAATATAGACAAGGTTAATTGGAGATAATCTTAGAGGGAAAACACTAAGATTAATGAAGACTGGGGAAGGTTTTGTGTACAAGGTAGGGCTTTGGCAAAAATGAGAAGAGAGAACATTCCAAGAATGGGAGTCATCCATCCAGTGGAAATACCTGGAGTCAAGATAGAATGTTTTGTGGCAAGAATAGCAAAGAGATCAGTGTTGTTTCACAGACCATGAATGGGGGGATATAAAGTGTAAGAAGTCTAGAAAGGCAGCAGTGGCAGAGAAGGTCCAGTTAATTAAGGCTTTAAAAGTCAGAGAATCTGATATTTAATCCCGGAGGCAATAAATAGCCACTGGAGCACAATAGATTTAATGGTTTTCACAGAATTGTAGAATTAGAGTTGAAAGGGACCACAGAGGCCATCTAGTTCAAACTCCTCATTTTGCAGACGATTAAATGGAATCGCAGAGAGATTAAATTATTTAGTACAGGTGTAAGAAAATTAGGATTAGAATCCACGGCCTCTGACTCCAAAGCCAGAATTTTATCCATTGCCATCAGACTGGCTCCCAGATCCATAGCGATGGTTCTTCATTCTTTTGTTTCATGGATTTTTGTCAGTTCCGTGAAGCCTATTCATTTCAGAATAATGTTTTTAAATATTTGAGGGGAATCTAAATCTAAGACGTTAGTAAGGTTAGATAAAGATGTAAATTTGTTTTTTTACAACATCCAAATTCATGAATTTTCTGAAATCTATCTTTGGACCCCTTGGAGGGAACTGAGACATTTTGGTACAGCACACTGGAAAGAATATTGAATTCTGAGTCATGAGTACCTGTAGATGTAAATGAATGTCTACTTTGCCTTGGGCAAGTTATTTAACCTCCCCAGGCCTCAATTTCCCATCTATAAAATGCTGGGATTCAATGAGAAAACCTTTATGGTTCTTTCCACGTTGAGATTTATGATCCTTTACTGGATGGAGTCCTACATTTATGTCTTAGGTCTTTATGGTTACAGGGCTCTTTATATTCATTATTCCATTTGAGCCAAACAAAAAACCTTAGGAAGTAAATAATACAAGTATTAGGTCTACTTTCAAGAAAAGAAACTGTGAGGATCAACAAAGTTAAGTGACGTGCCCTAAATCAGAGCTAGCAAGAGGTAAAGCCAGGCCTTGAACATGTGTACAAAAGGCATATTCATGTAGGTAGCAGGCAGAATTGAACTCGAGTGGTCTGTCCCAATGCCTTCAGCCAAGAATATTCAAACCTGCTCAGGTAAGTGGGAAGTTCCTAGTTTTAGAGCCTTCCCAAGTAGATGAATTTTCAGGATCTGTGTGTGTGTGTGTGTGTGTGTGTGTGTGTGTGTAAGAGTGACAGACAGAGACACACTCTTCGGTGTTGAATAACATTTTTTATTTGAAAAGTTTTCTCTATGTCTGGTTCCTCTTGTTGCAGTTAAATCTCATCTATTGTTGGCCCTTCAGAAAATATGGACAACAGATATTCAATCAGCCTGAGTAATAACAACCTGTCAGTTGCTTAAAATGCATTCATAAATTGCCTTCAGGCTTCTTTTTCAGTTTCTATCATAGATTCTCCAGGCCTTTCATCACCTCTGTGGAATGTTCCTCAGTTCTCTTAGGGTACTTATCAATTCCAAAACAAACACCAATTTTCCCAGGCTTGTTTCTAGTGGGCTAAGACATGTCAAAATTTCAAAGTAATCTCAGGAGACCTTATAGAAACATGAAATCATATCCCCTTCCAATCAACACAGGGGTTGAAATTCTGCAAGGCTACTTCAGGAAGTTGTTGACCCTTGTGGGTTCCATTTCAATTACTCTATTTTCTTTGTCAGTCTTGAGGTAGCTGGGAACTCTCTCCTTGACAGAGTCATGAGCCAAGATGACTCCATTCGGTAGGTTCAGGAGAACCAAAGAGTGTCTAGGAATATGTGGAAAATGGGAATGGGGATCAGAGAGAAGATTGCGGGTTCAAGAGGATATGGTGGACATATTTGTTCCTACAGAGCTTCTCCAAATTTTTAGTTGAAGGCTCAAGGAGAAACAACTCTAAGGATTCCAGGGCAAAGCATGGAGCTGTTGACTTGATTCTCTCAGGGCCAAAGGGGAGTGTTGACTTGGAAATGAGTGCTATTTCGCTATAGAGATCAACCAAAGAGGTAGAGAGAGAATCATATAGTAGAGTAAATGATTAGACCATCCAAGAAAGGCTATGGGATCATTTTTTTTAAAACCCTTACCTTCTGTCTTGGAGTCAATACTGTGTATTGGCTCCAAGGCAGAAGAGTGGTAAGGGCTAGGCAATGGGGGTCAAGTGACTTGCCCAGGGTCACACAGATAGGAAGTGGCTGAGGCCAGATTTGAACCTAGGACCTCCCGTCTCTAGGCCTGGTTCTCAATCCACTGAGCTACCCAGCTGCCCCCTGGAATCATTTTTAAATATTGTATTTAGTAATTCATGAGCTAACAGGATCACAATCAGTAATTTAATAAGAAAGAAAATCTCAGATGAGGATCCTCCCTCTTTACCAATGCAAGCGAACACCTTTTCAGTTACTAGGAGAGTTTTCTAGAGCCCTGACAAGTTAAATGCTTTTCCCTGGCTGACTTAGCCAATATATAACAGTGACAAAGCTTGGACATGGGTCTTCCTGGCTCCTAAACTAATTTTCTATCTACTATGCCAGTTATCTATCTATTTTATCTTTATTTAAAAAAAACTCCTTTCTTCTGTCTTAGAATCAATTCTAAGATAGAAGAGAGGTCAGGACTAGGCAATTGGGGTTAAATGACTTGTCAAGGGTCAAGCAGCTATCAATTTATTTTAAATTCACATTGAAGTTAATTTCAGAAGAACTTTTATATTATAGGCCCTCCAGATTAAAAAAAAATCTTTTAAAATGTATTTAATAATTTCACAATTGGAAGGAACCTCATCTAGTTCAATCCCTCCTTGAATAAGAATCTTCTCTATGATATAGTTAATAAGGATGTTATTGAATCTCGAAGCCTGAGAGATTCTAGGAAACCTCAAGATATTCTCTAACATGTCAAATTTTGGGGGATTGGAGGATACCTTCAGTTCTTCTCTTGGATAACTCTAATTGTAAGGAAGTCATTTCATTGACTAACATCTGGGACCAAGTGCAGCAAGTCTGATCTCTCTTCCACATGACAGTTTTTCAAATAACTGAATACAGCTGTCATGGAGTGCCTGTTTCTTCTCTTCTTCAGTCAAAACAGCCTCAGTTTCTTCAAATGATCCTGATGTGGCAAAAAATTAAGACCCTCCCTTTACCATCCATCCTTGTTATCTTTCTTTAGACATTTGCCACTCTTTTGATTTAAAAAAATCATGAAGTGCCCAAAATGGAATGGACCCCTCTGGAAATATTCTGAGTAAGGCAGAATACAGCAAGATTTCTTAAAACTATTTTAAAAATTTCATTGGTACAGCAAACTCCCAGAGAAGAAACTCCCCCTTGCCATGATGATTAGCAATTGTGTGTAACTTAAGTTTTAAAGAATTACTTGGAGACACTGAGAGTTCAGAGCCTACCCAGGGCTACAAAACTAGTAAATATTAGAAGTATGATTTGAATCCAGATCTTTGTCACTCTGAGGCTAACTCTAGTGCAGCTAGACTGTCACCTTCTTATTCTTGGACAATTATCTTTTATAAGACCAGACTCTAGTGCTAGGGTCCTGACTTGGAGTCAGGAAGATCTGAGTTCCCACTTCATAGTGTAAAGATAGGCAAGTCACTTACACTCATCCTGCCACAATCTCAGTTTTCTTATCCATAAAACATCGTCAATCTCACAGGGTTGTTATGAGGATTAAATGAGATAATAAATAGAAAACATTTTGCAAACCTTAAAATATTATATAAATGATAGCTATTATTTTTAATAGTAGAGTAGTAATTGAGGTGGAGGTAGTAGTAGTAGTTAGTAGTGATGGTAGTAATAGTAGTGGTAGTTGTAGTAGTAATCATCAGTAGTGGTAGTAGTAGCAATAATGATAGTAATAGTGATGATAGTAGCAAGAAATAGTAATAATGATAGTGGTAGTAGTCATGTTAGTAGTAATTAGTAGTTGTACTGATAGTAGTAGTGGTGGTGGTATTAGTAGTAGTAATAGTATTAATGATAATAATGGTGCTAGTAATAGAAGTAGTAGTAGTTGTAATTATTATTAGTAGTAGTAAGTAGTAGTGATAGTAGTTGTAATGGTAGTAGTGGTGATGGTGGCAGTAACTAACACTAGTATTAGTAGTAATGATAGTAATAGTGGTAGTAGTGGTTAGCAGTTAGTAGTAATGATAGTAGCAGTAGTCGTGATGGTAATGGTAGTAGCAATGGCAGTAGTAGTAAAGAGAAGATGAAAGGGCTGCCATTTTGTAGCTGCCCTGTATTCTGCTATGGCACTGCTACAGAAGTGCTCTTGTTCTTGTCCCCTGGTGGTGGTACTCAGGGGAGTATAGGTGAGGGTGTGTATAAATTCATGCTGAAGGCTAGGTCCATACCTCTCTGGTGAGGCTAAGGGAAATAGAGGGTCGATGGATTATCCAGGGTTTATTGAGTAACTCCTAGGTACCAGGCATCACATCAGGAACTCAGGATACAGAGACAAGAGAGGAGATACTTCCTGCTCTCAGAGAGCTCAGGCTCACTCTTTGAGGATGTCAGGATGGGGATGGAGTAGGTGGAGGAGTGGTGGGTGGATGAATGGGAAGATCTATGTGAAGAAGAAAGATGAGTTGCTTCAGGAAGGGGTGTCCCGGTGTCCATTATTATACATGGTTGTTTCTCTTCCTGCCCCCATAGGAGGGCAGGAAGTCCTATTGGGAAATGAAGACTGTTTTTGGGAGCCTCATGCCATTCCCATTAGGGTATTCTGAGTCTTGACATTTTAGTTACTATTTCATCCTAGACTCTTAATGATGGGATTGGGCTATATGACCTTGCTGGTCCCTTCAAGCTCTGTAATCTCAAGATCTATGAAATTTTGCATCTGGTCCTTAGTTTCTTTTTTGGTCAAATGAGGAGTTGCTAGGAGGGGATGGTGGTCAGAGAGTCAGTATGGGGTGATGGGTGTAAATTCTAGAATGTTACTTATGATTTGTGATCTTGGGCAAATTATTTAACCCTGTGCCATGTGTTCCTCCCCAGAAAAATGGGTGGATCATATTTCTCAAGCCAACTATGTGACCACAGGCAAGTCAAGTAACCTCTGGGACTTAGTTTCCTTATCTGTAATATGAGAGAGATTGGACTAGATATCCCTTCCAGCTTTAAACCTAGGATCTGGGGTTCATGATAGCCTTCAAAGCCTCTTCCAGCTTTCAGCTTATTCTAGCTTCTTCTTCAGATTATTTTCTAAGGAAGCTTTAGTGTCTTTTGAAGGGAAAAAAAAAGAATAATCCCCAAAGGATAAGGTCTTGTGATTGTTAGCAGATAAATGACGTAGAAGCAGATGATAGATTGACCAAACCCAGCAACTGGTGTTCCTTTGCCTCCTGGGTTTTCCTCATCCCATACTCAGCAGTGTTTTTCTGACCCTGTCTCCCGGATTGATGAATGATCCTTTGCAGAACTGGGATTGCCTGCAAAGGGAAATGTAGTTCAATGACTCAGTCCTGTTGTTGGTTGGCCTTGACTCAGGAGGCCAGCATTCTTGCCATTTGTTCCCTCCATTAATTTCTGCCAAAGTCATACTACAGTAGCTGTGTCTGCGCAAGATGAGAGGTGAAGACTTGGCAAAAAATGGGTGTCTGCAGTGCCCCTGCAATACTGTGAACAGCAGGGGCATTCCAGGACACTCGTGCATCTTCAGGCTTCGTTTGAGACTTTCTTCAAAGCACTGGATGAGAGAGAAAGAAGAGGGCTCACATTTTTGAATCCTGCTTTAGACACTTCCTTACTGCACAGCCCTGGGCAAGTCACAACTAACTGCTCAGTGCCTCAGTTTCCTCAATTGTAAAATAAAATGGGTTGGACCTCGAATGTCCCTTCAGACACTAAATCTATGATGCAGCACTAAATCTATGAACTTCTGACCATTTTATAGATGAGGAAACCAGGGCAGTAAATAATGATAGGAGCATTGCCGCTCAGTTCATGATTTCTCTCAGTTTTTAGGAATTGAACTAGAGGCACCAGGAGAAAAGGAAAGACTTGCTTTCCACATAGCTAGTTAGCAAGAGAGCTGCGATTAGAGCCCAGGTTTTCTGAGGCCAAGGTCAGTGCCTTTCTGCCATGCTTCCTTGTTTGGAAATCAGAGTATGTGATGCACAGGGGCTCTCACACAGATAAATGTTGAATAGTGTGGTCCAGTAGAAAGTATACTGGC
Organism: Monodelphis domestica; assembly: GCF_027887165.1. Classification (NCBI taxonomy): domain Eukaryota; kingdom Metazoa; phylum Chordata; class Mammalia; order Didelphimorphia; family Didelphidae; genus Monodelphis; species Monodelphis domestica. Next base: position 71,923,575 of record NC_077231.1, on the reverse strand, counting down.
TTTGGAGTCAGATGACATGGGTCAAATCCCAGCTTTGCTCCTCATTATTTGAGTGACCCCATGCAAATCTTTATCTTCTTTGTTTTTAAACCTGTGCTAATATGTATTATTAAAGTTTTAATTTAAATATTTCATATATAATTATATAAAACATTATATATGTTATAATATATAATGTAATGTAATATGAAATAGAATGAGTTATAACATATAAACAAATTAAAGATAAAATTATATATACAATATAACTTTATTATATATAATATAAATATATTAAAATAAATTACATTTAACACAATAAAACAAAATTACATATTATTATATATAATATTATATAAGTAAATATGTGAAAATAAAATTATATGCATAAAATAACAATATAAACAATTCTGTTGTATTGGTTCCAAGACAGCAGAGAAATAAGGGCTAGATAATGGAGACAAGGTTACCCAGCTAGGAAGTGTCTGAGGCCATATTTTAATCTAGACTCTCCCATCTCTAGGTCTGGCTCTCAATCCACTGAGCCACATAGCTGCTCCCAACAAATCTCTTAAATCACTTAACTTTTCTGCCTTAGTTTCTCATCTGTAAAATGAGATAGGAGAGTTGGGAAACAACATGGCCTCTTTCAACCTCTAGACCTATAATCTTATGAACTAGATGAGGTGATGCAACCTTGTGGAAGTTGACTGTCATTTAACATGTAACTAAAAATTTTAAAAATGTGTAGCAATTTCTAGCATTTAGTATAGTTACTCAAGTGAATATTTCTTTTTGGAGAATTTTGTCTCAACATGAAGAACCAATATCTGATCACAGATTCAGAGTTGGAAGGAATCTCAGAGGCTTTCTAGCTCCACCAGTTTTTCACCAACAAAACTGACAAATGGTCATTCAGGTTCTATCGGGTTGGAAGAATCCACGGTCTCCTGAGGCAGTTATTTCACTTTTGGACAGCTCTCATTGTGGGGCAGTTTTTCCATATGTCAAGCCTACAACTGTCTCTTTGCAACATCTCTCCATTGCCCAATTCTGTTCTCGGAGGCTAAGCTGAACAAGTTTGATTTTTCTTCCATAGAATGGTCTTTCAGATACTCTAAGACAGTTATCAAATCTCCTTCCTTTCCATCCTCTCCTGCTCAGAATTAGGATTCTCCTTGTTCTCCAGGTTAAAACATTTGGAATTCCTTCAATTGATGCTTTATGTCATGTAGTCTCCAGTTCTCTTGCTATCTTTATTGCTTTCTCTTGGGTGATCTCTTCCTCATCTCTGTTCTTTGTAAAGTGTGGTGCCCAGGACCAAACACAGTACTCCAGATGGGCTCTAACCAGAGCCAAACTACTGCTGCATTCCTTTTTATTCTCTTTTAATATAGCATAGGACAGATGGCATTGACTTTTTTGGGTGCTATGATGCATTGTTGGCTTATATGTGTCGAATTCTTCAAGGTGTAAGTGCTTAAGTGCTAAACCATGACAGTAATACAAAAACATGTGATCAACTTTACTATCATTTATATAGTCACATTTAAATTGTCTAGTGCTACCAGTAAAAGTTTGTTGAATGAACTAAAAAAATGTTCAGTTCCATATTCTCCCTCAACCTTCCTCTCCCCATTGAGAAGGCAAGAAATACAATACCCATTATATATAAGTAGTCATGTAAAACGTATTTCCTCATTAGTCATGTTGGGGGGGGGGAGCAAGAAAAATAAGGAATGGAAAAGAACATTCTTTAGTCTGCTCTGAGTCCATCAGTTCTGTCTTTGGAGGTAGACAGAATTTTTCATCAAGAATCCTTTCAAATTGTTGTGGATTATTGTATGGATCAAGTAGCTAAGTCATTCCCCATTGATCATTGTTACCATGTCGCTGTTACAATGTACACTGGTCTCCGGGTTCTGATCACTTCACTTTGTATCAAGTTGATATAAGGCTTCCCAGGTTTTTCTGACATCATTCTAGTCTTCATTTCTTATGGCACAAGAGTATTCCATCACATTCATGTACCATAACTTGTTCAGTCATTCCCAATGGATGTAAGTTCTCTTCATTTCCAGTTCTTTGCCACTACAAAAAGAGCTGCTTAAATTATTTTTGTACCTAAGGGCCTTTTCTTTTTCTTTGCTATCTTTGGGGTCTGGACCAGTAGTGTATCATTCAATCAAAAGTTCCAAATTGCTTTCCAGAATGATGTGTAATAATTAAAATAAATATTTCTACCTAGATATAAAAATTAAAAAAGTTTATTGGAAGGGTAGACAACGTTTCTATAAGTAACCTGACCACGTGGTGCCTCCCTGCAGGTATCTTCTCTCCTCTCCCCTCACCTGCCTGCTCAGTCTCTTCTCCCTTCTCCCTTCATTCTCCTGGTGTTCTCTCTCATGATCCCCCCCCCCCCAATTCTGCCCCAAACCTTAACTTTTATTGACGTACACCAATTCAACCCTGGTGCAACTGTGGTGTGTCAGGAATGTTTGATAGACAGCTAAAGCTTCTCAGGAGGGGGAGGGGATAAACTTCCTTGACAGGGATGGAACCAAATTAGAGACCCACTTGCAGTGCCTTCATATGCTAGTTTCCTCTCAGCTCCTCTAGAATTGTCCTTTTTTTGTTAACTCCATCAATTTGATGGATATAAAGGAAACCCCACAATTGCTTACATTTGCATGTCTTTATATGTATTTTAGAGCATTTTTTCAAATGGCAATTGACTGCTTAGATTTCTTCTCTTGAAACTATTTGCACCTTTTATTCCCTGGGGAATAAGACTTTTAGCAGTTAGATTTTGGATGCCTTTTAATTTGAAATAGATGTACCACAATTGACTTCCTTGTAACAGATTACTTTTCTGTTTCAGAGATCTTGTGAGGAAAAGCCAAGACAAGCAATTCATTGATTGCAAGTGCCATGAAAAACAGCAGAGGAGGAAACGGGAGTGTATTTCTTGGTATGAATAGAGAGTCATTTTGATGGAGTGATGGACTTCTGACCCGAGTTTGACTCTTACTGCTGACGTTTACTGGTTGTGTGATTGTGGCAAGTGGTATCTTCTTGGAACTTTGGTTTTCTCCTCTGAAAAATAGGAAGAATAATGCCTGTGTTCTCCAGAATCACAGAATTTCAGGGTTCAGTGTCTTCAGGAAGCATCTAGTCAAATTCATACCTGAAAAACAATCCTTAATGTAGCCTTTTGGAGAAGAAGGCCGCTAGCCCACAGGGCTTCCATAATGTGTATAAAGGTTTTGTGAAACTTCAAAGTGCTGTATAAATGCCAGCTAGCATTACACATTGGCCTCCTTTCCTTGAATCTCCTCTCCATTCAGTTCTCTTTGCAGTTGCCAAAATGATGTTATATGCAAAGCATAGCTCTGATCTTCTCTTGCAGTGAGGTGGTACCCCATTGAATAGAGCCCTGGCCCTGGCATCAGGAAGACTTGAGTTCAAATCCAGCCCCATGTTCTTACTAGCTGTGTGACCCTGGGAAAGTTACAACCTCTGTTTGCTTCAGTTTCCTCTTTTCAAAAATGGTGATAGAGTTTTGTGAGAACTAAATGAGAAATTATAAAGTGCTTAGCACAATACATGGTACTTAGTAGTCACTTTTTAAGTGCCAGCTTTTATTATCATTATATTATTTTATTTTAAAATCCTTACCTTCTGTTTTAGTATCAATTATAAGACAGAAAAACTACAAATGGTTTAAGTGGTTTGCCCAAGGTCACACAACTAGTAAATGTTTGAGGTCATATTTGAACCCAGGTCTTCCTGATTTTAAGTCCCACACTTTATCCATTATGCCACCTTGTTGCCCCTTTGTCATTGATACTCCAAAGCTAAAGCTACAAAGCTAAAAATCTAGGGACAAACATGATACCTCGATTGTCTAGAAAAAATAAAGAATTCTTGAACTTATGAATTGTTGTTTACTCATTTTCAGCTGTGTCCAACTTTTTGTGATCCCATTTGGGATTTTCTTGGCAAAGATATTGGTATGGTTTGTAATTTCTTTCTCCAGCTCATTTAACAGATGAGGAAACTGAGGCAAGCATGATTAAGTAACTTGCCAGGGTCATATAGTAAGTATCTGAGGTCAGACTTGAACTTGGGAAGATATGTCTTCTTGACTCCAAGCCCAGTGCTCTATCCACTGTGCTACCTACCTATTGCTTTTTAACTTATGAAGCTCTCTAGAAAATTCCATTGTTTATTTGATGACAGCTTCCTTTACTGCCTCTGGAGTCAGAGGATCTAGGTTCAGATCCTGCCTTTGATATTTTTCACCTATCATCACTCATAGGATCATCGATTTGAAGCTGGAAACAAACCAACAGGCCATTAATTCCAACAGCTCATTTTTAGGGAAAACCAAAGTCCAGAGGGTAAGTTGCCCGAGGTTATAAGACTGTTCAGCTTTTTGTGAAATTATTTCTTTCATCATTTCTTATGGTTTAGTATTCCATTCCATTCCTCTATAATAATTTGTACTTTCATTCCTCAGTTGATGGGTACCATCTTAGTTTACAGTTCTTTGCCAGCACAGAAAGAACTATTATAAATATTTTTTTTACAGATTGGTCTTTTCCTTCTTTGATATCTTTGGGGTTTAGGGACAATACTGGTGGTATCACTGGGTATGCATTAAACAGCTATTAGGTGTCTGAGGTGGGATTTGAAAGCCAATCTTCCTGCTTGCAAGTCAAATCTCTTATTCACCAGACCATCCTGCTTCTCATTTTATCTCTCTCAGACTCCATTTCTTCATCTATCAGATGATTGGACTAAATGACCATCGAAGTCCCATCCAACTCTAACTCTATGATCCTAGCCCCTTTCCATGTTCCCTTTGCCCACTCACTCCACATTCTCCAAGCCAACTTGGCCAAGTTACACAACCTACCCACTGGGCAGGCTACATATGAGATTTCTTATTTTGACTACACTTGCTAGAATTTCAGAAATGCCCTAAGGAATAGGAAATGCTTTCCTTTCAGGCTTATATGGAAGGCTCTTATTTCCCTCTTCCCCTTCAAGCTGCTTGCTTTATAAATAAATACTTCCTTCAAGGAGAATCCCGGCAGGGTGAACTTCCAAAAGTTAGAAGGTCAGTTCACACTCCAAATCTCAGATGTCCTTCTAATATTCTTAGGCCAACAGAAATAATTTGGCAGGTTAGAGTTTCTTCCTATTTCAATTTGGCCCAAGGAATTCCTCTTGGCATAATAGGTGAACCTTCCTCTTCTAGGCTGTTTTTGAATACAGGGAAATTAGAGGACAGAGAAAATGGGGGAGAGAAGGGAGGGATCATTAGAAAAACAAATAAAAAATGGCTTGATGTGAGTTTAAAAAAAAACAAAGGAGAGGTTTGGCCACAGATGTATTGAATTTAACAATTCCTAGTTTTGGATTCACAGTGACAGGTGGACTTTGTTTCATGTGTTATGCCAAGCTTGAGTCTGTTGGCCTTGTGCCAAGAAAAAAACCCGAATATTTTAATATTTCCTGCCTATAAAATACTACTGTTATATGACTTCAAATGTGCTAAATTTAAGGGGAGGTGTGAAATGTTTCTGAGTCATCAATGAATGTTCCCCAGATGTTATGAGATAGGGACAGGGACTTTGGTACATAAGTTTATAGAGCTTTAAGGAACCTTTGAAGAAGAACCTAATATTACCCCCTTATTTTACAGGTAAGGAAACTGAGAGCACTGAAGATGAAGTGATTTACCCAAGTTTGCAAACACAGTAAATAGCATAGCTGGGATCTGAACTCAGAACTTGCAGTTCCAAGCTTGGCACTCTCCATGTTCCACAAACTTGTCTTTTTGAAGATATTTGGGCCAGGAATAATTCGCTTCCTGAACTGTTTGGCTCATAGTAGACTCTTAATCCATATTGTTGATTGATTGAGTGATCACCTGGGGTGGGACTTGGGGTAACTAAGAATAAGATAAAGAAGCAAACATTAGATAAATAGAATCAATGCTTCTCACATTAGGTAGAAAAAAGAGAAAGTGGCTCTTTCCTAGAGAAAATTTTTGAGCAAGGAAGAGAAGAAAAAGCAGGCTAGACATTACAGTTTAAAAAAACCAAAAAGACAGTGGATATAGTTCTGGCAAATTTGGGTTAAAATTCTATCTCTTACAGTTACTATCTACATGATAAAGAACAAGTCACTGAATTTCTCTGAAGTTAAGTGGAGATGAAAAATAACTGTAGTACCTAGACTCTCTAGGGTTGTTATGATGTTCAAAAGAGATATGTCAAAAGTGATTCAAGTTTCAATTATTATTATGTGATTATAGATTTAGAGATGGAAGATACCTTTAAGGCCATCTAATCCAATGCCTTCATTTTACAGATGAGGAAATTGGAGTGATGAAGTAATTTGCTGTTGTCATCTAACTAGTAAAGGCCAGAGGCAGGATTTAAACCTCAGCCTTCTTGATTTTAAGGCCAGCACATTTATCACTATATCTTCAGAAGATTGATGATGACAATGACAATGATGACAATGACTATGATATCTTTATTGTCATTTTTTGATGGAGATAAAATAGAAATGATCTTGAGACCTCTCTTTCTTGCTATTATTCTTTTACATTTTAATATTCTGTGGATTACTGTACAAAGAGGGATAAAATAACTGTTTTTTGTAGTTGTTTTGTAGTTTTGTAGTTGAAGAACAGCATTAGGCTGTAAGCCCATTCATTATCTAGAAACTCACTGTAAACTCACTACTAGGGCAGACAGGATAACAATGAGCCATTGGCTCATTGATCATTTGTTGACATATGGCTGATTGGGTTAATGTGGATATTGCCCAGGGAGGGCCTTTTGATTCTGATTTTGAATTGTAACTCTTATTGTAATCTCATTCTTCTATTTTTTTTTCAACTGGATTCCAGTAGAAATGATCTTGGAACTGGTAACAAATAAATGTTTTTCTAACTAAATAAAAGTACATGAATTTAAGCTCGGCTACTTTAGGCTCAATAAAAGCATCTTGACTGCATTGCCAGTGGCAGACAGGACAACAAAATTATATCATCAAGTTCCCATGTTAATTTATTCTCCTTGGCTAGTTTTGTAGACTTTGAAAGCTTTTCATTCCATGTTGCTTCGCGTTTATGAATATTTTGGATGGCAACACCACATATTGAGACTATTTTCCCCAAGTTTTTAGGAATCAATGGTATGTCTGAGTGATTGTTAGCAATGAGTGTAGCTGTGATAATAATGGAGTTCTAGCATAGTTTTTTGGTTGAATTCATTACCATATTTTGATATCTGTATGGGTATTTTTAAAAAATGATCTTCTGTCTTAGAAACAATAATATGTATTGGTTCTAAGGCAGAAGCTTGGTAAGGGCTAGGCAATGTTGGTTAAATGACTTGCCCAGGTTTACATAGCTAGGAAGTGTCTGAGGTCAGGTTTAAACCCAGGACCTCCCAATCTCTGGGCCTGGCTCTCAATCCACTGAACAACCCAGCTGCCCAGCTTTCCCCCTCTATGGGTATTTCTTATCTATAAAATCTATAAAACATAGCAAACTTCTAATACATAATTCTGGCTACCAGATTAATTTCTTTCCAGGTATTCAGTAGGTACTAAATATTTTTATCTTATGGCTATATGTTGCAATATTTCCACCATTTCCTTGCTTAATCTACTTTGATTTCTTAAGTCCAGGATTCTTAAGTATAATTCTCCAATTTCTGGGGCTGATGAACTGATACTGAAATGCCATCATTAATCGTGCCTCCATTTTCTCAAACAAATCTTCATGGCAGTCATTTATTCAATGCTTCTTTGTCAATATATTTTTGACTGAGTTCATGTGGATGTTGATTATGGAGGACCTTTTGAGTCTACTCTTGGATTTCAGTAATTTCATAGGCTCCATCTATAGAGAAACCAATTTCATTTACAGTCAACAAATCTAGCATGCATTTTCTAACTAGCCTTTCTTATTTGTTTGGTAAACTGATGCATGCATTTTTCCAAAAGAGTATTTCTATGGCTTTTTAACCTATTTACCAACTATACTAAGAGTGAATGTCTGTCAGTCTTCTGCCTCCTTCTTAGATGAGGTAGGACTTATCTCTCTACTGCTGACTTAGTGTAATGAACTGTTTCACTAATTTTGTGTGGGTTTCTTATAGGATATTTTTGGAATACTGTTTATTATTTTACAATTCTGAAAGTGTTCTTTCATTTCTAGTCCTAAATTAAATTTTAATGCTATTTTTTTAAACCTTCTGTCTTAGAATTAATACAGTATATTGGTTTCAAGGCAGAAGAACAATAAGGGCTAGGTAATGGGGTTAAATGACCTGCCCAGGGTTACCCACCTAGGAAATATCTGAGGCCAGATTTGAATCTAGGACTTGCCATCTCTAGGCCTTGGTCTCAATCCACTGAGCCACCTACTAGCTGCTGCTACCCCTACTCTCAAATTAATTTCTAATCCTAAATTCATTTCTTTTTAAAATTAGTTTGTAACCCTAACATTAAATTTGTTTCTAACCCTTTTATTCTTTGCATTGGCGATGATTGTTTTAAATGTGTTCTTCCCATTCAGCTTTGATTTTAGGAGACTAGTAAGTATGTTACGTATTTAGCCACAACTTTTTCTCTTGTTTTACCTAGAGGAGACCACAGATTTTGTAAATAATGCTTTCATTCCTTGTTTTATCTGATCCTCCAAATTCAAACTTGAAGTCTTTTCAGTACAGCTCTGTCTTTCCTTGGTGTATATTATATTTTTTACATTTATCTATTCCAAATGATATTTCAACATAATTGGAGAAAGATCCCGTGAGATAAGGGAATTGCCTAATATATTTTTCAGTTAAACTTTATAGCTTGATATCATACACATAAATCAAATGATTAATAACATGCTTTTGTTTGACTCACTATAACTTAGAAGCCATACTTAGTTCTATTTATGAAGAAATGATAATGAATTTAAGGCTAACATAGAAACAGAGGTTTAATTTACTTCCTTTAAAAATGATATGTCTTATATCAATTGTCCTTATTATGTTGGTGACATTTTGAGTAAAGAACAATTTTCCCTGAATATATCAACTACTCTACTTGGTTCTGTTTGCAACATACGAATGTGCCATGAGTTCCAGACTGAGTCAAAGGTTTTCTGATTATCAATAAAGGCAGTGCATGTTATCCAACCTTTAGGCAACTTTTTCAAGGACAAGCAAATTGATAAGAAGTTGCTTTTTTAAAAATACTCTGAGATGTTTTGGAACACCTCTTTTTCTCATTAGTCAATATGGGATTTTTTGGTATTTATAATTTTTTTTTTTGTGCTTCAAGCTATGAATGCTTAAAAGTACATAAACAAATAAGTAGCTTGTATTGGGATGAACCACTAGTATTCACATTCTTTATAAATCTATATACAAAGACTTCCTTCAAGAAAGGTGAGATCAAGAGAGGAAGCTGGCAAAATTCACCAGGTACTATGAAGCATTTCAGGCAACACTTATGAATCTTTAATGAAGACTCATGGTTTACCCACTTTACCATTCAGTGCCATTTGAATTAAGCATTTCCAGTAGGTGGGTGATGAGTATTTTTTATTTTGTATGATGTACCTTGTTTTCTTGGGTTTACAGAACATGGAGGAGTACCATTTGCTGTCTTTGTGTCTTGCTGCTCATCATGACAATTTCAAGTAATACTACCCAGCAGTTAACCATATGCCTCTCCCTCTATTTTTTAGATTCATAGGAACAATTTTATCACACTGCCTGGGTATTAGACCAATCTAAGGTACTGACAACACCCATCTGGCCTGCATTTCAGGATTCTTCCCAAATTTTGACAGCTATTAGAGTACTCTCAGGGTACTTCAGGTCCCCATTATACATTCCACTGGTTGGTATTCCATTACTTTTCAGTCCTCTCATCCAACCCTTGACCCCATCCCAGGACATGGATAATACATTGATTTTTGAGGGTGTTACTGTTATTATTAATATTCTAATAATAATAATAATTGTTTAGAACAAGGATTGTATAGCAGTGAAAGGACTTCCACTGTGGAAACTCTCTCTACCAATGTAGAAAGGAGACATCTTGATTTACAGACTTAGATACTTGCTTAGGCTACTGGGAAATTAATTTGCTTACTCTTCCAGAGCAAGTATGGGCCAGTAGAGGGTCTTGAATCTGGGTCTTCCTGATTTTAAGACCCACTGATTCTCTGTCACATTCTTATCATCATTATTGTTGTAGCTACTTTTTAAAATAGCAAAACTGGAGTTAGAAGCAAATTCCTTTAGTTCAGTTTTTTTCTATTTTTGTTTTGTTGTTGAGTTCTTTCTGTCCTGTCTCATTCCTCATGATCCCATTTGGAGTTTTCTTGGCAAAGATAATGGAGTGGTTTGCCATGTCCTTTTCCAGCTCATTTTCCAGGTGAAGAAACTGAGGTCAATGGGGTTAAATGACTTGCCCTGGGTCACATAGTTAAGTGTCTGAATTTCAAATTTGGATTCAGGAAGATGAGTCTTCTCCACTCCTGACCTGGTGCTCTATCTATTGTGTCTTGTTTTTGTTCAGTGTTCGATAAAAGATGGAAGGGACACTGATAAATCAGTGGTTTTTCAGGGCCTTAGATCAAGTGAAATAAAATCACATGCCCTCAAGACAGTAGGAGAAAAACAAGTTAAAAACAGTAATTCTAGTTAATTTAAAAGAATTTTTAATTTAAATAATTAATTTAAAAGAAGCAAACATGCCACTTCCATAGATCACTGCTGCTTGTTCTGGCACTTCATGCTTATCATGGCCCCCTTTTCTCACCAAGGCAAATTGTAACAACTCTTTCTTTTAACAGATGACTTTTTTTTGGTGATTTTTATTTTTTGAAAATTTTATTTAATTAGTCAATTTAGAACATTTTTCCTTGGTTACAAAAACCATATTCTTTCCCTCCCCTCCCCTCACTCCCTCCTGCAGCAATTCCACTGGGTTTTACATGTGTCCTTGATCAAAACCTATTTCCATGTTGTTGATGTTTGCACTAGGCTGATCATTTAGAGTCTACATCCCCAATCATATCCCCATCAACCTATGTGATCAAGGAGTTGTTTTTCTTCTGTGTTTCTACTCCCACAGTTTTTCGACTGAATGTGGATAGTGTTCTTTCTTCTAAATCCTTTAGAGTTGTTCTGGATCACTGCATTGCCACTAATGGAGAAGTCCATTACATTTGATTTTACCACAGTGTGTATCTTCTCTCTATATTATGGTCTCTTGGTTCTGTTCCTTTCACTCTGCATCAATTCCTGGAGGTCATTCCAGCTCACATGGAATTTCTCCAGTTCATTATTCCATTCAGCACAATAGTATTCCATCACCAACAGATACCACAATTTGTTCAGCTATTCCCCAATTGAAGGGCATCCCCTCATTTTCCAATGTTTTACCACCACAAAGAGCGCAGCTATGAATATTCTTGTACAAGTCTTTTTTTCTTATTATCTCTTTGGGGTACAAACCCAGGATTTGTGATAGAGGTTTCAAACCCAAGAACTGGAGTTACAGTCTGGGAAATTGCTGGAGCCTTACCCACAATGGGGGAGGGGGCCCCAGGAGAGATTCTGGAATCTTAAGAGAGCAGGAGATTCTGTGGGAGAGGCAGTTTGCTCTCTCAATCCTGAGACAGTCTGAGGAAAAGGTCTGGTCAAGACTTGCTCCTGAGAAAAGACTTACATCTTTTTTTCTGGTGACTGGACACCTTTCTCACCCTTCTGCCCCCTCCCCCAATTCCAAACTGAAGTAGCTTAAGAAGACATAAAGCAGCTGACAAAATCACCTCACAGTTCCTGGTGCCCTGGGACTGAAATGTGCCCAGTGGAGCCAAGACCAGCGCCATCCAAGCCTGAATCTCTTAGGGGCCCAAGGATGCCAAGGCCTGGGTTCCATAACTTGAGGAGGGAGGAAGGGATAACTAGAATAGGGAGACTTTTTCCCCCTCTTTCCTCACAACCCCTCCTGCAGCCATTTCCCTGTGTTATCCCCAATTGATCAGTTAGAGTAAAGTTTGTTGTCTACCCCAACTGATTCTCGTGTGAGTGGAGAAACAGTTCTAGCTTGAGAGGGAGAGTAACTTCTCTCTCTCTGAGGATGGAAGCTCTATATATCATAGTATTAGAGGGAAGTCAAGAGGCAGTTTGGGTGAGCAGACATAACTGAGGGGAGTCTGAAGGGGGGAACTACAGACTCATTCCCCCTCTCCTCTCCCTTGGCTAAGTTAAACAGCAGCTATCTCTCCTGGACCCTGCCTTAAGAGGGGAGGTCTCCAGTCTTTCTCTCTCTTTTTACCAACAGACTAACTCTCTATTACACAGTGTTATGGCTGGATCAAAGGGAAGACAGTCTTTTAGCACTCTTTGGGCATAGATACAAATTGCCCACCAGAATGGTTGGATCAGTTCACAACTCCACCAGCAATGAATTAATGTCCCTACTTTGCCACATCCCCTCCAACATTCATTACTTTCCTTTGCTGTCATATTAGCCAATCTGCTAGATGTGAGGTGATACCTCAGAGTTGTTTTGATTTGCATCTCTCTGATTATGAGATTTAGAACACTTTTTCATGTGCTTATTAATAGTTTTGATTTCTTTATCTGAGAACTGCCTATTCATATCCCTTATCCAGTTATCAATTGGGGAATGGCTTGATTTTTTTGTACAATTGATTTAGCTCCTTATAAATTTGACAAATTAGACCTTTGTCAGAGATTTTTGTTATGAAGATTTTCTCCCAATTTGTTGTTTCCCTTCTGATTTTGGTTGCATTGGTTTTGTTTGTAAAAAAACCTTTTTAATTTAATGTAATAAAAAAAATATTTATTTTACATTTTGTAATTTTTTCTAACTCTTGCTTGGTCTTAAAATCTTTCCTTTCCCAAAGATTTGACATGCATACCATTCTGTGTTCAACTAATTTACTTATAGTTTCCTTCTTTATATTCAGGTCATTCACCCATTCTGAGTTTATCTTAGTGTAGGGTGTGAGATGTTGATCCAAACCCAATTTCTTCTATACTGTGTTCCCAGCAGTTTTTATCAAATAGTGGATTTTTGTCCCAAAAGCTGGGATCTTTGGGCTTATCATAGATTGTCTTGCTAAGGTCACTTAGCCCAAGTCTATTCCACTGGTCCTCCTCTCTGACTCTTAGCCAGTACCATATTGCTTTGATGACCACTGCTTTATAGTATAGCTTTGAGATCACCTTCCTTCACATTTATTTTTCATTATTTCCCTGGACATCCTTGATCTTTTGTTCTTCCAAATGAACTTTGTTATGTTTTTTTTCTAATTCAGTAAAAATGTTTTTTGGTAGTTCAATAGGTATGACACTAAATAAGTAAACAAGTTTGGGTAGGATTGTCATTTTTATTATGTTAGCTCATCCTACCCATGAGCAATTAATGTTTTTCCAATTATTCAGATCTAGTTTTAATTGTGTGGAGAGTGTTTTGTAGTTGTGTTCATACAGTTCTTGTGTCTGTCTCAGCAGATAGATTCCTAAGTATTTTATATTGTCTAGGGTGATTTTAAATGGAAATTCTCTTTCTAATTCTTGCTGCTGAAATGTGTTGGAGATACATAGAAATGCTGATGACGTATGTGGGTTTATTTTGTATCCTGCAACTTTGCTAAAGTTGTTGATTATTTCTACTAGCTTTTTAATTTATTCTCTAGGATTCTTTAAGTAGACCATCATATCATCTGAAAAGAGTGATAGCTTGGTCTCCTCATTGCCTATTTTAATACCTTCAATTTCTTTTTTCTTCTCTAATACCTAATGTTAGGGTTTCTAGTACAATGTTAAATAATAGGGTGATAATGGGCATCTTTGTTTCACTCCTGATCTTATTGGGAAGGCTTCTAGTTTATCCCCATTGCAGATGATGTTTGCTGATATATATCAGCAAAGTTAGATATATACTGTTTATTATTTTTAGGAAAGACCCTTCTATTCCTATGCTTTCTAGTGTTTTCAATAGAAATGAGAGTTGTATTTTGTCAAAGGCTTTTTCTTTATCTATTGAGATAATCATGTGATTTTTGTTGGTGTGCTTGTTGATATGGTCAATTATGTGGATGATTTTCCTAATATTGAACCATCCTTGCATTCCTGGTATAAATCCCACCTGATCATCATAGATAACCCTCATGATCACTTGCTTAAATCTTTTTGCTTGTATCCTATTTAAGATTTTTGTATCTATGTTCATTAAGGAGATTGGTCTATAGTTTTCTTTCTCTGTTTTTGACCTGCCTGGCTTTGGAATCAGTATCATATTTGTGTCATAAAAGGAATTTGGTAGTGTGGAAAGGAAACAAGACTAACAGTTGGTGGGGGAAGGGGAAACTGGGAGTGGCAGTTGGGTCTTGTGACTAGCATTTCCTTCCTGCTGGGAGTGGCAGTTGGGTCTGGTGACTAGCACTTCCTTCCTGCGGGGTTGGTCTTCCTTCCTGATGTTGGAGGAGAGAGGAGCTTATTCATCCCAGTCTGGAGTGGCATGCACTTCTTGGTTCAGCCTGAATACACAGGCTTCTGAAAGTTAGAACTGTTCTTGTTTGCTTTCTGTCTACTGCTAAGATTCTGAATTAGACTAAGCAGAACTGATATAAAGTAGACGGGAGTGGGAGAACCCTCCGCCAGCCTCTGGGCCTGGACTCAACTCTGAAGCTAAGGAAAATACTCCAATCCCAACTGGTTATTAAACTTTATATTATTTGAATTCGCAGTCAGATAAGTGGACTATCTTTTCTGGTCATAGAGGGAGCTGAACTTCAGTTCAGTCATTCCAGGACAAACAGTCCTTATCAGACCCCTCCTGCTTCCTCTCAGCAGGGGGCATCTCTCTCCTTTGCTTCATCGAGCAATATTCCCTCTCTCCCCTTAAAATCCTCTAAACCCTATACAAATCTCCCATTATCCCCTTGTTTTCCAATCCTCCATTTCCTTTCATAATAAATATTACAGTAGAACTCCTTCTTTGCTATTCTATCAAATAGTTTTTATAGTATTGGGATTAGTAGTTCTTTGAATGTTTGATAGAATTCATTTGTGAATCCATCTGGTCTTGGGGATTTTTTCTTAGGGAGTTTTTTAATGATTTATTCAATTTCTTTTTCTAATATGGGGTTAGTTAGGTATTCTATTTCTTCTTCTGTTAATCTAAGCAATTTATATTTTTGTAAATATTTATCCATATCACCTAGATTGCCATATAATTGGACATAATAGCTTTTAATGATTGCCTTGATTTCCTCTTGATTACAGGTGAGATCTCCTTTTTCATCTTTGATACTGTTAATTTGGTTTTCTTCTTTCCATTTCTAAATTAGATTGACTAGTTCTTTGTTTTGTTTTTTCAAAGTACCAGCTTCTAGTCTTATTTATTAAATTAATAATTCTTTGAGTTTCAATTTTAATAATTTTTCCTTTATTTTTTAGGATCTCTAATTTAGTTTTCATCTGAGGATTTTTAATTTGTTCACTTTCTACTTTTTTAATTTGCATGCCCAATTCATTGACCACTGCCCTCTCTAATTTGTTAATATATGAACTCAAGGATATAAATTTCCCCCTAATTACTGCTTTGGCAGCATCCCATAGATTTTGAAAGGATGTCTCATCATTGTCATTTTCTTCATTGAAATGATTAATTGTTTCTATATTTGTTCTTTAACTGATTTTGGAGAATTGCATTATTTAATTTCCAATTAATTTTTTATTTTACTCTCAATCTGCCCTTACTAATGATTATTTTTATTGCATTTGGATCTGAAAAGGTTGCATTTATTTTTTCTGCTCTTTTGCACTTGTTTACAATATTTTTATGCCCTAATATATGGTCAATCTTTGTGAATGTACCATGTGCTGCTGAAAATGTGTGTTCCTTTCTGTCCCTATTTAGTTTTCTCCAATATTTACTAACTCTAACTCTTCTAAGACTTCATTCATTTCTCTTGCCTCTTTATTTATTTTTTGGTTTGATTTAACTAGTTCTGATAGAGGAAGGTTCAGGTCTCCCACTAGTATAGTTTTTCTATCTATTTCATCCTTGAGCTCTGCTAGTTTCTCCTTTAGAAATTTGGATGTTATGCCATTTGGTGCATACATGTTGAGTACTGATATTTCCTCATTGTCTAGACTGCCTTTTATCAGGATGTAATTACTTTCCCTATCTGTTTTGACTAGATATATTTTTTCTTTGGCTTTGTCAGATATTATGATTGGGACTTCTGCCTTTTTCCCCCCTCAGTTGATGCCCAATAGATTTTGCTCCATATGCTTACCTTTACCCTATGTGTGTCTACCTTCCTTATGTGTGTTTCTTATAGACAACATATGGTAGGATTTTGGTTTATAATCCACTCTGCTATTTGCTTCTGTTTTATGGGTGAGTTCATTCCATTCACATTGAGTTAGGATTGCCAGCTGTGTATTTCCCAATATTTTGGTTTCCACTCCTAGACCTGCCCTTTCTTCTTCCACTATTTCCTTCTTTACCAGTGTTTTGTTTTTAATTAGTCCCCCTAATTCCCACCCTTATTTTACTTCCCTTTAACCCCCCCTTCTTATTCCCCTCTTATTTTCTTTATGGTCTTTTTAAACTACCCCACTCCACCCTCTCCCTCCCTTATATTGCTTCCCTCCTCACCAGTCCATTTGTTACTCTTCTACTTCTCTATAGGTCATGAATCAATTCTATGCCCCAATGGATTTGATTGTTTTTCCCTCTTTGAGTTAATTTCAATGCAAGTAAGAATTAAGTATTTCCTGTCTCCAACCTCTTTACCCTTCCAGTGTATTGGTATTTCCTCCCACTCCTGTCATGTGCTTCTTTATGATATATAAATTTACCCCCATTTTGTTTCTTTTCCCATTTCTCTTAGTAGTAACCACTTTTTTTTTTACCTCTAGTTTTATATATCAACACACACACACACATATTTATATCTTGGCATTTCATCCTACACAGTTTGTCACTGTTCCCTCTAAGTGTAATTTTTCCAGCTACCCAGGTGAAAATAGCGATTTTTAAGAGTTACCAATATCATCTTTTCTTGTAGCAATACATATCATTTTAACTTATTGGGTCCCTTAAAAAAGTTTTTGTTTTTCTGCCTTTCATAATTACCTTTTGGTGATTCTCTTGAGTTCTGTGTTTAAGCATAACATTTTCTGTTCAAGTCTGGTCTTTTCTTTATGAATGCTTGGCAGTCTTCCATTTTTTTAAATGACCATACTTTCCCCTGTAAGAATATAGTCAGTTTTGCTGGGTAGTTGATTCTTGGTTGCAGACCTAGTTCCCTTGCTTTCTGGAATGTAATAAATATTCCATGCCTTTTGGTCCTTCACTGTAGATGCAGCTAGATCCTGTGTTATCCTAACTGTAGTTCCATGGTATCTGAATGACTTCTTCTTAGCAGCTTGTAATATTTTTTCTTTGGTCAGTTAGTTCTTGAATTTGGCTATAACATTCCTGGGTGTTGTCAGTTGGGGAATAAGTACAGGAGGTGATCTGTGGATTCTTTTAATCTCCACTTTTCCCTCTTTCTCTAGAATTCTGTGGCAGTTTTCTTGGATAATTTCCTGTAGAATGATGTCTAGGCATTTTCTTTTGTCATGATCTTTTGGTAGTTCAATGATTCTTAATTTGTCTCTCCTAGACCTGTTTTCTAAATCTTCCATTTTGTGGATGAGATGTTTCATATTTTCCTGAATTTTTTTCATTCTTTTGATTTTGTTTTAAAGCTTCCTGTTGCCTTGTGAAGTTGTTTGCTTCTAGTTGTTGGATTCTGGTTTTTAAAGACTGAATTTCATCCCTGGCTTTTTGGTCATTTTTCTCCTTCTGATCTTTCATCTCCTTTACCTCATTTTCAAGCTGATTAATTTTGGCTTTCAAGATACTATTTTCTGTTTCCAGATGATTTATTCTGCTTTTTAAGTTCTTTTCCCAGTTGTCTTCAGCCTCTCTTAATTAATTTAGGATTGTATTTTGAATTCCTTCCAAAGCCTGTGTCCAATTCGCTGGAATTTCTGTGTTTTTGCTTGGTGTTCCTTGATCTTTCTCTGTTTCATTTGCTCTTTGCTCATTGCCTGGATAGAAGCTGTCGATTGTAATTTTTTTTTCCTTTTTCTGGTGTTTACTCATATTTCCCTCTTCTTTCCCCCCTGTATTTGCCTATAGTCTTGCTCCTCTCATTATGTTCTGGAGCTGTGGTTTTGGGCTGTTCTGAACTGAAGGGGCTTCTTCTCTGTTCTGCTGATTGATCAGGTTAGTCAAATCTTTCCAGGTTGACAGCAGAAGCTGAGAAGGAGCTGGAGTTCCCGCCCTGTTGTCAAGGTTGTTTCCTGTAGTTTGTTGTAGCTTTTGTCCTTGGGTCTTAGTCAGCAAGGCTCTCAGATCAGTCTGTGGGGGAGGGGTGTTGGAGCTTGAGCTTCCCTGCCCTCAAAAGGCTTCTTATCTGCTGTATTGATGGGAATGAGGAAGGGTGGAGGAGTTGAACTGCAAAGCTGGATGTGCTCTGAAGCCAAAAACTCCAGAAAGGGGTGGGGTCAAGAAGGAACATCTTGGCTGCAATTGGGCTGCCTGCTCTTAGCTTTTCCTCCAGCTGACTCTAAGCCACCTGTGTTCTATGCCCTGAGACTGGCACAGCTTTGCTGGTAAGGTACTCCCTCTGAACTAGTGCCCTTGCCTGTACAGAGATTCCAGCCACCGCTGGAGGCTTAGTGCTGTAGGTAGGGGAAGGGTCCTGGGATCTTCCTTCTTCCTCCCCTTAAACTCGCATGTTCTAAAGTTCAGGCTTTTGAGGGGGGCATATCTTTTAAGTTGGGTCTAGGAGGAGGGTTCCTTAGCTCTGTCTTGTTGTTAGATTTGGTTTTTAGTCCCCTCAAAGCATTGTGGATTTGATTGGTGAGGAAGGGTTTACGGAGGTCTTAGCTGTTGCTGTCTTTAAGTCGCCATCTTGACTGCCTCCCATACTCTGTCTTAACAGATAATATTTGAGAGAAGACATGCATGCCTGAAAATAATTACCACTATAGCATAGTGGAAGGAGTTCTAGATTCAGTCTGGAAACCCAGGCTGAAATTGGCTTTAGACATTCACTAGCTTCATGACCCTAAGCAAATTGCTCAGTCTTGATTTCCTCATCTATAAAATGGGAAGAACATTTCTTTTCTTCCTTCCTTCCTTTCTGTTTCTCTTGTTTCCTTCCTTCCTCCCTCTCTCTGTTTTTCTCTTTTTTGTCTTTCTGTCTTTCTTCCTTTCTTTCTTTCTTTCTCTCTCTCTCTCTCTCTTTCTCTCTCTCTCTCTCTCTCTCTCTCTCTCTCTCTCTCTCTCTCTCTCTTCTTTCTTTCTTTCTTTCTTTCTTTCTTTCTTTCTTTCTTTCTTTCTTTCTTTCTTTCTTTCTTTCTTTCTTCCTTCCTTCCTTCCTTCCTTCCTTCTTTCCTTCCTTCCTGCCTTCCTGCCTTTCTTCTAGCTTTCCTTCCATCTTAATATCAATTCCAAGTCAGAAGAATGGCAAGAGCTAGGCATTTGGGTTTAAGTAACTTGCCCAGGGTCCCACAGCTAGGATGAGTCTGAGACCTGATTTGAATTGAGGTCCTCTTGACTCCAGGCCTGGTGTGCTATCCACTGTGCTACCTAGCTGTCTGGAGACCGTTCCTTATACTGCCTACCTCACAAGGTGGTTGTAAGGAAAGTGCTTTGCAAACTTTAAAGTGCTCCTTGGATCATCAATATCCATTGTGCTTATGGGTCATACTCCAAGCTTTTCTCCAGTTTGGTAGGACCTGTGGAATCCTGTATCTCTGACCTTTGTGCCTACTTAGTTGCTTAACAATGCTCCTAGATTGATCAGCTTGATTTAAATGCTAGTGAAAGTAAAAAAGCACTTCAAGTAATCCCCCAGAGCTGCAGAAAACTCAGCCTAGGGCAGGGGTTAAAAAATTAGAACCTGAACTCTACTCTTCTTCATCCTTCCATTTCACTAAATTCCAGTCCTCTGCCATACTTTATCTTCTTCTAGAAACAATCCTCTGAGCTGAAATTGGTTTTCTTTGATTCGCCTGACACATTTTTGCCTAGAATTCTCTTTGGGGCAAAAGGATGATCATTCTTGCCAAAAGTTATACTCATGTTGGGGCAAACTTTTTACTGGGTAGTCTGCTTAGAGCAGGTGGACACAAGCCTGCCCAGTATGGATTTCCTTCTGTTGACTTAGAATTCTCCTGGCCTGTGATAATGTTATGCAGTGACATTGGTATTAGGTATTTCTCCAGAATACTTTTGCCATCTTTTCAAGGGTATATGAGCTACTAGAAGGGTATATATACTAAAAGAAAAAATCATTCCACATACATTTATTAAGTGCCTATGTGACAGAAATTATAAACTCGGGTGATTCTGAAGAAGTAGTCAGACTTCATTTTAAAAACTTCAAATCCAGGGGGCAGCTGGGTAGCTCAGTGGATTAAGAGCCAGTCCTAGAGACGGGAGGTCCTAGGTTCAAATCTGGCCTCAGACACTTCCTAGCTGTGTGACCCTGGGCAAGTCACTTGACCCCCATTGCCTAGCCCTTACCACTCTTCTGCCTTGGAGCCAATAGACAGTATTGACTCCAAGATGGAAGGTAAGGGTTAAAAAAAAAACAAAACTTCAAATCCAATCATCTACCTCTCAACAAGAGCAACAAAAGAAGAAAAAACCACTACTGAACAGATTTCACAAAATATTTGAATAGCTGGCTGACAGCAAATATCTACCTAGTTCAAGGGATTTTAATTTTGAATCCACAGGTCTTTCCCTATCCTTGATTTACAAGTCCTTTTATTTTTTCCTCAGTATTGGTTATCTAAAGTTGGGTAATTGGTGGCTCACTGGATAGAGCTAGCACTAGAGTCTAAAAGACTCATTTTCCTGAGTTAAAATTTGGCCTTGAACACTGGCTGTGTGACCCTGGGCAAGTCACTTAACCCTGTTTGCTTCCATTTCCTCAATTGGAAAATGAGCTGGAGAAGAAAATGGAAAGTGACTCCAGTATCTTTTCCAAAAAAACCCCAAATGGGGTCATAATGAGTTAGACATAACTGAAAATGATTGAACAATAATAGTCTATTTGCTGTCAGTCATGCTTTCAAGTATTTACTGTCATCATTAAGTAGACTATGTGATGTTTCTTTACTGATATTCATTCCTGTCTCTTTTTTCGGTTCTGACTTTCCTCTACCCCAACCTCCCCCAAAACTCAGTGCCTGAAAAGTGAGGCTTTCTCAGAGGTTTCTTGAGCTTTCAAAAAATTCCATTTTCCCCAATTACATGTACTAACAATTTTCTACATATCTTTTCCAAAATTACAAGATTCAAATTATCTCTCTCCCTCTCCTCTCTGCCTCCCTCCCCATAGTAAGCAATTTAGTATGGATTATAGCTGTATGATCATGCAAAATATTTCTGTGTTGGTCATTGTTGTGATAGAATACCCATAAAATAAAACAAATAAAAAAGTGAAAAATAATATGCTTTGATCTTCATTTATATTCCAACTGTTCTTTCTCTGGAGGGTAGATAACCTTTTTTTCTTTTATCATAAATCTTTCAGAATTGTCCTGGATCAAATTGCTGAGAATAGTCAAGTCTTTCACAGTTGATCATCAAGCAAGATTGTTGTTACAGTGTACAAAGTTCTATCAGATCTGCTTACTTGATTTTGCATCATTTCATGCATGCTTTCCCAGGTTTTACTAAAATTATCTTGCTCATTATTTGTCATAGTGAAATAATATTCCATCACAGTCATATATGACAATTTATTCAGCCATTCCCCAATCGACAGGCATCTCCTCAATTTCCAGTTCTTTGCCACCACAAAAAGCTGCTATAAATATTTTTGGAAAATAAGTCCTTTTTTATTTAAATTTTTTTTTCCTTTGGGATATACAGACTCAGTAGCTTTACTATTGGATCAAAGGGAATGCAAAGTTTTATAGCTCTTTGGGCAGAGTTCCAAATTGTCTTCTAGAGTGGATCAGTTCATAACTCCACCAGCAATGTATTAGTGTCCCAATTTTGCCACATCCCCTCAAACGTTTATCACTTTACTGCCATATTACCCAAACTGATAGGTGTGAGATGGTACCTTAGAGTCATATTAATTTTCATTTCTCTAATAAATAGTGATTTATTTTTTCATGTGATTATTGATAGCTTTGATTTTTTAAATCTGAAAACTCTATCATATCTTTTGATCATTTGCCTACTGGAGAATGACTTGCATTTTTATAAATTTGACTCAGTTCTCAGTATTTGAGAAATGAGGCTTTTATAAAATCATCCCCCCTCCACTTAGTTTTTGTGGTTTCCCTTGGTTAGATTGGTTTTGTTTGTACAAAACCTTTTGAAATTTAATATAAATGAAAAAATTCATTTTATTTCTCTTAATGTCTATTTCTTGTTTGGTCAGTTTTTTCAGCTTTTTTTTTTTTGTGGATCATGGTCCCCTTTATCATTCTGATGAAGCCTATAGAATTCTAAGAATAATGTTAACAAATTAACAGAATAAATATTATAAAGGAAACCAATGATATTGAAATCTAGTTATAAAAATGTTTGAAAGTATTGCACTAAGTATTTGATATGATTGCATATGTAAATCTTATAACAGATTGCTTGCCTTCTCAAAGAGGAAGGAGAGGTAGAGAATGAGGGAAGGGGGGAAGAAAGGAATTTGGAGAGTTTGGAACTCAAAATTTTTAAAAAATGAATCTTAAAAAATAGTTTTCACATGCAACTGGGGAAAAATAAAATATTATTATGGGAATAATAGGAAAGAAAGAAAAGAATTTTCCTAGATCTCTACCTAGAAACGAAAACACTTCATTACTTTTTAAAGATCTGGGTGAGGATGACTCAGAAACAAAATTAGTTTACAAAGAAAGAGTATGTCTGTGGATTAGGATGTTGTAGACAGGGATCCAAGCCTTTCCAGTTTCCAGAGATCCTTCAGAGTGGGGCTTCGTTTATTTTATTTGATGTGGCATGTATTCTTGGGACATGAGGAACTCTATGTACAAAAACAAATTTCAAAGCCAAGTAGAAATAATGTCCAGCTGGTTGCCTTTTGCAGTTCTCTTTACTCTCTACTGGTGTGGTTGAGAGTTGACTAGATAGTGCAATAAACTGGAAACTAGTAGAAGTTCACACCAATTTGTAGCCTTGAGCACCTTTCCCCTAGCTGGGCTCAAAGAGCTGTCTGTGCTGGAAGGTTAATCTATGGAACTCTATGCTACTGTTTAGTCCTGGGTAAAACCCATGGATGTCAGTGAGATACTAATTTGAGGAGATTTGAAATATTTCAGAGGAATAAGGAGAGCTGGTTTCAACTCTACTACCTGTGTGTCTTTGAGCAAGTCACTTCCCTTCTTTGGACACCATTCTCTTTCTCTATGAAAAGGCTGGATTTGATGGCCATGACTATCCCTCTCAGAGGTAAATCTATGTTCTTATGATCTACAAACTGGCATTGTGAGGTGAGTAGAACTCAACCTCTCATGCTCTAGGCAACACATTAGGCCATCAGTTGCTAGATTTGTAGTCTAAGATCCTGAGTTCAAATTGAGAGTGTCACTTATTCCCTATGTGATCTTGGGCAAGTTTCTTCCACTCTGGGTCTCAGTTTCCTCTTTTGTAATGTGAGGGGAGGGGGCTATACAAGTTGGGTTCCAAGGTCCCTTTTAGCCTCAAATCTGTGGTCCTGTGATCAGTTCTAACCAAAACGATCATGTTTCTAGTTCCCTTTCCATGTCATTCCCTCTTGGGCCTGACACTGGATTAGCTCACAAAGAATTAATTGTGTCTGAGTTTGAGCATGTGTTTTTCCCTAAAGAGAAAGAGAGGGGGAAAAAAACCCAAGTGAGTATTCATTACATGTAATTGAAAGCTAATCATTCTCCCATAGATAACTATTCCCAGCAAAACCCTGGCAAACTGCTTAGAATTGTCCACAGATTTAGCCAGTTCAGAGTATGACATTGAAAAATATTTTCTGGGCATAATTTATTTTGATATATCTTTTTTTGCAAAACTGTTTCAGTGTGGGAGGCCATAAGTGGAAAGAGAGCTAGGCCTAGAGATAGGAGGCCTTAGATTCAAATTTGGCCTGACACTTTCTAGCTGTGTGATCCTGGGCAAGTCACTTTACCTCTATTATTTAGCTTTTGTTGCTCTTCTGCCTTGGATCTATTACACAATATTGATTCTAAGATGGAAGGTAAGGGTTTTTAGTAACAAAACAAAACAAAAACTGTCCCAAATTGGCCATTTCTAATCTGGGGCAGATTTTTTCTGAATAAAATGTGGTCCACTGTGACTTTAAGGAAAGTTATAAAAGGGAAGGGAATATGTTTTTATATAGCACCAATTATGTGCCAGGCACTATGCTGTCATTATCCATATTTTACAATTAAGGAAACTGAGGTAAAAGTTCAGTAACTTGTCCAGATTCTCCTAAGAGTCTGAGGCTGCAGTTGAACTCATCTTTCTGAATTTAGGTTCAAATCTTTATTGTACCACCTAACTGCCCTTATGACATACATGCTCGTGGATAAATAAAGCAAGTACTTACATGTGACCTCTCAAGGATAGCCTTTTCTTAAGCTATTTAGTTAGTCCTATCAATCTCCCCAAATTATCCTCATCATACTTTTTTGATTGTTTATTCCATCTTCCTTCTCTGCTTCCCTAGTAGAATGTAAATTCTTTAAGAATAGAGATTTCTTCCCTCCTTCCCTTTTTCCTTCTTTCCTTCCTTCCATGATTAGTGGATTGAATGCCAGGCTCTGAAGAACTTAGCTTAAAATTGGGTTAAACTCTGACTACTTGAGTGACTCTAGAAAAATGAATTGATTTCTCTTAGCTTTAGTTTCCTCATCTGAAAAACTGAGAATAGTACCTACCTCCAGAATTGTGAGGATAAAATGGATAATATCTGTAAAATATTTCTTAAATCTTTAAACACATCATCATCATTGTTATTGTCAGAGACAATGTCTAGAAATTTGGACTGTAGGTGGTTGGACCTCCCAGATGTAGATGCACAAGAGAACAGGAATAAGAGGTCTCTGGACCCCAAGGCCAGTTATCCTTTCATTATATGGCTACTGCCTTTTGCATGTTCCTGCCACATGTTTGGAACCTTGAGAAATGCTTATTGGATTGATCTGGTGTGACAGCCAGTTACAAATGCCATTTTCCTTTTTATTAGTTAATTAGAGCCAGGTCTGGTGATGAAAATTTTGTAGGTCAACAGACCTGAAGTCAGGAAGACTTATTTATTTTCCTGAGATAAAAACTGACCTCAGATACTTCTTGTGTGACCCTGGGCAAAACATGTAAACCTGTGTGCCTCAGTTTCCTTATCTATAAAATGGAGTAGAAAATGACAAATCACTCCAGTATCTTTGTCAGGAAGACTTATTTATTTTCCTGAGATAAAAACTGACCTCAGACACTTACTACTTATGTGACCCTGGGCAAGATATGTAACCCTGTGTGCCTCAGTTTCCTTATCTATAAAATGGAGTAGAAAATGACAAATTACTCCAGTATCTTTGTCAGCAAAATCCCAAATGGGGGTCTCAAGGGGTTGGGACATGACTGAAACTACTGAACAACATGGTAGCCAACAGGCAAGCTACTTTCCGTCTAGTCTCTTTTCTCCTTTTCCATTTCTGTCTTTCCATATTCTCTGTGATTCACCTTTAAGATTTTATGAGATTGCTCTAGAACTTAAATTAAAAAAAATTAAAATATTCAATGACCATTCTTGATTCCTGATGAATCAATTTTGACATTAACACTAGACAATTTCTCTCTGATCCTTGTGGTTGCATGTTTTGATTTCCTCTGCCCTTTAAGGTTTGTACAATGTCTAGAAATTTCTCCTTAAGATGATTGGAAACCTAGATGTGAATGTACCAAAGAACAGGAATGAGTCTGAAAGGAAGATCAGACATAGCTGGTCTTTGTTCCAACTCAGTGGAAGGAGTGCCCACATCAAATTACAGATCCATCAAATTACACATGCCAATTCTCTTGAATTTTAGGTAGTTTTGTCTCTGGAGTTGATTAGACATGAGTGACTAGATTTGATAGATGTTCTCCGAGGTCCTTCTTCTAATGCTAATATTCCATGATCCTGTGTCTTTAGCAATCCCCAGGGACTTTGACAGGCTTATGAGCATCACAAAAAAATGGGCTCTCCAATCATTATTATGACTTAATGTTACACACATGAGCCTATCCATTTCAAATAATGAAATGCAAAATTAATTTTATTTTTGTTAAAGGCTCTTCTTCCCTTTGCCTTTCCCTTCCTTCCTTTTTCTTAAAAATTAAAAAAAAAAAGGACGTATAAACGTTCTGTATTACCACCGAAAAAATGAGCTGGGTTTCTGCCTCTTGGATGACCAAGTTTGGTAAATCACTAGAACGGGTTCTTACCTTAACGCTAACAAAGAACCTTAGTTTCCCTTTCACAAAAGGGTTGGTTCACTGGCAGTCTGATCTTTCCAGGCTGGCTGATATAACAGGTACTTGAGTATGAAAAGCTTCGAGCCCGGTGAGTCAGAGGGAAAGGGAAAAAGAGGGGGAAGACATGAGCTCACAATAGTGAGGCTGGCACAGGTAAGATGAGAGGAGAGAAGAAGGGAAAGGAGGGACTTTCTCTTTGGACTCCAAGAAGAATGCGCGCGCGCGCCTGAGTGCACGTGCATCTGTACGTCCGCGTGCGTGGTCACGTACGCTCTCCGCTCACCCTAGGCAGAACTGCTCTGTAGAGTAAAGTTAGCGCTAACCACTTATGAAAACAACCCCCGCCTTTCTTTTCCTTCTCTCTGCCAGGAAGTTTTCGCCTCCAAGAGGAAGCCTCACCTTTTCTCGATTCACTTAAAGTGTTAGGTGAGATCACCGGGCTGAACTCATTCAGTTTCATAAACCAGAGCATCAACAAACAAATTTTTTCTCCTACACGACCGTGGGCTTGTGGGTACCCGGCATTCCTGGACCTCAGGTGGAGTATTGAAGTTGGCTCTGAGATAGCTTTCCATTATCTAGGTAGGACAGGGACTCAATCTTTTTTGTGTCCGAGTCCCTTTTGGCAGTGACTGGTGTAACCCTGTAGGCTCCTTAGAATCACCATTTTAAATGCATAAAATATAATGTATAGGCTAAGAAAGGAAGCAATTACATTAAAATAAAGATGTATTCCCCGCCCCCCCCCCCCCCCCCCCCATTCACGTTCACAGAGCCCAGATTAAAAAACTGCTGTCTAGGGGTATTAGCATTTCAGAGCTCATCGTCACCGTGTTCCTTTGTCTATAGCTCGGGCTCTTTCCTAAACTTTGTCAGGATGGCCATCGAGTAACAAAGTAGACTCGGGTGTCCTTTTACCCCTTGGGTCCCTGGCAGCTCCCTGAGGAGGTGGGATGAGAGACTTTAGGCAGTCTCCAGGAAGGAAGTAGAGGAGGTAAAGCCAGTGGGGGAGGTATGTGGCTAAGAATGGGTGCCTGGATAATCCCACAGACTATACAATCAACCTTTGAATAACAGAGAATGGAGTGGTTTGCTGCCTCCCTTCCTGCCTTCCTACTCATTCCTCAGTCTCTTGTAGACTGCCTCCTGGGTCCACCACAGCCACCGAGACAGCTCTTAGAGGTGGTGATGGATGAGTTTTGAATTGCCACATGTCATGATTTTTTCCCATTTCCGGTCTTTCTTGATCTTCTTAACTTTTGTCGGCAGCAGATAAGAAGGGTGTGTAGCCTAACTTTGACTACCTCAGTGATCTCTGGGCAGTAAACTTCATTTTCTTCACCTGTTAAATGAGAGGGGTTGGAGAGGTCATCTCCGAAGTCTTTCTGATCTGTGATCCTATAATTACTCACTCCTTCCATGACTTCCCTAATACTAATTTTGCCTGCATCTCCTCCAAACTCTGACCACTTCTTCATTTCTTTTGGTTGCCCATTATTCCATTTGTTCCCTAGCATGGACATCTCTTCTGAGTCCTTTTCTTTGTCCTCTACAATTACTTCTCTGCTGATCTCATCTGGTTCTAGGGGTTCAGTTATTTCTACAAGTGACCCCCAAATCTATTTAATCCAGTTCTAACCTCTTTCTTAAACTCTACATCTTTACCTCTATTTGTTGGCTGTCTGTCTGGTTCTTCTATTAGCATGTCAAACTCAATATGTTCAAATGCTCTCTGAACCTGCCCCTCTGTCCAACTTTCTAATTAAGGTTCCAAGATTAACTTTCTCTTGAAGGTACTAATAGCCCAACTCATAACCCTAGTCATCCTTGGCCCTTAAACCTTTCCCTCACCTCATTTTGCATTAGCTACTAAGTCTTCTTGAATTTATCTTCACAGCATCTTTCCCAAACATCCTTTGGATTCCACTTTTTGCCTGGACCATTTTTTTTGTTATTTTTTTCCTCCAAATTCTATGTAGAAACAATTTTTTACAATTGTTCTCTGACATTATGTGATTCAGATTCTCTCCAACCCTCTTTAAGGTGGTAAATAGTCGATTATAGGATTTACCAGTGCTATCATGCAATATGTATTTCCACATTCTTCATGGTGAAGACACATATACATACAATAAAAAACTCACAAAGGAACTAAAATGAAAGATGGTGTGCCTTGATCTGCAGTCAGAGTCTAACATTTCTTTTTGTCTGGACTATTATCATTACCTTCTAACTGGTTTTTCTGATTCCACTCATTCATCCTTCATATAACTTTCAAAAGCATGGATAAAGCCACATCACTTGTTTGCTCAAAGACCTTCGAAGAGATCCTTCTTGTCTTTAGGAACAAATACATATTTTTCAGTATGGCATTGTAGACCATCTGCAATCTGACTCCAGACTACTTTTCCAGTCATTTACTATTTCTCCCTTTTGTAATCTATTGTGGTTATTGTTGTCATGACCCTATTTGAGGTTTTCTTGGCAGGGATGCTTTATAAGTATTATCTCATATGACATGCATGACAACCTTATAATATTGATGCTATTATTGCCTTGATTTTACAGTTGAAGAAACTGAGGCAAAGAGAAATTAAGTGACTTGCTTAGGTCACATAGCTAGACTCTATACTTAATAGTCTACTGCACTAATAACATTTCACTTACTATGTGTCAGGCATTGTGCTAAATACTTTGCAATTGTTATTAAATTAAATTAGATGAGAATTTGATTCTCACAATAGCCCTCAGAGATAGGTGCTGCTGTTTTCTCCATTTACACATAAGGAAACCAAGGTAAATAGAGGTTAAGTGATTTGTCCAGTGTCATACAATAATAAGTGTCTGAAACTGTATTTGAACTCAGGTTTTCCTGATTCCAGGCTCAATATTATATCTACCACACTACTAGCTGTCCCTAGAATTGTTGTTGTTCGTCAATTCAATTGTGTCCAACTTTTCACGACCCCATTTAGATATTCTTTTGGTAATGATACTGACGTGTTCTGCCATTTTTGTTTTCTTCAGTTCATTTTACAGATGAGAAAATTGAGGCCAATGGGTTAAGGGACTTGCCCAGGATCATACAGCTAGAAAGTATCTGAGATCAGATTTGAACCCAGGACCTCCTATCTCCAGGCCTGACTCTCTATCCAATGAGACACCTAAATGCCTCTATATTTTTTGTCAATTTCTATGAAGGTAAGGAATGCATTGGGCTAGATCTTCTCTGGACTGTCTGTCTGTCTATCTCTATCTCTTTATCTATATGCCTCTTCTTCTCTGGATGATATCTCCCAGAAGACTAGGTTCCAGACCCACATTTGGGCAGGCAAAAATTCTCACTACACTTTCTAGTCTCAATTTTTTGAGCATGACAGATTGATCAGGGGGCCTGGTCCTACCTCCTCAAGGTTTATGTGGGTAGCTGAAGGATTCCTGTCACCAGGGCTTTAAAAAGGAATGCTGAAAGAAATATTTTTGGAAGAATGATTTGTGTATGTCTGCCTCTAGAGAAAGAACTGATAAACAGATACTAGAGAGATATAATTTTATATATACATATATCTTTTTGTTAAATGATGCCTTCCATAGTGCAGGGAAGAAGGAGTTAATTGGGTATTTAAAAAAATAAACAAATTAAAAAAAAGGAATGCTTGTAAGAAGATGAGGGAGAGAAGGAAATAAAAATGGCATGGCATGTCTCATCTTGTGGAATGTATGGACATTTGAGATTCCCCCACCCCTCCTGACAAACTCAGAACTACATACTGACTTAGATGGCAGTGATGCACCTTTAGGAGGGTTCTTTAAAAAGATGTATGTGTAGGAGGCAGCTAGGTAGCTCAGTGGATAGAATGACAGACCTAGAGAGAAGAGGGCCTGGGTTCAAATCTGGCTTGAGACATTTCCCAGCTGTGTGTCCTTGGGCAAGTCTCTTAATCCCATTTGCCTAGCTGTTACTGCTCTTCTGGCTTGGAACCAATACACAGTATTAATTCTAAGAAGGCAAGAGTTTAAAAAAAATGCATATTCTGGAGGATAGAATGCCAGAATTAGAGTTGGGAAGATCTAGCCTCTGACAATTACTAGCTGGGTGACAACAGACAAAGCATTTCATTACTCTAAGCTTTAGTTTCTTTATCTGTAAAATGCATTGCACAGGGTTATTGTTTACACTTGGATTAATAATGTGTATAAAATGCTTACAAATTTAAAGTGCTGTATTATTTTTAGTTATTAGAAATCAATTATTAGGTATTAGAAGGACATCCAGGCCAATGCCTTCATTTTACTGAAGAAGAAACAGAGGATAAATGACTTCATTGTGAGAAGGAAAGGAGTGTTTATTAAATGTTCACTATTAGGTGCCTTGAAGAAGGTAGATGGCTCAATGGATAGAGTGCTGGGCTTGCAATCAAGAAGACCTGAGTTCAAATTTGGTTTCAAACACTTAATTGCTGTATGACTTTGGGCAACTCACTTAACAGTAGTTGTATGACCTTGGGCAAGTCACTTAATCTCTATTTGCCTTAGGCCATTGGAAGAGGAAACAACAAACCACTGCAGGATCTTTGCCAAAAAAAAAAAATCCCAGACAGGGTCATGAAGGGTTAGACATGATTGAACAACAATGACATTATGTGCCAGGGATTGTGCTGAGCCTTTTACAAATATTATCTCATTTTTTCTTTACCTCACAACAACTCTCAGACATAAGTACTATTATTATTCCTGTTTTACTGCTGAAGAAAGTGAAATAGCTTGACAAATATTATATCATTTGATTTGTAACAAATAGAGCTGTTAGGTAGCTCAATGGATAGAGTGCAGGACCTGGAGTCAGGAAGACTCATCTTTCTGAGTACAAAAACTGTCCTCTGACACTTATAGTTGTTTGACCCTGGACAAGTCACTTTACCATGTTGGTCTCAGTTTCCTCATCTGTAAAATGAGCTGAAGAAGGAAATGAAGAACAACTCCAGTATCTCTGCCAAGAAATTCTAAAAGGGATTATGAAGAACTGAATAATACTAAAAAAATGACTTCACAACAAACTATTATTATCCTCAATTTACAACTGAGGAAGCAGAGGCAGAAATTACGTGACCTGCCCAAGTCTGTGCAGCAACTAAGCATTTGAGGCTGGATTTGAATTCAGCTCTTAAAGTTCAGGCTTGGTGCTCTATCCACTGTGATTCCTAATTGCCCTTTATTGCACTGAATTTCAGCAATGTTCTTTTCTACCTTTTGTGAATGATTTACCTGGTCCCTCTCTCCCCGTAAGGGGATGCTGAAGAGTTAATAAGTCGGTTCCCCAACTGCTTAGATCCTTCTATCTCCCAGAAGCAGCCAGAGTAGCATGGAGAGACTGGACTCCAAGTTGGGGGCCAGAGGAAGTGTTTTGGAGTGATGTCAAAATGAAGCCTGTGTTTTATGTCTCTTGCTTGATGCCTCTGGGTATTACAGTGCTTTCTATTTTAAGTAAATTGTTCTTTTGCAGGAGATGTGGTCATGGGATTCAGTAATGATTGGGCCAGGAAGAGAGAACAACTTAGGGGAATTGGGAGCTTTTTGAGCATTGTTGAGAATAATTTTGATCCCAAAGCTCAAAAGATTTTGGGGGTAGCAATACAGATATGACATATGAACATCCTTATTATCTGGGTCTCAGTTTCCCTATTTTAAAAATAAGTGGGATGGACTAAATGACCTTTGAGGTTCCTTCCAGCTATAGATCTATGACCTTGTAAACCTATTTAAAAATATATATGTGATTTGCATTATGAGCTTAGTTTTTCAAACTACATTTTTCCAAAAATCAACTGTGATAATATTTATAAAACTCAACACAGTGCCTACCACATGGTAGGTAGGTGCTTAATAAATGCTTGTTCCCTGCCTTTCAATTCCATGGAAAATCATTAAACGGATGATAAAGTGGGAAGATCAACATGGCTTCAGCTCTCTGCTACTAATGAGTAGTGTGACTTTGAGAAAATCAACTCGCTTTCTAGGCTTTTTGCTTCATGTCTAAAATGAGGAGTTGGGGCTAAGGTGGCCTCTGAGGTCTCAGCATCTTTGATTCTGTGTTTGACCTTGGGTAAGACACTAACTTTCCTGGACCTCAGTTGCTATCTATAAAATGAGAGCATTGAACTAGATGCCTTCTGAGGTCCCTTCCATCTTAATAGTGATGATCTAGTGTGCAACCTCAGCAGTCTTATATGAGAAACACAAGTTTGCCATGTGTGGTCAGTAGGTAGGAAGGCAGCCTCTCAGAGGTTAGCTGCATCAAACAGCTTGGTCTTGGGTACCAAAGGCCCAGGAAGAGACTGGCTATCTGGGGAGCATGCCCCTTTAACTTGATTGTTTTCATTTGCTCCCATTTCCTCTCCTCTGACAATGGAGCCACTTTCCCACTCAGAGCTGCCCTCTTCTCACTGCCAGTCACCCACCAAACTCTCCCAGTCTCCCCCGATCCACCCTCATTAAGAAGGGGGGCATTGCGTCTCACAGTACTCAATTCCCTATCCTTCTTTCTGATTACAAAAACAATGTGCTCTCTGTCTATTTTTTTTTTTTTTTGGTTCACTTTTAAGTCATGCTCTCATTGGCAGCTTGAAAGAACACTGCTCACTGTCATACAAGGCCCCGATTTATCTCTGGGCTGCCATTTCAAGTGGGGGACTGGTTGTTCAGCTGAGACCCAGCAGGCTGTGGTATATATGAGGTCTTGGAGATCTGACAAGTTGGTTAGCACCATCTGTTAAAACTTTACACTCGTGGGACTAGAAAAACTGAGATGGAGAGGGTTTTTTTTTTTAACTGTAAGGTTTTTTGTTTTTGTTTTTTTAATTCCCAAGAGAACATCTGTGCTGTGATACCTTGTATTCACTTTGCTATAAACAATGTAGTGAGATAACTCATGCTATTTACCTGAGATGGAGCTAGTGTAGTATCTGGGTACATGAATGTATATGTGTAGATCCCTGTCCGTGTGCCTGGTGTGTGGCTTGTGTCATTCAGCACCAAAGGATCCTGTAGTCAGTCTTCTGCCATGGAGAGAGGTTGAATTGTTATGAAGGAGGTGACAGAATCTCCAAGATGTTCTGATGTTAACTTTCATCTGTTCCCACTCTTGGTGTGTGCGTGGGGTGGGATGGAGGAAAGAAAACTCCTGTTAAGAGTCAGACATATTTTGGGTATTTGGATGTGAAATGTGGAGTGAGATGAGCAGACCTTTATACTTCCTTCCAATGAAAACCCAGGATTTGGGCCAAAATTTGCTATTTGCAGTGTCTGGTCCATTTGGCATTTCCAAATGGGGCTTGCCCCAAACATCTTACACATTCCTGGCCTAATGAATAAAGGGGAAGACTGGGATTCAGGAAGACTTGTATTAAAGTCCTTCCCTAGATACATATTGACTGTGAGCTGGGGCAAGTCACCTGTATGGGCCTCAGTTTCCTCATATGTAAAGTGAGGAGGTTGGATTTTAAGATTTTAAAAGCCCCTTCTAGTACTAATTCTATGATTTATTTTTGATTCTCTGAGTGCCAGGCTGATGATTTCTTTCCCAAGAATTCACTGCTCGCCATATTTTTCCTTGAACCTCAGAGCCAGGATTTTGACTGATGTTTCTGGGCATCTTCATGTTGGCATTTCTGTTAGGAGATAACCAGTGGCTTCTCTCTATTTTTACTTTGCCCTCTTGTTCTGATAGATCTGGTCAATTTTTACTTATGATTTCTTGAAAGATCCAAGACTATTTTTTTTGACTATGGCTTTTGACTGTGGCTTTAACAACTATTCAGAATTCCAGTTTGAGTCTGCTTGTAGATGTTCAGTTATCTTTTTTTTTCTGGGTTTGTGTCTTGAGAACACCAGGATTAACAGAATACTTTACTGGCTTGTCTTACAATATCTTGAAATATAGTGTGACAACCTTTTATAAATAATGGTTTTCAAAGAGTACATTGACTCTTAAATGGCCTCTTCCTTGCCTATTTTATAAACCTTTTTTGGGGTTTGTTTTTAAATCCTTACCTTTTTTCCTAAGGCAGAAGAGTGGTAAGGGCTAAGTAAAGAATGTGGGTAAAGTGACTTGCCCAAGGTCACAAAATCTAGGAAGGATCTGAGGTCTAATTTGAACCTAGGACCTCCCATCTCCAGCTACCAAACCACCTAACTGACTCTTGGCCAGTTGTTTTTGATACTAGATATTTTATATTTTCTTCTTTTTTTTTTACTCAATCATTTAATTTCCTTGTAATTTGTCTTCCTGTCTCAAGAAGTCATTGATTTCTGTTTGGTTTGTACTAGTTTTCAGGGATTATAATATATTTAGCAAATTTTACCACTTTCTTCTCTACATTTCATTTTTGGGTTCCACTTATCATTGAACAGTAGTGACCCTCCAAGATACATGTTATAATCAACTTATTCCAAGGAATCTTTGTTTCCCAACCAGGGCAGTATTTTTTTCTCTGTGTCTCTTATTAGGTTAGTTTCCTTGGAATAATTGGGAAGATCTCTTCCATCTTTTGGGTTCAGAAAGATTTAATTGAGAATGTAGCATTTAACTGGCACAGATGACAGATGGAGAAGTAGAGAGGAGAAAGAGAGGGCATACCAGATGTAGGGAACATAATAAGCAAAATCTCAGAGGTGGGGAAGCATGGGTGGTGAGGTAAATTAAGTGCTGGAGCTGAAAGCTGTAGACTTGAGTGCAAATCCATTCTCAAAACATTTACTAGTTGTGTGATCTGGGACAAGTCACTTAAGCTTTCTCAGCCTTAGTTTCCTCATCCGCAAAATGAGGATAATAATATTACCTACCTTCCAAGGTTGTTGTGAGGATCAAATGAGATATTTTCAAAGTGTGTTGCAAATCTGTAATCTATATAAATGAGATTGATGATGATGATGATGATGATGATTTTCCCGGTGTGGTTGGATTATAGAGTACAAAAAGGAGAAAAATGCAAGATAAGATTGGGAAGGTGGTATGGAGTTGGGCTGTGGTTTGAACTCTAGACTAGAATATTTAAATCTTAGAGTTGAAGGGATCTCAAAGTTCATTTAGCCACGCCTCAACTAAAACCAAGAATCCTGCCTACAACATTATGAAGCTGCATAGTAGAGAAACATTGTTGGAATTAAAGTCTGAGGATTTGGGTCTGAACCTTGACTCTCCTACTTATCTGTGTGACCTTGGGTAAGTCATTTAGTCCTCTATGTCTTAGTTTCCTCTTCTGAAAAAATATGTGGGAGTTCAGCTAGCTCTAATCTTTGACTTTGATAAATATTTATCTACTGTTTCTTTGAATCCTTCTATTAATGGTGAGGGCAGTTAGGTGGTACAATGGATAGAGTTCCAGGCCTGGGGTCAGGAAGGTCTTAATTCAAATCCAGCCTCAGATACTATTACATGTGGGACCCTGGACAAGTCGTTTAACCCTGTTTGTCTCAGTCTCCCCATCTGTCAAATGATCTAGAAAAAGAAGTGGCAAACTCCTATACAATCTTTGCCAAGAACACCTTTAAATGGGGTCATGAAGAGTTGAACATGACTGAAAATTAATGGGGAATTCACAACTCATCAAAACAATAAATGTTAGAAGCTCTTTACACCAGGAGTTCCCTTCCCTTAGATCTCCATCACCTCATTTCTCCTTGTTAACATCAAATCCTTCCAGGCTCCCTGGATCCCATTTCATTTTTGAACAGCTCTTATGCTTAGGAAGTTTTTCCGTATGTTAAACTGAAATCTCCCTCCCTGTAGGCGTTTGGGCTTTATTTGGTAGTCAGTGCCTACTGAAATGCCTTCTATTTA
This sequence comes from Monodelphis domestica, assembly GCF_027887165.1. NCBI lineage: Eukaryota > Metazoa > Chordata > Mammalia > Didelphimorphia > Didelphidae > Monodelphis > Monodelphis domestica. Next base: position 71,887,136 of record NC_077231.1, on the reverse strand, counting down.
TATCTACTCTATCTCCCAGGAGGAAGTGGAGCAAAGATAGTTTAAGTGACTTGCCTAAAGTCACACAGGAAGTCAGTGGAGAAGCTAAGCTTTTGACTATCTCCTTTAAAGTCCCAGCCACTAGATAAACTGCTCTCTATCCTTCCTTGTTCTCTTGCTGGGATTGTATTCTTTTGATCTCTGAAATCTAAGGGGGGAAAATCTAATCCCAGAAATCAGTCTAGCCTTTGAACTCCATAGACAGTCTTCCAAATTGATCATATGCTGTGGGGTGGGGGGGAGGAAAGGGGGGGAATTCCCCAGAGCAGAATGAATATAGTTATCAAATCTTTAAAGTCTCAAAGCATGATTTTCTACTGTGAAATCTGAGTCATTGGTCCCATTCCAGTTTCCATGTGAGTGGATGAAAGTGATTTTAATAAGGGCAATGACTTCTAAATGGCATTTTGGTCTTAGAAATTTAGAGTATATTTTGCCTTTTTTATCAAACTTGCCATAGTATTTAACTCAGTGGAAGGACCTGTAGATACCATCCCTGGGAGCTTCCATGTTCTTTTCTTTTAACAGTGGTCCTAAGAAGTGGAACCTTCTGAGATTTTTGCATTATTATCATGAAATCTAAGAAATAAGGTAATTTTGTAGTTTTGTGCCTTCAGTGTGTATTCCAATTCCTCCAAATGCCTCCCTCCCAATCATTGTCATAGGAGACAAATATCTATGTATAGCAGCTTGGATCAGTGAAGGTACAGAGAGAACTCAAAAAGAGTTTTATTGTTTATTTTTATTGTAATTTTCAATTCCCCCTTCCCACAATTTAATTATAGTCTAATTTTTGTCAGACTCTGGGACTGTGGGCTTGTGACAGTTTTTATGTCTAGTTTAGGATTCATATCTTGAATAATCAGTAACATTAAGCCTTATCTTTCTCCCCCTTATCTAGACTTCCTATGACTGTCCTTCCTGTTTTTCAGGACTAAACAGCACATTCATTGTCTTCTCATCTTTTTTCCTTAGACCTGATATCTAAATCATTTGTGAAATCTATTGATTCTTTAAAAAAAAAAAGGCAAAAGCAACAACAAACCAAAGCCAAACAGTTATATTGCTGTCTTTTTTTTCATGCTCAAATAATTTCTTGTTATTTCTCCTTTTCTGAAAGTCCTGTACCCTAGGGTCAGAGGCTAAGCACTGGAAGAGACCTCAGAGGTCATTTAGGTCATCCTACTTTTCCATTTTACAAGTGAGAAAACGTTTGGAGAAATTGTGACTCATCCACATTCTTGTTCACTCTATCAGACACCTCACACTGTAGGATTTAACCCTTTTAGCCCTTCAACTCTCACCTTGGACGTTTCTGACTGCTTGGCCAATGTTTTATGTAAAGCCCATTTTATCAGTTTGGCTCCTTCTCCTTACTCCCCTGCCATAGTTTTGCCAGGTACTTTGCCACCTTTTCTATCTGTATCCCTCCTCCCCTTTCCAGTTTTGGAACCATAATAAAATAAATTCTTTCCTTGCTCCTAGAGATGTTATGTCAACCTATTGTTCCATGGCATCAAAGATGCCAGGGTCTTCTACTGCATCCTGGACCACCATCACCAGTCATTTTGACTTTTATCTTGCCACTGGACTTGGATGACTCTGGAAGAAAAAGTGATGCTGATGAACTTTGCACAACTCTGTCTCATTTAAATCAAGTTCATAAGCAGGTCAAGACATCACCTATCCCTGAACATCAAGATGCCATTGGTCCTCCTCAAAAATGAATTACCACTACCATCCCCACTACCACCCAACAACAAGGACCATGACCACTGCTCCCTTGTGTCTGTTCTTTCTATCCCTGTTAGAATGTAAACTCTACCAGGCCTCAAGTTGGGAGGACCTGGGTTCAAATGTGACCTCAGACACTTCTTAGCTATGTGATTCTGGGCAAGTCACTTAATCCTAATTGCCTGGCCCTTGCAGCTCTTCTATTTTAGAAGTGATACTAAGACAGATGATGTTAAGGGTTTGGAAAAAAAAGGAAGTAAACTCTTTGAGGGCAGGGGCTATCTCTCTTTTTATTTAAATACTTTATTTATTTAAATACTCAACACTTAATACAATGCTTGGCAAATAGCATTAATACTTTTTTATTCATTCATTCATTCAATTGTTAGAACTAGGATTAAAATCCAGATACTCTGATTCCAAATTCAGCACAATTTTATTTTTTAATAATATATCATTTTTCTCCTATTAATTTTTAACAACCTTAAAAAAGTTTTGAGTTCCAAATTTTATCACTTCTTCTGTATTCCTTCCCTTCCTCGCCTGCCTGCTTTTCTCCCCTCCCTGAGATAGTAAGTAATCTGATATAGAATTTATATGTGCAATCATGTAAAAAATCATTCCATATTAGTCATTTTGTGGAAGAGATCTCAAATTTGTGAAAAGAGGGAAGAAAATGAAATATATGTTTCAGTGTGCATTCAGACTCTTATCAGTTCTTTCTCAGAGAGCAGATGGCATTTTTCATCATGAGTCTCCAGAATTGTCTTGGATCACTGCATTGCTGAGAATAACTAGGTCATTCTCAATTGTTCATCAAGAAATATTGATTTCAATGTGTACAATATTCTTCTTGTTTGGCTTACTTCACTTTGCATCAGTTCAAGTAAATCTTTCCAGATTTTTCTGAAATCATCCTACTTGTCATTTCTTCTAGTACAATAGTATTCCATCACTGTTCTATACCACAACTTGTTCAGTCTTTTCCCAATTGATGGACAACTCTTCAATTTCCAATTCTTTGTTACCACAAAAAGAGCTACTATAAACAGTTTTATACAAATTAGTTATCCCTCTTCTTTTTAAAAACCTCTTTAGGACATAGACCTAGTAACAGTATTGATGGATCAAAGAGTATACAGCTTTAGAGTCTTTTGAGCATAGATCCAAATTGTTCTACAGAATGGTTGGATCAGATTACAACACCACCAATAGTGTATTAGTGTCCCAATTTTCCTGAATCCCTTCCAACATTTGTTGTTTTCTTTTTCTATGGTATTAGTCAATCTGATAGGTGTGAGCTATGGTACTTCAGATATATTTTAATTTGCATTTCTCTAATCAAGAATGACTTAGAGCATTTTTTTATATGACTATAAATGACTTTGATTTTTCCATCTGAAAAATGGGTTCATTTTTTTAGCACTCTTAAAAACCTCAGATCATCTCATTTTTACAGGCAAAAGCAATTAACCATAACCAAATGACAAAATGATGGAGTCTGACAGTGCATAGCACATAGTAAGCTTTAATAGTAAGTAAACTTAATAAATATTTGTTGATTGACTGACCGTTAATCATTCCCCAATTGTAATCCTCCTTCTTTCTCTCTTTATTTTTAACACTTACTTTGTCTTAGAATCAATACTAAGTATCTGTTCCAAAGCAGAAGAGTGACAAAGACTAGGCAATTGGGATAAAGTGACTTGCCCAGGATCTCACAGCTTAGGATCTCATAGCTGTCAGATCAAATTTGAACACAGGACCTCCTTGGTTCTCTATATCCAGATCTGGCTCCCTATATCCACTGACCCATCTATTTGCCCCAATGCCCCTTTTCTTTACCATGGGAAAGAAAGTATATTTCTTTTTTTATTCTACAAGCCCAAGATTTTTTTAATTTTTATTTGGTCATTTCCAAACACTATTCATTGGAAACAAAGATCATTTTCTTTTCTTCCCTCCCCCCTCCCACCACCTCTCCCATAGCCCACGCGTGATTCCACTGGGTATCACATGTGTTCTTGATTCAAACCCATTTCCATGTTGTTGCTACTTGCATTAGAGTGTTCATTTAGAGTCTCTACTCAGTCATATCCCCTCCACCCCTGTAGTCAAGCAGCTGCTTTTCATCGGTGTTTTTACTCCCACATTTTATCCTCTGCTTGTGGATAGTGTTTTTTAGATCCCTGCAGATTGTTCAGAGACATTGCATTGCCACTAATGGAGAAGTCCATCACCTTCGATTGTACCACAATGTATCAGTCTCTGTGTACAATGTTTTCCTGGTTCTGCTCCTCTCGCTCTGCATCACTTCCTGGAGGTCGTTCCAGTCTCCATGGAATTCCTCCACTTTATTATTCCTTTTAGCACAATAGTATTCCATCACCAACATAGACCACAATTTGTTCAGCCATTCCCCAATTGAAGGGCATCCCCTCATTTTCCAATTTTTGGCCACCACAAAGAGCACAGCTATGAATATTCTTGTACAAGTCTTTATCCTTATTATCTCTTTGGGATACAAACCCAGTAGTGCTATGGCTGGATCAAAGGGCAGACAGTCTTTTATCACCCTTTGTGCATAGTTCCAAATTGCCCTCCAGAATGGTTGGATCAATTCACAACTCCACCAGCAATGAATTAGTGTCCCTACTTTGCCACATCCCCTCCAGCATTCATTACTTTCCTTTGCTGTTATGTTAGCCAATCTGCTAGGTGTGAAGTGATACCTCAGAGTTGTTTTGATTTGCATCTCTCTGATTATAAGAGATGTAGAGCACTTATTAATAGTTTTGATTTCTTTGGCTGAGAACTGCCTGTTAATGTCCCTTGCCCATTTATCAATTGGAGAATGGCTTGATTTTTTTGTACAATTGATTTAGTTCTTTGTAAATTTGAATAATTAAACCTTTGTCAGAGGTTTTTATGAAGATTGTTTCCCAATTTGTTTCTACCCTTCTGATTTTAGTTACATTGGTTTTGTTTGTACAAAAACTTTTTAATTTGATGTAGTCAAAATTATTTATTTTACATTTTGTGACTCTTTCTAAGTCTTGCTTGGTTTTAAAATCTTTCCCTTCCCAAAGGTCTGACATATATACTCTTCTTTGCTCATCTAATTTACTTATAGTTTCCTTCTTTATGTTCAAGTCATTCACCCATTCTGAATTTATCTTGGTGAAGGGTGTGAGGTGTTGATCCAAACCTAATCTCTCCCACACTGTCTTCCAGTTTACCCAGCACTTTTTATTAAATAATGGATTTTTGTCCCAAAAGCTGGGGTCTTTGGGTTTGTCATAAACTGTCTTGTTGAGATCATTTATGCCAAGTCTATTTATTCCACTGATCATCCTTTCTGTCTCTTAGCCAGTACCAAATTATTTTGATAACCACCGCTTTATAGTATAGTTTGAGATCTGGGACTGCAAGTCCTCCTTCCTTTGCATTTTTTTTTTATGATTTCCCTGGATATCCTTGATCTTTTGTTCTTCCAAATGAACTTAGTTATGGTTTTTTCTAATTCAGTAAAGAAGTTTTTTGATAGTTCAATGGGTATGGCACTAAATAAGTAAATTAATTTGGGTAGGATTGTCATTTTTATTATGTTAGCTCGTCCCACCCATGAGCAATCAATGTTTTTCCAATTGTTTAGATCTAGTTTTAGCTGTGTGGAAAGTGTTTTGTAGTTGTGTTCATATAGTTCCTGTGTTTGTCTCGGCAGATAGATTCCTAAGTATTTTATATTGTCTAGGGAGACAAGCCCAAGATTAATCATTGAAATTCATTTGATTAACTCTTGGTGTTAGTTTCAATTATAGAACTTGAAGTATTTTGTATATTCTCTCTTGATTTTTCTTACTTAACTGTATATAAGTTCAAATAGGCCTCGTGTTTCCCTGAAAGTCTTATATTCATCATTTCTTATGGTAAATTGTGTTCTACTATTCCTGTTTTCACCTCCTCTAGGGTGCCTGACAGAGAACGAATGCTTCATAAATGTTTGTTGACTGACATCTCTACCTGTTGGAACCCCCCTTTTCCTTCAAAATCAAGGCTAAATACCACTTTATCCAAGAAATCTTTTTTCTAATACTGAAAGTGATCTCTTGTCAAATATTTTACTCCACTTAAGTCTCTATTGTCCGTATTATGACGGTTTGCTTTGTGTCATTTTATTTATGTGTTTCTGTCATCTTTTCCTTAAAAGACCTGAAAAGCTCCTTGAGGTCAGGTAGTAGATAGTGTTTGGAATTCCCAGTTCTCAGCACAGTACTTAGTGATCAGGAAATCTTGCATTGAATTTTCAACTTGTTCATGAGCAATTATAGTCCTTGTTGAAATCAAATCATGGTGATTTCCTTCAGAGATCCCATTTATAAAAACAGGGTATAGTTGCTGAATATGCATTTCCTAAATAAAATTCATGTATGTCTTTGATCGCAATAAACTCCTGCCTATTCTGCTGCCAAGTCCCATGGCAAGACACCTTTGTAATGCCATTGTTCACATTCGACTTTCATATCATGTATGTACATCCGGTGATTCTGTTTTCAGTCTCCAAGGAGCCTTGGAGGCTAGATCTCCACATATAGTTTGGCAGCAAATGAAATGTTTTCAGTAGAAATGAAAAAAAAAAATCCTGGTATGTAACCTATCAACTCAAGGAAGAAGCACAGCCTGTTCCAAGGGAGTGGCCTCCAAGCCAGCCAGGAGTTTACTGTGACGTTGGATGTATGACTCAGGCAGAAGGTTTGGATGAGGTTAGGGAAAGGTTTGTTATGTGACACCATGGTAAGGGCAGTGTGAAAAGAAGTAAAAACAAAACACTTCACTTTAGAAGCTTTTGAAACCATCACACCCAGGAACATTCCACACAGAATATAGAGGGAAGTTGAGAGAGCTGGGATATATACACACAACTGAAAAATGGCCGAACAATTGTATGGATATCCATATCCATATCTGTATCCAGATATATATATATATATATATATATATATATATATATATATATATATAGAGAGAGAGAGAGAGAGAGAGAGAGAGAGAGAAAGAGAGAGTGAGAGAGAGAGAGAAAGAGAGAGAGAGCGTGAGCTAGAGCAAAGATGCTTTCTTTGGCTCATGTGTTTTCATCTCACTGGAAAATTCCCCACTTCCTTTTAGAGCTTGCATATTGTTCTCAAATTGTCTCACCCTGAAGTCCACAGGTAAATAATTAATTTAATTAAGTTAGCAAATGCATGATAAGACCAAAGGAATATATCAGCAGCAAAACTCCCATTATTTGTGGCTCAAGTATTTTATCTTCTTCCATCTTTCCCAGAATGGAAGTTTTTGAGTCCAATTTTTTTCTGTACACCTTTGGCTTATTGATAAAGTAGTTGGGAAAGAAGGCAATCACTTCTGTCTACCAATGGAAAAGGACAAGGGATATTCTTATTCACTTAGAGTAGTGACTTTGTGTTGGGCTTTGTTGTTGTTGAGTAGTGTCTGTCTGACTCTTCATGACCCTCTTTGACTTGGAATATTATAGGAAGGTTAACTATTGCACATGACTCTGGCTCTGTCTGTCAGTAGAGCAGGAGCTTTCCACCATCTGACTCCATCTGTCACCTTTTAGGAGCTAGTGAGGTGGCTCAGTAGAGTGCTAGGATTGGAGTCAGTAGGATTTAGGGGATTATTGTCTCCCTAGTTCCAAGATTGAGAAAAAGTATTGAAGGCTAACTATGGAAATTAGTTTCTCCATTTTGTCACCATGTCTATTATTTTCTCCTTTAGAGTTTACACCAATCCTGTGTGTCTACCAGTCAATCTATCCAATCTGAATCTATTCAGTCCTTGGTATTAAGCTTCTAGGGAAGAAAATAAAGGTAAAGTTAGGCCAAAAGCATTAAAATGTCTCAAAAATATTGAAATATCCTTCTGTATATTTGGTAAAAATGACCATATTCTTATGTTGATTTTTACAGATGAAGGGACCATGCCACTAAATAGTGTGGTAGGAGAGCTTATTGGATTTGAAATCAGAGGATTTGGGTTTGAATTCCAAATTGGCTACTTTCTATCAGTGTGCCCTTGACTGAAATAGCCCATTTCTTTTGGTCTCAGTTTCTTCATCCATAAATAAGGATGGTTGTAGGAAAAATGTATATTATACTAAACTTGCTGCCATATTGACTTAGGTTGGTTTTTCCCAGAAAGGTAGAGAAACTGTCCTTCAGACTCAATTGGTCTAGGACATTAAGGCTTGGGTCATGGATTTGGCTTTTGGTGGCTTAATACATAAGATAGCACTTGAACGATAGGGTCTTTTCCCTTAGAACTGACACACGCTTTGAATGGTACACTAGCATGGTGGGCAAAGAGAGTAAAACCATACTCAACTGAATCAATGCTGTATCCTTGCTAAATATTCTTTCCATGATATGGCTATGTACATTCCTTTTTGTCCATTGCTGGATGGTCTAGAGTACCTCCTTTCATTGTAATTTGGAAACCAAAACATGGAACTAGCCCGAGTCAGACCTGGCCTCCCACACTTGACAATAGTCAGTAAGAATAGGTTGTTCTTGTTGAGGTATGGCAATGGTCATGAAGAAGGGGAACCCAGTGTGATTGGTTATCCTGATGGGGAGCCTTCTGGCTTCTGTAATTGTTAGTTATACTTCTAACTATAACTGAGACTGTTAAGTGGCTCTCACTGACCCCATGAAATTAGAAAGTCAATTGTTTATGGCCAGTCAGACAGATGTGAATATGCTGGTTATCTTTATGGCCTGTGCCCTGAAGATGATAAATGTCATAAATGGCTTGTTGAATTTACATAGCATTTATATTTGTGGATGATATTGCTCTTTGGGCCCACCGGTACATCTGGATCCTCACTAATGCCTGGAGTTTTATGTTTCCTAAAAAGGTACTGAATAAAGTTTTTATGACTCTTTTTGTGACATTTGGGAAATCATATGTACTTAGATTTTCTAGGAACTCTTACTGCCATACATGAGGAGAGGTACTTGAAAGGACTGTGGTCAATCCTTCCTAGGAACTCAGAGATCTTTCTGAATTGGAGACATGGAAACATATCCTGGTTTATTTTCTGGGGTTGGGGGGGGTATCAGTTTAAAAGGTGATAGCTTTCCTTTTTATACCTGTAAATCATAATTGTATTTCTTGTCGAGATTTCCAGTGAAGGTTCCCTGCAGTGTGGGCTCTAGCACAGGCTCTGGGTATTCTCCTCAATCTGGCAGAAAAGGTGACCTTTTCCAGATGGCAGCTAGAAAACAAATAATAGCCTAGAAAAGTCTCTTGCCACTTTTTTTTTTTGGTCTTACATCTCTTTCCTTGATCAGGAGTGAGTACTCCTGTGATGCACATTTTGAAGAAGTCAAAAGCTAATTGATTCCTAAGTTGGAGTTGATTAGCTCAGGAAGATTTTTATGTCACCCATAAGTTAACTATTGAGAGAAGGAATCCAAGCTTTGTATTGGCTGGCTAGAACTTTTTGGAGTTGCCTGAGCTGTCATATGTGGTTTTTCCTGACTTCACCAGTCAGGGATAGTGATGCTTTGGGCTCCAGTTTTGGCAGAGGGATGTATAGCTTTAGTACAAGAGTTGGTGGTAGCACCCACACTCTTTGGAATGGTGGCACAATAGGCTACCTGTGGCAACCTTCACCCCAGTCTCCTATCCCAGGGTTGTACTTGACTGATCCACCCTCTCAGTAAAATAAAGGAAGACACATATAGTAACTCAGGCAACTTCTAGGAATTCTGGCCAGCCAGTATAAGACTTGGATTCTTTCAGTCAGGAGGCATACGGCATAGGCAGGCAATGCTCATGCTCTGGCACAGGTGGAATAGCACGTTGAAGCTTCAACCTGGTATAGCAATCCCGTATGGCCAGTGAAAGTACCTAGGCTTTGGCATAGGGCAACAGCAGCATTGTCCCCAGGAGCAACAGTCTTCACTCAGGCTCTGACCTGGATAAGCAATGCTCTGCTCTAGTACCAAGGGGCAAGACTCAGGTCTCATCATAGGGTGGCATCAGACTGCTGCAAAGATCAAAGTCTTCCAAAACAGGTAACAGCAGCATCCATAACTAGGCACAAGAAGATGGTGCTTAACTCTAACATGATGGGTAGTGGCATGGGTCTCAATGGTGGCAGAGTGGACCCTGGCATAGGCAGGTATCCAGGATGGCTCCCTGTAACCCCTTGTAAAGTAATCTGGAAACAATAAGGCCTATCCAGATTATTACCAGCATATTACCCAGTGGTCAGTGGACAATTCCTTTTTAAGACTTGAATGACCAAAGTTGAAATTGTTGGGAGGAGCTGGCTTACTTTTTGACAGTAGGGGAGATATGAAATTGTCTACTCAATTGATGCAAAATAAGGGGATGGAGTGGGGCTCCTTCATCAGAGGTCACTAACCTATATATAAGGATTGCTGAGGGCTATATATTGACAATTTAAAAAATGTAATGTTGTCCATTTTTTATTGTATTTACTTTGTTAAATATCTTCCTATTCACTTAGATCTGCTTCAAGCTGCACTCAGGAATCTTGCAGGGTGGTCTGTTTGGCACTTTTGTTCTAAAAGAGCAGATTTTATATCCCTTCTCCCTATCTAGTATAGCCCATACCAGAGCAGAAATACCTTCTACAACAGCTCTATCAAGAGATTCTCTGTGCTTCTCTTGAAAAACTTCATCGATAACTCTCAATCCAAAGAGATGGGCCATTCCATTTTGGAAAAGTCCTTACTGTTAGGACTTTATTACTGGTAGGTCCTTGTACTGAGCTGAAATGTGCCTCTCTGTAAATCGCCATCAGATCTAATTCTGCCTTCTGAGGACAATTCAAGATCCAAGGAATCCCTCTTCAGCACAAAGCCAGTCAGATCACTGAAGGCAGCAATCAGATTCTCCCCAGCCTTCTTTTCTCTGGGTTAAACATCCCTCAGATGGTGTTCCAATAGCTTGGCCTCCAGTCTTCTCACCATTCTGGCTACCTTTTTCTGGGCACACTCCACCTTATCCAGATATTTCTTAAAATGTAGCATCCTGAACTTCCTGAAATACACCGCTTCCATGGTGGAGACCATCATTACTTGCTGTTCCTTTGCCTCCAACAAATGGGTGCAACCCAGAACCTGCTTCAAGGATGTAGGGATACTGTAGGCAGCATACATAGGAATTTTAGTTCAGCTTTTGTCTTACCCAGGATTTTTTTCTAAGCCATTATAAACTGTAAAATAATGCATTTCCCCCCTTTTGTCCTTGGCTCCTAAAGTAGTTTAAAATCAATCATTAAACATTTTTCAAGATTGTGGCTTTTCATGTTTTGTTTATTTCATTATTTTTTTTCCTTTGGAATCAATGGCAAGCATATTTTTAGGGAAAATATGTGTTATGTAGAATTATTTATGAATGTGGGGACCCCAAGAGGAGGTAAACACAAACAGTTAAGTTGAAGAAGAATAAGACAAAATGGCAAACAGAGTACCTTCAGGGAGCCAAAGCTTGCTGAACACCTGCCTCCATGTCCCTAAAGACTTTTTTTGGCTCAGAGATGAGCCCAAAGTACAGAAGGAAAATTCTAGTTATTCATCTTGTTCTAACAGAGATTTTGTACAAAGGATAAAATCCCAAAATGCTACTTCTTGCTTCAATGAGTGTGCCAGTTTTTGGGTGCCTGGCCTATTTCTCTTCAGATTGTTATTTCCATTCTTCTTGGGCAAATTTTTTCAATACCACTCCTAACTTGTTTAGTCCTTTCCTATCACCACCACCATTACTACTATTGCTATTACTATGAATGACTACTACTATATCTCAAACTTTTGGGTCTTAGTATCCATTTTTACTCTTAAAAGTTATTGAGGCCCCCAAAAAGCTTTTGTTCATGTGGGTTTCAGGTATTGATATTTAGCATATTAGAAATGAAAATATCTTAGTATTATTCTGAAAATCATTTTGTACTCATGAACCACGTGAATGAGTCTCAAGGATCCCCAAAAGAAAGCTCACCAAGATATTGGAAGGATAAGATGAAATCATGCATATGAAAGAACATTGGAGATAATGGCACTGTATAATTGGGAGATAGTGAGTAATCAACATTTATGTCTCATGTATATCCCTGGACCACAGTTTGAAAGTCTTTGCTTGATTGCTTTCTTTTTAATGTGCCCCACCCCCAAAAAAACAAAAACAGAAACAGGCAAAATCCTTACCTTCTATCTTAGAATCAATACTAAATATCAGTTCTAAGGCAGAAGAGTGGTAAGAGCTAGGCAATGGTGTAAAAGTGATTTACCTAGGGTCATACAACTAGGAAGTATCTGAGGTGAGATTTGAACTCATAACCTTCCATCCCCAGGTCTGGTTCTTTTTCCACTAAGCCACCTGACTGCCACTTTCCATGCTAAATTCTATATCATACTATGATAGTATGCTCCTTGAAACTTGTTAAACTATTTCCCTTTTTATATTAGAATCTTTCCAAAGGCCCATCACCTTCCTGAGAGAGGCAGTGCTCCATTAAGCTAGAATAAGAAACCAGCTACTCTATCAGTCAAAAAGTATTAATTAAGCACTTAATTTATATCAGGCAGAGTGCTAAGTACTGGGAGATACAAAGAAAGTCAAATAAAATAGTACCTGCCTTCAGAGACTTATGTTCTTTTTATTTAAAGCAGAAGAGCAATAAGGGCAAAGCAATTGAGGTTAAGTGACTTTCCCAGGGTCACATAGCTAGGAGGTGTCTGAGGACAGATTTGAACCCAGGACCTTCTAATTCTAGACTTGGCTGTCTAGCCACTGAGGCACTCAGCTACCCCAAGGAGCTTATATTCTAATGGAGGAGATGACATGTAAATAACTAGGAACCTATGTGACAGAGACAGCATAAATGGCAGGTTGTCTCAAAAAGCAAGGCTAAATTAGCAGCTAGAGCAACCAACTTTCCTGCAGAAGGAGGCATGTGAGCAAAGAAAGAGAAATACATCCTATTTCCTTGGTGCCATTATCTCCAATGTGTGTGCATAGGCATGGCATAATATAATGGGGAAAGGGGAGAATGGAAATGGAGACTCTTCCTTTTAAAGCAGGGACAGAGTGAGAGGAGGTGTTGGTTAGCCAGAGGAGAGAAAGAGGATGGATTTTGTCTTTTCCCCTCAGCCCTCTCTGACTAGACCCCATTCACTATGGCTGCCTTCAACTCCTATTAGCAGGCTCTCTGAGATCTTTGTTGGAAGAGGCTGCAGGTGGTAAGCCTCTTTCTTCTGGGGAGAGAGAAACCTCTTCTCCTCCCCCCTCAATTCAGGCTGTCTTCTAATAAAGCTGGAGTCAGTTCTGGGTCCTAATGACCGAGTTTATTCAAGGGAAGCAGGAAAGGGACAGGGCTGATGAGTGGTAAAGATTGAGATTCAGGAGGGAAAGAGAGAGAGGGGGTCCCTATCTAATTAGCACCCTTCCCCTCAAAGTTAGGTAGCTTAGGTCTGATAATGGGCTCAGAGAGTAGAGAAACCCTGGTTTCTTGGCTGGTACAGCAAGTGTCCCCGAGTTCCGGGTTCAAAAGGAGTTGTAGAGGTCTTCTTTGTGGACTGCTTGTCTCTCAAAGGCCTTGTCCACTGGCTGGAGTTGAGGATCTGGGATCAGGAATTCAGGGAGAGAAAGATCACTAGATCACTGACTTTGAGATTCAGTCAGAGTCCAAAAAAAATCTCTGCCCAGGTACTCTCCACCAGGAGTTCATTTCAACTGCCTGGATCAGCTTTTTCTCTCCCTCCAGGGTTCCAAGTTCCTTTTTGCCCATCCCCTCCTCACTGCTTGCAGGATTCTTGCAGCTCTTCCCGGCTTATTCCCGAAGTTTCCAGATTTCTCTCTCTTACAATGGTCTCATGCTATCCTTCTAGTATCTTAGCCAGTTTCTTCTTGGGGGTCTCTGAGACCCTTTCAAGTGGTACACAAGTTCAAAACTATTTTCAGAACAATACTAAGAGGCTTAGGTGGGGAAGGAGAGCCTTTCAGGGATGAGTTTAGACTTGGATCCAAGTGTCACCTTTGCCATACATACCCCAACTCTATGACTGTCTGCAAATTGTCTCATCTTTCCAAGCAGTCAGATTACAGTAGAATGCAAGTTTCCTGAGGACAGGACTGCCCTGGGGTTTTGATTTTTATTGTTTTGGTAGCCTTATTACCTCATACAATGCCCTGCAAATGGCAACTGTTTCGTAAATGCTTGTGAAACCAAAGCAAATGCGTAGCTAGATATTTCATGATGCTTTCAGAGGAAGATTATGATCCATTCTCATTAATTATGAATTAGTTTTGTTTGGATTGGAACAGCTTTCCTCTCACTTTGGTGTGCTTTTGTTGTGATAGAGTGGCTCTACTGGGGCTGGCTTTGATAATTAGATCTTTTTTCCCCTTCCATTTGAGCCCTTAGATGGGATATTCATGGGACACATTTCTAAATGTAACCTTGATTATTTAATCCATCCTATTTATATGGTGCCATTATCTCTAAAATGCTTTTATATGCATGATCTCATCTTATTCTTCCAGTATCCTAGTGAGTTTTCTCTGCTTGGGGTCAGGCTTATTTGGTCCTGGCAATATGTTTTAGGCTCTTATCTGCTTAGCTGCTGACACAACTGGAGCTTTATAAACAAGACGACTAAATAGAATTCATAAATTGCCCCCAAGGTGATTTTGCTGTCAGTGGATGCCTTTTCATGGGCATCCACTCTGTGAAGTTTTGGGTTAATTGGGGGGCATGATCCATTGTGAGGAATAATGTGTGTATGTGTGTGTGTGTGTGTGTATGTATATGTAGTGGAAGGATGTAGAATGTGAAGGCACATGAGCATTATCCCTCTCTCAAATTAACCATAACTTTGGTTGGAAGAACATACATAAGCAGAGGAAAAGTTAAATGACAATATATGAGAATCCCAAGGCAACATGTAGGTAGATTGAGTGCTAGACTTTGGAGTCAGAAGATAGGAGTTCAAATATTGCCTTAGATAATACCAAATGATCATAGAAAAATAACAACGTAACTGATGTCTGCCTTAGTTTCCACATCTGTAAAATGAGGATAATAATAGCAACTACCTGTCAAGTTTGTGAGGATCAAACCCAGATAATATATTCACAAGATAACTCTTTGCAAACTTTAAAGCATTATATAAATGATAGCTATTGTTATAGTACTATTTTTGGGGAGGACTAGATATGTGATTTCATAAATATAGGGAAGTTTTTATAAGGAAACTCCTTTTTATCAAAGCAGAGTCCCAATTTCTCTGCAATTTATATTCTCAGAGTTGCCTAGGACATTGATGGATTAAGTGACTTGTACAAGGTCACACATTTAGCATGTATCAGAGGTGGGACTTGAACTCAGGCTCTTCTTGACTCTGAGGCTAGCATTCTACCCACAAAATCATGGCTCTTTCTCAACAATATGACCCTAATGATTGTGAAATGAGTGTCTAGGTAATGCTATAGATTCAAAGGCTCAAGAGAGCAACAAAGGTTGGAGTAGTTTTGGAAAGTTAATCTGGAGTGTATGAACTCTCAAGAAGTACACAGACATATTTCAGCAGGTCTGTGAACTTGGGTAGAAAAAAATCAAGTTTATTTTCATCTCTTTCCCCCAAACAGCATTTCCTTCCATTATTTAAAAACAAAATTCTGAGAAGGCATTCTTAAGCTTCAATGGACTGCCTAAGGGGTCCATGACTAACCAAATTAAGATGCTCTGTAGTAGGAGGTAGCTGTGTGAACCTTAGGGAAATCACTCAACCTCTTTATGTCTCAGTTTCCCCATCTTTATAAGGAAGGAATGCTATGGCTTCCAAGGTCCCATCTTAGTTTTAAATCTATGATTTTATGGCTCAAGTAGTACCTTGAAGATGGACAAGATTTGTATAGATAGAGAGGTAGGGGTGAGAATAAAGTGGGAGAATAAAGTATGAGTAAAGGTACAAAAGAAAGAATTCCAGGCTATCCCATCCCAATCCAATCTGGTCATAGGCAATGATGAATAAAAATGACAAAAAATTCTCATAATCTCTAAATGTATACATATTGAAATGATGAATAATTTAGAACAGATTGAGTTATTGTTTATTGGTAACCCCTCATTTTATCTTTCTCATTATACTTTGGGGGGGTACTTATTTAACTGAGTTACTGGTCATTTGGATCCTCCACCTTGATTTTCTGATTTTTCAGAAGGTGATCTATTGCTAGCCAATTTCTACTGGCACCAGACTGGGATAAATGTCAGTAGCCTAGTCTCATCAGGAATGGACATGTTACATGCTGGCATGATAGTTATCTTAACATTGGAGAAATTGTCTTTTGGAAGATGAATTATATGTATCCTGTGTATCTCAAAAGTATAGAGCTAATGTTCTTGCATGGAAATTATAGCAATGCAAATGTCAACTCAGTAAAAAAAAAGTCCATAAATGGAATGGATTTTCTTATAAATTACTTAACTCGTCATTGGAAGTGATAGAGCAAGAGCTGGCTGGCCAATTAACTATGGAATTTATTATAAAGGTTGTAGGCAATAGTCACCGAGGATGGAAAGTCATGATTCAGCTGGGAACTGCATGGGGAAATATATGTACAATGGGGAAATCACAGATCCATTTGTCTTTAGAGGTTTTAGAAGGGTGATTAGATTCAATCTCTGATTCAGTTCAGATTTTCTTATATTCTATTAGAATTGGGAAAGCAGCTGGGGGAAGTAGGAGAGTTCTCAGTGGTAAGTCAGGAAAGGTAACTCAGTGCCAATTTTTTAATCCCATAGCCCAGTGATGGTGAACCTATGCCACAAGTGCCAAAGATAGCACACAGAGTACTCTCTGTGAGCACCTGCCTCTCCTCTTCCCTCACTCCCAGAGTTCATTACTAGAAAGGCAGAGGGACTTGTGCAGAGCTGCTTCCCTCCCCCTCTTCACTGTACCTGATGATATTTTTTCACACCATCAGCCCTTCTGCTAAGCAGCCCAATGGGAGCACACAGTGGGTTAGGTGGGTGGCTCATAGGCATCAGAGCTGAAGGGGAGTAGAGCACTTGGACCACTCCTCTCTACCTCTCTCCACTTGCTGAGGATATTTTTCATTTCACCTACTTCCCTGCCCAGCAGCCCAATGGGAGTGCTTTTTACATCTGTGTAGGGTAAGGGAATGCAGGGTGTTCCCAGCATTGGGTGTGTGTGTGTGTGTGTGTGTAAGGGCATAGCACTTGGTCTAGGGGGTGGGGAATGGCACTTAGTTTTGGTGGGGTGAGGTGGAGGTAGGGCCTGGCACTCCATCTCTAAAAGGTTTGCCATCACTTGCATACCCATCTAAATGTGATTTTTAGAAGAATTTTTTTTTCAATTTGTTAATTTATTTAGTCAATTTAGAACATTATTCCTTGGTTACAAGAATTATATTATTTCCCTCCCTCCCCTTCCCCAACCCTTCCTGCAGCTGACCCGGAATTTCATTGGGTATTATATGTGTCCTCGATCAAAGCCTATTTCCATGTTGGTGTTTACTTTAGGATGTTTATTTAGAGTCTACATCCCTAACCATATCCCCTTGAACCCATGTATTGAAGCAGTTGTTTTTTCTTCTGTGTTTCTCTTCCCACAGTTTTTCCTCTGAATGTGGATAGTGTTTTTTCTTGTAGATCGCGCCAAGTTGTTCAGGATCACTGCATTGCCACTAAAAAAGTCCATTACATTCGATTGTACCTCAGTGTATTGGTCTCTGTGTACAATGTTCTCCTGGTTCTGTTCCTTTCATTCTGCATCACTCCTTGGAGATTGTTCCAGTTCCCATGGAATTCCTCCACTTTATTATTCCTTTGAGCACAATACTATTCTATCACCAACATATACCACAATTTGTTCAGCCATTTCCCAATTGAAGGGCATCCCCTCATTTTCCAACTTTTTTGCCAACACAAAGAGTGCAGCTAGTACAAGTCCTTTTCCTTATTATCTCTTTGGGGTACAAACCCAGCAGTGCTATGGCTGGATCAAAAGATAGGCAGTATTTTAGCACCCTTTGGGCATAGTAATTGCCCTCCAGAATGGTTGGATTAATTCACAACTCCACCAGCAATGAATTAATATCCCAACTTTGTCACATCCCCTCCAGCATTCATTACTTTCCCTTGCTGTCATGTTAGTCAATCTGCTAGATGTTTTGATTTGCATTTCTCTGATTATAAGAGATTTAGAACACTTTTTTCATGTGCTTATTAATAGTTTTGATTTCTTTAATTGAAAATTGCCTATTCATGTCCCTTGCCCATTTATCAATTGGAGAATGGCTTGATTTTTTGTACAATTGGTTTAGCTCTTTATAAATTTGAGCAATAGACCTTTGTCAGAGGTTTTTGTTATGAAGATTGTTACCCAATTGGTTGTTTCCCTTCTAATGTTGGTTGTATTGGTTTTGTTTGTACAAAAACTTTTTAAATTTGATGTAATCAAAATTATTGATTTTACATTTTATGATTTTTTTCTAGCTCTTGCTTGGTTTTAAAATCTTTCCTTTCCCAAAGATCTGACATGTATACTCTTCTGTATTCACCTAATTTGCTTATAGTTTCCTTCTTTATATTCAGGTCATTCACCCATTCTGAGTTTATCTTGGTGTAGGGTGTGAGGTGTTGATCCAAACCTAATCTCTCCCATAATGTCTTCTAATTTTCCCAGCAGTTTTTATCAAATAGTGGATTTTTGTCCCAAAAGCTGGGATTTTTGGGCTTATCATAGACTGTCTTGCTGAGGTCACTTACCCCAAGTCTATTCCATTGATCCTCATTTCTGTCTCTTAGCCAGTACCAAATTGTTTTGATGACCATTGCTTAATAGTATAGTTTGAGATGTGGTACTTTCATGATTTCCCTGGACATCCTTGATCTTTTGTTCTTCTATATGAACTTTGTTATGGTTTTCTCTAATTCAGTAAAAAAGTTTTTTGGTAGTTCAATGGGTATGGCACTGAATAAGTAAATGAGTTTGGGTAGGATTGCAATTTTTATTATGTTAGCTCATCCTACTGTAAAGGTGAAAATCACCTTTAAAGGTTGTTAAAATATTAATTTATGGTCACCAGGGAATTCAGCTATGTAATTCCCTAAATGAAACACTCAAGTCCGAACAGAGTTTATGGTGGTTTAATCACAATGGGAGTAAGAAAAGGGGAGAAGGAGAGAAGGAGAGAGGAGAAAAGGGAAAGGGGTTAACTCAACCTCTGGCTAAGCCAGAGGGAGATTAGGCCCAAAGGGCAAGGTGTGAGTGAATTCCAGAGGCTGTTCCTTACCTCACTTCCTGTGCCTCACAAGTGCCAATGGTGGCTTAAGCTTGGCTTAGGACAGCCCAGGTGGGCAGTTAGTTATTTCTGATTTGTCATTGACTAGCACATGCCAGTGTAGTGTGGGTGTGCACAATTTTGGGTGCTAGACCAAGCAAGATGGAGATTTTAAAATTCACACTACCCAAGAGCAATCAATGTTTTTCCAATCATGTAGATCTAGTTTTAATTGTGTGGAGAGTGTTTTGTAGTTGTGTTCATACAATTCTTGTGTTTGTCTTGGCAGATAGATTCCTAACTATTTTATATTGTCTAGGGTGATTTTAAATGGAATTTTTCTTTCTAATTCCTTCTGCTGAAATGTGTTGGAGATATATAAAAATGCTGATGACTTGTATGGGTTTATTTTTGTATCCTGCCACTTTGCTAAAGTTGTTGATTATTTCCACTAGCTTTTTGATTGATTCTCTAGGACCTTTTAAGTAGACCATCATATCATCCGCAAAGAGTGATAGCTTGGTCTCCTCATTGCCTATTTTAATACCTTCAATTTTTTTTCTTCTCTAATAGCTATTGCTAGTGTTTCTAGTACAATGTTAAATAATAGAGGTGATAATGGGCATACTTGTTTAACTCCTGATCTTATTGGGAAGGCTTCTAGTTTATCCCCATTGCAGATGATATTTGCTGATGGTTTTAGATATATACTGTTTATTATTTTTAGGCCCTTCTATTCCTATGCTTTCCAGTGTTTTCAATAGGAATGGGTATTGTGTTTTGTCAAAGGCTTTTTCTTTATCTATTGAGATAATCATGTGATTTTTGTCAGTTTGCTTGTTAATATGGTCAATTATGTGGATGGTTTTACTAATACTGAACTATCCTTGCTTTCCTGGTATGAATTCTACCTGGTCATAGTGAATAACCCTTGGGATCACTTGCTGGAGTCTTTTTGCTAGTATCCTATTTGAGATTTTTGCATCTATATTCATTAAGGAGATTGGTCTATAGTTTTCTTTCTCTGTTTTTGACCTGCCTGGCTTTGGAATCAGTACCATATTTGTGTCATAAAAGGAGTTTGGCAGAAATAGTTTGTATAATATTGGGATTAGCTGTTCTTTGAATGTTTGATAGAATTCATTTGTGAATCCATCTGGACCTGGGGATTTTTTCTTAGGGAGTTCTTTGATGGCTTGTTCAATTTCTTTTTCTGATATGGGGTTGTTTAGATAATCTATTTCTTCCTCTGTTAGTCTAAGCAATTTATATTTTTGTAAATATTCATCCATATCACCTAGATTGCCATGTTTGTTGCCATATAATTGGGCATAAAAGTTTTTAATGATAGCCTTAATTTCCTCTTCATTAGAGGTGAGGTCTCCCTTTTCATCTTAGATATTATCAATTTGGTTTTCTTCTTTCCTTTTTTAAATTAGATTGGCCAGTTCTTTGTCTATTTTATTTGTTTTTTTTTTCAAAGTACCAGCTTCTAGTCTTATTTATTAAATCAATAGCTCTTTGACTTTCAATTTTATTAATTTCTCCTTTAGTTTTTAGTATCTCTAATTTAGTCTTCATCTGAGGATTTTTAATTTGTTCACTTTCTAGTTTTTCAATTTGCATGCCCAATTCATTGACCTCTGTCCTCTCTAATTTGTTAATATATGAACTCAAGGATATAAATTTCCCCCTGAGTACTGCTTTGGCTGCATCCCATAGGCTTTGAAAGGATGTCTCATCATTGTCATTTTCTTCAATGAAATTATTGTTTCTATGATTTGTTCTTTAATTGATTTTGGAGAATTAATTTTTTATTTGCCTCTCCATATACTCTTACTAATTATTATTTTCATTGTATTGTGATCTGAGAAGGTTGCATTTATTATTTCTGCCCTTTTGCACTTGTTTGCAATATTTTTATGCCCTAATATATGGTCAGTCTTTGTGAATGTACCATGTGCTGCTGAAAAGAAGGTGTATTTCTTTTTGGCCCTATTTATTTTTCTCCACATATCTACTAACTCTAATTTTTCTAAGATTTCATTCACTTCTCTTATGTCTTTCTTGTTTATTTTTTGGTTTGATTTATCTAGTTCAGATAGGGGAAGGTTCAGATCTCCCACTAGTATAGTTTTTCTATCTATTTCATCCTTGAGCTCCACCAGTTTCTCCTTTAGAAATTTGGATGTAATGCCATTTGGTGCATACATGTTGAGCACTTATATTTCCTCATTATCTATACTGCCTTTTATCAGGATGTAATTACCTTCCCTATCCCTTTTAATCATATCTATTTTTACTTTGGCTTTGTCAGATATCACGATTGAGACTCCTGCCTTCTTTTTATCAGTTGATGCCCAATAGATTTGGCTCCATCCTCTTACTTTCACCCTATGTGTATCTACCTTCCTCATGTGTGTTTCTTGTAGACAGCATATGGTAGGGTTTTGGATTCTAATCCACTCTGCTATTTGCTTGTGTTTTATGGGTGAATTCATTCCATTCACATTCAGAGTTATGATTACCAGCTGTGTATTTCCCAGAGTTTTGATTTCTACTCCTAGTCCTCCCTTTTCTTCTTTCACTATTTTCTTCTACAACAATGTTTTGTTTTTAATCAGTTCTCCTACTTCCCACCCTTATTTTACTTCCCTTTCTACCCCCTCCCTTCTTATTCTCCCCTAATTTTCTTTACAGTCCTTTTAAACTACTCCCCCCCAACCCTCACCCTCCCTTGTACTGTATCCCTCCCCAACTGTCTGTTTGTTACCCTTCTACTTCCCTATAAGGCACAAATCAATTCTATGCCCTAATGGATTGGATTGTTTTTCTCTCTTTGGGTCAATTTCAACGCGTACGAGTTGAGTATTTCCTATCTCCAACCTCTTTACCCTTCCAATGTATTGATGTTCTCTACCCTTCTGCCATATGCTTCTTTGTGACATATAAATGTACTCCCTTCAGTTTCTTTTCTCATTTCTTTTAGTATTAACCTCTTTTTTTAGCTCTAGTTGTGTATATATATATATATACACACACATATAGATGTATTTATGCATCCATATATCTATATACATAGTTATGTCTTGTCATTTCATCCTATACAGTTTGTCACTGTTCCCTCTAAGTGTACTTCTTCTAGCTGCCCAGGTGATAATAACAATTTTTAAGAGTTACCAATGACCTCTTTTCTTATAGGGATGCATATCATTTTAACTTATTGGGTCTCTTAAAAAAGTTTTTTTTTTAATTTTTTTTCTTTTTCCCTCTTTTTTAATTACCTTTTGATGATTCTCTTGAATTCTGTGCTTGGGCATCAAATTTTCTGTTCAGGTCTGTTCTTTTCTTTACAAATGTTTAGAATTCTTCTATTTTGTTAAATGACCATACTTTCCCCTGTAAGAATATAGTCAGTTTTGCTGGGTAGTTGATTCTTGGTTGTAGACCTAGTTCCCTTGCTTTCTGGAATGTAATATTCTATGCCTTTCGGTCCTTCAGTGTAGATGCAGCCAGGTCCTATGTTATCCTCACTGTGGTTCCATGGTATCTGAATGACTTCCTCTTAGCAGCTTGTAATATTTTTTCTTTGGTCAGGTAGTTCTTAAATTTGGGTATAACATTCCTGGGTATTGTCAGTTGGGGATTAAGTACAGGAGGTGATCTGTGGATTCTTTTAATTTCCGCTATTCTCTCTTTCTCTAGAATGCTGGGGAGGTTTTCTTGGATAATTTCCTGTAGTATGATGTCCAGGCTTTTTCTTTTGTCATGGTCTTCTGGTAGACTAATGATTCTTAATCTGTCTCTCCTGGAATGATTTTCTACATCTTATGTTTTGTGAATGAGATGCTTCCTATTTTCCTCAATCTTTTCATTCTTTAGATTTTGTTTTATAGTGTCCTGCTGCCTTGTGAGGTCACTTGATTCTAGTTGTTGTATTCTGGTTCTTAAAGACTGGATTTCATCCCTGGCTTTTTGGTCATCCTTCTCCTTTTGGTCTGATTTTCTTTGGAGGTCATCTTTCATCTTCTTTACCCCCTCTTTCATCTCCTTTGCCTCATCTTTTATCTTCTTTGCCTCATCTTTCATCTCCTTTGCCTTATTTTCAAGCTGCTTGATTTTGACTTTCAAGACACTATTTTCTCGTTTTAGTTCAAGTGCCTCTGTTTCCAGATGACTTAACAGTTTTTAAGTTCTTTTCCCAATTGTCTTCAGCCTCTTTTAATTGTGTTTTTAATTGTATTTTTAATTGTATTTTGAGTTCTTCCAAAGCCTGTGTCCAATTCTCTGAGCTTTCTGTTTTATTGCTTGGTGTTCCCTCCTCCTCTGTTCCATTTGCTCTTTGTTCATTGCTGTTATAGAAGTTATCAATTGTAATTTATTTTTTCTTTTTCTGTTGTTTGCTCATATTACTCCTTCTTTACTCCCTGCAGTTGTCCGTGCTCTTGTTCCTCTCTTTTTTTTTCCTTTTTGGTTTTGGGCTTTTCTGTCAGTCTTCCCTCTTGGAGTTTTGTCAGCAAGTTTCTCAGTGCAGTTTGTATGGGAGGGGTATTGGAGGTTTTGCTTCCCTGTCCTCTGGAGGCTTTGATTGGATTAAAGTCCAGTAGTCTGTGGGGTAGGGGTGTTGGAGCTTGAGCTTCCCTGCTCTCTGAAGACTTTTGATGGGATTAAGTCCAGTGGTGTTGGGCTGGATGTGCCCTGAGGCCAAAACCTCCTGGAAGAGGGGAGCAATATGAAGGGTCTCTGCTGCTACAATTAGGCTGCCCACTCTGTACTCCTTCTCTATCTCCTTTTCCACCACCTATGTTCGACGCTCTGAGTCTGGCACAGCTTTGCCCGCAAGGTACTCCCTCCAGACCAGCACCTTTGCCTGCCCAGAGGTTCCAGCTGCTGCACACTAGGTGGGAGGTGCAGGTCCTGGGACCTTCCTTCTCCCTTCCCCTTAAACCTGAGTGTTCTTGAATTCTGGCTTTTGGGGGGCATACCTTTTAAATTGAGTCCAGCAGGAGGGTTCCTTGGCTCTGTCTTGTTGTTAGGTTTGATTTTTAGTCCCCTGGGAGCATTTAGTTTGTAATTGGTAAGGAAGGGTTTTCAGATGTCTGAACTTTCGCTGCCTCTACCCTGCCATCTTGACTCTGCCTTCCTCCAGAACATATTCTTTATGTGCATCAATGCCATTTATTAATAAAAATCTATCCAAATATGTATGGGAGCAGACTAAAAATGGACTCCTTGGAATAATAATGATCTTATTCAACTCTAGTTTTCTATGAATATACATATATCAATACAATGTATTGACTCTAAGGCAGAAGAGTGGTAAGGGCTAGGCAATGGGAATTACTGGCAAGTGTCTGAGGCCAGATTTGAACCCTGATCTTCCTGTCTCCAGGCCTGGCTCTCTATTCAGTGAGTCATCTACTGCCCCTTCTATGAATATATATTTTGATACTGTTTTTTTTTTTTGTGTAATTTTTCCAAGTCCCAAATCCTTGAATTGACATAATACAAGTTAAAATCAAGGATAAGAAAAATTAAACAATAACATAATGGCCACAGAAACTTAAGAATCTATCTTGACGTAACATAATATAACATAGATGTGTTTGTATCTATATGTATACATATATATGTACATAGAGATACCATGAATGGCAGTCCATTACTAAAACTATACTTCAATTCTTGAATTGTTTTCAGCTTGGCAACATCTGCCAAAGCTTGTATATGTTGTTGGGAAAACCTTTGATACAAAAGCCACCAAAATGAGCTCAGTGTCATATTAATGTTAAAGAAGGAAGATTTTGACCTATTTTTAGGAAACAGATTCAAGCATCTCACACAGTACCACTTGCATGCCACCTAACACAGTGCATGACAAACAGTAAGCAATTAATAAGTGATCTTTCTCACCTACCTATCTATATGTAGAAATCTTAGAGATTTTAATTTGTTACAGTAAATTTCTTGTAAACTCAATAAATGACAACGGTATGATTTGGTTTCCAGAAAATCTAGGTGTTTAAGATGTATGTTTGCTTTAATTTAATTAGGATTAAATTTTAAAGTATTATTCCTGAAGCCACAAACTGATGAGCTTGCTATTGATTTCAGACAAAATTTTTGACTAGATCCAAGGTATTAATAGATGATTGTGAGGACTTGCAAAGAGAAATAGTGATTATAAGGAGCTAGTTTGGGTTCTTGAGGGTTTGGGAGTAAAAAGATTCCAGAAGATTTTGTAAAAAATGCTCAGGGATTTTAAACAAGCCCAAGGATAAATCATGCCAGGCTAATGCCATTTCCTGTTCTGACTCAGTTCCTAGAATACTAGATTAGTAGGCTGTTGTAAATGTGCCAATATGTATATAGGTTTTAAGTTTGTTAACTAGCACGTATTATTATTATTTCCTAATTATTCAGAAGAAGAAATCTACTAGGAATGACACTATGATAATGGGTGTATATCTGTAAAAATATGATTTCAGAAAGAATTTGATAAAGATTCCCATGATAACTTTTTGGATGAGCTAGAGAGATGTGGGCTAGATGACAACTATAGTTAGATGCCTCTGGACCTGTTTGACTCACTCAAACCAAAGATTGTTGCTTAATGGGTCGATCCAAGTCTGCTAGTGTTCTCTAATGTGAGGGCTTTTTTTGTTCAATTCTTTCATAAGTGAGTCAGATAAAAATATGGTTGGAAGGTATATAAAATTTGTAGGCACCATAAATCTAGTTGAAATTTATTATGTAGTAGTAGTCTCTTGGTAACCGAGGATGACGATTGTCTTTGTGTGTTTTCATCTATGATAGATGAGTGTGCACAAAGACACTTGTGCGTGAAGGAGATTTAAGTGGAAGAGTCGATGCACAGAGACAGTCCCACTCTCTCGTCATTGGAAGCCTGGGTCCAGTGGCACGAAAAGTCATTACACCTGGAGACTTCCTCAGCTGCATTGGATTTAAACAAAACTTCCTTATTTATTTCCTTTGTTATAAGGAGTTTTCTTTATTTCACTCTGTCTTTTTTTTTATATAAAAACCCTTACCTTCCGTCTTGGAGTCAATATTGTGTATTGGCTCCAAGGCAGAAGAGTGGTAAGGGCTAGGCAATGGGGG
Organism: Monodelphis domestica; assembly: GCF_027887165.1. Lineage (NCBI taxonomy): Eukaryota > Metazoa > Chordata > Mammalia > Didelphimorphia > Didelphidae > Monodelphis > Monodelphis domestica. The sequence continues at coordinate 71,860,895 of NC_077231.1, read as the reverse complement.
TCAAGTGACTTGCCCAGGGTCACACAGCTAGGAAGTGGCTGAGGCCGGATTTGAACTAGGACCTCCTGTCTCTAGGCCTGGCTCTCAATCCACTGAGCTACCCAGCTGCCCCCCCCCCCCCTCTGTCTCTTTAAGAGCAGAATTTTTATGTTAGAGGGAGTTACTTAATCTACTCTGTTGTTTTAAGAGAGTAACAGATAGATTGACCCTCCTTGTCTTTAAGAGACTGACTATGAGAGGAAAAAAAAATCAGTTAAGAGAGGTCCTTCTCTCTGGTTTCTGAGAGAGCAAGGGCTGCATCAGTGTCTCTCTGCCAAGAGGATCTGACAGTTACTTCTGACAGTTTGATTTCATATATTGGTTTAAGGAGGTTGGAGAAGATAAAGACTTATTTTATTAGTTTATTAGATAGATAGAGAATTTAATCTTAGATAGAGAAAGTAGGTAAGATAGGCCTGCTTTGTCAGGCAAGAAGATCCTTAAATTTAGGAGTTTTTAGAACTTTTAGTAACCTCTCCTCTGTAATAAATAAGTGTTGCTGGTTTACCAAACTGATCTATGCAATTTTTATCAAACTCCCACCAATGGTTTTTTTTTTTACTATTTCTTTTTTTCATTTTATTTGGTCAATTTCAAACATTATTCCTTGGTTACAAAAATCATATTCTATTCCTCCCACTCCTTCCCCCTTCCCATTGCTGACACGCAATTCCACTGTGTATTACATGTGTCCTTGATCAGAACCTATTTCTATGTTGTTGATGTTTGCACTAGGATATTCCTTTAGGGTCTGTATCTCCAATCATATCCCCCTCGACACATATAATCACGCAGTTGCTTTTCTTGGGTGTTTTTATTCCCACAGTTTTTCCTCTGAATGTGGATAGTGTTTTTTCTCATAGATCCTTCCAAGTTGTTCAGGATCCCTACATTGCCACTAATGAAGAAGTCCATTACATTCGATTGTACCACAGTGTTTCAATCTCTGTGTACAATGTTTTCCTGGTTCTGCTCCTTTCACTCTGCATCAATTCCTCGAGGTTGTTCTAGTCCCCATGGAATTCCTCCACTTTATTATTCCTTTGAGCACAATAGGATTCCATCACCAACAGATACCACAGTTTGTTTAGCCATTCCCCAACTGAAGGGCATCCCCTGATTTTCCTTTTTTTTTTCCACCACAAAGAATGCAGCTATAAATATTCTTGTGTGAGTTTTTTTTTCCCTTATTATCTCTTTGGGGTACAAACCCAGCAGTGCTATGGCTGGATCAAAGGGCAGACAGACTTTTAGCACCCTTTGGGCATAGTTCCAAATTGCCCTCCAGAATGGTTGGATCAATTCACAACTCCACCAGCAATGCATTAATGTCCTGACTTTGCCACATCTCCTCCAGCATCCATTACTTTCCTTTGCTGTCATGTTGGACAATCTGCTAGGTGTAAGGTGATACCTCAGAGTTCTTTTGATTTGCATCTCTCTGATTATTAGAGATTTAGAACACTTTTTCATGTGCTTATTAATAGTTTTGATTTCTTTAACTGAAAATTGCCTATTCATGTCCCTTGCCCATTTATCAATTGGAGAATGGCTTGATTTTTTGTATAATTATTTAGCTCTTTGTAAATTTGAGTAACTAGACCTTAGTCAGAGGTTTTTCCCACCAGTGTTTTAACCTATAAGAACTTGAAGAAACAGTGACTTCAGCTGACAGTACTGCCTCTCTGCATACTACTCAGTATTCTATGATGCCTTCATAGAGGGCTTCTTAATCTTTTTTATTATTTATTTATTTATTTTTGGTGGCATAGACCCCTTTGAGTAATAAGACTGGTGAAGCCTATGATTGAGTCATGCTTTTAAATAAAACACAAAGAACTTCAAAGGAGACTAATTATATTGAAGTATAGCTATCAAAATATTGAAAAAAAGTTCGTGATATAGAGCTAAAAACCTATGTTTTGGTGGATGATTTCATCATTTGCTGGAGTAGGAAGGTAAAAGAAAATAATGAAAAAATATATAAAAATTTAAAAAGTCACCAACTCACAGGTGACAGTACTGAAAAACACTACAACAATAATAACAACAAAATACCATTAAAATATATTTTCCATTCTGAGTTTTTATAAAATAGAATAGTGATATTTAATGAAAAGCATTAGTTGATAGGTAGACATTTAAAAAAAATTGGTCCTTTTGGTTCATACATTTAGACATTCTCTCTACTCATGCCATCCGCCTACCAGTTTAACTTTTGAAATATTCTTATTTCTCCCCATGTAGCTATTTTAATTTTTACTTGAAGTTGCACATATAGATGTTTTAAAGCTAAGGTACCATTCTTCTGTGAAACATGACTTAAATAAAAATTCTTCATGGTGTTTTCACTGAGGCATTACACTAGGTTATGGTGGTCACACTGAATTTCCCACATCAAATACAGTAAAACAAGCTTTACTGGTGCATTGGGGAAACGTCATGGCTTGGAGTAATCAAGTGGGAAGTTTAGAATACTCACTTTTCTAATCACTGAGGTTAATGAAATTGCAGTCTTCAAGATAATGTTACCATGCAGACAGACCTGGGCCAAATGGTCATGGGTAGTTCACAAATGGAATTACTATTGGGCAAAGGGAAGTTCCAGTTGATTGTGATCTGGCCCATTGCAATGCTACAATGATCAGATGTTTTAAATTTACTAGGATTATGTTTGGTCCAATGGCTTTCTTGAGTGGACATAATTAAAATTAAAACCAGGCACAAGGAAATTAATTTATGATTCTTTAACTACATCTTCTAACAAACTTCCCCCACATGTACCATAAAGTATGGTTGGCCAGATCCATTGGAAGCTGGAGAAAGAGATGGGATGTAAATGACTTAGATTCTAGATATTGTTATTGCTGTTATTCTGGTTTAGCCAAAACCTGTGATTTAATTATTTAATTGGTGGAAGGAAATTCCTGGGGTGAAAAAAGAAACTGTGATGCAGTTCAAAAAGCTTTTAGTCTTAGAGATTGCTCAGACCACTAAGAGTTGAAGTAACTTGGCCATGGTAACACAGCTAGGATTGGTTGAAGGTGAGACTTAAATCCAAATCTTGGTGATGCCAAGACCAGCACTCTGAACTATGCGATGCTGCCTCTAATGAATAATTTCATGTGTTAGAGGTGAGAGTAAAGCTTGAGGACTCAGGAAGTAATGGTAAATGGTGATTGCTCTGTATACCTCAAGATTTTCTCAGAATCCATCTAACTTTAAAGAAAAAAATTTTTAATTAAAGAAATTAAACCCTTACCTTCTGTCTTAGAATCACCAATAATTATGTGCACTAAGGCAGAACAGCTTACCTCTAGGCAATTGGAGTTAAGTGACTTGCCCAGGGTCACATAGCTAGGAGGTGTTTGAGGGCAGATTTGAACCTAGAATCTCTTGTTTCTAGGACTGGCTCTCTATCCACTGAACAACCTAACTGACCCTGAATTTCTAATATATTATCAAGTATTAGAGTGATAAAGACTCATCTTATTTTTGACATTTTTATAGTAATATATACATACAGACACTGAGCTGTTGTTTGGTATGGAAATAGACACTGAGAAGCAATTGTGTCTACTTGGAAGTCTATGCCAAAAGATCCTAGAAAAGAAACTCTTAGGAAAACATTTATGTATGTATGTATGTATGTATGCATGTATGTATGTATGCATGTATATATTTTGCTTATCCTTGACAAGATTTCCTATAACCTCAAGTTTAAGACTCAACCATCTCAAACCAGGCAGTCAACTAATCAACTAATCAGTTAACAAATAGTTATTTCCTAAGAGTTTATTTATTCTTTGCCAGGCTCCCTGCCAGGTTTTGGGGATACAAAGAAAAGACAAAAACATTCCTTGCTCTATAGGTGTTTACATTCTAAGAATGGAGACAGCATCATAAAAATTGGTACATATATGATAAATGCAGAGTAGATGGAAAACAGTGTTAGAGGGGAGAAATGAACAGATGCCTGTAATGCTGTGGTACTGTGGAAAAAGGACAGGTGTAGAGTTGAAGGATGTAGGTTCAAATCCACACTTGTGTAACTTTGGAAAAGTCATTTAACTTCCCTTGGCTCTCAACCGTAAAAGGGATTCAGACTAGATGTCCTCTGAGGTCTCTGCTACCTTTAAAGATATGCTCCTATGACTTCCAATCAGAGGAAATACAATGGATAGCAGCCAGTTTGGAGAATTCTAATTTGTTTTGGAAAAGAAGTTTTGAACAAAGGTCAATTCAAAGCTGTTTCTCAAAGGACAGTTGGAATGCCTCCTTCCAATGAAAATCCATTTATCTAATTGCATTTTCCTTGGTTTCAAGACAAGGCATGTATTGCTTCATGAGAATTGAAGAAGTTTATGCAACCTGACATCCACCTCCAGTTTAACTTCTGGATTTCACCATTGTCAGTGCATGTTGAGGGTGAACAGTCAACTTTGTGTTGAATTACAATAGACAGCTCTGTTGAATTGCCATCACTGAACAACTTATGCTAAGATACTTCAAGAAACTTGTGACCACATCAGTGGAAGTATTCTCTCCAAAGATTCAAATTGTAAACCATCTATGCTATTTCAATTTGAGGAGCTCATGGAGTCCATATTTTCCCAGAGGTTTTTCCTTGACCAGGTCCAACTAACATTCTATGAATCTTTCTCTAGTTCCTTTTCTTTAGTTCCTAATGGAACCCATGGACTATTAGGTTGATAGGCAAGAAGATAGAAAAAAGAAAGATTAAAGAGAGATAATAGATAGATGGATGGATAAATGGATAGTTGGATGAATAAATAGATAATATTGATTGATTGATAGATGTATAGATAGATGAGCTATTAAATGTTTAAAAATCAGCTCTCCAAAAACAAGTATATGACATTTTTAAGTTTAATCTACATCATTAGCATTTTCTCCACCATTTTCTAGACAATCCACAGGATAATAAACCAAGCTCTGATTTGTTCTGTTTGCCAGTTTGATATATATAACATATACATATATATATGTGTGTGTGTGTGCTCAAACTGAAAGTCACATTAGTTTGTAAACTCCTTGAGTACAGAGACTATCTCTTTTGTATCCTCTGTGCATAATACTGGGTCTAACACATAGTAGCTGCTTAATAAGTGTTTATTGAAAGATTAATTGATTTAACAATTTGCTTTCATGAAACTGGTCAATCTGATCCCCCCAGATTAGATGATTAATAGATACATACATACACAAGCTTACATACATTGATATAACGATTAATTGATACATAGATAGAGCTTTTACTAAGTACTTTGTGCTGGGTGCTATTCTAAGTGTTAGGTATACAAATACATACAAACAAGACAGTTCCTACCTTCAAGGATCTTTTATTCTAATGGAAAAAGATAGCACATAAAGGGAAATGAGAAATCAAGAGTGGAGGGAAAGGTATGAGCTTAGGAAGCCTTTCTCCACTCCATGTGGATTGAAGGAGGTTGTCTAGGAATTATAGAAGTCCAGAGGATGAGTCAGGTAAGGAGTAAAGAGAAAATGTCTGGGACCCAGAGATGTCATGGAGCCAGCTTTAACTTGCTCATAAGAGCTGATTCTTATATTTTTATGTGAGCATTTGCCCTTCAGAAATTGGTAAAAGCTACAAATCATTGATTTATTGTTTTGTTGATTATCTAATCTTGAGAAAGTGATGGAGAAAATGTTAATACTGTAGATTAAATTTAAAAGTTTCCACACATAGATTTTAAAAAAAATAAAAACCTTACCTTCCACCTTTGAATCAATACTGTGTATTGGTTCTAAGGCAGAAGAGTAGTAAGGGCTAGGCAATTGGGTTAAGTGACTTGCCCAGGGTCACACAGCTAGGAAGTGTCTGAATTCAGATTTGAACCTAGGACCTCCCATCTCTAGGCCTGGCTCTCAATCCACTGAGCTACTCAGCTTTCCTCTATAGATTTTTATTTTCAAAGAATTTAGTGTTAAGCATTTATCAGCATACCCCTGCTGAGACCCCTTCTGAAGTGATAGTCCCATTTGGGGAGTCTCTAATTAGGAGAGTGGGGTCTTATAGTCAAAGTTTCTCTAGGATGTGAAGATGATTGGTGAAGAGGTAGAAAAGTCCAAAGAGTGAGTTGGGTAGAGAGTTATCATTGGTTTTCATTTCCAATTGACTGGTCTACCATATTTTCTAGTCATATATTTCTTTGATAATATTCTTTTTTCCTCTGAGCTTATTTAAATGTAATATTTTCTCAATTATATGTAAAAAAATTTAATATTCTTTAAAATTTTTTTGAGTTCTCAATTCTCTCCCTTCTTTCCCTCTCCTTCAGATGGCAAGCAATTTGATACAGATTATAATTGTATAGTCATGCAAAATATTTCCATATCAGTCATATTGTGAAAGAAAACACAAACCAAAAAAGACTCCAAGAGAAATCAGAAAAGTAAAAAAACATGCCTCAATCTGCATTCAGATTCTATAAGTTCTTTTTCTGAAGGTGGATAGCATTTTTCATCATATCTATCCTTTGAAATTGCCTGAGATAATTGTATTGCTGAGAATAGCTAAGTCATTCACAGTTGATCATTGTATAATTTTGCTGTTACTATATACATTGTTATCCCAGTTTTCCTCATGTTACTTTGCATCAGTAGATATAAGCCTTTCGAGGCTTTTCTGAGAGTATCCTGCACATTTTTTGTAGCACGATAATATTCCATTACAACTGTATACCATAACTGGTTCAGCTATTTCCCAATTGATGGGCAGCCCTTCAATATCCAATTCTTTGTTACCACAAAAGAGCTACTAATCTTGTTTTGTTTTTGATTGGTTATCTGTCACAGCCCACTCACAACCACCATGTATATCTCCTCATTGTCTTTTGAGAGATTGTGGTATTCTATGACTCAAAGACATACAACATCATTGGAAAAGTATGGTTGTTAAAAAGATGGGTCTTTGTTTCAGACAGCTTGGGGTTATTAAAAGTAATTTCCCAAGGGAAATCCCATTTATTTTCCTCCTCTGACTCAATTTCTAACAATTTAAGAGTGTTTTGAAATAAAATGGGATACCCTACATGATCAAGAATGTTTTTTAGCTTATTTCTTCTTCAGAGACTGTGGAGGAAACAAAATATCTTTCTAGTATCAAATAAACCTCAGTGATGGTGTGTTCCACCAAATATATGTACACGCATATAAACACAAACACACAAGTTCCTCTCCTCTCCTCACCCTGTGCCTCACACCCCCTCCAGCTTTTTCTGTCTTTTTCGCTTGATTTTCTCAAGATTAGGTATGTAAACATGGAATTGCCCATAATATAGAAATTCAGTGACTTGTCTAAGTAATGATTCTTTTCTTACTTTAATGATATTACTGAGATAATGTGGTATAATAAATAGAAATCTGGTCATAGAGCCAGAAAAATTTGCCTCTGACATATACAGGCTATATGTACCCTGGACAAGTCACATAACTTCTCACTGAAGTTTCATAGAAAGAACTGACCTGCCTTGGTAGAAGTAATTCCATCATCTAGGAGTTCCTTATACTAATGAAGTCACAGGTCCAGTTTCCATCTTAAGACCTAGGAGTTCTTAACCTGTCATTCATGGACTACCAAGTAGTCTGAGGATAGAATCCAATGGGTCCATGAATTTGAATGGGAAAATTACATTTTGATTCCAGTATAATTGTTTTCCTTTGTAATCTTATGTATTTCATTTCATACATTTAAAACATTCTGTTAAAGGTCCACAAGCTCCATTAGATTTCCAGACTCTCTGTTCTGGTCTATTCTAGACTAACATGATATTGGTATGCTACTTTAAAAATGTCATAGACTTAATATGAAAAATTTGGAACTTCAACTTAGAAGGATCAAGGCCCTATTGACTCATTGTCTGTGCACAATATTAAGGAATTTCTCAAAGTCTATCTTGTTGCACAATTTTTTATGTCTAGTACTTTACTGACTAGATTATAAGCTCTTTATATGTAGGGCAATAGTTATATACTTCTTCATAGTAGTGTTAGGCACACAATAAACATTCATTAAATGCTTTCTTTGTGATTCTTCTTTTTCTGAGAAGTATAGCCTTCCTCTCAAGTGAAATCCAGAGATTTATCAAGTAGACCAGCCATATGCCCATCATCATGAAGGGTGCTATGTAGGGAGAGGTGGGGTTTACAAAGACTTCTATAAAGTAGAGTACAACCCCCCAAAGTTTATATAACCCCTATGAGGAAACAAGGTCCAAAATATGTGAGAAGTTTTATTACAGTGTGAGTCAAACAGTAAGAATGCAAGGGTTGTCACAGGCAAGAATTTTCAACTGGGTGGTGTAGACAGGGAAAGCTACATGTCTAGAGAAAGTACATATTGTGGAATAGAATGTTCTGGTTTCATGGAAGAAGAGGGACTTAAATGGGAATAGGAAAGGAGAGGGTTTTTAATAATAATAGTTGATTTTTATATAATAGTATGTATATGTATAATACATATATAATACATGTGCAATGTACACATAGCTCTATTTTGAGAAATTATGGAACTCCTATTAGTTTTATACTACAGGCATTATCATTACATTGTACCTTTAAGGAAACCGAGGTTCAGAGACTTGTGTTAATTGATTACACAGATAACCAGGATCTGAATCCAGTTTTTCTTCTTCTCTAGGAGCAGCATTCTATCTACTATAACACATTGCCTCTAGTGAGCACTTGCTGTAGAAAAGTACCCATAATGTATACAGGGTAGTTCATATAGATCATAGATTTAGAACTTTATCATATGATAGTGATTGATTCCTAGGAAGAGGTCCTGAATAATTGCAAATCTGCCTTTGGAAGAACTCAATTTTAGATTAGTCTTGCTTATAAGGAAAAAATGTACTCTTCAAAGACAGAGTTAGAAGATGGTATATGGGATTTTTCCAATGGAATTGTATAAAAGGTTGGATTTTCATGGTGTGAATGCTCAAAAATTAGGGCAGAAGAAAGGAAGAACCCATGGTTTTACTCAAGGAGAAGTTTAGGGGCTGGAAGTACACATGGCTGCCTTCCCTTGTATTCCATCTCAGGACTCTGGGAAATTATTTTTTTTTCTCTTCTGGTGATTGCTCTTACCAGGGGAGTCATCCCTTGATTCCTAATTTAGTTTATTTATGGTGATATTCAACTTGACCAGAATAAATTCGAGTGGAAATACATGGGTAGTGAATGCCATGTCTTCCCCTCCAGCTGCCACATGATACTTGGGGGCTTGGGCTGCTTAAAGAAGGAAGAAGAGATGAATGAGCCTGAGCTACATGGATGAAAGTGGTCAACACATTGACTATATCTGAGAATGCGGCTCATTCTATGTTTCTAGTTTATCCTCTCTCCTAAATATTATTTAAAAAGGGGGTAAAAACCAGGTAGGGAGATAATTCAGTTTTTGGAATGCTTTTATAGAATGCAAAAGGGAAAATAGATATTAGAACTTCCATATTATTTTATTACTTATTTAATTTACTGCATTGCCCAGGTTGGATAATCAAAGACTCAGGGAATATAATGCCCTATTATTGCAAAGTAGCTGAAGAAAATGATACCTGTTATAGTTAGAAATCCTGACCAATTAGTTAATCTGGCCTCAGATATTTACTAGCTGTGTGACTTGAGGCAGATCACTTAATCTGTTTGTCTCAGTTTCCTCATCTGTAAAATGGAGATAATAAAAACAACCTTGTAGAGTTGTTGTGAGGATCAAGTGAGATAATAATTGTAAAGTGCTTAGCATAGTACTTGGCACAAAGTAAGTGCTATATAAATGTTAGCTATGATGATGATGTTGTTGTTGATAAGACTGGGGTATTAATAAGTCAAATACTGATATAATAGAGGATTCTAAGGAATAAAAGAAAAGCAAAGGGGCCGCTAGATGGTTCAGTAAATAGGGAGCCAGGCATGAAGACAGGAGATCCTGGATTCAAAGTTGGCCTCAGACACTTCCTAACTGTGACCCTGAGCAAGTCATTTAACCCCAGTTGCCTTGCCCTTACCACTCTTCTGCCTTAAAACCAATTTTTTTTTAAAAACAAAAACTTTCAGGATTTTCTTTTGTATTTGATTTTTACAAAGACTTCTTATCAAATCTTTGCTTTCACACAAAAGAATATCCATATTAATATTTAATAAACCATGTAATTAATATTTGTACACAACCAAAACTTTCAAATGCATAAATGTTTCTCGATACAGTAAGCTCTCTGTTGAATATATTGAGTATTGATTCTAAGACAGAAGGTAAGAGTTTGAAAAATAAAGGAAAGGAAAGGAAAGAGAATGTGGGGATAAACAGAAGCAATTCACAATTATGTCCCTACATGATAATCCCTGCCTGACATTCAATATGGCCTCCCTCATAAGAATGTAAACTTTTTTGAAGGCATAGACTGGTTTTCATTATCTTTATTTCTCCTATACTTAGAAGAAGTTGAGATCCCCTGAAGTTCTGATTCTTCAACCTGTGCAATGCAAAACATTAAAGTCAGCTGTAAAACTGTACAATAGTTCTCATATTTACTGTAAACTTGTCGGATAGGATTGCTTGAGCTTTGACTTGGACTGAGTTCATGTATTATTTTAATGATTGCCTTCTTTGATTTTCCCCTGGTCAGTGACAATTCTAAATTCTGTTTTCTAAATCTTGTCCATTTGCCTGCTTTCCATTGAGTCTCTGGAAGGGCATGTATCTTGTTGCTTGTGTGATCTTGGTTCAGTTATTTCTCATGGCAGAAATTCAATGTTCTCATCTGTAAAATGAAAGGGTTAGATTTCTAAAGTCCCTTCCATCTCTAGATCTATGATCCTGGATCTTCTGAGCTCCTTTTGTTCTTTTTTCCACAAACCAGTCCTTTACTAGTTTGAGTATAATAGCTCTCTCTGTGGCTAGCTCAGGTTTACATATCAATCTGTGGCTCCAAACTTCTTTTCCCTCAAGAGGAAAGAACAGTTGATAATGACCTGTTTGCTGGGGCTGAGTCAGGTCCCATTGGCCCAAGGACCCACAGTTTCTTCAGAGCCCACGCAGTGGTCCTGTCACAGCTGTAGCTGCCTGCCCCTCCTCCTAATTACTACATTCCCTCCCTCACAGGATATGACTTTCCCTTTCTCCCACTCCAAGGGGTTATGCAAGAAATGGGCAGGCTTCTCTCCAAGGGATCCTTAGAAGAATGAAGTGCAGATTGAAGAATGTGGTGCTATCTTGGAACATTAAAAAAATGAGACAGGTTGACTCTTGCCTTGCCCCCAGCCAAGAACTTTAGGGGATATGAGATCTGATCTCATCTAACCACTGCCTTGGAGTGACTCTGAACAAGTCATTTAGCCTCTCTGTGATTCAATTTCCTCATCTGTAAAATAGCAGATTGTGAAATAGCATGGTTGGATTACGTGTGTGATGGCTGGGGTAGTGTTGTGATGCCTGGCATTAGAAGTGCATAAAGGAAGGAGCCCTGGCTGGGAATCAGGAGAGCAGGATACCAGATCTGTTCCTACCAATGGCTTCAAGGCTTTGGGGGAAGAATTAAACTAGAGAGAAAGAGTAACGATCTAGGTTCCCATCACACATTTTTATCAAACCTCAGTGTCATCCACCAACCAGTTAGGATCATGTCTTTTCTTTTCTTGACTGTTTTAGGCTACAGAGTAGAATTACATGGCCAGCAAGTGTCTGAGGCTGGATTTGAACTCTGGAAGATGATTCTTTCTGATTCCAGGAACAGCGCTCCATCCATTGTGCCACCTAGCTGCCCACAATGACAAAAACAAATAGAGTGTATGAGAAAGAAGAGAAGGGAGAGACTCTTCCCTGTTATTTCCAATTACCAGAAGAGGACACAAAAACCTAAGAGTTGTTATGCTATTCAATAACAATATTGTTTATGTAGTTTAGTAATTATCTCATTGACTTTTTTTTTAACCTTTACCTTCTGTCTTAGAAATTATACTAAATATTGAGAGCCAGGCCTAGAGAGGAGAGGTCCTGGATTCAAATATTGCCTCATACTCTTCTCAAATGTGTGATCTTGGGTAAGTCACTTAATCCCTATTTCCTAGCCCTTACTTCTCTTTTGCCTTGGAACCAATACATGATATTGATTCTAAAATGGAAGGTAAGGATTGATACTAAGTATTGATTCCAAGGCAGAAGAATGGTAAGGGCTAAGCAATTAGATTAAGTGACTTGCCCAGGGTCAGACAACACAGAAGTGTCTGAGGCTAGATTTGTACCCAGGACTTCCCACTCTAGGCTTGGTGCTCTTTCCACTGAGCTACTTGCCTGACCCCATTCCATTGACCTTTAAAGTTAGAAATATGTCCCAAATCACTTATTGAATCATTGTTTTATAAGGAAATTTATCTCACTTTATAAGCTTTTAAGATTCTTGGTCAAGGCCTAGTCATCTGGTCCAGCTCTTTTTTTTTTTATGGTTGAGGAAACTCCTTGAACCATTTTATTTTCAGCAAGTATAATTGTTGGGGAGTGAAAAAACACAATTGAGGATGTGCAGAAGTTATTTTATTTTACTTTTGTCAGTTTCCCAAACTTTGAAATGAGAAGCACAAATACACTCTCTTGTCCACTGCCAGTATTTTTTTAATTTAATTTTTTTTTTTGGTCTAACATCACACAATTTGATGACATGCCAGTAATTTGTCACACTAGAAAGTCAAATATCTGCTATAAGTAGACTGGGGATAGGATTTGACCTCGGGATAGTGACCTCCAACATGAGGAAACTCCCTTTACCAGTTTAGGTCAATGCCTCCTCTGCAATTGATAGTCTAAGAAAGCTGCCTAGATCAGTGGTATCAGACTTAAATAAAAATGAGGACCTATCTAACTTAACTGTACATCAGGATTTCTTTCAGACCATGATTCCATGTGTGCAAAATGTTACTCACTTGAGAGTCCTGGTTTTAAGCTCTGGCAAAATGACCATTGAGAGATGATATATTCAGAGTACTAATAAATAATCTATATTTTATTGATAATTTAGAAAAGACATTGACTTGCAGAGGCCACAGAGGAAGGATTTTGTTAAGTCAAATGAGCTTGGCATTTCAGGAGAATGGTAGGTTTGTTATTCTCATTCATGGCCAGTCATTCTGTTGCTTGAAGGCTAAGATTTCCTTTTGCTTTAATCTCTATCAACAATATGATTATGGGTTGAGTACCATGTTTGCAAATCACAAGAATGTAAGGCTAAGTATAAGGAAGTAATGCCGCATATATAGTGCTGTCCAAAAATGGAAAGAAAAGGCTCTCCCACAAAGTGGTTTTCCTGTCCCTGGAGAGGTTCAAACAATCACCAAATTTGCCATTCTGTTTCTTGTCTGTGTTTCATTCACACTAGTCATTCCGAGTCCTTGGAATACATCCCTCCTCATCTCAGTGTTTCAGGGTCCTTATCATCTTTCTAGGCTCACCTGCCATGATGACCTTCCTCTACCCCTCTCATTTCTGGTGTTCTCTCCTTCCTCAAGTATTCTTAGAGTATTTTGTTGAATAGCTTCTCTGCTGCCTTCAATCTCTATCTTGTATTATACTTATCTGTGTCTATATGATCATAGATCTAGAATAAGAAGGGGCTTCAGAGGTCATTTAGTCCAAACTCTTGATTTTACAGATGAGGAAAGCAAATGATTGAATGATTTTCCCAAGTCCACAGAAGTGGGAATGCTACAGGCAAGATTGGAACCCAGATCCTGGCTCCAAAGTTAGCCAGTGTTCTTTCCATTATACTACCTTCTTACCTATGTTCTATCATCATCATCTCCCACTAGAATGGATGCTCTCTGAAGGCAAGAACTGTTTTGTTTTCCTTCTTATAACTTCACTATCTAGCATAATACCTTGTTCATAGTAGAATTGATATACAACCATTATGAGAAATCTCAAGGAATAGCTAAATGACTTCCCAAGATCACATAGCTAGTAAGCATCAGGGGTCAGCTCTGAGCCTTTAACTGTGTACTGAGGTCTCTTTCCAGGGTTCCATCTTGCCTCTTCTAGGTGCTTGAGAAGTGGGAATGAAATAAGTGAGAATGATAAATGGAAATTGACTTCTTGCTTTACAGAGCTTATCCTTTGGGCAAAGGTTAATTTTCATATCATCTGAAGTCTCTTTCAACCTGAAGCTTCTCAGATTCCATGAAGATGTTCTGAATGTTTTGAATGCCATTAACTTCCAGGTTGTCTTGTCCTTCTTTGCAGAACTGCCATTAGTTATGCTAACACACCTCATCCCCTCTGGCCTCAAAAACATTTAGGGCTAAATAATTGAAGAGGATTTGTAAGACTGCAGAAAAGTTTAAGGAACATGAATATTGACTTCTTTGGCATATTGCTCCTATTAGGCACATTTCCTTTTTGACCTTAAGACTTCCGAGCCAGTATGAATATTTAACATCTTGGGAACAATTCGAATAATTTTAGTTTGTTCTGACATTAAAAATGCAGCAGAAGAGGAAAGAGCTTTTCTAATAGCATACAGGCTCTGAGGTGGACAAATATCACTTTCCTGTCCAGTTACAGGAGCCCAGAGTCCTATCCTAAGAAACTATGGCTATCATCTCCACTGAAGTGAGACAGTCTTAGGGCTGACTATCTGGTATGTGTCCCACCGTTAGTCATTGTTCAGGTAAGCAGCTTCCTTTCCCCTACCACTACTACTTGATTCTGTTGGGAAAGGAGAGTTGGTGAATGGTACTCAAACAGGAATACCTCTCATCTAAATTAGGGAAGCTCTATTTGTTGTTAGCATGTGGGTGCTGATGAGATATGCCTTGAAAGTGCTTTCTAAGGTGGGCAGGGAGTGAAAAGACAAACAAAACACCCATCACTTCTCTGTCTGCCTGTGCACAAATAAAGACTAGAGTTATCTCTGAACCATTAAGTGGGGATTCTGGCACTTCTAGATCTTGCCAGAGTTCCCTTCTTGACTGACAAAACAAATAGGCAGTTGCTGGAGACTTGGCATGCTGAATACATGTGAAAATACCCTGATATTTAGCCCTGAGGCTGGTGAGGACAGATGGAGGGGAGCTCAAATTGATAAGGGACTGACAAAGCCAGATAGGGGTTGTTGGCACCTTGCAACTGTTTATAACTGGAGTCCAAGAATTGCTGAGAGTCAGTGCGAGGGGATGTTCCCTTGGTGTTTTGATGTATTTGGCAGTGATACAATTGATGTTGCAAGAAAGGAAATTGTCTCTAGACAAAAATGTCTTTCAGATTGGCGTGGGTCCAGAATTGCAATGTGAACAGGGAAGTGCAGGCACACCCCAAAACATCCTTGGTTGAGTTGCAGGTGTTGTGCAAAACCAAGTGGGATGACTGAATATTTTATTAGCTACATATTAAGTATATTTTGGCAGGTACTTTGACAGTTGTCTTCTATGTAATTCTGGTAGATGAGTATCGAAAACAAACTTTCACAGTCTTAGAGCATCATGGGACTTTTCTAGAAGAAGGTATTGTATCTGCTGGAGTCTTGTTGGAAATGCTGAAATAAAGAAAATGGAATGTGTTCCTGTAATGGTAAGCTTGGTAGTGAATCAGTATAAAGTCTGAGAATGAAGAGAACCAAATTATAGTTGGAAGATGAGAGGGTTGGAGATAGGCAACACAAACACAGAAAGGATCCTGGGAATTATTATAGCCTATAGGTTCCTCGAACACATCAGTGAAAGTGTGCTGCTGTGGCCACAGAGCCCAAATAGATATGTTTTCGTAATTGGCAGACTAGTATTAAGGAATAGAGGTCATACCTTGTGATCAGTATCTTGCAGAAACAGGTTGTAGGACCCTTGAAAAGTCACTTCAACTCTCAATACCCCAGGCAACTTTCTAAAAATATAGTTTGCTAACAATTACTGATGTGAATTGGTAGAGTTTCCGTACCCTAGGGATAGGAGCCAGATGTGTGATTTCAGGATTGTAGGGAACACCTGGAAGAGAAAATTCTTTCTATTAAAGCTGGTTGGCACCTTCTTTGAAAACTTATAGTCGTAGAAAGTTGCCTAGAGCTGTGTTATCAAACTCAAACCGCTCATGTGGGTTATATATTGATTACCCCACCCCCCAGATTAACATTATCTGTGTTGTATTTTAATTTCTTTTGTTAAACTTATCCCAATGATATTTTCAATCTGGTTTGGTGCACACTGGATTTTTGCAGAGACTTGAAGCTTAACAGAGTTTGATACCTCTGGCCAAGACCATGGGGAGATGATGACTTACCTAGGTCACAAAGCCAGAGTGTGTTAGAGGCAGGACTTGGACTTAGGTCTTCCTGACCTTGAGAACAGTTTTCTATCCACTATGTCAAGACTCTACATATCCACATCCAAATCTTCATCTATGCCCATCATATACATATACACACATATACATATAGACTTACATATGTATATATACCTTAACATACACACATTGTATGCATATTTAGATATTGTTCATCCTTTGAAGAGGACCAATGACATTACAGGATGATGTTGACTTGCTTGTGAATTGGATTTAAAAGTGAGGCTGAATTGCACTAAATAACCAACCTCATTCTCTCTTCCAGAGTCATTGAAGTCCCATAGCAAGACAAAAGTCAAGATGACTGAAGATGATGGCCTGGGATACAATGAATGACTTTGTTATCTTTGATGTTTGCCCAAGCTCTAAGGGCTCTACAGCACCTTCTTCAGCAACCTTCATGGCCTTCGGAACAAATAATTCTCACCTGCCCTTTTCACAATTTTTTCCCCGGTCTTGACTGATCTTTATTGAGCACTGTAGATGTGTATATATGATGAAGAGAAGAATAGAGAAGTATGATGCATACAAATATAAAATGTACTGGGGCCATGTCGGTTTGAGAATAGCCTGGTCTGTGGCACACATGGAGCTCTTGGGGGAACCCCACACAGCAAGTGCAAATGTCCCCATCTGGACAGGTGCTTTCTTTCTCTTTCTGTTGAGAGGAGAAACAAGAGGAACAGAAAAAGACATGGTGCAGAAGGAATATTGTTGATATGGTCCATTAGTTCTTAGGGGCTGATCCTGGGTCCTTGGTGGCAGGACCTGTATCTTATAGTAAGATACTAATTGCTAGGGTACCTTGGCATTCGCAAGGACTGCTGGGGCAATTGTAAATCTTGAAATCTCTCAGACTTGTAAATGTTAAAAATTTCCCCATTGGGGAATTCTTAATTGGAACAAATTCCCTACTGAGAAACATTCCCCATTTTGATGTGAGAACTCGCCAGGATCAGAAATGGGAGGACCTCTACTCCAACTATACTTAAGACTGCTTTAGGGGAGAAAACTCCTTGCTATGGGAGGACCCCTACTCTACCCGTACTTAAGACTGCTTTAGGAGAGAAAACTCCTTGCTAAACAATGAAAGTACTTGGACCCATGCTTATATAAGGCAAGGAATTCTTTGAGCCAGGCCTGTTTTTAGAATTGATACAATGGGATGCTAGGTACCTAAAAGGGTCGGGCAAGTTTTCTCTTGATGAGATTAGTTGACTCAGCTGTGTTTTCTCTAGTTCAGACTTACTGAGGAGATTGGTCAACACAGCAGCATTTTTTCTGATTCAGACTTACTGAGGAGATTGGTCGACTTAGCAGGAATTTAGATGGGCAGTCCTTTGGAAAGCGTCTACAGTGATTGGTAGATGTAGGGACTTATGGGAGGTGACATGGAAGAAAAACCCCTATATAAGAAAAAGCAGAATCTCTTGAGAATATATCCTTTTGGAGAAATCCTTTTGGAGAATCTCTGATGAGGATCGCTTGGGAAGAATCTCTCGAGAGAGGCTCTGGAGAAGGGAAGCTCTTGGAGGACAATCTCTAAGGAGGTCTCGCTGGAGCTCTCTTTGGTGAAGTCAGCTGAGATGGAGCTGGCCTGGTGTCACTAGAATCCTTATTTAGGCAGACCTTGTGGTGAGTGTTAAAAGACTGACTGACTGATTCTCTCTCTTAAGACTCAGGTCTAGGCCATATTGGCTTGAGGCCCTTCATAATTATTCCTTTCCTACTCTTTCTCTCTTTCTCTAATTCCTCATTATATTGTTAATTAAAAATCTCTATAAAACCCAGTTGACTTGGGTATTTGAATAATTGGGAATATTTCCCTGGCGACCACCTTATATTTGATTTAAAACCAAGACACTGTAGTGAAACATATTTTCTGCGGTCAAATTTACTCACCCTCTCTTATATCTATCACAATTTATATCTTCCACTATTTTAATCACTACAGTTTAAGACCTCAACCATTTTAAATCTCACACAATGGCTCCTGATTCTGAAACTTGGTGGAGAGGCACAATTTGGACAATGCTCATACTCATCCAACTCTTCCATGGCTATGAATTTAGCACCCCCAACATGTGGCAAGCATGAGGTCAGGAACACAATCTCTTTTATATCCTTCAGATGCTTGAGGTAGGCATTCCCTCTTGTGCTACAATGGATTTGAGCTACCCCAACTTGTGTTAGCTCATTTGCTAATATGGCTTTACCAGAGTATGACCACTGCATGTGCTACAATTTCTTGGAACCATAGATAAGAGTTTACCTAATACATACATTCATGGTTATTATTAGGAAGAGAATTGAAAGTAAGGCAAGAAGCATCGTCTTGACTGTGTTCAAATTTCATGATTTGGAATAACTGAATAAGTTCTCTGTAGTTGCTACATTTAATCCTGATCACCTCACCTAAGGAGTTAATAAAATAAAAAATAAAATATATGGAATGCTTTTTATGGTTCTGGACATCCCAGATTAAGACAAAAATATTGGGAAGTGGAAAAGTCCAGGAAAGAACAAATGAAATGATAAAGGAAAGAGATCTTCTAAATGGAATAATTCTAAAAAAGGAAAGGGGGCAGATTCTATAGGAAGAATGGATGATTTCAGAGAGCATATGATAAAAATATCTAAACTGAAGGTGTCAGAAAAGTAATTTTGGATATGAGGGCATGTTTATACATTTTAGGATATTAGTTTAAGGGAGGATTTCAGCTTGGGTTTAGTTTTGGGAACATAGTATAAAACTTGTTAAATGAAACTCTTGTGTAACTTAAAGGGGCCTGGCAGTGGCTGTTAGGGGCATAATTGGAAGTGAAAAGAATTTACTTACTCTAGAATAAATATCAAGCAGGCCTAGGAGTGGTTCCAGAAATACTTTGATTTGGGGCATTCTTTTATGCTGGCTAGATGAAGCTGTGGGTCTGAATAATGAAATGACTGAAAGAACCTCTTGGCATTGTCAAACTCACAAAAGGGGGGGGGGACACCCTTTCACACAAAGAAGCATCAGTAGCCAAAGTTAGTTCCAGGAGATGGCAAAAATTTAGCAGAAAAGAAAAGAAGCCTAATAGCAGATGACTGATGGCAACAGTTCCTCAGGAGGAAAAAACAAACAAACAAACACAATTATATAAACTAAAAAACCCAGAAGCTTTGGTAGTGGAGTGGAGCAGCAGGATGATTGGCAGTTGGGAGATTAAGCCTGTGTAGCCATGAGATGTGTTACTGCTGAGATACACCATAGGAGCAAGATTTGTTCAGGCAGAGTTCCCTCTCTCTGGAAACAAGGGAAATCTATGGGAGATTTTATGTCTGTATATGGGAGACTTCTGTGTTTTTTTTTCAAACTTTCCTATTATTTCTAATTCAATGTCTTTTGTTTTCAATTTGTATGTCATTAGGATTAGTCTGGTATGCAATAATACATCTCTTGGGGCTCTGATCTTTTTAAATATGAATAGATGTTTCCACCCAAGGTAGCAGAACCTGAGTGCCCTTGAGGAAAGGTGAACAACCTGAGGTGGCCTTGAGTAAAAAAAGGTAGTTTTAGAGAAAATTAAAAACCTTTATACTACTTGGTATCAAACTTCTGAAACTCATTACCCTAAGAGATGAGAAAAGACAAAAATATTAGATGGTTTCAAGAAGGGGTTTTAGTTAATTCTTAGATGATAGATTCACACAAAAAATAACTTAGAATTGGCCATGCTAGGGCTTAATGACTCTGTGCTCCTTTTGTGTTCCTTTTGATGATTTCAATGATAAATGGATAATTTATGATCTATGAACACTCCAAGAAATGGTTGGGAACTGAAAAAAAATTAATGACTATGATTTTCTTATGATTAAGACAACTAAAATATTTGTTTTTGAAAAATAAAGCATTTAGTAATTTTAAGTGTATTTCCCTAATATCTAGCATGATGCCTTGCAGATAGTAGGCACAAAGGAATTGTTTGCCAAGTTTATTTGAATGAAATTGTGCAGTAATGACCAAAAATATCACCAAATGGAGTAAACCATCAACTTTAAGAACAAAATCTAAAACAGAATTCACAATTTAATAATTCCTTTCATCAGTTAGCTGTAATGCTGTATTTAGGCATACATTATATACGGATAGAGAGATGACCTGGGACTGGGAAAGATGAGTTTAAAAGCTATCTTTGACACAGATTGGCTATGTGATTAGGGAAATCACGTAACTTCTTAGTACATCAGGCTACTCCTTAAGACTATATCCTTCCAAGAAGGTACCAATTTGCACCCAGGGGTGAGGGAGTTCCCTCATCTGCTAGTTTCATGTTCTATTGAAATCATAGGTTCAGTACCAGTTTCTATTCCTTTTTTCACAAAATAATTTATATAAATTGGATGCCAGTGAGCCCATATTTGAGGGTTCAATGCATTGAGGAGCCAGTTAACTTGACTTACTTCCTCATAAATGGAAACCATCTCTCTTTGACCTGACATTGAAAGGACTATTTAGTTTGATTCCAACTTAGTTTTCCAACCTTATTTCATATTACTTCCATTCATATACTATAAGTTCTGGTCATGGTGGTCAATTAACAATTCATTGGCTCTTGTCTTAGGACATTTGCCATCACCCCTACCTAGAAAATGCCAGTCCTGTCATTTCTGCATGTTTATAACAACAATAAAACCATTTTCTTCCCTCAGGACCAAATTCATGGCCACCATTGCTGTGAAGCTTCTACAGTCCTCCAGCTGAAAATGATTCCCACCCCTACCCAAGTTTTCTTAGACATTTTGTCTGAATCTCTTCTTTTTCCTTATTATTGTGGTTGTTCAGTTATTTTTTCAGTCCTGTCTGATTCTTCATGACCTCATTTGGAGTTTTCTTCTCAAAGATATTGGAAGGGTTTGCTACCACTTCTTTCCCTAGCTTGTCTTACAAATGAGGAAACTGAGGCAAATAGCGTTAAGTGACTTACCCAAGGTCATACAGCTAGTGTCTGAGGCCATATTTGAATTCGGAAAGATGAGTCTTCCTGACTTCAGGCTTGGCGCTCTATCTACTGTGCCACCTAGTTGTCCCTTGGTTCTTGTATAAATGTTTGAAGTCTTGAGCTCCATATGTTTAATGAATATAAGCCATGACACATCTTGGGAAAGGAATATCAGTATATGTGTTCTAAGGATAATGCAAAGTTCAAATATGAATGAAAACATTGTGCTGTGTAATTAGCTAGTGACATTATATTTATATAACATTTCTCCCTCTTCTTCATTTTGGAATCTCTACTCATCCTTTAGAGCCCAACTCTAATGCTAGTTCCTCCCCCACATCTCACAACACTTTACACCTTTTTAATGCATTTATCATTCTATTATCTTGCAGTATAATTAATTGGGCATATGGCATATCTCTTTCACCAGGCTGAACATTCCAGGAGGGCTATGATCATATCTCATGTAGACTTTGCATCTCTTTTCCCGACACCTAATTAAGATGGCACTTAGTATTCATTTATTGAATTGACCATTGAACTCCCCAGAAGCAAAACCTGCATAGATCACACCCAGAAATTGCCTGGAGGAGTATAGGTAAGGCAGGATGTTTGTTTAACTTCCTCTGCTTAAAACTTACCTTCAATTCACTCTAACATCAGCTTTGTAATTTCTGACAGGTGCCTTACTCTCCTCAAAACTTCGTTATGGAAGGCTTCAAAGTATTAAATTCTCTCACACATATACTCTTTTTGAGAATGAGTCAGACATATACCTTAATATCATGTACTGCCAACTAGTTACAAGAATCTTGGCATTTTAGATCCAGAATGAATCTTAGAGTTCATCTAATAACACACGAGGTCTACCTGATTTGCCTAACCACTCAATTTAATTAATTTTGACTCAATTCAATTAACATTTATATGCCTTCTGTGTGCTGGGCATGATTTCAGATACAAGATGCACAGACAAAAAAGCGAAAAACAACAGACAGTCCCTGTCCTCAAGGAACTTATATGAGGGGTGGGGTAGCAAAACATACATAGATGAATAAATTTAAACATATGGAAAGTAAATTAAAAGTAACTGGGTTGATGGTAGGAGTGGGAAGGCAGAAGTAACTCCAGGAATTAGGGAAGATCTCACAGAGCTGAGATGAGACTTGAAAGGAATTAGGGATTCTAAGTGAGGAGATTAGGAAGTAAAGCATTATAGGTTTGGGGGAAGAGCAGCATAGCCTTTGCAAATATATGAAGAAGAGAGATGGGGGCAGTTAGGTGGCTCAGTAGTTTGAGAGCCAGACTCAGAGAGAGGAGGTCCTGTGTTCAAATCTAGTCTCAGACACCTTCTACCTGTGAGACTCTGGGCAAGTCACTTAACTCCTAATGCCTACTCCTTACTGTCGTTCTGCCTTGGAACAGTATTGATTCTAGACTGGAAGGTAAAGTTTTTCTTTTTTTAATAAAAGGGAGATGGACCTTCATTTAAGTTTAATTGGAGTGAGGTGTGCATAATGGGGAGCTTTTTTTTTGGTAACAAAAAGCATTTGTTTAACTCCTACTATATGTAGAGTGGGTCAGGTAGATGTCGCAGTGGAGTGCCTGAACCTGGGAACAGGAAGACTCCTCTTCCTGAGTTCAATTCTGGCCTTGGATACTTAAATAACTATATGACCTGGGCAAGTCACTTAACCCTGTGTGCCTCAGTTTCCTTACCTATAAAATGATCTGAAGCAGGGAATGTCAAATCCACTGTAGTATCTTTGCCAAAAAAACCCAAAATGGGGTCACAAAGAATTGGATATGACTGAGAAATGACTAAACAAAAATGTGTAGAGAACTGTTTTTGGCTAGAAAGTTTAGATAATTCAAAGTCTTTACCGTAAAAAGAACTCCAAGTCTAATAAGGAGATTAGATATCAACTAACTTTATTCCTGGAAGATCCTTGAAGAAGTGCTATTTGAGTGGGACTTTAACAGACGGGCAATCAATTAAAACAGGTTAAGAGGGACAGACAGACAGAGGCAGACAGAGCAGAGAGACAGAAAATGAGAGAGAGAGAGAGAGAGAGAGAGAGAGAGAGAGAGAGAGAGAGAGAGAAAGAGAGAGAGAGCGAGAGAGAGAGAGAGAGAGAGAGAGAGAGAGAGAGCAAGAGAGAGGGAGAGGGAGAGGGAGAGGGAGAGGGAGAGGGAGAGGGAGGGAGAGAGAGCACATCTGGTAAAAAGAACAGCATGAACAAAAGCACCAAAGTAGGAAAGTAAAAGGTGGTAAAGTTTTAGTGGACAAATAATTGCTCTGGATGTGCAGAGTGCCCAAGGTGACCAACAGTAACTAAGGAAGGTAGGAAGGTACAAATTGGCAGAAGGTACAAATTGAATCTAAGGAAGAAGGTTTGGAAATTTACTCTGGAGGCAATAAGGTAGTCACAGAATTTTTTTTCCTCAGAGGAACTATGTGACTAGCTCTATGGCTAAGAACATCATTTTGGCAGCAGTAGGAAGGATAGGTTGGAAGAATGTTGCGAATAGAGGAGGGAAGTTGTAGCAGCAATCCAAGCACATAGTAACAAAGGCTTGTATTAGAGGGATGGCAGTGGAAAGAGAGAGAGAAATATGGATTTGAAAAAAATTTCAGAAACGGAATTGACAATATCTCATATAGGATTTTTTCCACTACACTGAGTTTCTTCCCCTAATATTCCACAATAAGAGAATGCTCAATATTTATCCAGTGGGTTGGCCAGTATCCAATAATCAGTGTAAGACAAAGCACAGGAAATTCCCCCACTTCATATCTGTGCATTATAATTTATAAGTTAAAAGAAATTATGATTAAAATTGAGAACTTATTAAATTGATGGTGTGGACACTTTAAGGGTCATTGAGGCCAATTCTCTTATTTTTACAGAGGAGGAATCTGAGACCCAAAGAAGTTTCTTGCCCCCAAAGTTCCCTAAGTAATAAATGATAGAGGTGGGATTCAGTTCCATGCTTTCTAATTCTAAAACCAACACTATTTTCATTGCCCCACATTGCAGTCTTTTGTTTTCTGAGTCTATACCAAAGATTATTCCAACCATGACAGATGTTCTTTAGGATTCCTCTTATTAAATCCCATATATCCTGTAAATTATTTTTTTATATGGTAATTATAGCATTGGATTCGGGACCAAACAATAGAGTTTGAGTCTTGACTCTCTAATGAGTGTGACCTTGGGAAAGCCATGTAACCTCTGTAAACCTCAGTTACCCCATGTGCAAAATTAGAGGGTTGGAGTAACTAGTCTTTAAATGCCATGTTCCTAGATTCTAAGGTTATAGTGATGTTCTAGGTCGAGAAATTGTTTTTCATATACTGTACTAATGCCTGTAAATTGGGGAGAATTACTGTGTATTCCTTTGGATCTGGATCAGAGATACCATCCAGTCAGTTGCTTTTCACATTTTCTTTGTCCTTAGGAATCCCAAGGAATATCTTCCTTTTAAACAAAATTTGGTCAATAAATGAAGGGGACAAGGGCTCTTTTCCTGTGTATGTGTTCCCCATGATGTAGGTATAGGGAGGAGTGTGTAGGTTGATGGAATTAGCTATCACCAATTAAAGAGGACATGGGATGTTTAAGGGAGGAACAGTATAATGAGCTTCTAAAAATCTATTTATTAAGCTGCCTGGCCCAGCCTTGGTCCTCCCCACTCCCAAGAGAGCCATGGACCCCTATATGACTTTATGAGTTATCATGCTGGCCTAACCAGTAAACCTGATATAATTGATAAACTTATATTATTACCCCCAAATCAGTCTCTCAAGGTAATTTTAGTCATAGCAGTGTCAAATTCAGATGAAAACGGGGATCACTCAACTATACATAAGGATTACTGCAGGCCTCATTTCAACTTAAAAAAACCACACGTGTTCATATATTTCTTTTATAAAGAGCCATCAGTACATAAAATCCGATAGGAACTCCATATTTTATTGTTTTGGGCCTTACTTGGGAGTATTGTGAGCAGCATGGCACCTTTACTCTTTTAAAAAATAATATTTTATTTTTTCCCAATTATATGTAAAAACTATCTTTAAATTATTTTTTAATTTTGAATTCCAAATTCTCTCCTCTCAATCAGGGCAGAAACCATAAGCATATATATTTATACATATATGCACACAAATATATGTATATAGATATATATGCACAAACAATATTGAGTGAGGAAGGCAGCATGGTAGAGTGGATAGAGAGCTGTCCTTGGAACTTGGATTTAATAATGGCTAGGCATTTAGTAAGCAGATTGGCAGGTAGCCCAGTGGATAGAGTGCTGGGCCTAGAATCAAGAAGATCTTAATTTAGTTCCAGCTCTAGACTAAATGTGTGATCCTGTGAAAATCGCTTTACCCCTGTTTGCCTCAGTTTCCTCATCTGTAAAATGAGCTGGAAAAGGAAATGGCAAATTATCTCAATATCTTTGCAAAGAAAATATCAAATGGTGTCAAGAAAAGTTGGACTAACTGACCAAAAGAAATATTAAGGTTTGCAAAGTGCTTTTTTATTATCTCATTTTATTATGCCAATACCACCAGGAGATAGATGGTATTTTTATCCCTATTTTATAGTTGAGGAAACTGAGCTAGGGAAAAGGTCAGAGATTTGTCCATTGTCACATTGCTAGTAATTATCTGAATCTGGATTTGAACTCAGGTCTTTGAGGACTAGTTCTCTAGAGACTGAACCAACTCTTGGCTTGATTTTTGAATTCTTTTGTCATATACTGTCTGTGTAACTTTGGCTGGGCAAATCACTGAAATTCCCAGTTCTTAGGGAGGCCTTTAAAACTAAATGGCAGAGAAAGTGCTGACCTGTGTTGGTAGAAGGAGCTCCATACTGATGAAATCACAGGTTCAGTCCCTACCTTTTCTTTATATAAAGGGTTCTTTTTTTTAAACATATTTTAAATTTTTTTCCCCATTCTACTAATACTATTTATTTCCCCAAATTAACTATAAAACAATTTAAGACATTTAAAAAGATGTTGAGTTCCAAATTTTCTCCCTTCATTCTTTTCCTTCCCCATCCCTCAGGCAATAAGAAATCTGTATACCAGGTGTTCTTAACATGTGTGATGGACTCTTTTGGCAGCCTGGCAAAACTATGAAGCCCTTTTTAAAATAATGCATTTAAATGCAACAAAGGAAATCATCTAAACCAAACAGATTTACAGATAGTTATCAAAATATTAAAAACCCCCCAACCACATAAATAAGCTGGGTCAAGAATCCCTGCCACACAAAATATAGACATAAATGCGAGTCCTACTCTTTGAGCTAGTAGTGTTTCCAGTGTTGGATTTCTAATTTGAGCTGATCAAAAAAGGCAAATGAGAGAGGAAGTTTAAATGAGGGTAGGGTGTGAGAAACTTAGAGAAAGATAATAATGAGAAGAATAAGAGGAAGCTTGAAGTAGCCAGTTCTGCAGTATCACTGTGCCTTCTTACATGATAAAAATGCATATTGAGGAACTGAAATTAGAATTCTTGGTAACCTTGGGAACAGGCACTGTTATTGCTCAATTGTTGTAAAAAAAAAATCCTGGAATTTCTGTGAAATGGAAGTGGCAATGGCCACCACTCTAGCTTCTGAGTCCAAGCATGGTACAGAACCTTCTCTCAAATGTCTCAGGGATGAAATGTGATGAGCTGCAGGGACCTGGCACTCCCCAATGTGCCTCCTTTTAAATATGTCCAAGCTCTTTGGAGATATTTCCATGCTTCAGGTTTTTTAATATTCTTCATTCGAATGGGACATGTCCAGGGTTTTCTTATGTGTCCATAACTTTCAATTTCCTGCTGCGGCAACAATCTTCCCTATTTAGAAACTTTTCATGAGCTGGTCCTTTGGAAAAAAAAAATGCCTAGTGAGGATGTAATTATACTAGTCTCTGGGTACCCAGGCTAATTTTAGAAGGAGGGTGGAGGAGTCAGAGGCAGAGCCATCTTTCTAAAGAGTGTGCTCTGTTGTAGTTGAAGATTTGCCGAGTTTCTTTGTGTCAAGGCTATGAGAGAATTTTCAGAATGGACTGTTAGAATCCTGTTCCATTTTATAATCAGTAGAATTCTCTGGGGCTGAGGAATTTGAGCATATAGAAATTATTTGTAGAAACAGAGAGTCCTAGCATTGTAAGAAACCTTTGAGGCTGCCTAGTTCACCATACTAATTCAGGAGTCTCTTCTATAATATTTTGATTTTGTTTAAGTAATAGAGAGCTCCCTAAGAGGCAGCATAGGAGTAATGTTGTTGTTATTGAGTTGTTTTTCAGTCCTGTCTGATTTTTTGTAACCCCATTTGGAGTGTTCTTGGCAAAGATACTAGAGCGGTTTACCCTTTTATTCTCCAGCTCATTCTACAGACGAGGAAACCAAGGCAAGCAGTTAAGTGACTTGCCCAGGGTCACACAGCTAGTAAGTATCTGA
Organism: Monodelphis domestica; assembly: GCF_027887165.1. NCBI lineage: Eukaryota > Metazoa > Chordata > Mammalia > Didelphimorphia > Didelphidae > Monodelphis > Monodelphis domestica. The sequence goes on along the minus strand of NC_077231.1, from coordinate 71,833,046 downwards.
GGCTGTACTTAGAAGGATAAACCTTCCTGATTCCAGGCACAGCACTCCAACCCCTGTATTGCCTACCTGCCCCCATTCAGTGTTAAGAAGAATAAATTTGGAGTCAAAGGGTTAAAATTTCATCCTTATTTCTATCTGCATGATCCCTTGAAGACTAACTCTGTGCCTCATTTCCTTTATCTGTAAAATGGGGGATTGACTAGATGGCCTCTAAGATCCCTTCTAGTTCTAAATCTACATACCTTCTGAGGCAAAGGAAGGACAAAAAGACAAACATTTATTAAGTGCTTACTATGTGCCAGTCACTGTCCCATTAGATTGTGAGCTCTTGCTAATTGATTGTGAACTTCTTGAAGGCAGGGAGGTCTTTTGCCTCTTTTTCTGCATTTCCAGTGCTTGACACAGTGCCTGGCTCAAAAGAGATGCTTGATAAATGTTTTTTTTTTATTTCTTGCTTGCTTATGGACTTTACAAATATTATTTCACCTGATCTTCAGGATCATTATCTATATTATCCTCATTTTTATAGTTGAGGAATTTGAGGTTGTCAGAGGTTAAGTGACTTGCCATGGGGCACATAGCTCTTAAGTGTCAGAGGCTGGATTTGAATGCAGGTCTTCCTGACTTCAGGACTGGTACCAATTAGCTGTCATTCACTTTTTTGGATAAGGCAGCTAGAAGGTGTAGGGGATATTGTGCTGGGCCTGGAGTCAGAAAGACTCCTCTTCCTGAGTTCAAATCCAACCTCAGACACTTACTAGCTATGTGACCCTGAGCAAGTCACTTAAGTCTGTTTAACTCAGTTTCCTCATCTGTAAAATGAGCTGGTGAAAGAAATGGCAAACCACTTTAGTATGTTTGCAAGAAAAGTCCAAAGGGGCCATACAGAGTCAGATATGATTAAATACTTCTTTTGGGATAGCTCTTACTGCCAGGGAGTTCTTCCTCATATTGATTTGAAATGTACCTTTCTGTAATTATGTATGTAACCATTCTCCCATTGGTCATGGTTCTATTCTCCGGAGCCATATTCAAGGGCAGCTTTGATATTCCCTTAAGATTTCTCTCTTTCAGCCTAAATTTTTTTCTTCAGTTCAAGGTATTTTGTCCCACGTTAGAGAAGGATGACTTCTGAAGATCTTTAAAAATGGAAAATCCATTTAATATACCATTAAGGACTTTTAAAAGTTGGTCTTTTGAATATTTTCAACATGGAGATGAAATGTCCACACTCCATCTTGAATGCTCCCACTTGGAACTTGTTTTATAAGTGAAACGAAAGATTCTAGTCAAAGTCTAGAAAATGGATTCTTGCTTACCAAAGTCAGTTCTGGTCAGCCCAAAGACTCCGGCTCTGGAGAGGAAAGCAGTGAGATACTTGGGGATAGAATTCAATGAGATACTCATGCATGAAATGCAATGAAAAGGACAAAGGATGAAAAGTGTTTCATTACTAAGGTTAAGAAGAAAATGAATTCAAACAGAACACCATTTTCCTCTGCCTCTGTATTCGCTGAAGCAGTTGGCAACAGTAGGTCAGAAAGGCGTTCCCACGGTGCAGTGGGAGTTGTGTGAAACCCTCGTGAACATGAAAATCCCATAGGCTGAACCTTTTATGCCTCAGAGGGTAAGGAGCCCTGACCTCCTAGGACAGGCCCCTTGTCCTCTTATAGCAAAGTCAGTCTAGTTTACACAAAAGATACTCGCCCAGCACACTAACTTTGAAATGGGATGGAAAGGAGACTTGAAAGATTTAGGTGCCATGGATCAGTTGGGGAAATAGATTTTCAAAATATATTTTTCAACAAAAATGATCAGGGCAAACTAATCAAGTCACCTAACCCCCTTTGCTAGCCCTTGTCCTTCTGTCTTAGAGTTGTTACTAAGACAAAGAGTAAGAATTTTTAAAAAAGAAAGAAAAAGGAGAGCCATCGGTAGCAAGTAAATACATGCATGTTCGAATCATGCAGCTCTTTCCCTAATTGAAGGGAAGAAAGATGAAACTGTTCATTTTTAAACAACGTGGCAGGTTTCTTCGTTTTCTCTTTTTGTACATATCTTTTGTGCACCCAGATATTTGTTTTACTATGAAAACTACTTAAAAAAGAATTTGAATTTGAAACTATTTAATCAGAGCTGCAAAATAGATTTTTACTTCAACCTGAACGAGTCAATAGACTTCTCTTCCAACAATGGCAGGGAAAAAGAAAGTTAGAAAATATATTATTGATTTAAGCAATATGATTTATGCACTGTGATTTCATTTTCTTTTTAGCCTGGATCTGTGATTTCATTGGCATAGGCAGTCTTGAATGAGGAAACTCTATTGCTTCACAATGCATGAGCCATGTACTCTTCTTCCTTCCCTATCTTGCCTCCTTGTTGAAACAACTGCACTCTGGAATCCCTTAGTCCCCTGTTCCATCCCTGATTATACTTTGCCAAATACCAACCCCAAATTATTCATGCCATCCAAATCTTTCAGTCCTATTCATGTGTCTCTGAATGGAGCTAGGGGAAATAATGAAACTGGAGCAAGTTTATCTACTTCAAATCTATATTCATTCATCTCAATTGGGCCCTCACTGAAGTCAGGCTATCATTTTCTTCCTTTCTAATTGATTTGTTATTCTACTCTCTATAGTGGTTGTGGAATTCTTTCACCTCTCCCCTCAAGACTCCTTTAGTTCACCTTCCCTGAGGCACCCACTTCAGAGTCATTGAAGGTATTAGAGCCATCCACAGAGAGCTCTCCCTTCTCCTCTTGCTTCAACCACATCACTCAAAGGTTCCCTCCTACCTTCTCCAGAAGACAGTTCCTGCTATCATCTTTATTCTCTTTCCTATTTTGGGTCTCATTATCAGCTGGCTTTTTCTCTGATACTTATACGCCTGTCCTTTACTCCTTCAGTTGTACCTGCCTTTTTGTGATCTCATTTGGGGTTTTCTGGACAAAGATACTGGAGTGGTTTGGCATTTCATTCTCTAACTCATTTTACAGATAAGGAAACTGAGGCAAATAGGGTTAAGTGTCTACAGCCAGATTTGAACTCAGAAAGATGAGTCTTCCTGACTTCAGGCTCCAAACTTTATCCACTGTGCCACCTACATGACCCAATAATATTATTAGCTAGCATTTATATAGAACTTAAAGGTTTATGAAGATTAAATGTGTCATTTGATCCTCATAATAACTCTGGAAGATAAATGCTACAGCTATCTCCATTTTGAAGATGAGAAAACTGAGGCAGAAGAAATCGAGTATTTATCCAGGATCACCTAGCTAGTATGTGTTAAATTTGAACTCAGGTCTTTCTAACTACAAGTTCTGTACTCTGTGCACTTCACTTTGTAGTTGTCTAATCACAATAATTCCGAGTATCTGTAATTTTGTAGAAAGAGGTTATCTTTCTATTGAACTTACTATTTTAAAAAATCTCAACCAGTCTAAATTGAGGACATTTAATACTGAAGATGTATTTTCCCTTAGTCCCTTGAAGAGCAAATAAGTTGTGTTAAGACAATATTCCCATAGCTTTTATTGTCTTCCCCAGAGCTCGATAGCCATTATACTGATTCTTAAAAACCCTTACCTTCTGTTTTAGTAGTGATACTAAATATAAACTCAATGGCAGAAGAGTGGCAAAGGCTGGAGAATTGGGATCAAGTAACTGCTTAAGACCACATAGCTAGGAAATGAGGTGAATTTGAACCCAGGACCTTCTGTCTCCTGGCATGACACTCTGTCCACTCAACATCTAGCTGTCACAAGGTTGGATGCTAAAGCAAACAATGATAATAACTGACATTTATAACTCTTTATACATGCCATCCCATTTGATCCTCATAATACCCGTACACAAATTCTATGATGCCCATTTTTTCAGTTGAGGAAACCAACTCAGAGCAGTTGAAGCTATTCTTAAGCATCTCTCTAACTGTATAAATGGCCTTTGAGAATTTTCATGGCTGAAAAATCCAGTCCTCTGAAATCAATATGGTAATGAACCTATTGGAATTGGATGGACTGGTCTACTTGGACTCTACTTGAAGCTCCTTCATCTTGGTAAGACTAGCAGAAGCTTCGTATCCAATGGCATAGCCTTCAGTAACCCGGAAACCCAAAGAAGCATTGGAGCAGGGCTTCAGCAGAGGTCACAGTGTAATGTAGAAGAGAGCCAAGACTAAAAACATTAATAAATTCACCTACACACATTGAATGGGAGAGAGGGAAAGCACACTGGATTTGACATGAGAAGATGTAGTGGAAGGCATGTCGTGGAAGCTTAATGATTTATTGATTGGGTGTGACTTTGGACAAGTCACAACTTCCTTAGGCTTTGGTCTTTTCCTCTATAAAGCAAGACTATCCCAACTCAAAATTGCATGTGTGTAATGTCGATTTTTTATTAATTAATTCAACAGCAGCTTTTTTCAAAGTACATATAATTGAAAGCAAGTGCTATTATTTATCTGGTTAACCAGAATTCCTCCTTAACATCAGTATCCCTTTATCTATAATGCAGAGTTTTAGAGAGTTGCCTGAAATTCAGAGTTTAAATAAATGACTTACTTATAATTACACAGTTAGAGGTCAAATGTAAGGAGCTGAACTGAGATCTGACTGCAAGTCCAATACTTTATTCACTGTATCATCCTATCTTTGTTATCAAAGAGTTCTAGGTTAGAGGTGTCAAACACACTAAACCCGCTTAAAATATAATTAGAAAATATTTAACCAAATAAATAAAAATAAAATAAAAACATTTTTGTTGTTCAGTTGTGTCCAACTCTTTTTGATGCCATTTGGAGTTTTCTTGGCAAAGATACTGGATTAGTTTGCCATTTCCTTCTCCATCTCATTTTACAGTTGAAGATACCGAGACAAACAAGGTTAAGGGACTTGCCCAGGGTCACATAGCTAGTAAGTGTCTGAGGCTAGAATTGAACTAATAAAGGTGAGTTTCCCTGATCCTAAGCCCAGTGCTCTATTCACTACACCACTAGTTGCTTCTCACAACAAAATATAGTTAATGTTAATATGAGGTTTTCTAAGTTAATAAGTTCCTGCAGAGATACTTCAGTAAATGTTGGTGGCCCATGTTTCTATTTGAATTTAATATCGCTGTTATAGAGAATTTAAATAATTGATACCCAAATGTATTTAATAAAGCTGTATAGTTTCATGCCTGATAAAACTTCTATTTCATGGATTTTGGTCAAGGGAATTCTTTGCATCAGAGATCTATGGTCATAGCCCTAGACTGTTGGAGCTGGAAGTGGCCTTGGGATTGTGGAATTTGGGGAGACTACTATCTTTAGAAGTATTCTGTTCAAGCAAGTATAATGCCTAGGAAGTTATCATTCTCCCAATCAAGAACAATTTTTCTGCTCTGCTAAAAATACTGATGGGTAGATAGGCTTTTGGGTGTGTGAAGAAGATGCCTTAGATAGGTATGGCCAATGTTTTTGCCTAAAAATTTTCCTTGGGGTATCTTAAGGAGAAACATAATGTCTGAAGGTAAAGTTGGAGGTGATTAGATTGTTGGTCAGTGATGCAGAGGATAGAGTAGGATTGAGTACTGGGCCTGAAGTCAGGAAGACTCATCTTCCTGAGTTCAAATCTGGCTTCAGACATTTCCTAGTTGTGTGGCTCTGGGCAAGTCACTTAACCCTGTTGGTCTCATTTCCTTAATTGCAAAATAAGCTGGAAAAGGAAATGGCAAACCACTCTAGTATCTTTGCCAAGGAAACCCCAAATCAGATCACAAAGAGTCAGACATCACTGAAATAGCCGGACAACAAGAAGATGGCTAGTGTTTTCTTATTGACAAAATATTGTGATATTTTGAAAATTAATTTTTATTGTTGTTAAACTATCCATACCTGTTTTTCTAAATTTATAATGTAAATATAGCTATGTATGTAGAGATGAATTTGTAGAGTTTTATAGTATTTTACCTACCATATGCAGGCACCAGAGGCAGAGAAGAATCATATCTTATGTTACATATTACCATCTGCTCCTAATAGCAAGATTCTCTATCTTGGAGTTTGAGTGTGAGATCCTGAATCACACATAGAATTGTGCCTTTCATTCATTCTCAGTCTTTGGTTAAGATATCTTCTTCCTATATATTATTTCAGGCATCTCCTGAATAGAGATGAAAGTAGAGATTTAGCTCCCACTTTTGTGCCCCTAGAAAAGCCAGGCTAAATTCACAACATTCTCTGGAAGAGTACTTGGGATATGCTGGAGCCAGCTCTAACCAGCTTGTTTAGTTTTCCCTGTCAGTATTTATACATTGGAAACTGGCAAAGGCTACAAATAAGGGCTTGATATATTGCTTTGTTGACTATCTAGACTTAAGGAAGTGATGGAAAGGATATATATTTTTTTAATTTTATAGTATTTTATTTGATCATTTCCATGCATTTTTCATTAAAGACAAAGATCATTTTCTTTTCCTCCCTCCCACCCCCCGTGGCCGACGCGTGATTCCACTGGTATCATATGTGTTCTTTAACTTTTCACAGAGCTGGTTGTTTTATCAGCATACCTCTCGTCATGACTCCTTTAAAACCCTTAGTTCTAAGACCTCTACCATGTGTTTACTTTGACCAAGCACACAGATGACCCAATTGTTACTCTATGCAAATGCATATTTGGTTTGGCCTGAGCAGGCACAATTTTAATAATCTGCTAAAAATATTGATGGATAGATAGACTTTTTGATATGTGAAGTAGATGCCTTAGCAGTGAGGTGGCTCAGTGAATAGAGTGCCAGGTCTGAAGTCAGGAGGACCTGAGTTCAAATATGGCCTCAGATACTTCCTAGTTGTAGATTTGCCTGGGCCAGTCACTTAACCCCATCTGTGTAGCCCTTTCTACTAGTCTGCCTCTGAATGAACAGTATCCATTCTAAGGCAGAAGGTGAGGGTTTTTAAAAAAAGAATGATAGCTTGAGAGGATGGCAAGACCAAATGAAAATTTGGGGGCAGCTAGGTGGCTCAGTGGATTACAATTTATCCTAAATCTAAGCATCTTATTTTACTGATAAAAGGAATTAAGTCCAGGGAAGTTAGGTGACTTGTTAAAGGGTCACAGAGCCTAAGAAAACAGCAGAGTTGAGACTAGAACTCAGGTCCTCTGATTCCAAATTCAGTGCTCTTTCTACTGGTCTGATGGTTTGTTTTGTTTTAATCTGTTGGTCAAAACTGTATCTCCATGTGTATCTTGCCTCTTTCATTCAATAAACATTTATTACAAAAAAAAGGCAGGAAATGGGAGATTCTGGGTTCAAATGTGGCCACAGACACTTCCTAGCTGTTGTAAAAGAGGAGGCAAATCATGAGAGAAAATAGAGGGCGATTTCTCTCCTCTCTTACTGATGGAGAGGGGTAAACAGGGTTTAACTCACTGGATGAAGGTGTTTCTCCAGTGAGGGACTGAAGGGAAATATGGAGGCAAAAGGCAGGAGGAAAGCTGAAAGTCTGTGGAGAGATGACTGTGTCTCTCCTTCCCCAAGATTAGCTGATCTCACAGAAAGAAAGAGAAGGAATCTGTCTACTTCTCTTCCCTTGAACGTGGGCTCAAACTGCTGGGAGGATGTGCAATCCCAGACAGCCCCTTTCAGGGCTAAGGTCTTTGTTGTGAGACCCTTCTCTATAACCCCAGTGACAAGCTGGCTCCTTGCATGTCCCAGATGAAACAAAGGTGTCACTTTTTGATCTTGTGCCACCCCGCGCAACCTCTATCTTTCAAGAAACTCTAACCAAGCTTTAACTGACAGTAACTGAAATGCATTTTGAAAGGGATGGGGAATAAAGGCAGGAGAGATCAGAAAGCAGGATGGAAGGACCAGGAGAGCCCTAACAATTGAAGTGGACAGATGTTTGAAATCCAAGATCCTTGGCTGGAGACTTGGTGCCCCAAAGCCAAACACCCTGTTCCTTATCTCTTAACTTTACACTCTCCTAAGCTAATATCTTTATTATTTAACCAGGGAGGGGAAAAGACCCAAATGAGAGGGCAGATTGGCCCCTGCCTCAGAGTCCAACAGACTCTTGGTCAGTCTTGAGTTGCAGGGGTCTAATGGCGAGGGGTTGTGGAGGATTTTCTATCAGGAGACAGGCATATAGCAAGGTGGAAATCAGGATCCTTGTCCTTCTAGCTTCAGGAATATCTCTCAGACCCTCAGGAAGCACTCCTAGCAGTCTCCTTCCCAGACTGGAAATCCAGTCATTCGCTCCGGAATTCTCTCAGCCTCCAGTTCCTTTTCCGAGAATCTTCCTTGCTCATTCTCCCTTCCTCCTCAGCCAGCTGCTCCCTCTCAGACTAGCTGCTCATTCAACAGCAGGGTCTCTTTTGTTACATTACACTGTGTGACCCTGGACAAGTCACTTAACCCCGGTTGCCTAGCCCTTACTACTCTTTGGCCATGGACCCAATACATAGCATTGATTCTAAGATAGAAGGTCAAGGTTATTGCAAAATAAAAGAAGATGCCTTAATAGCACTGTTTTTAGCAGATCATTAAATTGTGCCTAAATAAGGTAAACCAAACACACATTTATACAGAGAATGATATGACAATTCAGAACAGAAGATACTCAAGCAAACAGCACGCCAGAGAAAAAACCGAGAAAAGGTCTATGCACACCTCCCCTGTACAGATATGGGATCCATTCTCCCACAGGTCACCAGCACACGATTGGGGAATGACAGGTATATAGAACAAGTATAACTTGGACACATGTGGAGGGAACACACATGAGGGCTCTGTGTGTCCAGAGCATATGGGTGATTCATTTCCCTTAGGATCTCAGCACCCTCATACTGGGGAGATCCTGCAGTGATGCCACCTGCTTTATGTCAGATCTCACTTTTGGGTGCTCTCTGTTGGCCACTGGCTCCTCAACTTCTCTTTAGGGCGACCTGTTAGTCTTTGCTGCCAGGCGCCATTGTTGTATTTACTTCATTTTTGAAGAGGTCCTGCATCTCATGGGGTGATGTCTTGACTTAGTTGAATTGGATTTAAGTGAGGCAGAGTTTTGCACAAAGTTGTCAGCCTTACTGTCTCTTCCAAGTCCAATGGCAGGACAGGAAATGGGATGCCTGGTGATAGCCCAGAAAGCACCTTGGCTTCTCTGATGTCTGACCAAGCCCAAGTGCTCCATGGTGCCTGCTTCAGCTGCCTTCAGGACCATTGGAACAACTTGTTCTCATCTTCCCATTCCTCCAGGGAAAGCTGTAATCTGCTTGGGGCAGACATTCCTCTAGTCCAGCAGTGGGTTTGGGAGCTGTCCGTTATCCTCAACCTGGTTTAGCCCCTCTGGGGACAGGGTTTTACTAAGGCCACTGCACATGCTTCAGCTTCTTGGTGAGAGTTGGGTGAAAGAGGGACATCACAAGTGGATGAACAATCCTGAAAGGTCTCCAGAGGAACACCCCATGTCCCCACAAAACTAAAGAGTCTCCCCCACACCAGGGCAGGCTGATGGTCTCTGTTTATATTGGAGGCACCCCTGAACAGAGAACCAAGCAAACGCAGGAGAATGCCCCAAATTGTGATAACATTTCTTCTTTTGACTGCTTTTCTCGAGGTCCTTGGGTCCTGATAATAGTCTGAAGTAGAGTTCTAAATTTCCAAATGGGATGGTTTCAACCCTACCTTTATACTTTATACCTTAAAACCCTATTAAGTCCTGTGAGGCTGTATCCCCTAAAATCATTTTAGGGGTTTCCATCAAACCCCCTCCCCATACCTAAAAAACCCCAATCATAACAGCTAAAATCTAAATCATGAGGAGGTTGGTGCCATGGGTTTCACTTCAATCCCAAACTCCACCAGAATGTTTCACCTACAGTCCTGGAAACTTTGCTTAAGTCAGGTACTAGCAGTATAACCTGGCCAAACCACTTAACTTCTGTCAGCCTCAGTTTCCTTATCTGTAAAACCAAGTTAATAAAAGAACCTACTTCACAGAGTTGTAAAGACTAAATGAGATAATATATAAGTACTTTGCATAATTTAAAGTGCTATATAAATGCCATAGTAATAATAATATGTAATATTATATAGCTATGGAATACAATGCTCATGTTCTATAATTATGTGTATATACATATATTACATATACATAAATAATTATGTTATATAAAATAGAAAACGATATAATAGGAAACATAGTAATATAATCATGATAACAAATAATTATTAGAAATAAAGCTAGTTCATGAAACTGGCAATGTCCATATTCTTACTGTCATTTTGCACATTAATATTCACAATGAAATCATTTCATCTTTTTGCTTTATATTCTAGCTAGTCCAAATCTATGGTTTCCCTATAAAAGTAATTATTTTTTTATTTAAACATTTTAAAAAATCTTTACCTTCTGTCTTAGAATTGATACTAAGTATTGGTTCCAAGGTAGAAGAGGAACAAGGGCTAGGCAATGGGGGTTAAGTGACTTGCCCAGGGTCATGCATCTAGGAAATGTCTGAGCTCAGATTTGAACCAAGGATATCCCATCTCTAGGACTGGCTCTCAATCCCCTGAGCCACCCAGCTGCTCTGTTATTATTATTATTATTATTATTGTTTTTTTTTTTAAATTTTATAGTATTTTATTTGATCATTTCCATGCATTATTTATTAAAGACAAAGATCATTTTCTTTTCCTCCCTCCCACCCCCTGTAGCCGACACGTGATTCCACTGGGTATCACATGTGTTCTTGATTCGAACCCATTGCCATGTTGTTAATATTTGCATTAGAGTGTTCGTTTAGAGTCTCTCCTCTGTCATGTCCCCTCAGCCACTGTAGTCAGGCAGTTGCTTTTCATCGGTGTTTCTACTCCCACAGTTTATCCTCTGCTTATGCATAGTGTTTTTTCTCCTAGATCCCTGCAAATTGTTCAGGGACATTACACCGCCACTAATGGAGAAGTCCATTACGTTCGATTATACCACAGTGTATTAGTCTCTGTGAACAATGTTCTCCTGGTTCTGCTCCTCTCGCTCTGCATCACTTCCTGGAGGTTGTTCCAGTCTCCATGGAACTCCTCCACTTTATTATTCCTTTTTGCACAATAGTATTCCATCACCAAAATATACCACAATTTGTTCAGCCATTCCCCAATTGATGGGCATCCCCTCATTTTCCAATTTTTGGCCACCACAAAGAGCGCAGCTATGAATATTCTTGTACATGTCTTTGGGGTACAGACCCAGCAGTGCTATGGCTGGGTCAAAGGGTAGACATTCTTTTATTGCCCTTTGGGCATAGTTCCAAATTGCCCTCCAGAATGGCTGGATCAGTTCACAACTCCACCAGCAATGAATTAATGTCCCTACTTTGCCACATCCCCTCCAGCATTCATTACTTTTCATAGCTGTCATATTAGCCAATCTGCTAGGTGTGAGGTGATACCTCAGAGTTGTTTTGATTTGCATCTCTCTGATTATAAGAGATGTAGAACACTTCTTCATGTGCTTATTAATAGTTTTGATTTCTTTATCTGAGAACTGCCTATCCATGTCCCTTGCCCATTTATCAATTGGAGAATGGCTTGATTTTTTGTACAATTGATTTAGCTCTTTATAAATTTGAGTAATTAAACCTTTGTCAGAGGTTTTTATGAAGATTTTTTCCCAATTTGTTGTTTTCCTTCTGATTTTAGTTACATTGGTTTTGTTTGTACAAAAGCCTTTTAATTTGATGTAGTCGAAATTATTTATTTTACATTTTGTGATTCTTTCTATGTCTTGCTTGGTTTTAAAGTCTTTCCCCTCCCAAAGGTCTGACATGTATACTATTCTGTGTTTACCCAATTTATTTATGGTTTCCTTCTTTATGTTTAAGTCACTCACCCATTTTGAATTTATCTTGGTGTATGGTGTGAGGTGTTGATCTATTCCTAGTCTCTCCCACACTGTCTTCCAATTTTCCCAGCAGTTTTTGTCAAATAGTGGATTTTTGTCCCAAGACCTGGGATCTTTGGGTTTATCGTATAGTGTCTGGCTGAGGTCACTTGCCCCCAGTCTATTCCACTGATCCTCCTTTTTGTCTCTTAGCCAGTACCAAAGTGTTTTGATGACTGCTGCTTTGTAATATAGTTTGAGGTCTGGGACTGCAAGGCCCCCCTCATTTGTGTTTTTTTTTTCATTATTTCCCTGGATATCCTTGATCTTTTGTTATTCCAAATGAACTTTGTTATGGTTTTTTCCAAATCAGTAAAGAAATATTTTGGGAGTTCCATGGGTATGGCACTAAATAGATAAATAAGTTTGGGTAGGATGGTCATTTTTATTATATTGGCTCATCCTAACCATGAGCAGTTAATGTTTTTCCAATTCCTCAAGTCTAGTTTTAGTTGTGTGGCGAGTGTTTTGTAGTTGTGTTCATATAGTTCCTGTGTTTGTCTTGGGAGGTAGATTCCTAGGTATTTTATTTTGTCTAAGGTGATTTTGAATGGGATTTCTCTTTCTATTTTTTGCTGCTGAGCTATATTGGAGATATATAGAAAAGCTGATGGCTTATGTGGGTTTATTTTGTATCCTGCAACTTTGCTAAAGTTGTTGATTATTTCAATTAGCTTTTTGGTTGAATCTCTAGGATTCTTTAAGTAGACCATCATGTCATCTGCAAAGAGTGATAACTTGGTCTCCTCCTTGCCTATTTTGATGCCTTCAATTTCTTTTTCTTCTCTAATTGCTACTGCTAGTGTTTCTAGTACAATGTCAAATAGTAGAGGTGATAATGGGCATCCTTGTTTCACTCCTGATCTTATTGGGAATGCATCTAGTTTATCCCCATTGCAAATGATATTAGCTGATGGTTTTAGATATATACTGTTTATTATTTTTAGGAATGACCCTTCTATTCCTATGCTTTCTAGTGTTTTTAATAGGAATGGGTGTTGTATTTTATCAAAGGCTTTTTCTGCGTCTATTGAGATAATCATGTGGTTCTTGTTGATTTGCTTGTTGATGTGGTCAATTATGTGGATGGTTTTCCTAATGTTGAACCAGCCCTGCAACCCTGGTATAAATCCTACTTGATCATGGTGGATGACCCTTCTGATCACTTGCTGGAGTCTTTTTGCTAGTATCCTATTTAAGATTTTTGCATCTATATTCATTAGGGAGATTGGTCTATAGTTTTCTTTCTCTGTTTTTGACCTGCCTGGTTTTGGAATCAGTACCATGTTTGTGTCATAAAAGGAGTTTGGTAGAACTCCCTCTTTGCTTATTATGTCAAATAGTTTGTATAGTATTGGGATTAACTGTTCTCTGAATGTTTGATAGAATTCACTGTTGAATCCATCAGGCCCTGGGGATTTTTTCTTAGGAAGTTCTTTGATGGCCTGTTGGATTTCATTTTCTGATATGGGATTATTTAAGAATTCTATTTCCTCTTCTGTTAGTCTAGGCAGTTTGTATTTTTGTATATATTCATCCATATCACTTAAATTGGTATATTTATTGCCATATAATTGGGCAAAGTAATTTTTAATAATTGCCTTAATTTCCTCTTCATTGGAGGTGATGTCCCCCTTTTCATCTTTGATGCTGTTAATTTACTTTTCTTCCTTCCTTTTTTTAATTAGATTGACCAGTACTTTGCCTATTTTTTTGTTTTTTCAAAGTACCAGATTCTTGTCTTATTTATTAAATCAATAGTTCTATCACTTTCAATTTTATTAATTTCTCCCTTAATTTTTAGGATTTCAAGTTTGGTTTTCTGCTGGGGGTTTTTAATTTGGTCACTTTTGAGTTTTTTTATTTGCATTTCCAATTGATTGATCTCTACTCTCCCTAGTTTGTTAATATATGCACTCAGGGATATGAATTTACCCCTGATTACCGCTTTGGCTGCATCCCAAAAGGTTTGAAAGGATGTCTCGCCATTGTCATTTTCCTCGATGAAATTATTAATTGTTTCTATGATTTTTTCTCTAACTAAACGATTTTGGAGTATCATATTGTTTAGTTTCCAATTAGTTTTTGATTTGGTTTTCCATGTACCATTACTGATCATTATTTTTATTGCCTTGTGGTCTGAAAAGGCTGCATTTATTATTTCTGCTTTTCTGCATTTGTGTGCTATGTTTCTGTGACCTAATGTATGGTCAATCTTTGTGAATGTGCCATGTGGTGCTGAGAAGAAGGTGTATTCCTTTTTATCCCTATTTATTTTTCTCCATATGTCTATTAATTCTAATTTTTCTAAGATTTCATTCACTTCTTTTGCCTCTTTCTTATTTATTTTTTGATTTGATTTATCTAAATTTGATAGTGGTTGGTTCAAGTCTCCCACTAATATGGTTTTACTGTCTATTTCTTCCTTCAATTCTCCTAGTTTCTCCATTAGAAATTTGGGTGCTATATTATTTGGTGCATATATGTTGATTAGTGATATTTCCTCATTATCTAAAGTCCCTTTTAACAAAATATAATTACCTTCCCTATCCCTTTTGATCAGGTCTATTTTTGCTTTGGCTTTGTCAGATGTCATGATTGGAATTCCTGCCTTCTTTCTGTCAGTTGAGGCCTGGAAGGTCTTACTCCATCCTTTAATTCTGACCTTGTGGGCGTCTACCCGCCTCATGTGTGTTTCTTGGAGACAACATATGGTAGGGTTTTGGATTCTAATCCATTCTTCTATTTGTCTACGTTTTATGGGTGAGTTCATCCCATTCATGTTCAATGTTATGACTGTCACTTGTGGACTCCCTGGCATTTTGATATCCTTCCCTAATTCTAACCTTTCTTCTTCAGCTCTACCTTTTAGTCCAGTGATTTACTTTAAATCAGTCCCCCTTGTATTTCCCTTTCTACCCCCCTCCCTTCTTATTCCCTCCCTTATTTTCCCCTGTAGTCTTTTTAAAAATTCCCCCCCACTCTCTCCCTCCCTTGTACTGCTTCCCTCCCCACCAGTCTGTTTTTTACCCTTCTAGTCCCCTATAGGGCGCAAATCTATTCTCTTCTGCAATGGATTGGATTGTTCTTCCCTCTTTGGGTCAGTTTCAAAGTACATAAGAGTTGAGTATTTCCTATCTCCAACCTCTTTACCCTTCCAGTGTATCGATGTTCTCCCCCCTCCCGCCATGAGCTTCTTTGTGAC
The DNA here is from genome assembly GCF_027887165.1 of Monodelphis domestica. NCBI lineage: Eukaryota > Metazoa > Chordata > Mammalia > Didelphimorphia > Didelphidae > Monodelphis > Monodelphis domestica. The sequence goes on along the minus strand of NC_077231.1, from coordinate 71,817,913 downwards.
ATATAAATTTACCCCCATTTGTTTCTTTTCCCATTTCTTTTAGTCATAACCTATTTTCTTTTTTAGCTTTAGTCATGTATATATATATATATATATATATACACATACACATGTATATGCTGTTATGCATGCATATATCTATATACCTATTTATGTCTTGTCCTTTCATCCTATACAGTTTGTCACTGTTCCCTCTGAGTGTAGTTCTTCTAGCTGCTTAGGTGATAGCAACAGTTTTTAAGAGTTGCCAATGACCTCTTTTCTTATAGGGATACATATCATTTTAACTTATTGAGTCTCTTAAAAAAAACCTTTTTTGTTTTCCCCCTCTTTTTTAATTACCTTTTGATGATTCTCTTGAGTTCTGTGCTTGGACTTCAAATTTTCTGTTCAGGTCTGGTCTTTTATTCATGAATGCTTGGGACTCTTCTGTTGTGTTAAATGACCATACTTTCCCCTGTAAGAATATAGTCAGTTTTGATGGGTATTTTATTCTTGGCTGTAGGCCTAGTTCCCTTGCTTTCCGGAATATCATATTCCATGCTTTTCGGTCCTTCAGTGTGGATGCAGACAGATCCTGTGTTATCCTCACCATGTTTCCATGGTATCTGAATGGTTTCTTCTTGGCAGCTTGTAATACCTGTTCTTTCATCTGATTGTTTTTGAATTTGGCTATAACATTTCTTGGTGTTGTCAGTTGGGGATTAAATACAGGGGGTGATCTGTGGATTCTTTCAATCTCCACTTTCCCCTCTTGTTCTAGGATTTCGGGACAGTTTTCCTGGATAATTTCCTCTAGTATTATGTCCAGGCTTTTTCTTTTGTCATGATATTCTGGTAGTCCAATTATTCTTAAATTGTCTCTTCTTGAATGATTTTCTAAATCGTCTGTTTTGTGAAAGAGATGCTTCACATTTTCCTCAATTTTTTCATTCTTTTTGTTTTGTTTTATAGTGTCCTGCTGCCTTGTGAGATCACTTGATTCTAGTTGTTTTACTCTGGTTCTTAAAGATTCGATTTCATCTTTGGCTTTTTGGTCATCTTTTTCCTTCTGGTCTGAGTTTCTTTGAAGATCGTCTTTCATCCTCTTTATCTCGTCTTTCATTTTCTTTGCCTCATCTTTCATCTCCTTTGCTTCATTTTCCAGCTGGATGATTTTGGCTTTCAGGACACTATTTTCTTGTTTTAGTTCAAGTGCCTCTATTTCCAGATGACTTATCTTAATTTTTAAGTTCTTTTCCCAATTGTCTTCAGCCTCTCTTAGTTGTGTTTTGAGGTCTTCCACAGCCTGTATCCAATTCGCTGGGATTTCTGGTTTATTGTTTGCTGATCTCTCCCCCTCTGTTCCATTTGGTGAGTAGTAGCTGTCTATTGTAGTTTATTTCTTCTGTTTCTGTTGTTTGTTCAAATTCACCCCTTCTTCCCTCCCCGTATTTGTCTGTGCTCTTGTTCCTCTCATTTTTTTTTTTGTTTTTTAGGGACTTCTATCAGTCTCCCCTCTTGGAGCTTTAACAGAGGATCTCTTGGTGTAATCTCTGAGGGAGGGTTGTTGGGGGTTTGAGCTTTCCTGTCCTCTGGAGGCTTTTGATTGGCTTAAAGTCCAGCAGTCAATGAGGATGGATGGGGAGCCTGGGCTTCCCTGTGTTCTGGAGACTTTTGATGGGATTGAGTTCAGCTTAGTTAGGCTGGGTTTACTCTGAGTTTTAAACTTCCTGGACAGCTGGAGCAGATATGGAGGATCTCTAAAGCTTTGGCCAGGCTGCCAGGTCTATGCTCCTTCTAGGCTGCCATCTTGACTTTGCCTCTAGGTTTCTGTTTTTTCAGAAGACCCAGCTCCCTAAGGGGGGAGGGGTTGTGGCTTGCCTGGACTCTGATGGCTCCTGATGGGATTAGGTTCAGGTTGTGTGGGCCTAATGATCCCGGAGCCAAAAAAAAAAAGGAAGAAAAAGAAAAGCAGCAACCTCTTCTTCCACAGTCTGTGTTGAATGTCCGGAAACTGGCCCGGGTTACTTTCAAGGTAAGCTCTTCGGAGCAACCGCTTTGCCAGCCCTGAGTTTTCTGTCCTTTCAGTAGCTCTGAGGGCTCCTGATGGGATTGGGTTCATCTGGTGCCCTAAAGCTGGTGCCCTTGAGACTCAGATGGAAGGACCCAGCCAGGGGGCCACAGGCTTCCCCCTTCTCTCTATGTTTCCCTGCCGTCTGTGTTGGGCGCCCCGGAGACTGGCTCAGGCTGCTTTCAAGGTGAGTCCTTAGAGCCCTGAGGTTCCTGCTGCTGCTGTGGGCTCAGCACTGTGGGTTGGGGGGGATGGGTCCTGGGACCTTCTTTCTGTCTACCCCTTAGATCCGAGTGATCTAGGGTTCTGGCTTTTGGGGGGCCGTACCTTTTGATCCAGGTCCAGGAGGAGGTTTCCCTAGGTCTATCCTGTTGTTCAGCTTGAATTTCGGTGGCCTAGGAGCACTCTGTTTGCGATCGGTAAGTAAGGGTTTCTGAGGTCTGAACTTTCGCTGCTTCTACACTGCCATCTTGACTGGAAGTCAATCTCCCTGTTATTATTATTTTTAAAGGGTTAATCAAGGAGAATTTGTCCCTGGAAAATATTCTGAAGTGTTCTGGTAGGTCCTGGAAGGTCTATAAAAAAAAGATAGGCTTATGTGAGATCATAAAAGAATGTTAAAGCAAATGATGACAGTATTCTGGGATAGAAAAACCCACCATTTGTATGCAGTTCTCATCTTTGACTTGCTGTTCTACTATCTGAAGACCTGGTGCCCAAATGTTTCATGCTTATTCAGCAATAAGAGGTTGTGAAACAAAAAATGAGTCCAGAAAAAAAAGACCAATACAACTGAGTCTTGGTGAGTAAAGGAAGGAAGACAAATGACTTGAGATTGCAGGGTGATGACACTCCCCAGTGTTACTCAACAGTAAGATCTGACAAACACCATTAGAAAAAGGAAACATTTTGGCAGAGTCAGCCACCCCCAACATCCCTCCTCAAAACCCAGTTAAGAAATCCCCACTGATAGATGAGTTATTTCCTCTTTTTGCCCCATGAGTATAATGAGAAAAGAATGGGCCCTCAAGCTAAAATATTAATATTAAGAAACACTGGCATGGATAATATGGGGAATAGCACAAAGAGATACAAAAAGGCCAAGAAATATGTAGGACTTTTAGATGCCCTATATTTAGTCTTTGGGTACTCTTTATAAATATATTATATTATATTATATTATATTATATTATATTATATTATATTATATTATATTATATTATATTATATTATATTATATATTTAAGCCAACTTTTAAAAAAGTGATGAATTCATAATTCTTCTCTCTCTCTTTGGCATCCTCTTCTGTCTCCATGTGCTTCTGGTGTGTTCCAGTGTCTTTCCTCCTCTTACCCATTTCTCCAGTAAAACCAGAACATGAGAATAGCACCTTCCTAGATCCCCTGGAATTCATCCTAGTTACCATCCATGCCCTTTTTTTCATTTGTTTATATGATAAGCATTTATTAAGTGCTTACCATTTGCAGAGCAGAGAAGATACAAAGACAAAACAGTCATAGGATCAGAGATTTAGACCCAGAAAGGACCCCAGAGGCCATCTATCCCAATTGTCTCATTTTACAGTTGAAGAAACTGAGAGCCAGTGAGGTTAAGTGATTTGATTAGACAAGGTCACACAGGCAGAAAAGGGGGATTTGGGAGTTTAAGCCCTGCAGGATCTCTGATTCCTGAGCCATTGAGATTTCCATTGCTACTAAATGCCTCCTTAGCTGAAGAATGTAGGGATGTTTGGTCTAGAAAAGAGAGGGGAATACGTAACAGATATTTATATTCTATCAGCAGGAAAGAAAATGTCCACAGATAAATAAGTAAAATGAGTTGATGGAGACAAGTTCAGATAGAGAAGTAGTAGATGGTAGGTAGATAAAAGATAGGTAGGTCGATAGACAGATAGACAAGCAGATAGCTAGGATATCGATAGGTAGGTAGATTGGAGGTAAGTAGGTGGAAAGTCAATAAACAAGTTAGGGAACTTGGATGACTTCCAGAGATATTAGAGGACAGAAGAGCCTGGTATGCTATGGTTCATGGAGTCACAAAGAATTGGAAACAATTGAATGACTGAATAATAGCAATGCCACTATGGAACAGGCACTAGACTAAACTCTGGGGGTACAAAGAAAAGTAAAAGTTATTCCCTGTTCTCAAGAAGCTCACAGTCTAATGGGAGAGATAACATGCAAACGAGTATGTACAAACAAGCTCTAGACAGGATAAATTGGAAATAATCAATAATGAGAGAGGGTACTAGAATTCAGGCAATTCAGCAAAAGTTTCCTGTAGAAGATGGGACTTGGAAGGAAGCTAGGGAAGCCATTAGGTAGAGATGAGGGAGTAGAGCATCCCAGATGTGTGTGTGTGTGTGTGGGTGGGGGCAGTCAGAGAAAATGTCCAGAGAAAGGAATGTTTTGTGAGAAGAACAAGAAGAAGGACAATATCACTCAATGAAACAGCACCTAGGATTATGGTGGGGTGGTGGTGATAGAAGGGATTAAAAAAAAACTGGAAATGTAGGGGGTGTGGCAAGTTCTGAAGAACTTTAAAGGCTAAGCAGATTTTATAATTGATCCTTGAGTCAATAGAGTCACTGGAATTTACTGGGTAGGGGGTTAACTAGTTCAGAAATTTGCTATGGGAAGATCACTTTGATAACTGATTGGGGGACATGGGGAGAGACTTGTGGTGAGAGAATAAGCAGTCTAGGTGTTAAGTGAGTTAAGACCAGGGTTGTGGCAACTTCAGAGTAGAGTAGGGGGTGTATAGGAGAGGTGTTATTTTTTTTAATTATTATTTTTTTAAATAAACCCTTACCTTCCATCTTGGAGCCAGTACTGTGTATTGGTTCCAAGGCAGAAGAGTGGCAAGGGCTAGGCAATGGGGGTTAAGTGACTTGCCCAGGGTCACACAGCTGGGAAGTGTCTGAGGCCAGATTTGAACCTAGGACCTTCTGTCTCTATGCTTGGCTCTCAATCCACTGAGCTACCCAGCTGCCCCCATAGGAGAGATATTATAAAGGTAAAAGTGGCAGGCCTTGGCAAGAGATTAGCTATTGGGGGAAACAGTAAGAGTTGAGACTGACACCTTGGTTTTCAGTCTATGTGACTGGGAAGATTACCCTCAACAGTAATAGGGAAGTAAGGAAGAGGCAGAAGTTTTGGGGGAAATACAATGAAAACAGCAAAGGATAGGTTGAATTCAAGATGTCCAGTGGACAGTTGGGATGAGACTGGAGATTGGCAAAGACGTTAGGACTAGATAAGTAGTTCTGACAATCATCAACATAGAGATGATCATGAAATTCATGGGAGCTGACAAGATCCCCAAATGAAATAGGAGTGAAGAAAAGTGCCCAATGGGATACCAGACTTGTCTCCCTGGACTTGGGAGGTCAGCAGGTCTAACCCTCTTATTTTTCAATGAGGAAAATGAAGGTCACAGAAGTTGACTTGTTTGAAGGAGGGACCTACGCTTCCTTATCTATAAAATGAGAGGGTTGGGGTTGGGTTAGCTGAATTTCTCAATGGTAAGGACTGTTTCACTTTGGTCTTTGTATCCCCAGTGCCATGCACAGTGCTTGGCACATAACAACAGGTGCTTAAAGAATTCTTCTTAATTGACTGATTTTAAGAATTAAGAATTAAGAATAAGAATTGTAGAGGGGTAGATTCTCTGGCCAACTATGCCAAATGTAAGGGGGCAGATCAATTCTGTGCCAGTTATGCCAATTATAGGGTAGCATACCCTCTGAGAGAATACTGAGATACCAAAGAAATAGGGACCCATGCCAGCTTGGTTATTAATAGGTTTTATTAGGATTCATTAGGTTAATTGGGAAACTTTTTCATGAGAGGCAGTCCTTTGCAGCAGCAGGTCAAAGTAGCAGGGTAGATCTCCACATCAACTCCAGGCCAAGTCAGATATTACATAGAAACAGAAGAAAGAAGGCATAAATTTGGTGATGTGCAAGTTTTCCTAAGGCATAGTTGGAGATTCTTTTACTGTTTACTTTTACTAATGGTAGTTTACATTTTCTGCGGAGTCATAAGCCATGGTCTCACTCTGGCTACCATTGTACATCCTTCCATCCCTCAATCTATGAACCTATAATGGCAATAAACAGACAAATAAATGAAAAAGATCAAAAGCTTGATGCATTATGGAAATGTTAGGGTGATGGGGACCATTTATTGTCATTTCTGTTTTGGTGCTGGCACAGAGATTAGATTAGTTGTCCTTTTGCCTAGGTTTAAAAATAACTCTCCTTATTCATAAGAATATTTGGGTACTGCCCTATGTAGTAGTATAACCCTGAAATCTTTGCTCCTTGGGAAGCTAAGACGGATGGGTCACTTGCATGTGCGGCTTCTGAACTTCATCATATTAAGTCGATTAGGTGTCAGTGTACTAAGTCTGGCCTCAAGAAGATGAGCCTCTCGAATTGGTGAAGGGGGACCAGGATGTCTAAGTACCCCAGTGCAGAAATGGAGCAATTCAAAGCTTCACTGCTCCTCTGTGGAGGGATCAGGCTCATGAGCAGCTGTTGCATTTCCAACCTGGGCAAGATGGGTAGACTCAGGCTTAAAGAATGAACAAACAAAAAAAACCCACGAGTATTTGAATACAAAGATCAGAAAACTTCTTGCCAGTGTGACAAAGCAGATTTCCTTTAAGTGACAGAAGAACCTCTGGGCAGGAAGCAACTAAATCCTTATGTAGTAGGCAGGATTAAACCAGTCCTCTGCCTTTGTTGATTATTTATGCAGCTTAACCTGATTTTTTGTGTGTTTGAAGCACAGAGGCAAACAATTCTTTGTGTTGGAAGGCACCACTGACACTGGATTGATACTAACTTTCTTATATGCCATGGACTGGCTGTTAGAACTGGGGTCAGAAGGAAGAGAAATTGTGCATGTAGTGAGGCTCTCATTGGCACTAACTTCCCCTTTCTGCATTCTTTTTCAGTTTCTCTTCCCTCCAACCCCAACTCCCCACCTCCAGGTGCCCAGTGTTCTCCTGCTGCCCTAGATCTCTCTGGGGCAAAGAGGAAAATGTTCTTTTAACGAATTCATAGTGAGATGAGGGTGATTTAAATGCTATCTTATTCAAGGGCTTCTGAATTTATAATGGAAACTTTCAAAAGGGGAAATTTTGAAACTCTCTGGAACGTTTATATGAACAGATGCAGAGTGAATGAAAGAACCATGGACCAATATACACACTACCAATTATAGTATAACGACAAACAACTTCGAAAGACCTAAGAATTCTGATTAATGCAATGATCAACCATTCTTCTCTGAGTTCTATTCCTGACTGTGGGCTTTATCTACCTTGCCACAGCTGTCATCATGCCCTGAGAGCTTACTTGTTGCCTAGACTTCTCACCCTGGAACTTCACTCTACCCCTCAGAGATTCCACTTTAAGGAGGATATTCAGGCTAGTCATGCTTCTAGACTCCACTCCTATTACTCTGGAATTTCTCTACTATGTTCTCTACCCTAGATCTCTCTCTGATCCCCATTCCACCACATTTCAGCTTCTTTTTTATGTGCTAACTTCTCTCATTAGAATGGAAGCTCCTAGAGGGCAGGGACTGCTTATATGTTTGCAGTCTTTTCTGATTGTATTTGAGCCTCTAGAACTTATTGTGCCTGACACTTCATAAAACACTTAATGTTTGTTGACTTGACTAACCAAGACTCCAAAGGATCTTTGATGAAGAATACCACTTTTTTAAACATGGCAAATGTGGGAATTTGTTTGTCTTGGCTATGTATATTTATCCCTAGAGTTTTGTCTTTTTTCTTTTTCAGTAGAGGTAGGGTGGTGAAGTGGGAAAGGAAGAAATAACTTTGTTTCTTGAAAAAAGATAATATTTACTATAAAAATAGGATAATACTTGAGACAAAAGAATGACTTTCAAAGAATGGATGGTGAAGACCCTATGGGGACATACCTTGCAAAGTTCAGGGAAGTGCTGATGTTTAACTTGGGGTAGAGAAGACTGAGGGTAGGGGCAGGGGAATGAAAGTACTCTTCATGTATTCACAACCAGTATTTGAAGGGCTATCCTACAGAAGAAGGATTGGATTTGTCCTATTTTCTCTCAGAAGGCAGAATTAAGAGCAAAGGGGAGAAGTTTCAGAGATTCAGATTTAGGATCAATGAAAGGAAAAGTCTCCAAACAGTAAGGATTTCCCATAAGAAAAATGGGCTTCCCTTTGTTGGAAGACTTCACACAGAGCTTGGATGAGCAATGTGACCAACCCAAGAATCCAAGACTCTTGCTAAATGCTGGGGAAATAAAGATAAATGGCATCAACAACTAAAAAATAATTAAAAAAACAGTGCCTGGTCTCAAAGGGTTTATGTTCTACTTGGTGGTGATGATTGTGGTGGTAGTGTTTTGTGTATGTGAAATAAGCAAATAGATAATTTAAGAAAGAGGGTCAAAAAGCCAATAACTTGGAGAACATGAAAGAGTTCCTTCGTATGAGTTGAATTTTGAAAGAAACTAGTGATTATTAGAGGTATAGAGGTAAGGTGTGATTATATTCCAAGCATGTAGGGCAGCCAGCGATATGGATTTTGGATAAGCAATTTTATAAAGTCATCCCTGAAGCATCAACACACAGACATACAAACAAGTCCAAACCGCACAACAACCACCTTATTTCCAGGTCTCATGACTCACCAGGCTGACATTCCCAACATATCTATATTCTTTGCAGCATGCTTGAAATAGATATGGGGGTAGCAGGAAGTAACTGGGGTCAACAGCTCAGGACCTAAGCTCATAGATATAATTAGCATTAAAATGAACATATTACCAATAATACCATTCCTTCTCTCCTTTTTGGGGTTGACCATCTGTTGGCATATTGTGGGGGGGGGGGATTCTTTGTCAGAAATGGATAGGCTTAGGTGATATCTAAGGTACTCCAACATTGAGATTCTGGAATTCTGTACATTTTAGATTCTAGGAGAGGAGATGAGGGGAGGACATTTTCTTGGGTTTCTGGGAGTGGAGTTTTCTTGCACCTCCAATATATTATGTGGATGGTTACAAATACAAATATACTGTGTGGACAGCTACCTGCCTAAGTGAGTAAAGTGGCACAATGAAAAAAGAGCATCAAATTTGGAGTCTCAAGACTAGAGTTCAAGTCTCCATTGTGTCTCTTTTCTTGTTGCAAGTTGTTATCTTCTCAGAAGCTCAGTTTCCTCATATGTGAAGGAAGGTTAGATTAGATCACCTCTAAGCATCTCAAACTGTAATAAAATAATAGCTAGCACTCCTCCAGTGATTTAAAATGTGCAAAGAACTTCACAATCTATCTACTTTGATCCTCCCAGCAATTCCTTGTAAAGTAGGCAGAATTATATTTTTGTTTTACAGATGGCAAAACAGAGGCTCAAAGATATTAAGTGACTTGGATAGGGTCACACAGCTTTTTAGTATCTGAGTCAGGATTTGAACACAAGTTTCTTGACATCAAGCTGTGCTCTCTATCTAGTACATCATTTGCATGACTTCCTAATTCTTTTCCATGTTAAACTGGTCCTAGGAAGGACACCATTGTGCTTATCTGGGCATACACTGAATTTCAGTCAAGCCTTCTAACTACGTGGTTATCCATTGGAAGCACAAAACATAGGATTAAGTACTGATGGAGACCACCTTTCCTTTGATGAATGTTCTTTCATTAGCCATGGATATAGCTGGGGAAACGAAGCCATCTGGGTACTTCAATTTAATCAATGCAAATGTAGGATTTAAAATGAAAAGCCCACACCTCTAATTACTCAGTGAAGTAACCACAGCTGTGTATAAATATCAGCTTATGCATGATACACCATGTGCTGGTGCCATATTGCTTTCCTGTGAAATTAACATACACCCATGGTGATTCAATGAATCTGAGATGTCCTTCTTGAGGACAACTATGCTGTATATTAAACAAAAGATTATTAAATGTCTGTTTTCTGTGGAGCACTGTTCTAGTCTCTCCAAGCCTACCCCCAACTCAATTCTCCCTATTTTGCTCAGGCTACACTCCAAATGTTTTCTTGCTCAAATCAAGCATACCAGGGTTGCCCAAGGCCTCAGACTCTAGTTCCAACAATTAGGATCATTTCCTCTACCCTCATGACAAGTCTCAAAGATTCTGCTATGGTTCCCAAGCTCCATGTCCCAAGCTCACCAACATTGATGCTTCTACTCCGACTCCTTGAGGGCCCAGGCCCTGAACTCCTTCTCACCACAACTTTCAGGCACTGACTTTTCTTCCTCAGATCACAGACTACAGCCAGGACTCCCAAACCACCAATTGACATACTCCAGCTGGGAGGTTATTTCCTGACAATTCTAATAACTCCTTGTAAGACTGGAAACACCGGTCTCCCCTGCAGCTGTCCCTAAAATGAAGGGGTAAACCTTTTTTGACAATGGACACCCTTCTTTCTTCCTCTCAGTTTAATAGCTTCCCAATTCCTGACAGATATGATATATATATGTGTGTATATGTATAATATAACACAAAATGATACATAATAAATGAGAAGAATAAATTAATCAGTCTCTTTTTACAAGGGTTCAGATCCCCCCCAAATATTTCATTGAGACTTTTTACAATCTTTAAAGTTAGCTGGGCCATCGTATGGAGGGAATGGTCTATCGTAGGTGTTCTTAACTGGGGTCCTTAAACTTTATTTAAAAAATGCACTTGATAATTTCACTATAACTGGTTTTCTTTGTACTTCTCTGAATTTTATTTTATACATGTAAAAACATGATTCTGAGAAGAGGTATCAACAGTCTGCCAAAGAGGTCCACAACACAAAATAGGTTAATATTCCCTGGTCTGCAGAGAGCTCTTTTCTCTTACTTAGGTTATAATTATAGCTAAGAATGGTTTGTATTATTTTCTCTAAAATGTATTATCATAACTTTCACCCATTGACTTGTTCCTGCCACTTTTATGCCTGTGATTATATGATTTTCCTGCAGCTTCTTTTATTAAGATCTTCCTAAGTTCCAGTACCGAGTTAGTCAGCTAATAAACAGTTATTAAAGGCTAGGCACTCTGCTAAGTATTGAGGTTACAAAGAAAAACAAAACACAGTGTCTGTTCTCAAGGAACTCACAATTTAATAGGGGAGACAACTTGCAAACAATTATGTGCAAACGAGATATATATGGGATAAACGGAAAATAACCAACTGAGGGAAGACATTGTATGTGCTACGAGAAAGCAAAAGACAGAAAAAACAAAACAGTTTCAAAAACTGTTCCTGGCCCCAGTGAACTCACAGTTGAATGGGGAGACAACATGCAAAATAAGCAGGAAAAATTGGAAGTAATCTGAGAGGGAAGATGCTAGATTTGTTGTTGGTTGTTGTCCTTTATATCGGAAAGGACCAAAATGACATTCCCGAGGATGCTGTTTGCCTCTTTCGTAAATCAGACCGAAGGGAAGCAGAGCTGCACCAAGTTTTCAGACTCTCTCTCTCTTCCAGAGTCATCCAAGTCCAGTGACAAGACAAACGTTAAGATGACTGATGCTGGCTCAGGATGCAGCGGCTGATCTTGGCTTCTTTGATGCCTAATCAAGCTCTAGGCACTCCAGAATGTCTGCTCCAACCACTTTCATGGTTGTTGGAACTAATTATTCTGATCTGCCCATTCTGCTGAGGGAAGTCTTCAGGGTAGACATATCTATCCAACTCATTGACAGATTGCGTATCTGTTGGTTATCCCCAACATGGTTTAAGTCACTGGCACAGCAGTTTGGAGTGTGGCTACTGTTCATGCTACAGCTTCTTGGAGCCATAGGTGGGAACTGGGGGCAGGTAGACACCAAAGGAGGAAAGCAGTACTGAAAAGGGGTCAGCATGCCCTCATGCCAGAAGTCTTAGTCTTCCCGGAACTCCCCAAACAACTCATTGTAGGACTGGAAGCCCCTGAATCCTCTGAAGTTGTCCCTACAATGAAAAAAATCTTTTGAGAGGGAACACATTAACATTAAGGGGAAAGGAAGCTGGAGAAGGGGGAATGATTAGTGAAAATACTAAGAGGTAGGAGATGGAATATGATGTGCCAGGAATAACAAGGAAGTCAGTGTCACTGAATCATAGAATATATGGAGAGGAGTAAAGTGTGAGAAGATGGGAAATATAAGGGGAGGTGGTGGGTATGAAGGGATTGAAAGACTCAATAAAGATGATCATATCTGGTACTAGAGGTAATAGGGAGCCACTGGAGTTTGTAGAAAAGGATCTGTGTATGTGTGTGTATGTACTATTTATATGTATGTGGTAAGTGATATAGTTAAACTTACTATATCATTTTAATGGCTGAATGGAGGAAGAAATGAAGTGGGGAGAGACTTGAGTCAGAAAATGAAGATAGAGAGGAAAAATCAGATCAGAAATTTGAGGAATGGGGACAGCTGGGTGGCTCAGTGGATTGAGAGCCAGGTCTATAGATGGGAAGTCCTGGGTTCAAATTTGACCTCAGATACTTCCTAGCCGTGTGCCCCTGGGCAAGTCACTTAATCCCCATTCCCTAGCCCTCACCACTCTTTTGCTTTAGAACCAATACACAGTATTGATTCTAAGATGGAAAGTAAGGATTTAAAAAAATTGAGGAACAGCAATATTAAGGGGTTGAGGAAAAAAGAAAACTAGAGAAATGGAAAGATTGGTAAAGTGGGTAGGGGGAGGAGATTATATTCAGGAATAGGGGCTTGATCAATCATTAATCAACCAACAATCATTTTTAAAAGCTCCTGACAAATGCCTACCAGTTCTGTGCTAGTCACTGGGAGTATACTGAGGAAAACAAAAGGGTCTCTGCCCTGACGAAGGTTACATTTTATGGTGTAAGTTTCTGACGTCATGGACCCCTTTGGCAAGCCTTGGGACCCTTTCTCAGAATAATGCTTTTCGTCTACATTCATAAGGGAAGGAAATGCTAAATTTCAGTTCAAGGTTAATTATTTTCATATATATTTTCCCCATCCAAGTACAGGATTTCCTGAAATCCATCTGGGGACACTGTGGCATCTGTAGACTCTAGGTTAAGAACACTTGTTCTACAGTGTCAAAAACTGAGGGAAGATCAGGAGGAATGAAAAAGATAATTGAATGGAGAACAAAAATGTCATTGGTGTTCTTTGAGCAACCAATTTCATTAGAGCGGTAGAGAGAGAAACCAGGTGCAGGATGGCTCAGTGTGAGAAGGTATGGATAATGAGAAAATGGAGGCATGAAGTGTAGACGTTTTGGTTATAAAGATGTGCAGTGAAGAAAGGGAAGAGAGAGGTGGGAATGGCCATCTATTATTAATGAAAAAAAATTGGGGGGTGGGAGTAAGTCTATCTGTAGGTGCACAAAAAAAAGCAAGTAGGAAGAAACTGAAGATGCTTGAGCTAGATGGAATGATGTCTAAAAGGGTATAGGACCATTAATACAGATAGAGGAAGAAATCACATGCAAAAAATGCCATTCTGAATTTGACTAATTAGGAAGGACTCTTCCTTACAGAAATGATGGAAACATAGAAATGACTGTTCCATGCATGGATTCATGATAGAAAAAATTTAAAAACCTTATATGTACCCTGAAATTTTAGAGAATTGATCTCAAAAGTTTTGGAGGAAGGACCTGAAATGAATGTGGATCCAGAAGTCAGGGGTAACTAGGGAACACAGTGGATAGGGTACCAGGCCTGGAGTTGGGAAGAACTGGGTTCAACTTTGGCCTCAGATACTTCCTAATTATGTGACTCTGTCAAGTCACTTAACTCTGTTTGCCTAGCCCTTGCCCTTCTGTCTTAGAGTTGTTTTTAAGACAGAAAGTAAAGGTTTCAATTTTTTAAAAAGAAATTCGATGAAGAAAATCATCCTAGCAGTGGGGTAAAAATCTTATGAATGGAATTCTGAAAACACAAACAGAAATAACTCATAGATGAAGAAAAGAATGAGTTGCCATCAACTTGGTCTGAGAAAAGACTCATGTAGAAGAAAGAAGAAAGGGCTGGTAGGGATTGTGACTTCATTGTTATAGAGAATTTTCTCTGCTGATGAAGGTCACTACCTTCTTGGAAACTTTTAATCTTAGAAAGCTGCCTGGAGAGCATTGATAATAATTATAGCTATTATTTATATGGTGCCAAGTATATCAGGCACTGTGCCAAGCACATCACAATTGTCTCATTTGATCCTCACAATAAACCCAGAAGAAAGTACTGCTTTTATCTCCATTTTACAATTGAAGAAACTGGGGCAAATAGGTTTTTAGTGATTTGCCCAGGGTTATTCACGGAAGAGATAGAAATAGAAATGAGTTTAAGTGAAGCTGAAGTTGGTTTTGCAGAGGCTAGCACGGGCACATGCTAGGAACTCTAGAGAAAGGATTCTGGAATGTGGTGAGAGAGGAAGAAGAGGCTTTTAAGGTGCAATGGTCAACTGCACTCTTTTCCTGTCATGAAGCCTGAGAGGAAGGAGCTGCTTCTCACTGCTGAGCCTGTCTAACCCAGCCTGTTGGTGAGAGAAGGGAAATCTTTTGAATTCCTTTGGGAGTACCTTTTATCACAGAAGAAACACACTTAAAGAAGATCTTTAAACTATCAACCCTGACTAAGAAGAAGCTTTATCCAGACTCCATTGCCCTGTGAGGACTGAGATGTTCATCTCAGACCCAGTCCAGCCAGGGTGAACTCAGTCATCTTGAGTTCATCCTAATCCATCTTGGAAAAACCAATAACATCCATATAAACTGACAAAGGAGGATTTTAGTGTCAGGTAGCATAGAGAGGGTTGGGAATGTTTAGTCAGAAGCAGGGAGCATTAGGGAACATCAAGATCATGAAGACTCCATCTCTCAATGGACTTAGGTGGAAGAGGGAAGTAAGAAATCTTAGAGATTAGGGTATCCTTGTTCCTAAATCCTCCCTCCTTACCCTTTTGTTTAACTAATAAATCTGTTATTGTTACATCAAGAAATTTTGGAAGACTGGTTTGCGCTCTGGTCCTAGTGTGGTAAAGTCAAATCTACCTTACTTCACTAAAGGGGACTGAGGCATCCCTTGGTGGGTAATAGCATCTGCACACCTCAGTTTACACAAATATTTCAGCACTAAGTGTCTGAGCAGGATTTGAACTTCCAGACTTAGAGCTCTATCCTGTGTACCACCTAGAAGTTAAACAACTTGTCTAGTGTCACATGGCCATTATATGTCATGGGACAGGACTTGAATTCAGGTCTTCTTGGTGACAGGGTTGGCTTCCTATCTACTATATTATACTGGGAGAACAAGTGCCAAAGGTGATATGACCCTTAAAGAACAGTGTACTTAAGACGTGCCGTAACTTAGAATAAGCTATATATGATGTTGAATATGAAGGATAACAAAAAGGACTTTAAAAAGCTATGCTAGGATGTTTATTCAAATTGCCATTTTTACTTGATGTTAGTTCTCTTCAGAATAAAAATAAAATTTATTTTAAGACATTTAAAAATGATATTGGGGAATCAACTAGGTGGCTCAGTGGATAGAGAGTCTGTCCTGGGTTCAATCTTACCTCAGATACTTTTCTTCCTTCCTTCCTTCCTTCCTTCCTTCCTTCCTTCCTTCCTTCCTTCCTTCCTTCCTTCCTTCCTTCCTTCCTTCCTTCCTTCCTTCCTTCCTTCCTTCCTTCCTTCCTTCCTTTCTTCCTTTCTTCCTTTCTTCCTTTCTTCCTTTCTTTCTCTTTCTTTCTTTCTTTCTTTCTTTCTTTCTTTCTTTCTTTCTTTCTTTCTTTTTCTTTCTTTCTTTTTCTTTCTTTCTTTCTTTCTTTCTTTCTTTCTTTCTTTCTTTCTTTCTTTCTTTCTTTCTTTCTTTCTTTCTTTCTTTCTTTCTTTCTTTCTTTCTTTCTTTCTTTCTTTCTTTCTTTCTTTCTTTCTTTCTTTCTTTCTTTCTTTCTTTCTTTCTTTCTTTCTTTCTTTCTTTCTTTCTTTCTTTTTCTTCCAAAATGCCTAGTTAGTGCTAACCACTCTTATGACTTAGAATGAATTCTTAGATTTGATTCAAAGATGGAAGATAAGGATTAAAAAACATAGACAAAGACAAGCAAAACTATATTTTTATTGTTGATGATCAAAAAAGGAATAGGACTACTGTTGAGAGTGAATGGGACAATGATAATGGACAGCAGGGAGAATGTCCAACTATTCACCTTTCCTTTCCCTTCTCTTCATTAAACTGAGAAAGACAGAACAAAAAAGGTTAACAGAGAGTGGGAATACAAAAAAAACTGTAATTGAGAGGACCATATATTCACTTTCAATGAATTCACATCATGAGATCCTATTGATTGACAGATGTAATTGCTCTGATTGCTTTGTGATCTTAGAAAGATTGTAGAGAATAGGAGTGAGATCAGTAATGATACAGGATGATAATAAGTTGGGTTATGGAGCCACCTCAAACTTGCTAAAGAGGACCCACTGTTAAATTTTCAGTGTGAGCATTTGCACCTGAAAAATTGACAAATACTAGAAACCAGGGCTTGATTTATTGCTTTGTTAATTGTCTAGACTTAAAAAAGTGAAAGAGAAAATGTGAATAATAAAAGTGGGAATTTAAAATTATTGCTGCATATATATTTGGGGAAGAGGGAGGAGGGAGAGCTAGAACACATCTAAGTTTGTCCTAAACATGGGTACACAGAAGCCATAAGCCTCTTAAGTTTTAGTAAATGTTTGTTGGCTGCTTCCCAAGGCATCCCATCCCACTTTTAAGTTTTAGAAAGTTCTCCCTTATACTAAAGCTTAAATTTGCCTCTTTGAAACATCTACCTATCATCCTTAGCTCTGTCCTCTGGAACCCAACATGGAAAGGAACTGAACTTGTGATGTCATTAATATAAGGAACTCCTGAATGAGGAAACTCCCTCTATCAATAAAGTTTAGCACTTTTTTCCTGCAAATTGTAGTCTTAGAGAATAGTTTAGGATATTGAAAGGTTAGGCAACTTGGCCAAGGTCACATAGGGTGTGATAGAAGTAGGATGTGAACCCAGGTCTCCCTGGCTTCAAGTGTAGCTGTTCATCCATTATTACCTCAACAAATTAAGTAGCATGACTTGAATATTTTTTTATGTAATATACCAGCCTTTCAAATACTTAAAGATTGCTATCATGTTTGTCCTAAGTCTTTTCTTGCCATTTGGACTTTCAAATAGTGCAGGGAATATGAAGAAAAATTTAAAAAATCTGCCTTCAAGAAGCTTACAATATAATGGAAACAATATGCACACCCATATACAAACAGGATGCATACAAGATAAATTAAAGATAATTAATAGAGGAAAGGCACTAAAGTAATAGAGAACTGGGGAAGACTTCTTATAGGAGGTAGGACTTCAGCTGATTCTTGAAGATAGAGAAAGAAAAGGAATGGAAAGGGATAGAGTTTCAGGACTGAGGGATAGTACTTCCAAGTTCCTAAAGTCAAGAGGATGGTTTCACCAGATTTCAGAGTCAATGGATTCCTTTCCCCGAAGGTCTTCAAACAAAGCATCTTTTGGATGTATGATATAAGAAATGTTTATTTAGTTATTGGTTGGATTAGACGATCTCTAAGATTCCTTCTTGCTTTGAGATCCTATGTAAGTCATTTAGTACGTGCTTATTTTAATGATGCTTCTATAACCATTACCATTATACTCTGAGTGAAACTAGCATAATCTTCATGAACTAATCATAATTTTGGAGAAAGACACTTCCCACACATTCAATGTCATCCAGCCTGGGATGTGAAGCTTGCATACTAAAGCATTGACCTCATATATAAGAACATGGTCATATTCTTAAACAGCATCATCTTCAGAGTGCAAGGACCAGTAATAACAGTTGTGATTTTTGGCCAAAATGGAGAGGAAAAATAAATTGGAAAATGGAGAACTCATGGACACACACCTAGAAGGAAGAAAATGTCCAACAGGATATGTCAATGGGTCAGGAACACTTAAGATCATTATGTAAAGTACATAGTATTGATTCTAAGAGAAAAGGTAAGGGTTTTAAGGGAAAATATATATTTTAACCATATTGCAGAATAAATTTGATCCTATGCATTTTCTCTTTTGTATTTGAAAGCATTCTGAGAATGAGTTCATAAGCTTTACTGAACTGCTTAAGGAGTCCATCACACACATGTGCATGCACACACACAGATTAAGAATCATTGCTTTAGATAGATAGAATGATGAGAGATAGATAGATAGATAGAGAGATGATAGATAAATAAAGCATTATTAAGTGAAAGTAATCTATTGCTAGGCACTCGGGTAGATTGCCAATTCCTTGAGGACTTACTCATCTTTTTATCTCTCCCAACTAGTAATATATTGCATATAGTAAGTAATAGTATTTGTGGAATGAATGAACCTATGGAAGGATAAATGTCCCAGAGATAGGTAATAAAAATCAGGATAATTGGTAAGGGACAGAAAACAGGGCTGACTTTTTAGAAATGCTTTATCTTACAAAAAAAAGAGAGCAGAAGTCAAATGTGGTAGATGGTTTATTTAACTGGAATATGATTTAGTGAGCACAAGTACCCATCAGGATGATGATACTTTTGTAAGACAATTGGTAAATTTATACAAGACATGTCAGTGGTCCCTAAGGGGTTCTATAATGCTCCAAGGTAAGGAATAGTATTGTCTACTACAATTAATGCAGCTTAATCATTCTATTAGGCATAGAATCAGAGGAAAGAGTTTCTGGAAATAATTTGTTTGTTTAATTGATTCATAAGCTGGGAAACAATACCAGCTAAATGAAAAGGATGGATGGGCTGTTTCCTGAAAGTGAATGCAATAGTCATTGCATTAGTTCTCAGTTCTTCCCAAGAATCAGGGAATTTAATCACCATTTTTGCTTTTATTGTTTTATGAGTTGAAGAGAAGAGTAGTAAGAATTATAGATTCATAGATTGAAAGGTAGAAGGGACTTTAATAACCATCAAGTTCAATAGATGAAGAAATTGGGGACCAGAGAGGCTCTAAGAGATCAAGCTAGGGTTTTAGGGAGATTTTGAACTTCAGTCATTGTGACTCTACCACTTTGCTGACTCAGGAGATTAATGTAAGAATGATTATTGACTTTTAGTTAATGAGGACCGTATTTCTGTTGCCTAGACCATTTCTGATGGTCAACTTCAGACTATTTGCATAATTATTTGCTTTTTCCAATTATTCTTAATAAAATTTTAATCTCCTTGCCATGAAGTAGGTTCTGAGATTCCTTTCTTGACTATTGGTTGTACATAGACTGAAAATTAATTTTAATATTAACTAAATCAAGAAAGTACATAGCTACAGGAAATAATCTGGTGCACAAATAGAATTGATGTTTCAATTATCTATCAATTATTAACCAGAGCCTTCCATTATGGCAAAGTGTTTTTTCTTGTTGTTTTGGTTTATGTTTTATTTTTCAAATTACATGTAAAAACAATTAATATTTTTTTCCAAAACTTTGAGTTCTAAATTCATTTTCTTCCTTCCTTCCTTCCTTCCTCCCTCCCTCCCTCCCTTTCTTCCTTTTCCATTCTGAGAAGGCAAGCAATATCATATGTTATATATGTGCAATCATGCAAAAAATATTTCTATATTAGTCATGTTATGAGAGAAACTCAGAATAAAAGAAATTAAACAAGAAAAATGAAGAAAGCAAAAAAAAGTATGCATTGGTCTGCATTCTGACTACATAATTTCTTTCTTCGGAAATGGGTAGCATTTTTCACATTACGTTCTTCAGAATTGTCTTGCATCATTGTCTTGAACAGAGTTGCTAAGCTTTTCAGAGGTGATCATTGCATGATATTTGTTCCTGTGTACATTTTTCTCCCAGTTTCCGCTCATTTCACTTTATTTTAATTCATATAAGTCTTTTCAGGTTTTTCAGAAAGCAACCTATTCGTTATTTCTTATAGCAAAATAGTATTTCATCTACCACTACTAGTTCAGTCACTCCCCAATTGATGGCTATCTCTCCAATTTCCAACTCTTTGACTCCACAAAAAGAGCTACTCTAAATATTTTTGTACATATAGATCCTCCTCCTTGTTTTTTTTTTTTATTTTTTAATCTCTTTGGGATACATGCTTAGTAGTGGTATTGCTGGATCAATGGTTATGCACAGTTGGGCATAGTTCAAAATCTCTCTCTATAATGGCTCAATCAGGGGGCAACTGGGTTGCTCAGTGGATGGAGAGCCAGGTCTAGAGACAGGAGGTCCTGGTTTCAAATCTGGTCTCAGACACTTCCTAGCTGTGTAACCCTGGGCAAGTCACTTGACACTCATTGCCTAGCACTTACTGCTCTTCTGCCTTAGAACCAATACATAGTATTGATTCCACGACAGAAAATAAGGGTTTAAAAAAACCAGAAAAATTAGAATGGTTCAGTCAGCTCATAATTCCACCAACAGTGCATTAGTGTTTTCCACTAATTTGTCCATATCCTTTCCAACATTTATCATGTGAAACCTTAGAAATGTTAGAAACCTTAGAAATGTTTTTATTTGCATTTCTCTAATCTAAAGGGATTTAGAGAATTTTGTCATATGACTTTAGACAGATTTGATTACTTTATCTGAGAGCAGCAGCCTGTTCATATCCTTTGGTCTTTTATCATTAGTGATGACTCATATTCTTATAAATTTGACTCAGTTATTTCTGTGTTTGAAAAATGAGATCTTTATAGAAAATTTTGTATTCGTAAATTGTAAAATCCTCCCTTCCTTCTAATTTTGGCTTCATTGGTTTTGTTTTGTTTGATCAAAACCTTTAAATTAAATATAATCAAAATTATCCATTTTATATCCCATAATACTCTCCATCTCCTATTTCATCATAAATTCTTCCATTATCCATAGTTCTGGCTGATAAACTATTTCATGATCCCCTAATTTGCTTATAGTATCACCCTTTATGTCTAAATCAGTGATGGTAAACCTTTTAGAGACCAAGTGAGCAAACTGTAACCCTCACACAGCATGTGAGCCCCCTGCCTTGCCCAGGGGAAGGGAGGGAGGGTTAGGGTTAGGGGAAGGAGGAGCACTCCCAATAGGCTTCTGGGCAGCAGGGTGGATGATGTGAGAAATGTCCTCAGGTATGTGATATGTGTGGAGAGCATTCTTCTCCAGCATTCTCCAGCATATGTGCCATAGGTTTATGGGTCTATATCATGTACCTCTTTTGACCTTGTCTTGGTATATGGTGTAAGATGGGTCTATCCTAGTTTCTGTCAAACCGTTTTCCGGTTTTCCAAGTACTTTTTGTCAAATAGTGAGTTTTTCACCATAGCAAAGAGTTGAAAGGAGTTTGGCCTGAAAATTAATGTTGGTCATTTTATAGAGCTAGAAAAAAATAATAACAAAATTCACTTGGAAGAACAAAAGGCCAAGAAATTCGAAGGGATCAGTGAAAAAAGGTGAAGGAAGGTGTTTTAGAGTACCAGATTTCAAACCGTAGTATAAGGTGGTAATCATCTAAACAATCTGGTACTGGTTATGAAATAAGTGATGGGCCATTTGAATAGATTAGGTACATA
This sequence comes from Monodelphis domestica, assembly GCF_027887165.1. Taxonomy (NCBI): domain Eukaryota; kingdom Metazoa; phylum Chordata; class Mammalia; order Didelphimorphia; family Didelphidae; genus Monodelphis; species Monodelphis domestica. The sequence goes on along the minus strand of NC_077231.1, from coordinate 71,796,232 downwards.
ATTCACAGGAGTAAATGGCCACCATAATTTAGTGTTGGACAAACCCAAAGATCCAAGATTTGGGGACAAGAATTCACCAGTGGAATGGGAGCTTTTTTAGAGCTCTGGGAGTTGGTGGGTAGGAAGAGTTCCATCCCTCTGACCTGATGTCAAATAATTAAAAGTACATTTCTGAAGACTGACCAAAGGGTGAATCATATGTAACGTAATCTCTCCCTCAGTATCTTAGTTCACCACAGTAAGTAATTATGCTTTGTAAGAATACAATGATGGGCCTGAAGGGATTGTAAAGATAAGAAATAGATCAACCATAGCATAAGGTAGGGTGAGCTGAGGACCAAACTATGTAAGCTTCCCCCACTGGCAAAGCAAAGTGGTTATGATTTCAACACCTTTGTTGTGTTCCAAGTCTTTTCTGAGAAAGCATCTGGTGATGACATTGGCATCTTAATAGGTGAAAGTGGTTTTGTTATATGGCATTGGTGGTTTTCAATTTGGGACCACCACAAGAGCTATCATACTCCCCTAGGAATCTGCCTTAGTCACTTAGAATATTCTGGAAAGGACATTTTGGGAAGGACACTGACAACAAAATAATAATGATTGTCTATATTTATAAAGCATTTAAGTTTGCAATGTGCTTTATATATTTGCATGACCTCATTTGGGTTGTGAGGTAGACAGTGAAATTATTATTCTACCCACTTTGGGCTGGTATCCAGAGACAATCAGGATGGTAAGGGGACTGGAAGCTACCATATAAGGATTAGTTGAAGAAACTGGAATAGTTGGTTGACTTGAAATTTACTGGAATTGAGAGTTAACATGATGTGATAGACGGAGTACTGGACTTGGACTCAGGGAAACCTGGGTTTGAATCTTGTCTTAGACATTTAATAGCTGAGTGATATTTGGCAAGTCACTTACCTTCTAGGGACTTTAGTTTCCTCATCTGTAAAATGAAGTGTTGGATGCAATAACCTCGAATATTCTTTCTAGTTCTAAGTCAATGATCCTAGATGGCATAATAGATAGAGAGCTAGACCTGGAGTTAGGAATTCAAATCCCACTTTATTATATATTGCATTCTATCTTTCAGTTCTATTCACACTTGCTAGCTGTAAACCTCAAAATTTCTCAGACTTATGAATGTTAGGGGTTTCCCCCATTGGGGAATCTTCTACTTAAAAAAATTCCCTAGCAGATGGTGAGAATTCTACTTGAGTGTGGGGGCTCCTAGCTATGGGAGTGTCCCTGCTCCACCCTACTTAAGACTGCTTTAGGACAGAAAGCTGCTTGCTAAACAATGAAAGTACTTTGATCCATGCTTATGGAAGGGACAGGAAGTTCTTTGAGTCATGACTGTTTTAGAATTGATACAATGGGATACTAAGTACCTATAAAGGTGGGGCAACTTGTAAACTACTTAAACCTAAAAGGGTGATAACTCATTCAGAGGTTTTTTCTAATGAAATTTGTCGACACAGCAGCATTTTTTCCTGACTTACTAAAGAGATTAAAACTACTCAGCTGTGAATTCAAAATGGGCGGTCCTTTAGAAACATCTACAGTGACTGGTAGATGTAAGGACTTAGGGGAGGTGACAGAGGAGATTTTGCCCTTAAAAATAAGAGCTTGGATCTCATTCAGGAATCTCGATTTCTGACTCTCATTCTGAAGGAGAGCTCCTTGAATTGCTCCTCTGAGGGGCTCTGTCCCTCTGGGGTAGGAGCTCTGGAGGCTCTTGAGAGAGGCCCTTTGAAACAATCTCTGGCTGGAAGACTCTTTGAGGAAGGACACTGGCCTGGTGTCACTAATATCCTTGTTTAGTCAGACCTTGTGGTGAGTGCTAAAAAACTGACTGATTTCTCTTTTAAGACTCAGGTCTAGGCCATATTGGCTTGAGGCCCTTCATACTTATTCCTTTCTTACTCTCTCTCACTTTCTTTGATTACTCATTGTATTTTTAATTAAAATCTCTATAAAACCCAATTGACTTGGGTATTTGAATAATTGGGAATATTTCCCTGGCGACCACCTTATATTTGATTTTAAACCCAAGACACTGTAGTGAAACATATTTCTGTGGTCAAATTTACTCACCCTCTCTTATATCTATCACAATTTATATCTTCCACTATTTTAATCACTACAGTTTAAGACCTCAACCATTTTAAATCTCACATAGCTGTGTAATCCTGGGCTTAATCTCAATCTACTTCAGTTTTTTTTAATATGTTTTTATTGTTGTTTTTAATATCTTTAATAGAATCTTGAATAATTTTGATGAATGCAAAGAAGACATGTTTTGTCTCATGTTTTGTCTTATAGAAGAGAATCTTTGAGAAATGTTCTCTTGTGATAAAGGCATGGGGAGAGAGAGAACTTGTGAACCAAGGCTGGAGACCTAGCTGTCAATCAAGAGAAGGTTCCAATGGAATGTTCCCAGGAAGGGCAGTTGGGGGTTTCTGGCCACACTGAGGAGAAGAAGCAGGATCTAAAAGGCTTTGGATTTTATCTCTGGATCTGAGCCATTGAAGCTGACCAGGGGAGAAGCTTTTGAGTTGGTTGTCTCTTGGAGAGAGTTGAGCTGGCCAGGAGAAACTGAGAGACTTTGAAATTTGTTTTTCTCTGGGATTGAAGCTGAGAAAGGAGACAAGCCAGGCTAGAGGAGAGATTTTGAACTTTGTTTCCCTCTGGGGTTAAGCTTAGAGACCTTGCTGATTTGGTGAAGAAGAAGAAAGAAGACTTTGAAAAGCTATTGTCCTCCATTTCCCTAACTGTCTAAGAGTCACAGTTTGTGATTGGACTACTTTCTCAAACCCTCAATTTAGGTTAGGGAAATCCTCATCCCTCTAACCTCAGTTTCCCATCCTGTTATACCAATAAACCCCCTGACTTTAAAAGGAAAAGAAAAGAATATCTTTATAGTTCTCTCCAGGGTGGGGGTGGGGGGAGAATTGGGAGGAAAGGGTGGCAGGAGGAAGAGGGTTGGAGAAGGGAGAGAGTGTAAGAGAGGAGAAATAGTTCTCTTCAGTTTACTTTATTCTATTTCAAGTAGCACCCTTAGTCTGAGTGTACCCAACAATCCCACAGGCAGGAAAGATAGTAAATATGTTCAAAAAAGTAGTTTTTGGTGTGGTGATTATCGCAGCCATTGCTTGCTTTTGGATTTATCATATTCTTTACAGCAAACTGAATCAAATGGTAGTGGAGACTTTGTATTATGTAGGAAACTTGACAATGACTGTGTTACAATTACCATTCCAACATGAATTAGTTCTCTGGCAAGTCCTGGCACAAGTATATGTACTCTTCATGGCTGTGCTGCAGACTCTAACCCAAGTGAAGAAAGTATTCAGATTCATGGTTCTTCTTAAGGCAGAGAAGGTTATGGCTATTGATACCAACTTAGACAAGATGATTAAGGTAGTATTTGAACAACTCATCAAGGAAAAAGGTCTAGATCTAGTTATGGGCAAGGACAATGGGCAATCAGAGAATGCACCTCAGGAAACTGAAGGTGGCAATGGAAATGAGAACCAGGCTGCTAATGACTCTGAGAAAATCTGTCCATTGAAGGAGGTCACCAAGCTAACAACTAATGCTGGTGTTATTCACTCAAAGGCCCATAGACAATTCACTCCTAAGGAACTTGAGTCCATTAAATGCCATTTTCCAGAATTTGTGGACAATCCTTTTAAATCCCACAAGGAGCTGAAGAGAGCATTTAGGATCTTTGATCCAGATTTTGATTATGTTGAATTCCTTTTATCAGAACTGTTCAGCTCCCATGAAAAAAGGCAATTTTTAGAAAGAACTAGGTCTGAGGACAATTTGACCAGCTGGCCTACTGTAGATCAGAGAGGATTTGGACTTCACCAATCCAACCTGCATGTCATACCTTAGATGATGCAGGATGTTCCTGCTGTTCCATGTTAGTTCCATGCTGTTCCAAACTTAGTGCATGGTCCAAGTTTGACAAAGTCAGGCAGGATAAAGGGGAACATCCTGCCACATACATAGACTGTCTGTCAGAGATGGCAGAGTCCATCTTAGGTTTAGAAACAGATGAAGAGGCAGCTGGCCATGTTCGTAGATAATTTCTGAGGGGACGCGCACCCAATTTGAGGACATTTTTCAAGAATGATTTCCCTAAATAAGATTCAGTTTCCCTAATTGAATTGAGAGAGGCTAAAGGTTACTTATTTGAAAACAATTCAGATCAGAGTAAGGAAGTTCAAGACCTGAAAGATAGGTTAGAGAGGCCTGAAAAGGATTTGAAACAGAAGGAAATTGAAGAAATTAAAAATCTGAACATGGTCAGAACATACACAAAACCTGTTCCCCAGAAACCTAGTTACCAGCCAAGATCAGTGCAAAAAGAAACTAGGGAGTGTTTCTTTTGTCACCATAAAGAGCACTTGATTAGAAACTGCTTTTTGAAGAAGAAACATGAGAATAATAACAGAGACAAACATAAGGCAGAAACTAGGTACAAGAAATCCACTTGGTGTTCACACTGCAAGTTGAAGTCCTTACAACAAGCTCCAGACTTGAGGGAAATGCAAAAAGCAATAGAAACTGGAGCTAAGCCTAAATATTTGAATATGGTTAGAAGGGAATTATGAATCCAGGACCCTAATATGACACTTAAAGGTAGAAGAAATTGTGAGCAAGAGGCTGCAGATAAAAATAATAGAATGGGGAAATAGTATAAAATTGGTGCAAGAAAGTGATTCTGTGAATGATAGCCAATTTTAATACCCAAATGAAATGCTTCTTTATAATTTAAAATAATAAGCACAATGGAATGTTGTATTTGCTACATTTTTCAATTTAGACATGTGCCACTCTTTGTGACCTCATTTGGGATTTTTAAAAAAATTCTCACCTTCCATCTTGGAATCAATATTATGTATTGGTTCCAAGGCAGAAGAGTGGTAAAGGACTAGGCAATGGGGGTCAAGTGACTTGTCCAGGGTCACACAGCTGGGAAGTGTATGAGGCCAGATTTGAACCTAGGACCTCCCATCTCTAGGCCTGGCTCTCAATCCACTGAGCTATCCAGCTGTCCCTCATTTGGGATTTTCTTGACAAAGATGCTGAAATGATTTGCTATTTCCTTGTCCAATTCATTTTACAGATGGAGAAATTGAGTCAAGCAAGGTAAAGTGACTCACCCAGGGCCATAGAGCTAGTAAATGTATGAGAGCATATTTGAACTCAGGTTCTTCTGACTCCAGGCATTCTCTCCACTGAACTATGTCACTGAACTTCTTCAACTGTAAAATGAGGAAATTATAGCACCTGGCTACATATCCTCTTCCAGGTTCCTAGGTTCACCCAAAGAAGAGTGATTCTCCAATGTCATTGGCTCAAGCCCCTATTTGTGCCTCTCTCAGGATTTAACCAGTCTAAAGTAGTTTTTAGAAAGAGGTAATCAATCAGCCTTAAACAGCTTCTAGAAAAAGGTGTTTACTAACGTGGGACAGAGAAAATATTTGGTACCAAAACCCTCTCAGGGGCCTGTGGCACTGTCTTTTTTCCCCATCTATATAAAAAAGCTTATGAGAATCATCTACACACACACTGAAGGTATCCTTGATGAAGATATTAGTAGGGAGCAAGGAAGTTTTTGCAAGTGATTTTCCATAGTAGCTTTTCCTTCTCCCCAACTATCTTTCCCAGCACACTTCACAATTGTTAGGATGGAGCAAAGGAGGTGTTTTATTTTTTTAATTCCCGGTTGATGGACAGGACTGGAATAGCAGTTGGAAGAGCAAGGGCTTATGGGACAAGAATGGTGGGCCGAGGGCATTCTGAACAGCCCATGGGTCTTCTGTCTCAGGACTAAGAATTGGAAGGTCCAGTTTCTGAGTGGCTGAAGGGACCCCTGAAACCATGAGTGAAGACCCTGATTCCTGCCTTTACTCCTGAAGCTGTTTTCTCTCCAGAAAACCTACTACTGTTTCCTCCACCTGCTACAAAGATCACAGAGCCTGAGGGAGGTGTTGGCTAGGACTCTCTAGCAAAGCCCAGCCTCCCAATTCCTCCTTGCCACCCTGAACTGTTTTAAGATTAGTCCTAGTAAGATATACTAGCATTTAGCTCATAAAAAGGGCAGTTAGATGGGAAAGGGGCAGAAACGTTTGTGGGCACTGACATCAGCTCCTTGAAACCAACTACTGTGGGGCTAACTTGTCAGGGCTACCTCCATCCACTTCCCCTCAACCCATTTACCGGATACTTTAAACAAGTGCTTTAGTTAACAGTCAGATCTTTGGTTGGTCCAATTCAATAACAAGCAGGATGTTTAGTTCACTGGGGACAGGCCTCAAAGCTTGAGGTCAGTCCTTCTTCTGTGGTGAGGCCAGACAACGTCTGCCACATATCTCCTTTGGGAAGGATGATATAGAGACCTTCCCCTGGAGCTGCTGGCAGGGGAGACTGACATCTCATCCACTTAGCCATGCTCCAAAAGGGACTCAAGGGATATTGCCTGCTTGATATCTCTAGAGAAGGTGAGAGAGAAGAATTCTTTCCTTCTCTCTCAGAATAGGGAGTGAAGTCCTGCCATTTCTCTCTCTCAATAGATTTTACCTCAGCCCCTGTTCTGGATCACTTGGTCCTCTCAACTCCCCACTGGAGTTGACACCTTAACCAGTAAGACAAACTATCCATTATTATGATATTATTATTATTATAAGAATGAATCCTCTTTTTTACACAATGTTTCCTAATACTTGAAAAATGTAGCAAATACAACATTCCATTGTGCTTATTGCTTTAAAGCATTTCATTTGGTATTAAAGAGAACATTTCTCAAAGATTCTCTTCTATAAGATAAAACATGTCTTCTACGCACGCATCAAAATCATTCAAGATTCTATTAAAGATGTTGACAACAGAGGTCACCTCGATCCATGAGTTCTAGCGTGATGATCAGGCAAAGCATAAAACAGGGAGAGAGATGCTCACAAAATGTTTTTGTCACTACTGAGAGAGCCCAGAGTTCAAGTTGTACAAAGATTCCTTAGAGACGATAAGGTCTTTCAGATGCCTTGTTTGTCAGAGCAATAACATAAAGTTCAAACAGATCAATTATTTGTTAGCACATATAAGATGGATTGAATAATTAATTGTCCGAGAGGCAGCCAGGAAGAATGGAGAATGGACTGGCCATAGAGTCAGAAGGATGTGTGTTCAAGCTGGACCTATGTGAAATACTCATTCTGTTGGTCCTGGCCTCCTACCCAGCTCTGTGAGACAGTCTGTATGCGCGGAAGGCTGTAAATGAAATGGTTGATAAGGATTTCTCTGAGCCCAGCATTCCTTAATCTTGAAAGAATTCAAATTCCCTTTTCCTTCTCAGAGGCAGAATGGACAGAGCTGGCCTGACACCTACTGGCTCTGTGACCCTGAACAAGTCACTTGTCACTGCTCTCTCAACAAATCCGGAAAACTTTTAGTTACAGAGAAGGCTTGTATTGGTGGTAGGGATTTTTTCATCTGGGAATTTCTTATATTAATGATATCAAAAGTCCAGTCTCTATCCCTTATTGATATTTCCTATTTGGTAAATTAGGCTAAGATATGTGACATAGTTATATCAAATAAGAGGAAATTCTAAATTCAAAACACAAGAAAAAATGGATATAGTCAAAATTACTCTTGAAAATTCTTTTTAAAAGCCTCCATAATACAGTCTATTTATTTTTTAAACCTTTGTCTTCTGTCTTAGAACCAATACTAAGTATCAGTTCCAAGGCAGAAGAGTGGTAAGGGCTAGGCAATTGGGGTTAAATGATTTGCCCAGGATCACATAGTGAGAAAGTATTTGAGAATGGATTGGGAACCTAGCACCTTCTAGCTATAGACCTGGCTCTCTATCCACTCAGCCACCTAGCAGCCCCAGTGCATTAACTTGAAATGATTGTAGATAATAAGGAGTTTCAAAAGAAAGTTATCTGTATCAGAGAGCAGATAGATCTTGGATGATTGCTATGGAAAGATTGAATTTAAATTTTATTTTATATCAATATGAAACAAAACTATTGATCAGGAGAGAGATGAGGACCAGGACGATTACTCAAATGGAAAAAAGGAAAAAAGAGTAGACTTAGTTTGCAAGAAAATGGATGTTTAGGGGACAGCTAAGTGGCTTAGTGGATAGAGAGCCAAGCCTAGAGACAGGAGATCCTGGGATCAAATTTGATCTCAGACACTTCCTAGCTATGTGACCCTGGGTAAGCTTCTTAACCCGGATTGCCTAACCCTTACCATTCTTCTGTCTTGGAACAGCCAGAAGGTAAGGAAAGAAAGAAAGAAAGAAAGAAAGAAAGAAAGAAAGAAAGAAAGAAAGAAAGAAAGGGAAGGAAGGAGGGAAGGAAGGAAGGAAGGAGGGAAGGAAGGAAGGAGGGAAGGAAGGAAGGCAGGAAGGAAGGAAGGAAGGAAGGAAGGCAGGAAGGAGGGAGGGAGGGAGGGAAGGAAGGAGGGAGGGAGGTAAGGAAGGAAGGAGGGAGGGAAGGAAGGAAGGAAGGAAGGAAGGAAGGAAGGAAGGAAGGAAGGAAGGAAGGAAAGAAAGAAAAGAAGGAAAGAAAGAAAGAAAGAAGGAAAGAAAGGAAGGAAGGAAGAAAGAAAGGAAGAAAGGAAGGAAGGAAGAAAGAAAGGAAGGAAGGAAGAAAAAGGGAGGGAGGAAGGAAGGAAGGAAGAAAGAACATGGATATTTAGGGGAAAGGATATTCTTGAAAGAGCTTCAGACCAAAGTGTGATTTATGTTAGAGAGTGACCATATCACCACACAACTGTTTCATTTTCTTTTCAAAAAATACAGGAAACTGAGAACATTAAAAATAATATTTCTCCCCAATTGCAATCATGTGAAACATAGGAAAAATTTTATAGCAAATTTCTCTGACAAAGGCCTTATTTCCCAAATATATTGGGAACTGAGTAAAATTTATCATTTCACAATTGATAAAAGGTCACACAGGATATGAGAAGGCAATTTTCACCTGAAGAAATCAAATATATCTATAGCCATATGAAAAATAATGTTCTAAATCACTATTGATTAGAAAAATGCAAATTAAAACAAATCAGAGGTGCTACCTCACACCTATTATTAGTTTGGCTAATATGACAAGAAAGGACAATGATAAATGTTGTAGGGAATGTAGAATAATAGGGACACTAATGCATTGTTGATGGAATTTATATATCCAGCCATTCTAGAGAATAATTTGGAATTATGCCTAAAAGGCTATAAAACTGTACATAACCTTTGACTTGGGAAAAACACTAGTAGGTCTGCATCTCAAAGAGATAAAAGGGAAAAGATATATATGCACAAAAACATTTATAGCAGCTTTTTTTTTTTTTGGTGGCAAAGAACTAGAAATTGAGGAGATGTTTCTCAATTGAGGAATGGCTAAACAAATTGTGGCATATGATTGTGATGGAACTCCATTGTGCTATAAGAAATGATGAGCAAGATGCTTTCAGAAAAAGCTGGGAAAGCTTAAATGAACTGATACAAAGTGAAATTAGCAGAACCAGGAAAACACTATAGTAATAGCAATGTTATAAGTATGATGAAGTATAAAAGCTAGTTATTTAGACTAATACAATGATTGAAGACAATTCTGAAAGACTTATAATTTTTAAAAAATTCTAGGTACTTCCAGAGAAAGAAATTATGGAATCTTAATGAGGAATGAAACATACTTTATTTTTCTTGTTTTCTTTTTCAACATGGCTAATACGGACATGTTTACTATGATTATACATCTATAATCTATCTCAAATTGCTTGCCTTTTTGAGAAAGGGAGAGAGGTAAATAATTTGAAATTTGAAATAAAAAGAATATTAGTATTTTTGAATATGTATTGAGAAAAATAAGAATATCTTATGCTAAAATTTTAAAATTGAAATTAATTACCAACATATATGAACACATCAGCAAAAAAGGGACATAAAGGGGGCAGCTGGGTAGCTCAGTGGATTGAGAGCCAGGCCTAGAGATGGGAGGTCCTGGGTTCAAATTTGGCCTCAGACACTTCCCAGCTGTGTGACCCAGGGCATGTTACTTAACCCCCATTGCCTAGCCCTTACCACTCTTCTGCTTTCCAAGATGGAAGGTAAGGGTTTAAAAAAAAAGGGACATATAATGGAACTGAATTTTCATTAGCTTTTTTTCTTTATAATTTATTATATTCTCTTCCAGATTCTATGTTTATATAATTTTAATAATTGTTTTCTGACATTTTTCAATCTATATTCTTTCTCCCTCTCTTTCCCTCTTCCCAAGACAGCAGATGATATGATAAAGATTGTACATGTGTTATCATGCAATACATATTTCCATGTTCATCATGTTGTGAAATAAGGCACGTATCAAACACTTATGCAAGAAAAAAAACTCATGTAGGAAATAAGCTGGAAAATGGTGTGCTTCAATTTTCATTCAGACTTCATCAGTTCCTTTTATGGTGATGGATAGCCTTTTTCATCATGAGTCTCTTGGAGTTATCTTAGATCCTTGCATTGCTGATAATAGTTAAATCATTCATAGTTTAATAATTTTATATTATTTCTCTTAGTGTGTACAGTATTCTCCTGTTTTTGCTCACTTCACTTTGCATCACATCATATAAGTCTTTCCAAGTTTTTCCCCCCCATGATCATCTTGTTTGTTATTTCTTATTGGCCCAATAATATTCCATTACAACTATATATGAGAGTTAGTTCAGTCATTCCCCAACTGATGGATATCCCTTCAATTTTCAATTCTTTGCCACCACAAAAAAAAGCTACTATAAATTTCTTTGTACAAGTAATTGCTTTCTCCCTATCTTTGATCTCTTTGGGACATAGACATAGTAGTGGTATTGGCAGGTGAAAGGGTATATACCTTTGAGCATGATACAAATTCCTCTCCAGAATGGTTGTATTAGTTCATAGCCCCACCAACAGTGTATTAGTTTCCCAGTTTTCCCACATCTCTTTCAACATTTATCATTTTCCTTTTTTACCATATTAACCAGTCTGATAAATGTGAGGTGGTACCTCAGAGTTGTTTTAATTTGCATTTCTCTAATTAATAGTGATTTGTAGTATTTTTCATAAAGGGAATTTTAATAATAATACCAATATAAATAACAAAAATAAAATCATATAATTATAGCAATAATTCAGAAACAAAATACAAGGCACATTTGTGTTTTGTGCCCATTTTGAATTCCATTTATAAATATAACCTATTTATAGTAGATAATTTTTAAATATGTTGGCCTCTTTGCCAATATTTAATTAAATATTATAATATCAATATTCGTTATAGATATTAGTTTGTAATTTTATTTTACCTCTATCTCTTCTCAATTGAGATATCAGAACAATATTTGTTTCATAGAAAGGGCTTTTAGGATAATTCCTTTTCTATTTCCCCCCTTATGCTTTATGTAATACTGTAGCTAACTCTTTGAATGTTGGATAGAATTCACTTTAAATCCATCTGGTCCTGGATAATGTTTTCTTTTGGAACTTTACTTCTGGCTTGTTCAGTTTCTTTTTTGGAAAATAAGTTGCTTCAATTTCCCCCTGTAGTTATGATGATGACTTTATTTTATCTTGAATTTCATCAAAGACTATAATTTTAAGCCACCTTCTCTCCCTTTCCCAGTTGTTAAAGTATTAAAGGAGCAGATGAACTGCTTGGTGATCCGCCTTTTATAAGGATTTCATAGACCCACCAACCAAATGCTAAGTAATATCTTGGCAGCTTTGATACCTTCCTTTTGATATAGAGGTAAATCCATTCGGATAGGAAATCCCTCCAGTTATATTTTCTTTTTATCCTGTACATAGTTGTTTATACACATGTTTGTATGTTGCCTTCCCCACTTGCCTTTGAATTCCTGATCCTTAGCAAAGTATCTCCTGCAGAATAGGCACTTGATAAATGTTCACTGCATGTCACTGTCCTAAGGAGTTTAATGACTTTCACAGTCACACCGCCAGTAAGTATCTGAAGCAACTAATGTATCTGGCAGTTTTTGAACTTAGGTCTTCCTGACTCCAGGTCCAGCACTCTATTCACTACACCAGAAATTAATTTGATTCTACTAAGTTATTTACTCCATTTGATTTTACTTAATTTTGTACTTTATTTTTTAAGACAGTTTCTCTATCTCCCCTGGTTTGGAAGTGCAGGGTATCTTCTGATCAGACTCACCGTGGTAATATTGAACTTAGTTTAGATGCTGAATGGTTCAGTCCAGTGCAGTTTAGAACTCTACCAGCTTTTGCTTCCCAGGAGCTGGGATAACATTTCTGCCCCCATCATACCAGGCTCAATAAATATTTTTTAAGGACCCACTACATGCCAGACACTGTCCTAGGTACTTAGTCAGTGGGTCATTGGGGCAGTTGGATTTGTTCCCTTTAAGTAGGTTAGATTAGAAAAGATCAGGCATTTTTCCAGGCACCATGTGTGCATTTTAAATGATCCTGATGCCATCTGTGCTATTGCGTCAGCCTTGCTGAACCCATGTGTTCATGGGGCTGTTTATGGAATTACTAGGCAGGTATATTTGGAAAAATCTTTGAAGGTAAGAATGGGAGGAATTTTTTTTTTTTTGTGTGGGGCAAGGATGTGTCCAGGAGATAAGAAGAAATGGAAGAAGACAAAACCTGTTATTAACAGTAAGAAGTAAAATGGGAGCAAAATCTTTCGAGTGCAAAATGTTCTGCTACATGGATTTGCTTTCTCCATTATCTGTGAAAGAGCTCCTCTTGGATTTTCAATGAGAGAATAATCCAAGCAGGTAGATTAGAAGGACAAACAAAAGAATCTAAATGGATTAAGAGATTAAAACCGGAGAAATGGAGATTCTCCAGTATGAACTCTATGGATTTGAGAATGCAAGAGGAAGTCCATTTTGCTGCAAGATTGAAGTTTTATCTGGTCATGTTATCTATCAGTTTGGTGTTTTTTATCTTTTCACTTTGCTTTTTTGGGGGGACACATGAAGCTAAAAGGTAAGGACATCTGTATAGGCACAAGTATGTGCTTATGTGTGTGTGCGGTGCATGCATGTGCACACACACACACAGAGTGGTGCATTAGATTTTCCCAAATGGAAGGAGAATGAATGCCATTGCTAATCCAGATATCTAAGTTTACAATTCTTGCTCAAAAATAGAAACCCAATCAATAATTTACCCTCACTGTGCTGATTTATTATAAATCTAGTGTAGCTAAAGCTGAGTTCTGAGAGCTGCTGAGTCTTTAGGACCCAATGGTACAAGGTACATCTTTAAAATGATTACCTTGGATTAGATGGCCTTGAGATCTCCCACCCTAGATCCACATATCTATTTCTTTTAGGCTATTTGGGGACAAAGAAAAACAAATGGACAGAGAGGTTTTGTTGGCTATCTTCAGAGTTGATGAGGATTATAGCACAGTCTGGATAGTTGCTACCTGGAGAGAGTTTGGTGTAGAGATCTAGATTTAAGATTCACTCTATAAATCAGCAATCATTGATTAAGTACCTACTACATGTGGCCCAATGTCCTAGACGTCAGAGTTAAAAAAATAAAAAATACAATAATCAGTTTACTCAGGGATCTTACATTTTATCAGGGGGGTTAATGAGTATATGCAGAATTAATATAAGGTAGTGAGGAGCATTCAGTAAAATTGTTTAGAGTTGTCTCTTAAAAGGTTTAAGAGAATAATCATTTATAGGGCAGCTTATGAGCTAAGCACTTTATAATTATTATCGCTTTTGATCCTCCCAGCAACCCTGTGAGATAGGTGCTATTATTATTTGCTTTTTACAGAGGAGAGGATTGAGGCCATAGAGGTGAAGTGACTTGTCCAGGTTCACACAGCTACTAAGTATTTGAACCTAGATTTTGAATTCAGGCCTTTCTGACTCCAGGTCCAGACCTCTGTCCAATATGCCACCTAAGTATCCAAAGGGAAGTTGAAGGAAGGGAGAGATTCTATGAGGTGAGGTCCATGCTATTATTATTCCTATTTTACAGTTGAGGAAACTAAGGCAGACAGAGGTAAAGTGATTTATCCACAGTCATACAGATACTCTGGTTTTGACTTCAGGTCTTCCTGACTCTGGTACCAGTATGCAATGATACACTGTACCCCCTGAAGGCAAGAAGATCTTGGATTTGAAACTTATCTCTTTTATTTACTATGTGTGTGACTTTGTACAAGACTTTTAAACTCCCTGGGTCTCAGTTTCTTCATCTGTAAAATGAGGGAGTTAGACTAGTTGGTCTCTGAAATTCATCCACTCTAGATCTATAATCCTATGAACCTCTCTGGACTTCCACTTCCTCATTTGAGAAGCAGTATGGTATAATGGAAAGAGTATTGGCCTTGGAAACAGAGGACCTGAGTTCAAATCCATCCATTATTGTGTTCCACCCATGTGGCACTAAATATATCATTTTACTTCTTTGGGATTCAGTTGTTTTACTTATAAAATGATGAGCTCAGACTAAATGGTTTCTAAGATACTTTTCAGATCTATGATCTTATAAAATGAATTAATGTAAATGAAGGACTTTGAAAATAAAGTATCATGTAAAAAGTAGCTATAAATATTATTACTTTGCCATGTTTGTGTAAAGATGTACTGATATAATGCATACAAAGCATTTTGTAAGTCTTAAAGGACTATGGAATATTGGGCATCTAATGAATAATTCTTATGAGAATCCTAAACACTACAACAGCTTAAAAATTGGTCACTTAGGTGGCTACTTATGGCCAGAAATTATTTTTTCATTTATTTTAGTTTTAAAATATTTTTCCATGTTTACATATTTCATTTTCTTTCCCTCCCCTTCCTCCTCCTGAATCCAATAAGCATTTCCACTGGGTTATACAAATGTTATCACTTATACCTATTTCCATTATTCATTTTTGCAATAGAGCAATTTTAAAAAACCCAAACCTCAAATCATATGCCCATATAAACAAATAATAAGTAATTTCTTCTGTGTTTCTATGCCCACAGTTCTTTTTCTCAATGTGGATAGCATTCTTTCTCATTAGTCCCTTGGGATTGTTTTATATTAGCAAAGTCTATTACATTGTATTGTTCCACAGTGTTTCACATTCTGTATACAATGGTCCCTTGGTTTTGTTCATTGCCATTTGCATCAGTTCCTGGAGGTCTTTCCAGTTCACATGGAATTCCTCCAGTTCATCATTCCTTATAGCATGGCAGTATTCCATCACCATCATATACCACAATTTGTTCAGCCATTCTCCAATCAATGGATAGCCCCTCATTTGCCAATTTTTTTGCCACCACAGAGCATGACTATGAATATTTTTATACATTTTCCTTTATTATTTCTTTAGGGTACAAACCAATAGTGATATTGTTGGATCAAAGGGTATGCATTCTTTTAAAGCCCTTTGGGCATAAATCCAAATTGTGCTCCAGAATGATTAGATAAAGTCACAACTCCACCAGCAATGCATTAATGTCCCAATTTTGCCACATCATCACCAACATTTATTGTTTTACTTTATTGTCATATTGGCCAATCTGCCATAAATTATTTTTTACAAATCTATGTGGTATGAGTTTCCAGAGGCCACTCAAACCTTATTTCAATCAATCAACCAATCAATTAATCAATAAACATTTATTAAGCATCTATGTTCTAGATATTGTGCTAAGCACTGGGGATGCAAAAAGAGGCAAAAGACAATCCCTGCCCTCAAGGAGCTTCTAATATGATGGGAGAGACATGTAAGAAAATGTATGCAAAGCAAGCTACATGCAGGATAAGTAGGAAATAGTTAACAGACTAGAATTAAGATGATTTTGGGGAGGCTTGCAGTAGAAGGTGGGATTTTAGTTAGGATATCTGGGAACAGAAGTCAGGGAGGTCAGTAGTCAACACCTTATTTCATACTTGATGCTTCATAATGGATAGAAAACTTACACATATAATGGATTGGGTAGTACCTTCATTCCAAAACTTCTTAGAAATGAGAGAATCCACGTGGATGGCACATTTATAAATGAAATAAATGTAGGAAAACATAAAAATATTCAATAGTGGCAACTGTCAGCCTACCCACCATGTGAGGCTTGCCATCTATTGTTCAATGTCTTATATTGACCCTTAATTGTACCCTTCTAAGAACAGAAGTGATCTCAATAGGTATAAGTTCAGTCTCCATTGAGCCTTAATGCCTAGCCTCATGGCAGATAAATGAGTCTTAACATTGATGGATGGGCTCCAACCTTGAAGGTGTTTGAGGTGCTAGAATGGTCACAGATAAAGAATTTGTCCCTAGGGCATTGTAGATTAGCAAGCCTTCCTTGCTTCTGCTTGCAGAAAAGGAGAGGAGAGCAAGCCTTTAGCTGTTCTGCTTCTTCCTCTAAGGTTCCACATGACTCTTCTCACTTCCTTTATTACCACATATTAAAAATATCATAAAGAGATTTGTCTAATCCATAGTATTGGGTACATTTCCTTTCTTGCTTACATAGGCTGGCTATGTACTCAGTACTGTTATAAATTCTGGGCGGTCTCCTCCCACATTCCAATACAAATGACAGCTTCTGTAACCTTTTCCCATTTGAAATGTCACAGTTTTGTCTTCCTTGCTGCATTAACAGTCAGATTAGTTGTTTGAAGAACAATCATAAAACCAACAAGCAAGAGAGGTCAATGGAGAATTGGGGTTTGGAATGAACACATCACTTTAGGTTACTTATGGCTTTTTCCTTTAGAATGAATTGTTTTTCTATTCAGAATATTCTCTCTTCTTCTTATCACTTTGACCTAGATTTGAATTTGGTCGACAATGAAAAATCATGAAGAAGTCATGGAGTATTACATTGGTCAAAATATAGCCCAAAGGATGCCCTCTAAATCTGGCTCTGCACACTACCTGTTGTGGAAGAGAGAGAAATTGGGAAAGCTTGCAAAAAGACAGGAATACCTGGGACTGATGACCTATCATTCAAACGAGAGTATTCTATTTGGAATGTGACTAGGAAAGAGTAGTTGGAGGCAGCCCAATGGAAGGCTAGACCCTTTGGGCTTGAAAGAGGGAAGAAGGCTTTTCTCTCTTGGAGACTGAAGCCTGAAGGTGGTCTTTGGCTTTGAAGACAGAAGGACAAAAACCATCTCTCTCTCTGACTTGCTCTGTGGTGAGAGTGACTGAACTTCCAGACCTATCAGCCATTTCTCCCAATTGAACTCCATATATTGAACTCCCAAATGAACACCATCCTCCAATTTAAGACTCATTGAGTATTAGGGAAATTCCCAGCCCTCTTCCCCTCCATTTCTTATCCTTCCCTTTCTTCCTCAATAAACCCCCTTATGTAAGAAAGAGAAGAGAAAGAGAATTTCATGAGATATCACAAAACTCACCCTGACTTGATTTACGAGACTAATAGAAAATCAAAGGGAACAGAGAGGGAAGAAGAAGAAGGGAGGGTGAAGGGAGGAAGAGAGAGGAAGGGAGAAAGAAAGAAGATTATCAGCCTGATCTTTAGATATCAATTACCATTCAAAATAGTCCTTTACTACACTGTGGCTGGCCTATAATTAGCTTCTTTGTATCAGTAGATGGTAGTTAAGAGAATGGACTGTGAGAATTTTGGGATGAAGAGAGTTAGGAAGAAAGTGATGAAGATAAAAAGAAAAGCAATGATAAATACAATTAATTTTTATCTGAATAGAAAGAAATGAACAAAAATGTTAACTGAATATTAATGTTGATTTTATGTTATAGTTCTGTAGGATTTCAGTATGTAGACTACATTTAAAAAAATCCCTTACAACATAGTATTCAACCTCTTTTTCTAGATTCAAATCTATACAATTATAGTGAGTGGAAAAATTGGAAAAAATCTCAGGAATCCCCCAAATTGCAAATTCTCTTTCTCCTCAGCTGAACCTCCATTTTGGATTGAAATTAGTACAATCCTTTTTTCCCAAGGTATAGTTTCTCCTTTCTCAATCTCAAACTATTCATGTGTGAACATACAGAATCAGTTTTAATGGCCCCATAATTTATTAGTGGCTTTAAATAATATGGAAATATGTCATTACATTGATAAGCATTCAAATAAGTTATAGAAAGCTTTAATAAGAAAGTCACAAGATAAAGAGGAATCATTGATTGGATTTTACTGTCACTCAGCACTGTTACTTTATCTTGGACTCAGTTCCATATGGTTTTTACCATGAATCCATCTTTTCTTGGCTTGTTCTCTGGTCTACACACTAATCTGCTCTTGATGCTTGGTGTCAAATCTTTGATGAATGTCCTTTATTCAAGTTTCTCCACTGGAATTCTGAAGCAAATCCTTCTTGAATGTCTGCCAGTGGTTTAGTTCAAGATGTCTTCATTCTCCCAGGAAGTCCTTCAAAGTCTATAATCTTAGGAAGACCTCTACAAAATCTCTGTGATTCTGGGGAGGTCCTCCTAAGTCTCAGCAAACCAAGGCTATCGTATAATAACTTTCCAGTCTCTCTCTCTGCCTCTTTTCCTTTCAAAGAGATCTCATTCAAGAGGTATGATACATATTAAACCCAAGAGTAACAAATAACAATCACACAGCCCTTTGCGGTTTGTGCTACACTTTCCAATCTGCTATCTCATTTGAGCCTCATGACCAGCCTAACACGTGGATCATTTCAGCATGATAATCTCGTTTTACAGAGGAAAAAACTGAAGTGTGGAGAAATTGTGTCTTACCCAAGGTGGCAGAATCAGGACTCAAGTTTATGTCTTCTAACCCTTAAAGCTAGTGCTTTCTCCATTATCTCAATACTTGAATCTGAATACTTAGTTTAAGAATCAATAGAATCAGAGAGGTGGGAACACTTATTTTAATTTCATTCCAGCCATGCTCAGTGCCATTCCTTATTTTTTTAACCAACTTTGACCGTCTATAACTAGCAAATATTAGCATTTTTATGGTCTCCAAACCCATGGATACATGAATGGACACTTATAATATGTATTCATCTGATTAGGGTAGAAATCTCATGGGAATAATCTTTCTTGTGAAATTTGTGGTGATAATGTTTCCTTTTTCTGGTTGAGAATAGCACAACAGCTTTTCTCAAGTCTTTTGACACTTCCTGGCAAATTAAAGCTTCTCAGACCTGGAGAAACAAAAAATTAGATTATAAGCAGTTTGTGGATAGGGACCATGACTCATTTCTTTGGTCTGTGGACTTGGGAAATAGATGAATGCCATGCTCACATGGGGGAATCAGTAAGTATTCATTAACAATCCATTCTGTGATTCATATTTTATTCAGAGGTTACTCTTTGAAAGCTTAATTTCTCAGATTAGCAAAATCTGAGAATGGAAATATTTGTTATCTTCAAATGATATGCTGTTACCCTCACTTTGATATTGTCCTATAAACATTAACATCCAATTCAATACAATCATTGCATATAATAAATTTAGTCATTTATTATTTTTGTTGTTTTTTATTCTGAGAGGTAGCATGACACAAATTAGATGATGGGGTGCTGAACTTGGAATCATGAAGACATGAACTCAAAACTTGCATGGGTCATTTACTATATAAACAGGGGCACATCATTTAATCCCTCTGAATCCAGTTTCCTTTATCATGAAATGATTCTCTAGTACTTATACAGTTCAACAAAGAATCTGATGCTAATTGTATGAAGAAGATGGAGAGTTGTGGGCTAGAACTTAATACTTTTTGATGGATACAGAAATGACTGAATGTCCAGATTCAGTGGCTCAGTGACAAAACGGAAGGTTGTCTCTTCAAGAATGTACCAGGATTTGTGCTTGGCTATGAACCGTTGATCATTTTTATCAATGATCTAAATAATGACAAAGACAGCCTGTTTATCAAATCTGCAAATGACACCAAGCTAGAAGGGACAGGTAATACCTTTGGTGATAGGATTCAGAAGTTCCTAGTAGACCAAACCATAACTGAATGGAACAAAATGAAGTTCAGTGAAGATGAATATAAAGTCTTACACTTGAGTTAAGTAAAATCAGCCTCACTAGTATAGGAGATGGGAGATCCAGTTGGATTGCAGCTTATAAGAAAAAGATTTTAGGGGCTAGTGAATTGCAAATGAAAGATGCCTTAGCAATTTGATGTGGCAATCAAAAATGCTGTGGTGGTGTAGTGTAGAAATATTTCTAGGGAGAAGGTGATACTGCTATATATTCCACCCTAATCAGACCATGTCTGAATACTTGTTCAGTTCTAGTTGTTGCAATTTAAGAAGGATAAGCAGAAAAACATTTCCAGGAGGACAACCAGGTTGACTAAGGGCCTTCAGGCAATGCCATAGGAGAATCATTTGAAGAACCTGGGATGTTTAGTTTAGAGAAGAGAAGAAAACAGATCTGGTTCCTTGGAGCCAGGAGGATTTGACTTCATGTCCTGTTTATAACATGATATACATTCATTGACTGTGTGATCCTGTGCAAATCACTAACTCTCTAAGACTAACTTACTCCACTAAATAAATTAGAGAAGGTAACAATTCTGTATTAAGAGAAGGAGTTTCCTCACCAGGACTTTGTTACACCACTGAAATCTTGGGTCCATCTCTAGTATAGTGGATAGGACACTAGGCCCATAGTGAAGAAGACCTGAGTATAAATCTACTTAGACACTCACTAACTCTAATTCCTGAACCAGTCACTTAGCCTCCATTTGCCTCATTTTCTCAACTATAAAATGGGAATAATAATAGTCCCTACCTTACAGGATTGTTGTGAGGATCAAATGAGAGACTTGTAAAGTGTACATAGTACAGTACAGGTACAGTGCACAGGACCTGACACATAGAAGTTGCCTGATTAATGCTTCTTCCCTCCATCTCCATATCATCTAATTATAAGAATGATATTCCTAATATATTGCTGTTTCTCCCCTCCAGTGTCCAGAATCATTTTTTTTGGATGCCTGACAGTTTTAATTGATCCCTTTGACTCCTTCCTTCCTTCCTTCCTTCCTTCCTTCCTTCCTTCCTTCCTTCCTTCCTTCCTTCCTTCCTTCCTTCCTTCCTTCCTTCCTTCCTTCCTTCCTTCCTTCCTTCCTTCCTTCCTTCCTTCCTTCCTTCCTTCCTTCCTTCCTTCCTTCCTTCCTTCCTTCCTTCCTTCCTTTCTTCCTTCCTTCCTTCCCTTCCTTCCCTTCCTTCCTTTCTTCCTTCCTTCTTCCCTTCCTTCCTTCTTCCCTTCCTTCCTTCTTACCTTTCCCATAGTGAAGACAGAAGGCTATTGTTTTAGGTGTGTGTTCTAACTCATAATAACTCATAATAAGTTTTGAATGTCTGTCTTCATGAATCTCATCACTAGCAATGTCTGTCTTCATGAATCTCATCACTAGCAAAATACAATGGAGACACAGCGTGTGGATTAGTCTCTATGTGTGTCTTGTATCCTGGGGCCAACTGTCCCAGCTTCAGATGACAAATGGGATTTAGGTAAGGATCCTACCCCACAGGAACTCCAGAGGTATTTGTAAAGAAGACTGCCCCCACCATACATCCGTTTGGGAATGTTCAGGGGATCCCTTTCCAAAATTCAAGCATCATGCCGGAAATTCCAGAGGCTATTAATACTGCCTGTGTATTTACATTCAAGACTTGGCAAGGCTATGAGGTGCGAAGTGCAGTCTTAGCAGAGATGATACCATGAATGCTGGCTGCAGACCAGGCGGATGACTTGACTTTGGCAGGAATGCTCTCTTCATTCTCTTTGGGCCTGTAGAGAGAGACATATGTTACACTTGTGCTTCCCTTTCCCGTGTCCCTCCAGCTCCGTCTTTCTTTGTTCTTTTCAAGCTTCCCCTCCTCTCTAATTCTTGCTTCCTCCAAATGACATCAATGCTATACTTCCAGCCTCTTAAAAACAAACTTGTTTCTCGATGAAATTAAATATCATTCTATTCAAGGGAGTGTATTTATGCTTTGGCCTCCAATCTATTCGTTTCAATCCAATCCAGTCCGATCCAACAAGCATTTTTTAAGTCCTTCCTAGATGCTGGGCACTTTGGGCGGAATACAAAATTGAAATGTTTCGGAGACATAAATGCTCACATAGAAAATTTAACAATTGACTATTGTGAATTTGTACAGGCTAGATCCAGCATATCACTGAGGCACACATAACATCTGAAAGCCCCTAGAAATATATATCTATATTTCTCTTTATATACACCTGTATATAATGCATTATATACAGGTGTTTATATATATATGCATGTCTCTATATGTATTTATTTAAAAGGTATCTTCAAAATCTTAGTGTAATATTAAACTTTTGGAAGACCTTATATATATACATACACATATATATTACATTACATAAGATTGTAAGGGGTAGCTAGGTGCTCAGTGGATAGAGCAACAGCTCTGGAGTTGGGGAGACCTGGGCTTAAATCTGACCTCAGACACTTCCTAGCTGTGTGACCCTGGGCAAGTCACTTAGCCTGAATTGCCTAGACCTCATCTATTTTCAGTCTTCAAACCAATACTTAGTATTGATTCATAGACAGAAGGTAAGGGTTTAAAACATATTTTTAATGATGTCAGTGTAGCACAAAGCATCACAATCTTATGTATTCTTTTTAAAACATCATTGCAATTTTTTAAAAACCCTTATCTTCTGTCTTTAAATCAATCCTTAATATCAATTCCAAGGCAGAAGAGCAGTAAGGGCTAGGCAGTTGAGGTTAAGTGACTTGCCCAGGAGCACACAGCTAGAAAGTGTCTGAGGCTGATTTGAACCCAAAAAGTCTTGCCTCCAAATCCACTGAGCCAACTAGCTACACCATTATGAAATTGTAGAAGAAATATGTTGTGGTTCATTTGTTTGTTTTTTGGTTGGGGAGTGTATTTAAAATGAAGGATAAGTTTTAATTGAGGGTGTCAGACTTTCAGTATTGAGAGGGGGAAAGAGAGGAGATCCCCCTTCTCAAAGTGGGGTTCAGGGGAGATGGCAGATGTAATGGGTTGGCTCAGAGAGAGGAGAGGGGGTTTGGAGATTTTCCCCTTCTGCCTTCCCTCCTTAGTTATGACTGCTCTCCCAGATTCCCACTTGTCTCTCTTGTTCCCCCTCCACTACTTGAGACCCAAAGGTCTCCTCTTGATCTGTTCACTCACACTCAGCTTGGGGAAAGATAACTTTAAATGTTAACTCAATCAGGTAATACAAAAGGAATAAGGGCAGGGAAGAGTGGGAAAGGAATGTGGGGAAAGGGGGTCCCTGTCTCTATCTAAACCCTTTCCCCTCCCTCCTCAAGTTTTGGGGGAACTCAGGCCTTGGCAGCCTGAGCCCCCTGAGAGAAAGTCAGGTTGACTCACCCCCGGGCAACAGGAGCTGAGGTAAAGTTTGCTCAGGTTTCTCTTCAGAAAGTCCCTTCAATTGGGAAATGTTGGAAAGAAGGAAAAGTGGGTAACCCTCAAGAAAAAGTCTTTATCCACCTCTCCTGACTGAGGGCCTCTCTGCTCTCTCCTCCTGCCAGAGTCTTCTCCTCCTCAAGATTCCAGACTCCTGGGGCCCTTCCTCACTCCCCCCCCCCCCCCTGCCCATGGAGTTGAACAATTTCACACACTCTTCAGCCTGGCACTTTTCTTCAGTGCCAGCCTCTATCACAGGAGGTATGGTTGTTAAATAAATACATTTCTATTTGAAGAAAAAAAACTAGTATTTCTCACAATTTTTCATGCAATTAAATAGATGAAGTCTGCCAAGTCTGTCAGTTGTGGTTTCATTTGTCAGCACTTCCAGTAGACTGTAAGGTCCTCAAGGGCAGGGTCTGTCTTTGATCTCTTTTCTTCTGTCCAGCATCGGGCACAGTGCTGACACATCGTAAGTGCTTAACCAATGTTTATGAACTGGTTGATTGAAGATGGAAAAGGCATTGAATTTTGATTCTGCCTCAGTATTGGGGTTTTCCTTCATTATTATAAGGCTTAAAAGAATGTTAGTTGAAGAGGTAAGAGCATCAGAGATGTGGGAACGCTTCTTTAATTTTATTCCAGCCATGTCCAATACCTAAGAGATACCTCCTTCCCATTCCTTTTTTAAACCAACCCTTTGAATCCTGGCTCTCTCTCTTATCCCTGTGACCCTAAATTAGATAGTCATAGATTTAGAGTTGAGACTTCAGAGTCCATCTAGTCCAGCCCCCTCATTTTACAAATGAGGAAAGACGGGTGCAGGGAAGTTATATGACTTACCTAAGGTATTACCTACAGGTAGTGGTAGGATTTAGACCAGGTTCACTATTTCACTTTCTCTTGCTACCCCAGACACTGAAGCATCTGAACCTCAGTTATCTCATTTGTAAAATAGGGTTAATGATAGCACTTACTCTTCAGGGTTGTTATGAGGATAGACAATATGTGTAAAGTGTTCTGCAACCCTTAAAATGTCATATAAACATGAGCAATCATCTTCCTTCATTCTATAGAAATGTTCAGTCATTTCAGTTGTCCCCTACTCTTTGTGCCCCAATTTGAGGTTTTCTTGAGAATGATACTACAGTTTGCCATTTCCTTCTCCAGCTCATTTCACAAGTGAGGAAATTGAGGCAAACAGTCTTAAGTGATTTGGCCAGGGTCACCCAGCTAGAAAGTTTCTGGAGCTCAGGTTTTCCTGACTCTACACCTGGTGCTTTGTCTCTTGTGCCATCAAACTATAATTAGACTAGATGACCTTCAAGGTACATTTCAGTTCTAAATGTTCCAATTATATTAATTTCCTCTTCGATTGCTTCAATTCAGTTTACACGGTCAGCTTCAGAACATTCATGGGTTGGCCAGCTCTGGGTTTACATCTGTCCTATACACCAGAAAACACCCTTTTCCTTTCACTATTTTTCATCTTATATCCATAGGTGATGGAATTTTGTGCAACTGAAATTTCCCATGAAATAGTAGAGAATCCAATTCTTTTTTGAGTGTTGCAATGTTTCGACAATGACATGAGCAGCAATTTTGTGGGTTTTGCAACTGTAATTACTATGTGCCTCAGTTCTGGCTTAATTCCCAAAATACTCAATTTCCAAACTTGGGAAAGGGATCAAAACATTTTCAAAGTATATAATACCATGAAGCAAGCAAAGCATTCCCTAACATTAATCCCTCTTGAATAAACATCAAAGTGATCAATAAGGAAGAAAAGCTCACTAACTGGCTAAGCATGTTTCCAACACAGTAACTCTTAGTGGTTTTTACACCACACTGGATCATCTGTTTAGTAGGGTTGACCAGACCCGAATTAAGAGATTCTCCATTCTCTATCTTATTCTGACTTCATGTTTCTTTTACAACTCCCTTCTAGTGACAACCCCAAAGTCCCAAATTCAAGAGACTGTTATATTTCTATCAATATAGATAAGAGAGAGCATCAAAAAATAGATGCCTGGAAAAGGAGATGGGTAGTCAGGTAGTGAGAGAGAGGCAACTAGGTGGCACAAACAATAGTCAGGAAGTTGTTCTTCACCTGCTTCAGTCATATCTGTTTCTTTGTGACCCTATTTGTTTTTTTGTTTTGTTTTGTTTTGTTTTCTTTGGCAAAGATATGGAGTGCTTTGCCATTTCTTTCTCCAGCTCAATTATAGATGCAGAAACTGAGGCTTAACAGGGCTAAGTGATTTGTTCACGGTCACACAGCTACTAAGTGTCTGAGGCCAGATTTGAACTCAAGATTTTCCTGACTCCAGTCCTGGTGATCAATCTATTGTGCCACCTAGTTGGAGTCAGCAAGACCTGAGTTCAAATTCTAATATATATAAAACTTATTAGCTCTGTTTCCTTGGACATGTCATTTAACTGTTCTGTACTCCGCCCCCCTCTTCCCTACCCCCTTTTTCCCATTTTAAAATGAGGTACCAACCTGTCAGGGTGTTGTTTGGATCAAATGAAATAATATTTGTGAAATGCTTTTCAAAATTTAAAGGACCATATTAATGCTAATTATTCATTAGGACTCATGGAAATTAAGAAAATATTTTCTTCTTTTGTGAACTTAAACACTCGTAAACATAAACTTAAATATACAAAGAACAGAAGAAAGGATTGATTATGAAACTGAATTCTTTTACTAATATTTTTGTGAACATTCAATTTAGTTGAATATTCACAAAACTACCCTGATTCCTGGTATCCTCTTCTGGACTTTCTTCTGCATTCTTCTATGTATTAAAAAAATCTTTTACTGATGTTCTTTGCTTTCCTTTTTCCTTTTTTTTTTGTACCACTATCCTTACCTATCAATTCTCCTCTCCCCAACTCTTCTTTGCCAAATAGAAACTCTCACTTGTAACAAAAAAGACTGTCCTAATGTAGTTTCAAAGCCCATTCTCATGGGGCTCTCCCCTCATTGATTGAAATCAATGCCCTGAGCCAATGTGAGGGGCAGGGGGCAGGGGGCAGGGTGGAGTTGGTGCCAATGAGAGAGGAGAGAGCTCTGGAGTTCCAGCTTTGGAAGAGAAGCGGTGTGATGCCAATGTCATCTTAGATCATTGGAGGGAGAGAAAGACTCTTAGAAGAAACCAATATCCTCAGCATGCTACACTGGAGATATCAGAGAATTTTCCCTTGAGTGAGAATTTGGGCTTTCTCTGTATGTGCTCATACACACACTGTCAAGCTGAGATATCTTGCTGCCAATAAGAAAGTTCCTTCAATCTGTATTGTCTGAAAAGACACATCTAAACATGCATACAAATATATACATATTAACATATACACATGCACATGTGTAATATGTACACATTACATAGAGACTTGATTTCTATTTGCTACCGACTTGGTGAATGAGTTAATTTTCTGTGTGTGTTCATTATGAAGTGGTATTTGGTGTGGTAGGAGTCAAGTTCCTTTCCTTTTAAGGAACAAGCAATGAAAAGCTTATCTTGAACCCAAAACTTGGATCCCCTAGATTAATACGATTTAAGGGAGCACTCAGCTTCTGCTTCCTTTCCTGGCCGGAATCAAAGTCCTTGGAGAAGAAGCTGAGGCAAAGAGGCTGAATTTAGTTGCTCAGAGTCATACAGATGGTATATGTATGATTATGCCACTCCCTGGCTCAACCTCAGTGGTTAAATTATGAACAATTTAGTCTGACCTTTAAAATCTTCCATAAGTTGTGAGCAGATCCAATCATTCTGGAGTGCAATTTGGAACTATGCCCAAAGGGCTCGAAAATTGTACATATCCTTTGATCTAGCAATACCACTATCCCAAAGAGATTTTTAAAAAGGGGAAGGACCTGTTTGTACAAAAATATTTATAGAAGTCCTTTGTGTGGTAGCAAAGAATTAGAAATTGAGGGCTTGACCATCAATTGGAGAATGGCTGAACAAGTTGTGGTATATGTGATGGAAAAGAGGTGGGAAGGAGAGAGACTTCTTAGAATCATAGAATTAGAAAGAGGCCTTAGTAATCATTGAGTCCAGCCCTCTACCTTTTACAAATGAGGAAACAGAGGCCCATTTCTAATGAATGACAGGGCCATG
The DNA here is from genome assembly GCF_027887165.1 of Monodelphis domestica. Taxonomy (NCBI): domain Eukaryota; kingdom Metazoa; phylum Chordata; class Mammalia; order Didelphimorphia; family Didelphidae; genus Monodelphis; species Monodelphis domestica. The sequence continues at coordinate 71,768,667 of NC_077231.1, read as the reverse complement.
ACTAGAAGGTCTGATTTCAGACTCTTTCCTTTCTACCTTACTTTCTGAAATATTTGGTTCAGGGATCACTCTTCTACCCAAAGTCTTCCCTGACACCATCTTGCATTTCTGCCCAAATATTCTCCCACAAAAAGAATGTAGGCTCATTGAGGTAAGGAACATTTCAGTTTTGGCTTTGCATTCTCCCACACAAATATATGTGGAATAGGACATGGCATATAGTAAACACTCACTAAAAAATGAATTTGCAATTTGAATGGAAGGATCTTCTGAATTAACTCACTTTCTTGTTCAAATTCTATTATTCTGTCTTCCAAGAACTTTTTTTTTCTCCTAGAAGCCTGCATTCTAGAACCCCTGTATACTAGGTATGATCATTATTATACATATTTAGATATAGCAATAATTATTATACATAATAATATAATAATAAAAGATCATTGGATTTTAGGACGAGTGGGAAGAAGGAAAAGGAATAAGCAACATTAAGTGTTTTACACAGACCTCAGTTGATGCTAATTTAGGGACCAAGAGACCTGAATTCTAGATTAGATCTAACTTTGGGTAGTTATGTGACCTTAGAAACTAATTAAAATTTCTGGTTCTGAGTTTTCCAAGCACATAGTAGCTGCTATGCTGATTGATTTTCTTACTTGAAAAATGGGGAAATTAGACTACTTGCCCTGAAGTCCCTGTTACACTTACTAGCTGGTGTGACCTGTGGCAAATCCCTTAATCCTATTTGCCTTAGTTTTCTCATCTGTAAAATAAACAAACAAAAAGAAAAAAAAAAGAAAAACCTTAGATCTTGGCAAAAACCACCAACCAATCAGAAACCCTGTAAAGCTCCAATTATTTGACATTTCTACCTGTCTACCCTTTTCATTATGCCATATTAACAATAGCACAGCTGTTAATAGCAACTATTCTTCTTCTTCCTTCTCTCCTCCTCTTCTTATCTCCTCTTCCTTCTCCTCTTCCCTTTCTCCCTCTCTCCTTCTTTCTCTACCTTTCTCTTTTTCTGCTCTCTCTCCCTCCCACTCTTCTTAGCAATTAAACAATCTCTTTTTTTGTTCTTATATGCATTTACTCTTTTTGTGTTCCTTCATGTTTCTCTTTTCCATTTATTATGAATACATTTTATATGTACCTAGTTATCTACATGTTGTTTCCCCCATTAGCCTGAAAACTTCTTGAGGGCAGGGACTGTTTATGGCTTTTCTTTCTATTTACAGTTCTTAATACAGTTCCTGGCATTAAGCCGACACTTAGTAAAAGCTTTTGGATTAACCATATCAAACCAAGAAGATCTTTCTGGATCTTTTTGGAATTTAAGGATATTTCTGTAATTTAAGGCAATCACTGAAGGGAGCTCTGGGACTGGAGTCGGTAACACCTGAATTCAAATCCAGCTTCAGGAATGTAACAAGTTGGGTGATCCTGGGCAAGATATTTAAGTTCTCTGTGCTTCAGTTTCCTCATCTGTAAAATAGGATAATAACAGCACCTACTTCCACAGGGTTGTGAAGATCAAATAAGATAATATTTGTCAAGTGCTAACACAGTGCCTTGCATAAAGTAGGCACTCAATAAATGCTTATTTCTTTGGTTCTTTCCTTGAGCAAATTTGGGACCACCACATCCTAGGGAGACATTAGGAGAACACTCACAAATATTAATAATACACAGATTTTGGGAATACACATGAAAACAACATAGAGTGAAGACAGCAATCTCAGAACCAAAATACATTTCTTTTTTTAGTCTGGAAGCGTGATTTCATTGGTACAGGGGACTTCTAATAAGGAGATATTTTCTGCCATTGGAACCTTGCCACTTCATCTGAGCACACAGACATGAGCAGTTTCATATGTAACAAAGGAAGAAGCTAGGTTGCACAATAGATAGTTAGGGATTTCTCTTCCTGAGTTCTAATCTGGTCTTAGACACCTCCTAGCTGTGTGACTGTAGGCAAGTCCTTTATTCCCCATTTTTTGCCTCTGTTTCCTTATCTGTAAAATGAACTGGAGAAGGAAATGGCAAACCACAGGATCTTTGCCAAGAAAATCCAAATGGATTATGAAGACCTGGACACGACTGAAACAGCTGAACAACAAAATTGTCACAAAGCTTATGTCTGTGTCAGAGGCAGGTCTTCTAGACTCTGAGGCCGGCTTTTCTGTCTTCTTTGTCTCATGACTATAATTATGAAAAACAACAATAGTGACAGCGACAGAAAATTATGGAAAAAATACACAGATCAAACCTATTTCTGAAGGAAAAAAAAGATACAAACAGAAGGGATTGTTAACTACATTGTTAGGGAAGGTTTAAAACAAACAATGAGGCTGTTTCCTGCACAAGTTTTAAAAGATTTTGTTTGTGTATCTGAATGTTTATATTTGTGTATGATTGAGTTCAGAATTTTAAAACTGGTTCTTAAGGAAGTAAATTTTATTTCAAGGGCATTATAGGATTAAACAATATTTATTTGTTTGCTACATTGAAATATCCAGTTAACGCCCTCCCTTTCCTCCTCTCCCCATTAGAGAAGACACATTCAACAAAAAGATTTCTATATGAATGTTTTTATTTCTATTTATCAATTCTTTCTCTGGAAGTAGACATTCACAGGCTATTCTTCAAACAATATTCTGTTGCTCTCCATCATGTTCTCTTAGTTCTTCAGCTCCCTTCACTCTGTATAATCTCAGGCCGGTCTTTCCTTGTTTTTCCAAAATTAACCTCTTCATTCTTTATTGTGACTTAGTAGTATTCCATCATAAGCATATGCTACAATTTGTTTAAGCTATTCTTCAGTTGATGGGCATCCCCTCAATTTCCAGTTCTTTGCCACCACAAATATTTTAGAACATACTTGTTCTTTTCTCTACTCACCTTAGGAAACAAATCTAATAGTGGTATTGCTGGGTCAGAAAGTATATCCAAATTTATAACTCTTGGGGCTTAATTCCAGGCTACTCTCCAAAATGGTTGGACCAGTCCACAGATTTTGCATCAGCTATAGGGTAATCTGGGCAGGGGAATGGAGTGGCATGAAACTACTTGACCCATCCTACAATGGGCTTCTAATCAACCCATTTGACTAGTCAGTGAGCATTTATTTAGTGCCTGCTATGTATAGGCACTGTCCTAGGTGTTGGTTGATATAAAGACAACAATGAAACTGTTATTTTCCTCAGGGAGCTTATAAAATCATGTTAGCATCTGCATATATACCATGCCCTTCAGAAAAAGCACGGCTATCATGGACATAACAGTTATATTAGATATAGACATAATAATAACTGCAGTTATACTCTTTAAAGGTCTAATAGTGAAAGGTCTTTCAGAGGTGGCATAGACTTTTGGGATGGGAGAATGTAATAGAAATGACTGATAAGATGATGGGAATAAACTCTTTATAACAGGCACTCTCTGAACACCATGTTGGCCATCTAGCAAAACCTATGGATTCCTGTTCAGAAAAATGCTTTAAATACATAAAATCTATAGGATTACAAAAGAAACCAAGTATGCTGAAATGCAGTTGTCAACATTATAAAAAATACACGTTCAATAAGTCCTGGTGTAAGATCCTCTTCTCTAGGGGCATCTCATCACTGTGTTTCTCGGTGAAACATCTGTGGCATAAGCACTTTGCATACTATCTTCTGTTTTGCGTCATTCAACTATCACACAAGCAGATGCCAAATCAGACAGCCGAGATTTGATGGCAGGCATAATTTTATGCTGAAATAAAAACCACCTGCTCCATGGAGATGAAAACCTACAGTAGGATCAGAGTGTGGATAGATCAGCCCAGCAAGAAATAGACTATTGAAGAGAGAGAAGGCTCATCACTGAGGTTTCATTGTCCCTCCATGGGATCATTTGCTGGTTGTTCTGTGAGTTGGTACTGCAGGTGGGAGGCGTGATATATATAGCATTAAGATAACATTGCTACCTTAAAGCGTAATTGTGCCTGGAGCCAGGCACTTGTCTCCCCTCTGCTCTCCACCTCAAGGTAGGTCAGCGAAAGTCATCAGTAATAAGGGTAACTCAGAAATGACCACTTCCACTTAATTTGAAGTTGGAACAATAATCCAGAGTTGTTTTTTTTTTTAAATGAGATAGGGGCAGAAGTCTAGGAGTACATGGAAATTTAACAAGTACACCTGCCATGAAGACAGTCTTTTATCTCCATCTTCTATGACAGCAAGTTCACTATTAAAAGTGAAGTTGGTAGCATAAACTTTGCAGGTGCAATGTTTCAACATCCACGGCTGTGCAGGTTTTTCTAGCTATGTTCCATCCAAAAAACAAATGAAGTGATGAAAGATACTGTTGGTAACCTGGGAGCTCTATGAATAAAAGTACTATTGATGATCTGTATAAAGCAGAGTATATCCCCTTCTCCAGCCAAGGATTCCAAAGTATTAATTTTCTTTTTCAAGGCTTTGTTAACTTAAATCTCTTAATGGAAAATACATAAAATGAATTGAATTTAGCCTGCCACAACTTGATTTTCCTGTTACAAGAAGAAAGATTTGAGGTTTACTTCTTTCTCTTTCTTTCTTTCTTCTTCTTTCTTTCTTTCTTTCTTTCTTCTTTCTTTCTTTCTTTCTTTCTTTCTTTCTTTCTTTCTTTCTTTCTTTCTTTCTTTCTTTCTTTCTTTCTTTCTTTTCTTTCTTTCTTTCTTTCTTTCTTTCTTCTTTCTTTCTTTCTTTCTTTCTTTCTTTCTTTCTTTCTTTCTTTCTTTCTTTCTTTCTTCTTCTTCTTCTTCTTCTTCTTCTTCTTCTTCTTCTTCTTCTTCTTCTTCTTCTTCTTCTTCTTCTTCTTCTCCTCTCCATCTCTGTCTCTCCTCTTTCTGTTTTTCTCTCTTCCCCTTATTTTTCTGTCTTAGAATGGATACTAAGTACCAAGTCCAAGGCAGAAATGTGGTAAAGGCTAGGCAATGGGGGGTTAAGTGACTTGCCCAGGGTCACACAACTAGGAAGTATCTGAGGCCACCAAGATCTCCTGATTCCAGTCCTGGATCTCTATCAGCTAAGCTGAGTCATTGAGATGTCCCCCTCCTCTATTCTCTTCTCAAATAAGTTACTTGTGGTAACAAGGGTACATGATTGTGCATGTAAGTTTGTGGAACTTTGCCTGTTTGTATTTACAGACCAGTTTCGGTGTCCTCTAAAACCCTTGGGATTATTTATTCATACTGTAAATTTGCCCATTTAGTGACTGATGTTCACTTCCTTCCTCTTGCCCCTTCTTAGTTAGCCTGATTCACTTGATGGTATGCTGATTTGGAGACACAGGAAGCCCCAAGTTGAAATTCTATCTCTGACACTTGCTAGTTATGTGATAACTCTTAAGAAATGTACTTCTGAATGTTTCTAAAAACTTACTGGTACTAATTTACAAAGTCCTCAATGGATTGGCCTTGGGGAGGCAGTTCTGAATTCTGATCAAAACAAGGTCTTTTCAGTACTTCCTATGTATTTCATCTTTGAAAATTACCAACTAAAAGACAGGAACTACAGATGCTTAATTGGCAGAAGATAAGACAAAGGGAGAATGAGATAAATGTCTTTAGGTATATGTAGTATTGTCATAGGAAGGAAAGAGAAGATTAGTTCTGATTGGCTTCTGAGGGCAAAACTAGGACTGATGGTGGAAGGAATCTATGGCAGTATAGTTGTAGTTTAGTTGTGCCTGACTCTTTGTGACTCTCTTGGCAAAGATATAAGCAGCTAGATGGTCAATGGATAGAAACACTGGGCCTGGAGTCAGAAGATGCATCTTCCCAAATTCAAATCTGGCTTCAGACACACAGTTAGTGTGACCCTGATCAAGTCACTTAATTCTGTTTGCCTAATGATCTGTAAAATGAGTTGGAGAAGAAAATGGCAAGCCACTCAGTATCTGCCAAGGAAACCCCCAAGGAGGAGAGTCAGACATGAATGAAAAGATTAAACAACTAGAACAAGATTGCTTGTGCTTTCTTCGATAACACATTGTGATATTTTTAAAACTAATTTTTATTATTGTTAAGCTATCTATATGAAGAATAGGACATGATTGAAATGACTAAACAACAGTCACAAAATGAGCTGGACAAAGAAATGGAAACGATTCCAGTATCTTTGCCAAGAAAACCCAAATGGAGTCATGAGATGTCAGACAGGACTAAATAACAACAATAAATGGCAAAGATAGTGGGATGGTTTGCCATTTCCTTCTCCAGCTCATTTTACAGATGAGGAAACTGAGGTCAACAGGGTGAAATGACTTGCTCAGGGTCACACAGCTAGTGTCTGAGACTGAAGTTGAATTTAGAACTTCCTAATTCCAGGCCAACCACTCTACTGTGCCATCCAGTTGCCCTAACAGGGAAGTAGATTATAGTCCTATATAAGAAGAATTGTGCTAACTTAGAATGAGCTGCAGGAATTCCTGCGATCCCTAGAGTTTATGGATAGATTTCAGGGAGTAAATTCATCCGGGAAAAAAAATACATCGTTATTTCAGTAGAATTTGTTTTCTATGAAATTCTATGTATTTCACTATTTGAATTTAATAGAATGATTCTAAGAAGGAGACTTAGACAGCTTTCTAGTCTATCAGTTGGACCCATGACACAAAGAAGGTTAAGGACTCTTGCTCAAGTTCCCTGGATTCTGGGAGGTCTTTCACCCGAAGCTAGATGACCACTTTTCAGAATGTTATAAATGAGCTTAATGCTTTGAGTAGTAGGGCTTGGAATAAAGGACCCTTGAGGTCCATTCCAACTTCTAAAATTCTATGATGGAGGTCAGCTAGGTGGTTCAGTGGATTGAGGGCTAGACCCAGAGACAGTAAGTCCTGTGTTCAAATTTGACCACAGACACTTCCTAGCTGTGTAACCCCGGGCAAGTCACTTAGCCCTCATTTGCTAGCCCTTACCACTGTTTATATTTGGAACCAATACTTAGTATTGATTCTAAGATGGAAGGTAAAGGTTTTTTTTTTAATTTAAAAAGTAAAATTCTAGGATGTTATAGAATTTATCAGAAGGACCATCTCACAAATACCTTTTCACAAGGTCTTACAAGTTTCTTCTCCTATTTGTCTGACTCCCCGCAGATAAAAAGACCTGTCTGCTTAGGAGCCTGAAACCCAGAGCAACCTTCTTTAGATCCAAATCCCTTCTTCAGCACCAAGAACAAGAATGAATATATTTTTTTCCTGGCAGGGAGAAAACCCATCTTAAAATTTTTAACATTTTTTATTAGACTTCTGAAAAATAAACTTGTCAAAAACTCCAGGCACAGGACAGGAATACCAAATATTAGTTGCTAAACATTGGACTCCATTTGTCCCTACATGCACTTCTCTCCGATACTATCTGTCTTTAACAAAATTTTGCAACCAAAACAACAAACCTTTTATCAAATTCCCTGGCAGGAAAGCAGAAATTGCACCAGCAAGAAACTGGCCAAATCCCTAATTACTCCCTGGGGAACGAGACTCATTATGCACCAACACATCCCTCTTTAAGCATCATGTTCTATCTCCTGAACAATACAGATCTCGCTAAGTTAATTCTTTTTAATCACCACCTTCCATCCTGAGATGATGTTGTTACTTGTTGGATATTCTAGAGCAGAAGAGAGCTCAGCAAAACTTTTCCTGGTTACCTGCGCAATTATGTACAGATGGCAATTTGAACTAGTGATTTCGAAAGCTTTGCTCCTTGGAATTGCTACTTTGCCACATGCTCTCTTTGAATGATAACAGGGTCTTGGGGTGCTGAGTTTCTTCTAAGGATTAAAAGATATAGCTATTCCCTGAATTGCAACAGAGAATTCCTACACAGAGACTCTTACACTCAGAAGACTAGCTCCATACTACATTATCGTCTCTCACTCAGCCTGTGTATTCTCCTTCCCTTCCTTCTTCCTTCCTTCCTTCCTTCCTTCCTTCCTTCCTTCCTTCCTTCCTTCCTTCCTTCCTTCCTTCCTTCCTTCCTTCCTTCCTTCCTTCCTTCCTTCCTTCCTTCCTTCCTTCCTTCCTTCCTTCCTTCCTTCCTTCCTTCCTTCCTTCCTTCCTTCCTTCCTTCCTTCCTTCCTTCCTTCCTTCCTTCCTCCCTCCCTCCCTCCCTCCCTCCCTCCCTCCCTCCCTTCCTTCCCTCCCTGCCTCCTTCCTTCCTTCCTTCCTTCCTTCCTTCCTTCCTTCCTTCCTTCCTTCCTTCCTTCCTTCCTTCCTTCCTTCCTTCCTTCCTTCCTTCCTTCCTTCCTTCCTTCCTTCCTTCCTTCCTCCCTCCCTCCCTCCCTCCCTCCCTCCCTCCCTCCCTCCCTCCCTCCCTCCCTTCCTTCCCTCCCTGCCTCCCTCCTTCCTTCCTTCCTTCCTTCCTTCCTTCCTTCCTTCCTTCCTTCCTTCCTTCCTTCCTTCCTTCCTTCCTTCCTTCCTTCCTTCCTTCCTTCCTTCCTTCCTTCCTTCCTTCCTTCCTTCCTTCCTTCCTTCCTTCCTTCCTTCCTTCCTTCCTTCCTTCCTTCCTTGTCTGCTCCCTTCTCTGCTTCCTCAATTCTACTCTCATACCCTTTCCTCAAGCTTATTCCTGGGCCAGACTTGCAACTTCAATGGAAAAAAGTCTCATTAAACATCCTTTGCCAACAACCTCCTTTGGTGACATTCAGTCATGTCCAACTCTTAGTAACCCCGTGAACCAGCACACCAAAAGCATCCCTGGGGTTTTCTCGGCAAAGATACTGGATGTGTTGGCCATTTGTTCTCCAGTGGATTAAGGTAAGACAGGGTCCAAAAGCAGATTGAAACGCACCATTATTCACTTTATTTCCTCCAAGAGCTTTTCTCTACTGTTAGCAATATATGTCTTGTTTTACAACATGAAGAACAGGGAAATATGCATTATATAATAATATATATGTGACCTAAATCATATTAGCTGCCTTCTTGGGGAGGGAAAAATTGAGAAATTGATTTTTGGACATGGCTAATGTAAGAATTTATTTCTCTTAGAAAGCATATTTATTATGATTTACTAAATACTTATAAAATCACATGTATTATATTGATAGGTTACAAATTTTGTTATATACATATAAAAATGAATGGTAAATTAAAAAATCTCTGGAGTTTAAGTGTCTTGCTCAGTAATCACACAACTAGAAAATGTTTGAGGATAATTATGAATTTGGGTCTTCCTGACTCCAGGCCTATAGTACTATCCTTTTTTTTTTAAACCCTTACCTTTCGTCTTGGAGTCAATACTGTGTATTGGCTCCAAGGCAGAAGAGTGGTAAGGGCTAGGCAATGGGGGTCAAGTGACTTGCCCAGGGTCACACAACTGGGAAGTGTCTGGGGCCAGATTTGAACCTCAGACCTCCCATCTCTAGGCCTGACTCTCAATCCACTGAACTACCCAGCTGCCCCCTACAGTCTTATCCATTGAGTCATCTAGTTGTCCTGTCAATGTCCTTACTAGCCTCTAAAGAAAGTGTGAACTTCACACTCCCATTTCAAATCAGGCAACCTTTTCCTCAAATTATATCTTCTTTTAATTTTCTTTTGACTTCCTAGGAAATCTATACTCTCTCCCTTTGTTTTATTTTCTTTCCATTATTCTTGCCTGGTAGTTATGCATGATTAAAGACTGTGCTAGGAAATATAACAACCAGCTTTCCTGTAGAGCAGTAGATACTTTTATGTTTGATATGCATTATTATTAATTTTTCTATAACTATTAAATCCAGAAAGCAATAAAACAATAAATGAAGTCTTGATTTGTAGTGATTTTCTAGGTATAAATAAGTGCTCTTAATGAAAATTTGACAATTGCTTTCACCTAGCCTATGAGTTAACTCCAGCACAACCATGGAAAATATTAGTTGTGATAGCAACTGAGAGGTACCAGTGAAAGAGAAGGTCCTAATTTTGGAAGTGATTTCAGTCAGTCAGCCAGACAATAAACCTGCTCTGTGCCAGGCAGTCTGCTAAGTGCTAGGGATCCAGAAACGGACAAAAGACAAGAACACACAGTCTACTGAGGAGCTCACACCAATGTAGTTTAGGGTAGGGAAAAAAGAAGTGGACTAGGATTTAGAGATCTGGGTCTTATTTCAGTTTTTGGGACACTGGCTAACTATATGATCTTAGGCAACTCACTTTAGTTCTTTGAAATATAGATTCCTTAGCTGCCAAAAGAGACATTTGGAGTAGAATGATTTCCAAGGTCTTTTCTAGTTTTAGTTCTATCAATCCTGAAACTTCAGTCTTGTCTGACTCCCTCCGACCCTCTCTCCCCATTCTTTTTCTTCCTCTCCCTCTCTTCTCCCCCTCCCCCCTCCTCCTCTGCTTTCTCTTCCTATTCTGCTTCCTCTTCCTCTTCTTCCTCTTCATCTTCCTCTTCTCCTTCTCCTCCTCCTTCTCTCTTCCCCTCACTTTCCCTCCTCTTACTCCTTCCTTTCCCTCCCTCTTTCCCCTACTTTTCCTCTTCCCCTCCTATTTCTTTCCCTTCCTTCTCCTCCACTCTGTGTGTGTGCTCGCGCGTGCGCGCGCACACACACACACACACAGACACACACAATCTCCCAATATAGCTCTTTATCCTCTAGTTAAGTTTGCCTTCCTTCAAAAATCAGCCCATAAAATAAATAGTGATCAAGTTCCAAGCCTGGAATCATAAAGACTCATCTTCCTGAGTTGAGATCTGGCTTCAGATTCTTACTAGCTGTGAGACCCTGGGCAAGTCATTTCACCCTGTATGCCTCAATTTCCTTATCTGTAAAATGAGCTGGAAAAGAAAATGGCAAACCATTCAAGTATCTTTGCCAAGAAAAATTGCAAAAGGGATCACAAAGATTTGGACACAAGTGAAACAACTGAAAAACATAAAGACATAGTTTAAAAAGTTTTGTTATTTAATTTTATTGATATTTATTTAATTCCTAATATAAAAATGTTTTTTCTACTGGTTTATTTTTTACTGGAAAGAAATGGCATTTATACCACATTGTTCCCTTGGGGAAATGTATTCTGGGTTCCAAATAACCAACTTAAAATACCCTTTTGAAATGCAATTCATTTGTTATTTGGAGCTTTCTTGTAAATTCTAAACCAGATGAATTTAAGAGTACTATCCTTTTGGGTCTGATTCTTATTTCCTTAATATTTATCCTATTCATTTCTCCTATTTTTGAAAGGAAGGTAAATATATTTGTTAATGCAACATTTTTTTGGTAAAATTTAATTCACCCTTTTCAAAGAACAAAACTTAATTTTCTTACCCTCTCCCATTGTTTTTCTCTTCTAATTTCTATTATACATCACCATACATTGATTTCCATTTTTTAAAGCAGTGTCTTTTTGCCTCTTTTTTATAATTTATAATTTATTTATATTTATATTTATATTATATATATAAATAAATATATATTAAATATAAATATTTATATTTATTTTATTTTATTTAGAATATTTTTCCATGGTTACATGATTCATGTTCTTTCCTTCCCCCCTTTCCCCCATAGCCCACACACAATTCCACTGGGTTTTACTTGTGTCATTGATTAAGACCTATTTCCTTATTATTGATATTTGCACTAGGATGATTGTTTAGAGTCTACATCCCTAGTCATATCCCCATCAACTCATGTGATCAAGCAGTTGTTTTTTTTCTGTGTTTCTATAACCACAGTTCTTCCTCTGAATGTGGATAGCATTCCTTCTCATAAGCCCCTCACAATTGTCCTGGATCATTGCATTGCTACTAATAGAGAAATCCTCGATTGTACCACAGTGTATCAGTCTCTGTGTACAATGTTCTCCTGGTTCTGCTCCTTTCACTCTGCATCAGTTCCTGGAGGTCGGTTCAGTTCACATGGAATTCCTCCACTTTATTATTCCTTTCAGCACAATAGTATTCCATCACCAACAGATACCACAATTTGTTCAGCCATTCCCCAACTGAAGAGCAGCCCCTCATTTTCCATTTTTTTGCCACCACAAAGAGTGCAGCTATGAATATTCTTGTACATGTCTTTTTCTTTATTATCTCTTTGGGGTACAAACCAAGCAGTGCTATGGCTGGATCAAAAGTGGACTGCCCATTTTGATCACTCCCTCCTGGGCCCTGTCTCTAGCGACTGTTGGAATGTGAAGGTTGCATCTGCTGTTGATGTAAAGAAAGCTGAATGGAAGAACAATATCCTCTCCCAGGTTTCTTTTCTTTTGACCATCTCTTCAAGTCCCCTCAAATCCTGCAGTGTATGTTGATGACAATCATTTCTTTCATTAAGAGTCAAACTGGTTCTGATGGCTAGCACTGCTCAAGACCTTCCTCATTGCCCTACTCCAAAAGGTCACTCTTTTGTTCTTGGTAACCTTACAGCAGAGCCATAGCTAGTACATGTGTGGGGAAGGTAGAGTGCACTAGAACATGACTCTGATTACCCATGTCCTTCAACAAGGACAAACATGCTCAGCAACATGGACGAACTAGAACCTTTTCCATTTAGCTGGGTATGCATCTCTTGTTGAGGGACAAAGAAGCCAGATACACTACTGGCTCATCTCCTCCCACCCCTTTTTCTCCTCCTCTGGGGGAAATGGAGAAGAGTAAAGCTAAGAGCAGGCTTCGGTCCTAGGATGGATGGATATTTCCCACTGGGAACTATCAGCAGGAGTGGCTTCTGGAAAATGCGTACGATGTACAAAGTATATTACATTTAGCCACTATGCGTTTATTAAATGCCTACATGTGCCAGGCATTCTGCTAAGTGCTGGGGATACAAAGAAAACAAAACTAAAACCCAAACACACCCAAACAAACAAAAAAACAAAACATTCCTCCCCCCCCCCCCATACATAAAGTAGTCTTTACTCTCAAAGAATCTACAGTCTAACAGGGGAGACAATATTCAAGGACATGCAAAAACATGTACCAACAAGCTACAGACAGGATAAATTGGGCACAGTCTCAGAGGAAATTCATTAAGGTGAAGGAAGATTGGGAAGGGCTTCTTATAGACCAGAGGATGTTAGCTGAGATGTGAAGGAAGCCAGGGAAGCCACAAGGTAGAAATGAGGGAAGAGAATTACAGGCATGGGAGACAGCCAGTGAAAATACTCAGACTGGGGATAGAGAGTCATCTGCAAGGAGCAACAAAAAGGCTCATATAACAGGTATAAAATAGTTCTTTGTTTCCTATTCCATAAAAAAGTACTTCACAACAACACAAGAGACTTAGCATGCTGTCACGGGAAAAGGATTGGATTTGGAGATAGTATAGTGGATCTGTGCCAAAATGGCAGCTTGTTCACTAACCATCTGTGGGTCCTGAGGAAAGGAAGTCAGTCCACTGTTCTTGACCTCAGTGTCCTATTAAAATGGGGGGGGGTTCAATTAGATGTCCTTTAAGGTCTCTTCAAGCTCTAAATCTGAGATTCTATGTTCCTATGACTTAGATGTGCTTATTAACAAACCCTTAAAAGCTAAAATGATAACCTGTTTCCATGAAAGTGTTACCTCTACTTAGGAGATCAAGACAATTTTATGGGACCATGGAGAAAATTGTTGCCTTTCCCTTCAGACCTGCTTTCCTGAGAAATTTACAAGGTCCACGTCTCCCAGATGACCAGCTCTGGCATAGGCTGAGCTTTCTCCATCTTTTCAGCTATAATATTATCCTGGCAGTAGCCATCTTCTCTGAGAATGCTGCTGGATAGCTGGTCTTGATACAGATACCCAGGTACTCTCTAACCCATGAGATAACTGCAAAGGCCAAGACTCTTCTCCTTTCTGGATTACTGGTTGTTGGTCACAGATCTGTGTTTAGGGAACCAAACATACACACGCATACACCCCATAAAAGCTAGACAGAACCTTGTGGTCCTGTCTCAAGCGAAGTGACCATATATTAATCATTATTGCCATGGGCTTGAGCTATAAGTTTCAGTGGGAAGAAGAAAGAAATCTCCCAATTCTTCCCAACTGGAAGTCTAAGAAAGTGATGACTTTGAAATCAGACAGGACCCTAAAAGGCCTAACAGCCATTTGTCCTCTTTCTTCTTATAATCTATTGAAAAGGTAGCATTTCTCAGCTCTGTTGCTAATACTTTCTCTTTTCTCCTTAAAACCATTACCATCTGCTTTATAACTATGTATGAGATAATTCCATGTATTCTGCATTGGTTCTAAGTCAGAAGAGTGGTAAAGGCTAGGCAACTGGGATTGTGACTTATCCAGGGTCACAAAACAAGGAAGTGTCCAAGGCTGGATTTGAACCCAGAATCTCCTGTCTCTAGATCTGGCTCTCTATCCACTGAGACACCTAGCTGTCCACTTTTCATACACATCACTGCCAGTCAAGGAGACAGCATGTTCCCTAAGCATGTCTTTAGCATGTTTCCAGAGAACATGACCATTCCTATAAGACCAGGACACATGCCCAGCTCTGTGAAAGGCACTGCAGTGTCAGGAAACTCCTTTGATTATTTCTATTCTGCTTGATTTAAATGGAAGAAATAGCCCTATTTCTTTTGTAAGAATAATGCTCCTGCTGAAGGCATTAAACCTGAGATTGTTCATGGGTGCCATTCCCTTCCAAGTGTCTTAATCCTCTTACCCATTCCCCCCCCCCCAACTTCTGCAACAATGGGAGGGGAACTGGAGGCCCTGTGCACATTCCTCTGAGCCCCCACTTTAGCTTTATATACAGTAAAGCTGTCAACTCGCCTAAGAACAAGGCTCAGAAATCGGTGAATGCTAAAAGCGGAGCTTTTTTTATCTGATAAAAAGTGACAAAGCATCCATTTGAAAAATTCATGTGCCAGAGCCTCAGGAAATCCTGGGATTTTTTGTACTGGTTCAATCACTGGGCAAAATGATTGGGCTTAACCACAACTGGGGACCTACAAAGGAAGAATGACTTGCTTCTGACAAATAGCATGCCAAGAATACCTATGGGCTTAGCGTCAACCTTGCTGATGAATGGGCTCCCAGTGCTGGGTCAGTTTTCAGCTATGAAGAAGGATAGTTTGCCCTTTTCTCTTCTCAATGACTATGTGTGTGTGTGCGTGAGAGGGGGCTGGGTAGGGGAAGCTTCACTCATCGCCAGAGGTTCACTTTTCTGGGCAAAATCTCAAGAAGGGGAGCCAGTGTTCCTGGGGCCAAAATCATTTCATTTTTGTTTTGAGTGGTCTAGAACTGGAGAAGAATGAAGTCTAGTGTTTGCTTTCCTTCCCTGGGGGGAATAGTTGTCAACCTCATCACAAAGGATTCATGTCTCTCCGCTTGCTTAATTTTGCTCGAGTCTCATTGTTATCCATTTTAAATTGCCATTATGGGGTCCAAAAAAAGTACCAGTCTCTTCCCTACTTATTGTACCTCATTCTGTTCTTGTTCAAACCCAGGTTTGAGAGAGAATTGCCACCCACCCCACCTTTTAAATCAGAGTCAAATTGGAAATATTGCTGGGTCTCTCATTAGAAAAACTCAAAGTGTTCAGCTTGTTTCGAACATAAACCAGGATAGAATTTGGACCATTTGGGAAATCCTGCGGCCATTCACATAGATGGTGGCTAGATGGTACAATGGATAGTGTATTAGCCCTGGAGTCAGAAGTTCAAATATGGCCTCAGACATGTATTAGCTGTGTGGCTCTAGGCAAGTAGCTTAATCTCTGTCTCAGTTTCCTCAACTATAAGCTAAGTTGATAATAGTTCTTTCCTTCCAGGATTTTTGTGAGGATTGACTGAAATAATATTTGTAAAGCACTTGGCATGGGCCCAGCACATGGTAGGGGTTTAATAAACAGTCAATCCATGCCCTCCCTTCATAAGTATATGTCCACTCCAAAGAGCCACAATCTATTGGGGAAGTCTGGGTTGGAAGATTCACATTAGATGAGTGACCTTGGGCTTGTTCCCTGGATCTCAGTTTCCTGATCTGTAAATTGAGGGCTCTCAACCCCATAGCTTCAATGTTTCTTTCCATCTATAAAATTCCTTGACACTAATGACAAAAGTCAGCTGATGGAAATGGTGTGGAAGTGTGAATTGGTGTGTTTCCTGGAGCACAAGATGAAAAATGAGGAGCTTTAAAACAAATACATCTGCCTCAAACCCAGGCCTGTTACTCTTCTTAGTAAAACCATCAGTTAGTACTCTAAATTGCTTTGTTTGGGGGGGAAGGGGGGAAGAACACACAGACCAAAATGCAAACTGTTAATAAGTGTAAGGAAAAAGATCTCAAATTCCTAAATAATCAGAGAAATGCAAACAAATCAAGCCAACCCTAAGAAACTTCCGTCTACTGACTGGGATGACAAAAGAATAATTAAAACAAAAGTTTAAAATCCAGCATTGGCAGAGCTGTAGAGAAACGGGCACTCAAATATATTTTTTGTTGGGTTTCAGTGGAAAACACTTTGGAAAATAACAGGGAGTTTCAATAAAAGTCACAGATCTGAACATACCTTCTGGACCTGCGATTTCACTGCTAAAACTTGAACTGAAAACGGAAATGGAACTTTAACTATGATAGGAAAAAGGCCCTAGGTATACAAAAATGATCATAGCTGCTTTGTTTGTAATAGAAAAAAAGAAAAAAAATACGGACCCATCATAAATGTCTTTTGTTTGGAGAAAGACTAAATAAATCATGATGTGTTAACTGACAAATATGAGACATCCAAGGACATATGGAAAGACGCCAACAAAATAATGCAAGGAAAAATGGGCAGAATAAAGGCAGCCCCACAGCCATATGGCAGGAAGGAGAGAATCTATTGGGCACTACTATGTATCTAGTCCTGAGCTAGTTACTAAAGATATAGATACAAAGAATGAAACAATCCCTACTCAAAAGAATCTCACATTCTAATGGGGAAAGCAGGAAAGGAGAAAGGAAAGGAGAGACAGAGGGAAGGTGGATAAAGGGAGGAAAGGAGGAAGGAGGGAGTAGAAGAAAGGAAGGGAAGTGGTAGCACAATTTTAGTTAGACCTAGAGGACATAGAACAAAAAACAGGTTGTTTTTTTTTGTTTTGTTTTGTTTTTTTGGTTTTTATTTGTTAGTTCACTTGGTTGTCCCTTGTTAAATGCTAAGAATTTTATGTAGATTTCCTTCCCTAGCATATATTTTTTTTATTTGTTTTTGTTGACAGTTGTTTTAAATTTAAAAATAAGTTTTAATTAGAAAAAACAATTTAAAAATTCCCCCTTTCACATTTCCTGGGCGCAGAGGAAGCAGTTGCTTCTTCCTTTCAACAGAATCTCTCCCTGATTCTCCCCTCTGCTTGAACCTCTTCCTTAGATGAATAGAAGACAGGGCAGAATGGACAGAATGGAATCAATCAATTGCTCTGAGTCATGCTGTACAGCAAGCAGAGGGTTTTATGCTTCCTTTTTCTAGGGTTGTGAGAAAAACCATACATATGGATTCTGGGAGAGTGCTATGTGAGGTCTAGAGAGGGTAGAGAGAGCAATTTCCCTGGAAGTTCTTTCATCCTGTTCCTTAACTAGGCTCGAAGCTCCATGAAGAGAGATTTGTTGTTGTTCAATTGTTTTCAGTCATGTCTGAGTCTTTGGGACCCCATTTGAGGTTTTCTTGATAAAAATACTTGAATGATTTACTATTTCCTTCTCTACCTCACTTAACACATGAGGAAACTGAGGCAAACAAAATTAAGTGACTTACCCAGAGCCACACAGATAGTAAATGTCTGAGGTTGAATGTGAACTCATGAAGAACAGTCTTCCTGACTCCTGGTCCAGCAGTCTATTCACTGTGCCAAAGCTAATTTGCTTTAATGTTTCTACTTATTGTCTAGCACGGTGCATTGCCACAGTATATACTTAATAAATATTTGACTGAATGAATAATACCTAAACAAATCCATCTGGATAGATGAATGAATAAATGAATGAATGAATATGTACTGCTGCAATTTCTCTTTGAGTTTTACCAAATCATTATTCCGCTGGGTCAAAAAAGGCACCTTGGAAAAACATAATTACGAATTCCTCTCAGGTTTACACTGTGGAAAATAAGCAGTTCTATTTTGATTAATGTAGTAAATCTTATTAACTCTCATTAGCTATCAGAAAAAGGGCTGAGCTGATTAAAGTCTCCTATGCTCAAATATGAAATGATGACCCTGGGATTTTCCTCCTTATACTCAGATTGTGGCAGGATTGCATAATCACATTGTGCAATGCAAGGGAATTCAGAATAGAATTGTATTTCATTACAGAAAGGGAAAATATCAAAATCTTCATAAACATTTAATGTCAGTTTGAATTCAGGTCTTTCTGTCCCAAGCCTCATACTCTATAAAGGACAGCTAGGAGGGTACATAGAGCCCTGGGCTTGTAAGTAGGAAGACTCACCTTCATCAGTTCAAATCTGGCCTCAGACACTAATGAACTAACTACATGACCCCAGGCATGCCACTGAACCTGTTTGCCTCAGTTTCCTCATCTGTAAAATGAGCTGGAGGAGGAAAGGGCAAATCCACTCCATTATCTTTGCCAAGAACACTTCAAATGAAGTCATGAAGAGTCAGACATAAATGAAACAACTGAACAATGCCAATTACCACCAGATAGTGATCTCAAAGCTTCTTATAAGTATAATGACCCATCACATCTCCGTAGGAGTTGCCAAGAACTGTTATACCAACATATAGTTAGAAAACCTGTTGAAGAGAATTTAAGCAGTATAACTAAAAATACAGACATGACTATGGGATGGAGAAATCGAATTCGAGCCATTGTATTCTCTGAATGTTGCTATGACCATTGCCCTGAAGTTTGGATGGTTATTACTCATCCAGGTATGCATTTTTGGAATGAACCCCATGTGAGTCACATCTTCTTTGAGCCTAGGTTTCCTTATCTGTAAAATAAGGGATTGTATTAGATGGCATCTAAGTTTCATTCCAGCTCTAAAACTATGTTCCTCTATGAACTATCTATTTAATCATGAGAAGGCAGTATAGGATATAAGTTTTGTTACACAAAATTAGAATTGTAGGTCTGGGTGGTGTTTAAAAGAGGGGCTGGCACTTTTCAAGCAAGTTGGGTTTTCTTCACAACTATTTTAGTTGGGCAGTTAAGTGATACAGTGGATAGAGTGCTGGTCCTACTGTTAGAAGTTCAAATCTGGCCTTATCAATTTGCTAGCTGTATGATCCTGTGCAGATCATTTAACCTGTTTACCTTAGTTTCTCATCTGTAAAATGAGCTGTTAAAGGAAATGGTAAACCACTCCAGTATTTGCCAAGAAAACCCCAAATGGGTTCCTGAGAAGTTGGAGAGGAGTAGGGGAGCTAAAGTGACATTATTCTTGTGCACTATCAGGGACTAAACAACATTCATGAGTTTTTGGAGTTAACTGAGATCTAGCGTCCCTTTGTGCTTGGAGTTGGTGGAACTGACATATTAAATTCAAACTCAAACTTTGTTGACCCATCTAAGTATGAAGTTTAGAAAAAAAAATGTGCTAAAAGCAAACTTGTAGTTTCCCTATTTAATTAATTAATTATTTCAAGATTTATTGAGGATCCATAATATCTAGTCAGGAAATGACTTGTTACCGATGTCGGAACAATTTCTTTACCAGTTGCCATGTGAGTATGGTCAGACCACTGGCTTAATTTTCCTGAGTTCTCCTCCTTAACAGCTGTCTTTCTAACCTAGGGGAACCTCCCATTTGAATGTAAATTTGAAGATATGGATTGTCTTGCTTTTCCTATGCTTAGCATAATGCAGGCACATAGTAAGCACCTAATGAAATGCATTTGTGGTAATTCCAACCTGATCTATATAAACAGATTGTTCATTGTTAAAAAAATGGAAAATGTAGAAGATAATAGATTTGTATTTGTTAACAAAGTTTGCTATGTAAACCAATATATAAATATATATGTTTTTGTCTAAATAATATATATGTAAAATTCCAATGAGAATCCTGAAATTGCCTCAGTCAGAGAAAATACTTGATCTTTTTCAAGTGAAGAAACATGGCAGCCAAGAACAATACTGGTTTAGAATGTAAACTTGTTTGTAAGATCTTCAGAGAAGGAAGATGGAAAATCACAAGAAGTATTGCCTAATAAAATAGCAATAAGCATGGTGAGAAACCCAAGTAAGCCAGATTATCTTGGTTTGATTTAAAAGTAGAAATGGAAAGAGGACAAAAAAATAGAAGAAAAATGGAAAAGATCTGTAGAGGTATTTATAACAAACTCTTCATCAATGACTGGGGAACCACCACACCTAGACTCTAACATCTCTGTGTCCCATGAATGTGTTTACATAAGTAGAAATGGCATTCAAGATAAAGACTAGACAAAAAGCTAGACTCTATCAAGTTTAGTGGAAGCAATATCTGCTATGCGTTCTGCGCTAAGTTTTCTTTAAAAGGTATTTAAACCTTCATCAAATCATTACTGGCTTGGACCACTGATGTAAGTGACCTTGTAGTCTAAGAACAAAAATCAAGCAATTAGGAGGGAGAGAGGATACTCCCTCAGACTTGACTGTCATGTCAATATATGGCCAATATTGGGTGGAGAAACTGTGCTAAACTGAATGAATGTTGTATCTCTACTGAGTTTTATTTTGATGCTTTTTCTAAATAAACTTCCTTTTGTTACCTCTTAAATGGTTTGTGAGTATTTCCTTCATTCCAATTCCTAACCCAAAGAACCAGACTTGCTTGAATCAGGTCAAGTCTACAACTTACAGAAGAGGTCTATGCAGGTGATACAATTTTGAGGGTATACTGCAATTAATTATTAAACTAGCTAGAAGAGGGGAGGATACCAAAGTGATTGTGGAGGTAAAGGGGAATGGAAAAGGGAGAAGGGAGAAGTCTAACAACTCTACTCTCAGGGCATGTTGATGAAAATACATACAACTCCCATATACCAATGATCCACGGCAGTTTTTAGGGACTTATGAGGAATGGGAAGAGGAGACTGATCCTGGGTCCCAGATTTGTTGCTCTCTTCTCTCTCCTCCCAAAAAAATGGGGGCGGCAGGGAAGAAGAGATGAATAAATAAAAGGATAATGCTCTGCAACTGATCTCCTTTTATAGTCTAAGTACAAAGAAATGACTAACTCATAATGATCTGAGTTGATCATCATCTCAAACTATGAGAGATAATCAAAGGCTGATTGATAATAACCCTGAAGATACTTTGTGACACATCCAATGTCAAGAGCAACCTAGATCTGAGACTCTCAACATTTTTTGAGTCATAGACCCTTTTGGTAGTCTGGCAGAATTTAGGGACTCCTCAAAATCATGGTTTTTAAATGGACAAAATAAAATCGATTGGTTTGCAAAATAAACCAATTATATTGAAATATAGTTAACTATTTTTCAAAGTTCGTGGCCTCCAGTATAAGAGCCTTGGAGGAGCCCCAGAATGTTGGGAGAATCCAGATTTCTTTTGGAGGATGAAAACAAGTCTCAGTTGAAATCTCACCTGTAGGAAGCTTTTACCAATTCCTTTGAATTCTAGTGTCTTTCCTCTGTTGATTATTTCCCATTTATCTTGGGCATAGCTTTGTTGCATACATTTGTTTGCATGTTGTCTCTTCCATTAAGTTGTGAGCTCCTTGAGGATATGGCTTTTTGCATCTCTAGAACTTAGCACATTGGTATGTAGTATTAATAAGTGCTTATTGACCAAGTTATTGATTGATTGACTGAATGGATCTCAATATGCACCATCAGTAGACTCATCCACATTGTTGAGATTCCCTGGCCAATGAGATATTAAGTACATTGACCATAAATGGTTTGGAGAGAAGAGGAGAATTCAAGATCACACTGGCTGTACATTCTGCCAGACATTGCTGGGGATTAACAACAACAACAAAGTAAGAATATAGTCTTTTTCCTCGTGGAGACAAAATATACACAGGAAAATGGACCAAGCTGTTATTCATTGGCACAGGGAACTCAGTGGTGAGGAAATCCTTCTTTCAAAGCAGTTCAATATCTTCTCTGCATCTTATAGTCTCAGAGAATTTTATAGGGCCCTGAGAGTTTCAATGATTTGCCCAGAAATGATCACTTTGCCAATATGAATTAGAGAAGGGACTCGAATTCAGGCTTTCTTGGTACCTAGCTTTTTATACATGATGCCATGTTGTCTCATATACTGTGCTGCATATACAAAACATTAAATGTTAGAAGACTCTTCTCTGGAGTGGGGGAGTCAGCTAGGTGACTCAGCAGTTTGAGGGCTGGGCCCAGAAGTCTCAAACTCTTCCTGGCTATGTGACCCTGGGCAAGTCATTTAACCCCCATTGCCTAGTCCTTACCACTCTTCTGCCTTGGAATCCATACACAATTTTGATTCTAAGATAGAAGGTAGTAGTTGATGTTTTTTTTTAAGACTACTCTTCCTTTTCCACTCTCTACCATCTTCTTCTAAATCTCTTCTTCCTCCTTTCCCTTATACTAAATAGCTGGAAATTCTTTCCTACCTCACAATCTGAACAGAATGCATTTAACTTAATCCTTCTGATTTAAGGCTAAACATCTAATCTGACAGTCTGAAAGGTGGTTTTCCTCCCAGCAGTTTCCAGTGATGCATCCCATTCCAATATGTTTATGGAAAAACCTTTGACTGACAAGGATATGGCAGTAGCCTGGTTCAGTTGCACAGCTCCTGGGATTCATTCTTCATTGCTATTGACATCAGTAGAGATTCTTTAATGTTATTTTCATGACTTCAGATATGTTGTTGGGCCCTTGTGGTCTTTCCCCATCTTTTCCTATAATTAAGTTAATTCAAAAGATAACCATATGTAAGTAGCTGAAAGGAAAGAGCCTTTGGGGAGAATCAGGGATAACGCTCAGACACCAAAGGAATTTAGGGGGAAAACATGTGGATTATTCTGAACAAGAACATCTGGTTTGGCATGAGAAACAAATAAGGCTGTTTAATCTTAGCACCAAAATGTGTACAAGCTAATATTTAGACCTGAATTTACCATAACAACCTGAATATTGTAGGTGATGGGGTGAGGGACAACAATCAAATATTATTTTTGTTTGTTTTACAAAGAATATAAACCTGCTCATGAGGGTTTTTACAAGAACAATTACCTCAGGTGCCTGTGAGGGCAGTAAAATATGACAATTGCTATATGTATTAGTTAGAAGATCTAAGATTTGTTTCAAAGATCAAAGCCCTTGACCATCTATGTTTTGGAATGGAGAAGGGAATCCAAACCTATACTGTTCTTGAAATACACATTCACACTCAGGTCCTAAAAAACCCATAAATGGGCATATGCAACTGAGGGGGGAAGAATATTATTTATTTATTCATTCATTCATTCATTTATTCATTTATTTATTTATTTATTTTGTTTGTTTGGTCAATTTCAAACATTATTCCTTGGTTACAAAAATCATATTCTATTACTACCTCCCCTTCCCCCACCTTTCCCATAGCTGACATGCAATTCCACTAGGTATTACATGTGTCGTTGATCAGAAACAATTTCCATGCTGTTGAAGTTTGCACTAGGATGTTCCTTTAGGGTCTATATCCCCCTCAACCCATGTAATCAAACAGTTGTTTTTCTTTGTTATTTCTGCTCCCACTGTTTTTCCTCTGAATGTGGATAGTGTTCTTTCTCCTAGATCCCTAATCAAACAGTTGTTTTTCTTTGTTATTTCTGCTCCCACAGTTTTTCCTCTGAATGTGGATAGTGTTCTTTCTCCTACATCCCTCTGGGTTGTTCAGGATCACTACATTGTAACTAATGCAGAAGTCCATTACGTTTGATTGTACCACAGTGTATCAGTCTCTGTGTACAATGTTCTCCTGGTTCTGCTCCTTTCGCTCTGCATCACTTCCTGGAGGTTGTTCCAGTCTCTGTGGAATTTCTCCACTTTATTATTCTTTTTAGCACAATAGTATTCCATCACCAACATATACCACAATTTGTCCAGCCATTCCCCAATTGAAGGGCATCCCCTCATTTTCCAATTTTTTTGCCACCACAAAGAGCGCAGCTATGAATATTCTTGTACAAGTCTTTTTCCTTATTATCTCTTTGGGGTACAAACCCATCAGTGCTATGGCTGGATCAAAGGGCAAAGAGTCTTTTAGTGCCCTTGGAGCATAGTTCCAAATTGCCCTCCAGAATGGTTGGATCATTTCACAATTCCACCAGCAATGAATTAGTGTCCCTACTTTGCCGCAGCCCCTCCAGCATTCATTACTTTTCAAAGCTGTCATGTTAGCCAATCTGCTAGGTGTGAGGTGATACCTCAGAATTGTTTTGATTTGTATCTCTCTGATTATAAGAGATTTAGAACACTTTTTCATGTGCTTATTAATAGTTTTGATTTCTTTAACTGAAAACTGCTTATTCATGTCCCTAGCCCATTTATCAATTGGAGAATGTCTTGATTTTTTGTACAATTGGTTTAGCTCTTTGAAAATTTGAGTAATTAGATCTTTGTCAGAGGTTTTATTTATGAAGATTGTTTCCATTTGTTATTTCCCTTCTGATTTAGGTTACATTGGTTTCTTTTTGTACAAAAACTTTTTAATTTGATGTAGTCAAAATTATTTATTTTACATTTAGTGACTCTTTCTAAGACTTGCTTGGTTTTAAAATTTTTCTCTTCCCAAAGGTCTGACATGTATGCTATTCTGTGTTCACTTAATTTACTTATAGCTTCCTTCTTTATGTTCAAGTCATTCACCTATTCTGAGTTTCTCTTGGTGTAGGGTGTGAGATGTTGATCTAAACCTATTCTCTCCCATACTGTCTTCCAATTTTCCCAGCAGTTTCTATCACATAGTGGATTTTTGTCCCAAAAGCTGGGATCTTTGGGCATGTCATAGACTGTCTTGCTGAGGTCACTTACCCCAAGTCTATTCCACTGATCCTCCTTTCTGTCTCTTAGCCAGTACCAAATTATTTTGATGACCACTGCTTTATAATATAGTTTGAGATCTGGTACTGTAAGGCCACCTTCCTTCACATTTTTTTTTTCATTATTTCCCTGGACATCCTTGATATTTTATTCTTCCAGATGAACTTTGTTATGTTTTTTTTTTCTAATTCAGTAAAAAAGTTTTTTGGAAGTTAAATGGGTATGGCACTAAATAAATAAATAAGTTTGGGTAGGATGGTAATTTTTTATTATGTTAGCTCATCCTACCCATGGACAATTAATGTTTTTCCAATTGCTCAGATCTAGTTTTAGTTGTGTGGAGAGTTTTGTAGTTGTGTTCATATAGTTCCTGTGTTTGTCTTGGCAGATAGATTCCCAAGTATTTTATATTCTCTAGAGTGATTTTAAATGGAATTTCTATTTCTAATTCTTGCTGCTGAGATGTGTTGGAGATACATAGAAATGCTGATGACTTATGTGGGTTTATTTTGTATCCTGCAACTTTGCTAAAGTTGTTGATCATTTCCACTAGCTTTTTAGTTGATTCTCTAGGATTCTTTAGACCATCATTTCATTCGTATAAAGATTAAAATTAAGGGGAGACTTAGGAGACTGAAATTAGTTTCTCTCTGCAAGGAGTATTATATTTTATGAGGTTTATTAAAGATTAAGGATTAAAGAAAATACAGGATAAGAAACACGTGCCTAGGCCAGAGAGGCCTAGACAAGATAATCTCACATCATGGAAGAGCCGCGTCTGCTCCAAAACGGAAGTCCAAAAGACAGACAAAAGCCTTTGCAATCAGGTTAAATACCTTCTCGATCTCGGCCCACATGAGAATTCAGTGAGATTAGAGGGCATTCTGGGAGCTAGCAAGGACTCCTGGGGAATGGAGTCCAGAGTTCAAATCTTAATTTTACATTCACAAAGAGTGATAGCTTGGCCTTCTCATTGCCTATTTTAATACCTTCAATTTCCTTTTCTTCTCTAATTGCTACTGCTAGTGTTTCTAGTACAATGTTAAATAACAGCAGTGATAATGGGCATCCTTGTTTTACTCCTGATCTTATTGGGAATGCATCTAGTTTATTCCCATTGCAGATGATGTGGGCTGTTGGTTTTAAATAAATACTATTTATTATTTTTAGGAAAGACCCTTCTATTTCTATACTTTCTAGTGTTTTCAATAGGAATGAGTGTTGTATATTGTCAAAGGCTTTTTCTGCATCTATTGAGATAATCATGTGATTTTTGTTGGTTTGCTTGTTGATATTGTCAATTATATGGATGGTTTTCCTAATATTGAACTATGCTTTCATTCCTGGTGTAAATCCCACCTGATTATAGTGAATAACCCTCATAATGATTTGCGGGAGTCTTTTTGCTAGTATCCTATTTAAGATTTTTGTATCTATGTTTATTAAGGAGATTGGTCTATAGTTTTCTTTTTCCATTTTTGACCTGCCTGGCTTTGGAATCAGTACCATATTTGTGTCATAAAAGGAATTTGGTAGAACTCCCTCTTTGCTTATCCTGTCACATAGTTTGTATAATATTGGGATTAGCTGTTCTTTGAATGTTTGATAAAATTCACTTTTGAATCCATTAGGCCCTGGGAATTTTTTCTTAGGGAGTTCTTTGATGGCTTGTTCAATTTCTTTTTCTGATATGGGATTATTTAAGAATTCTATTTCTTCTGTTAATTTAGGCAATTTATATTTTTGTAAATATTCATCCATATCACCTAGATTGGCATATTTATTGCCAGGGCCAGGACCAGGTATGAGATATGAATCAAGAAGGTACAGAGCAGATGGCTGGTTCAAGCTGAATCAGCAACAGCTTTGCAAGGGTAAAAAACCTTGGCCAGAGAAACATGGCTTAAAAAAATAATTATCTAGGCTATCTTTAAAAAAAAATTGAGAAGTTCTTATCCCTTTGTGTTTGCCAATAATTGTAACAGTTAAATTTAGTCTCTAGTAAAAAAAGTATTATATTTTTATGAAGTTTATTAAAGATTATTAGAAATCAAGGAAATAAGAAAATACAAAATAAGAAAAGCATGTGCCTAGGGTACATTAGCCCATTCACAATTCACTTACTATATCTTGCATGCTAAGTAGAGAGACACGTGTGCTTAGAAGAGGAAAAAGAGAGTCTTGGGAGGCAGAGAGCCCTTTAAATATTAAATTGTGTTCTTGCCCAGGTGGAGACCTAGGTGAGATTATAGGGAATTCTGGGAAGTACCAAGGACTTCTTGGGATTGAAGTCTGGGGTTCAAATCTCCATTTTTACACTACCAATTACTACTCTCTTTCCTTGGAACCAAAATACAATATTGATTTTAAGACAGAAGGCAAGGGTTTTTAAAAAAAGAGAATTTATTATGTTCTTAATCAAGCATTCTCCTCTTCTTAATATCCTTATTTTTGATGCAAGCACTACCATTCTACCTAGTCACCCAGGCCCATCACCTCGGTTTCATCCTTGACTACTTACTCACTTACATTCTCTTCATCTATCCAACCAGTTGTTGAATCTTTACATTTTTTACTTTTACATCATCTTTCATCTATGTTCACCACTTACACTGCCATCTCCCTCATCCAATCCTTATCTCCTCTTGCCTGTTCTATTATAATAGCCTTTTAGTTGGTTTCATTTCCTAGAGAATCATGGACAGAAGGAGAGATGTTAACCTTGTCAAGAAGAAAGGCACTCTCTGCTTCAAAAACTAGAGGAAAGGATGGTTGATAATATAGGAGTATTTTGTAAGAATAGAGTAGGAAATATAAAGGACCTTATGAAGCATGGCCCTAATTTTCTCATTAAAATGGTAGAAAAAATATTTATTAGAGATAGGAGTAGAGATGGCACTGAAAGCTGGAGGAGAGAGAACAAAGTTTGGAACCACTACAGTTCTGGTGCCGTATTGAAGCAGAATGAGAGTTGATTGTTAAATTTTCAGGGAGCATTTAGATCTCAGAAATCAGCTAGTACTATAAGTCTGGGTTTGATTTATTATTTTGCTGACTGTCTTACTTAAGAAACTTTGTGTCCCTAAAACACTGCTGGAGGAGTTATAAATTGGTCCAACCATTCTGGAAGGCAATTTGGAATTATGCCCAAAGGTCTTTAAAAGAATGCATACCCTTTCACCCAGCTATACCACTATTGGGTTTGTACCCCAAAGAGATAATGAAGAAAAAGACTTGTACAAAAATATTTATAGCTGCCTTCTTTGTGGTGGCAGAAAAATTGGAAAATGGCATGTGGGTGGGTGTCCATCAATTGGGGAATGACTGAATAAACTGTGGTATCTGATGGTGATGGAATACTATTGTGCTCAAAGGAATAATGAACTGGAGGGATTCCATGGTTAACTGGAATGACCTCCAGGAATTTATGTAGAGTGAAAGGAGCAGAACTGGACAGAGACTGATACATTATGGCACAATTGAATGTAATGGACTTTTCTACTAGCAGCAATGCAATGGCCCAGGACAATCTAGAGGAATTTATGAGAAAGAACACTATCACCATCCAGAGAAAGAACTGTGGGAGCTGAAATGCAGAAGAAAAACACATGATCAATCTCATAGTTCAATAGGGATATGTTTAGGGTTTTGATGTTAAAGGATCTCTCTACTACAAATATTAATAACATGGAAATAGGTTTTGAACAATGATACATGTATAACCCAGTGGAACTGCTTGTCAGCTTTGGGAGGGGTGAGGAAAGGGGGAATCATGAATCATGTAACCATGGAAAAATTTTCTAAAAAAAATGGGGGGGAAGAAACTATGTCCATAGGCAAGTCATTTATTCACCCTAAGCTTCAGTAGCCTCATTTGAAAAAATAGGTAAAATTAAATAGCCTCCAAAGTCTCTCCCAGCTCTAAATATATGATTTATGATATTAAAAGTTTTCTAGCATCCAGTATCCTACCACCTGACCCTATTTTCTGATAAGGGTCAGCAATGGCAGTCCCACACTCATTTTAGAGATTATGCATTCTTGTACTCCACCCAACACAAGAGATCACTTAGTGGCAATACTAAATACTCTGTGGCTCTCAGGAATCTGTTACATTTCTCCCCTGGCTCTGCCCTTTTTATGTATGCTTATGCTCATACTGTTTTTCTAGGGTTAGGGTTATCATGATCATCTAATGACTGTTATGCCCTCACTCCCTTGGAAAATATTGCTCTCTTTTCTTTTTTCATGAGCTTAAACCACACAAATAAGGCATAACAGAGTTAGTCACATATGTGTGGCTTAACTTCAGTTCTTTTCCCAAAACCGTAGAAAGAAAGAAAAGGGAATCAATATATGTTAAAATAATTACCATAAGAACTAAACATTCATGTTTCTTCATAGAGTCACATAGCCTGAAACCAGTCTATAGATATACCTCCTAATCCAGTGTTTCACTGAACAGTTTCAGTGCTTAGATTCAATCCTCCCCTTGCTTGACTCTTATAATTAATCAATAAGCCAGTCAGAGCTAATAGACATCTCTGAAGGCTGCCCTGCTTCTGATTAAACCTTCTCGGTGGATCAATGTCTAGTCAGGCAGGGGACTTGGGTCTTGGGGCTCTTCCCCATTATTTTTCCTTACTCAATACTCAGTTACTGTTCTGAAGAATTTGATATGTAATGTGTAGAAGAGGATAATATAGCCAGAGTTGGGAGGACCAGTGGAAGCCATCTAGCCCAACTTTCTCATTTTACAAATGGGGAAATCAAGGACCAGGAAGATGATGTGACTTTCCTAAGTCACAAATCTAGAGGAAAAAGACTTCAGAGATTGTTTAGTTCAACCTGTCATTTTATAGGTAAGGAACTGCTGAAATGAAGGTGTATTCCTTTTTGTCCCTACTTATTTTTCTCCACATATCTACTAACTCTAATTTTTCTAAGATTTCATTCACTTCTCTTACCTCTTTCTTATTTATTTTTTTGGTTTGATTGATCTGGTTCTGATAGAGGAAGGTTCAGGTCTCCCACTAGTATAGTTTTTCTATCTGTTTCATCCTTGAGCTCCTCTAGTTTCTCCTTTAGAAATTTGGATGCTATGCCATTTGGTGCATACATGTTGAGTATGGATATTTCCTCATTGTCTATACTGCCTTTTATCAGGATGTAATTACCTTCCCTATCTCTTTTAATTAGATCTATTTTTACTTTAGCTTTGTCAGATATCATGATATAGGTAAGGAACTGAAACTTTCAATGCTTTGCCCAAAGTCATGCAGGTAGGAAGTATCAGAAAGAGCAATTGAACCCAGGTCCTCTGACTCTAGAGCCAGTGATCTATCAAATGTACCAAGCTGCCTTGTTGACTTGGCAAAGAAAGGAGACAGCAAAGGAGAGAGAGGGGAAAAAAGAGGGAGAGAGGAAAATGACAGAGAGACTCAGAGACAGACAGAGAGTAGGTGGCAGAGACAGAGAGAAAGGGAAAGGAAGAGTGGGAGCAAGAGGGAGGGAGAAAGGCAAAGAGGGAAAGAGGAGAGAAACAGACTCAGAGTCAAATAGAAAGACAGAAAGAGGAGACTGGGAGATGAAGAAAGGGTGATAAAGACCGGCAGAGGCAGAGAGGAGAGCAAGAGAGGGAGGGGAAGAGAGAGAGATAGACAGACAGAGGCTAGGAGAGAGAAGAGGGTGAGAAAGACCCAGAGTCAGAAGTAAAAAGAAAAAAAACAAGAGTGAGGAGACATTGGGGAGAAGACATGGGAAGAGAACAGGGGAGGGAGAAGAAAGGAGAGAAGGAAGGGAGAAAGACAGGACAGGCAGTATAGCTTTAGGGATAAGAGTCCTGCACACCAGCTGCTTAGAATGCAGGTGGGGTAAAGGGTGAAGGGAAAGCCTAGCTGTTCTCTCCCCATGGATTTTCAAGGAAAATCCAATGAATCATGTGAAGGGCAGGAGGAGTGTGGTTACAGAGAAGCAAAGGTCAAATTCATTCCCAGGAGACAAAAACAGGGAGGAAATGAATTCATCCTCCTTGGTTTTAATTATTTCCAGGAGTTCAATTTATTTCTTTTAAACCACTTAGCTGCAAATGAATGCATTTAGATCTAGGAGGTGAAGCTCTTCCTGGAAAAGGATGCAATCACAGTTTTCAAAAAACTGTTTCTCCTATTCCTGATCTTTACCCCTCCACCTACTTTTAGAGAGAGTTACCTATTCCCTCTTTATCTTTCCTTAGAGGCATTGAGGCATAGTATACTGGGAATTGGGCTAGAGATTGAAAAGAACTGGATTAGAATCCCATCTCAGAAACTTTTACTTACCAGCCATATAAAATCACTGAATATATCTAGGTCTTAGTTTTCTCATTTGTAAAATGGAGATGGTGGTGACTAATAATATTACTTCGAAGGGTTGTTGTCAGGCCCAAATAAGATGGTAATTGTGTCAAAGACCTTCATGTGTTAGAGAAATGTCAGCTCTTGTTATTATTTCCTATTCTTCCTCTCCCTCCACCTCTCAATTAATGAAGAAATGATTCTTGGGTGGGCAGGAGCTGGGCAGATGCATCAGGTTCTTCACAAAATGTTGTTTGGGAATGTAGTGAAAACCACCCCCACCCCTTGCTTCATGATACTTGAAACAGGAAAATTTCCAATAGGGGAATAAAAGCAAACAGGTAAAAGTAATAAATTGAGTCACATACTCCCATTCCCACTTCTTCCGTTTTTTGAAAGGAAGGAAACTAAAAAGCTGGACTGGGTATCTGTGCTGATCAAAGAAAGAACCTGATAAGAGTAAAGATAGTAAACAGAAAGGAAGAAAAAGCAAAGAATATTTATTTATTTATTTGTTCTGGATGTTTGTATGAGGAAAGCTGTGCTCTTGGGGTTTCTCATGTAGAGAAAGTGTTAAGGAATGTATAAGGAAGCTAGTGTCTTTCCTTTGAGGGTGGAGGAGGAAGCTAACTGTAGAAGTAATTCTCTTGTCATCCCTCATGGAAACAGAAAAAAAAAAAGAAATAAATCAGAAAACAGCATGTCTCCTTGAGCCCCTGCTGTTGCCAAGTAGATTATGTTCCACTGTGATCTGTAAAAATGGAAGTGTTTAGATTATGATGTGTGCCCCTGTTTATTGCCTCTCTTCTGCTCTCCTTCCTCTCTTTCCTTCCTTCCCTCCCTTCCTCTCTCCCTCCTTCCCTCCCTCCCTTCCTCTTTCCCTCCCTTCGTTCCTTAGTTCCTCCCTCTCTCCCTCCCTCCCTCCCTTTAATTCCTTCCTTCCTTCCTTCCTTCCTTCCTTCCTTCCTTCCTTCCTTCCTTCCTTCCTTCCTTCCTTCCTTCCTTCCTTCCTTCCTTCCTTCCTTCCTTCCTTCCTTCCTTCCTTCCTTCCTTCCTTCCTTCCTTCCTTCCTTCCTTCCTTCCTTCCTTCCTTCCTTCCTTCCTTCCTTCCTTCCTTCCCCTCCCCCAAACCCCTCAAGGAGAGAGGATGTTTCCGGCCTTGTCATGCCACTACATGACCCATTAATAACCTGAGTAGTCCCACCAATCAAAGGCTTCTCCCTTATCCTAAGGACTGAGCAGCTGCAGTCATATGGATCAAATGCTCCCCGCACTCTCTGGTGCGGTTCATTGAGAAAAATCCAAGCATGTGGCCTGAGGTTCCCCCGATGACTGTGTGTGGATGATTTCTACCATCTGTTCCACCCGCCTGCAGCTCTTGGGGACACGGCGGTATACAGTGCTGATGGCCATACGTGGGATTCTTAATGAAACCTCAGCTGCTGTCCAACTGTCTGTGATTATCAGATGCTCTTGGATTGTCTTCCTGTGCCCAGGGGTGAGGGGGGAGGAGAGGAGGCAGAGGCTTTGTGCTTAACCCTTTCTCCAGATCCTGTCCTGCATACAGAGTGGCTGAGGACAAAGCTGACTAGCTTGTGATTTATTGTTCCATTCTGAGGCGGCTTCTCACCATAGATTTTTCATTCTCTTGCGAGGATGCACGTGCATTTGTGATGAGGATGAAGGGAGTAGCTTGCAAGGCAGATCCTCCTTTATTTCTCGTTCTATTTGAGAAAAAGCAGGTTTTCCAAAGGAGCTAAATTCTGTATTGGGTCAACTGAAGCTTTCTTTGGAGACCATTCCTGAAATACAATTAAGTGGTTTTTAAATTTAAGAAATATTTATTGGGAAGGGGTGCAGAGTATAAAATGTTAACACATCATCTTGGGTAAATGATATGGCAGCAAATAGAGACAGAGAATTTGGGGAGTCAGCATGGTGCAGTGAAAAGTGGGAAGGTTTTGGAATCAGAAGATCTTGGTACAAATCAGCTCCTCTTTACTACCTACATGAGCTTGGGAAACTGCTTTGATTTTTCAGTCTCCATTTCTATATATATAAAGTGAAAGAATTAGAATAGATGGCTTTTAAAGTCCCTTCCAGCTTTAATCTCAGCTTGTTTCCTCCACTGAAAAATGGGGATAATAATAGCACCAGCCTTCCAAGGTTGTTATGAGGATCAAATGAGATAATATTTGTGAAGTGCTTAGCACAATGCCTAGCAGATAGTAGGCACTTAATAAATTCTGGCTTCCTTCCTGATAGTGAGGTGAAAACTGTTTCTCTGCAATTTTCACCAAAAAATTTACAGTTATTTGAAAGGAATTATCATGTCTTCATCCCCAACCTCCAATATCTTCTTTTCTTCAGATGAAATATCTGCAATTCCTCATTCGTTTATCCATTTATTCTTTCATGGTCAGTCAGTAAACAGGGGTTCCTTAAGTAATGATTAGATGCCAGTTCCTGACATATAGGACTTTCATATTCAAACTGGGGTGTGAATCCTGTCTCTGTCACTTAACTGTGTGACCTTGGACAAATAATTCAATTTCTCCAGATCTCTGTTGCTTCATCTATAAAATTAATGGCTTAGACTTTATGCTCTATAAAGCTCCTTCTAGATCTATGAACTTATGATACACAAATATCTATGGGCTGTTTCCATGTTAAGGGAAACCTAGTGCTTTAGTAGGGTAGAGACCTTAAAGGAGAATTGACTGTGCCCTCATTGGTAGGAGCCAAGTGTGGTGATGTAATGGCTTCTCACTCCTAAGACCTTGGTGGAGTCATGTAACTCTGAGGGTATTAATTACTTATTTGTAAAATGAGAGAGGTTAGACTAGATGGCCTCTAAGATTCCAATCTAGGTCTATGATCCTTTGGTCTGTGTGTTCCGCATATCCCCAAACATGACTAAATCTTTCCAATACCATGTCTACCATATTTCTCTCATCTGTCTCCTCATTCTATCCCTAATGCTATCACCCTGATTCAGGCCCTTAATAGCACCTAGCTAGCCTATTGAAACACTGTCCTTATAAATCTTTCTACTACCACTCCTAATTCTGCCAGTAGAATCCTTTTTATCCTTGAATGTAGTCATATTACTTATTCTCAGAAATCTTCAGTTGTTACTCACGGTTTTCTTGCAACCTTAATCATTTCCTCTCTCCTCCTAATCTTCAGCCTCTCCTTATCTACTGGTTTCTTCCAAAATGCTTTCATATATTTTCAGCTTTCCCCCCTCCTTAAAAACCCTGCACCATTCCCTCAAGCTATCATGCTATATTACTTCTCCCTTGCTTAATCAAACTCCTAGGAAAAGCTATCTGTATTAGATTTTGACCTCTTGAATGAAACTGCTGTCTCTAAAGTTATCAATGACCTCTTAACTGCACATCTTAATTTGCAATTTTTTCACATCTATCTGATTCATTTCATACTGTTGACTCCTCCCAGATACTTTCTCTTCTCTAAGATTTTGGGGAACTATTTTTCCTAGTTTTCTCAATCCCTTTTGTATATATAAATATTATATAGAATGTTCTCTAAATGCCGGAGTTCCTGAAGGTCCTACCCTTGGCTCCTTACTCATTTCTCTTTACAATATCTTTCTTGGAGACCATGAATGAGTTAAATATTTGTAACTAGAAAAATTCCAGGTCTGTCAGCTTCAGTCTGCACACATTACAAATTGCCTTTGAAATCCAAATTGGATCTCAAACTCATCTCAAACTCAACATATGAAGAACTTTACTCATTCTCTTCTGTACTCCCTGTGAAACCCATCTCTTTCCCCACGCATCCCTATTTCTATCAAGGCTACCACCATTTTTATAGTCTTGGATTTATAAGCTTGTTGTTATCCTTGATTCCTCATTCTTCATCATGCCACATATCCAATCAGAAATCAAACCTTGCCATTTCTGCCTCTATAATTTTGACTCTGATCCTCTTTGTCCACTCATACAGCCACCACACCACTTCCAATCAGATCCTTATCATCTCTCACTGCAACTACTGCAATGGTTTCTGAATGAATCTCCCTGCCTCAAGATTCCCCATTCCAATTTATCATCCACATTATTGCCAGAGTGATTTTTCACAAGGTAGATATGACTGTTACTCTTCTTCTCAGGAAGTGTTATTGCCGCAAGCATCAAAAACAAACTACTCAGTTAGCTTTTAAAGACCTGCGCAATCTTAAACTGACTTATTTTTCTGGCCTCATTGCATGTTATTCCTCAATCTGGATTAGAATCCTGCCAAATTGGTCTTCTCTCTGATCCTCATTTATAACCATCACAGAACCATAGAAAGTGAAGATTAGAAGGAACCCCTGCAGATTTGTAGTACAATCTATGGTAAAAAAAAGGCATTCCCACTATAAGACACCAAACAAATCATTATCCAACCTCATCTCAAAGAGTTCCAAGGAAGAGAAACTTAACAGCTTTTGAGGAAGGTCATTCCACCTTTGGACAATTCTAATTGTTAGAAAGTTTTCCCTGAAACTGAGTCTAAAATTGCCTCTTTGCCACTTCTGTTCATTGTACCTGAGCCAAACAGAACAAATCTAATCACTCTTCTACATGACAGTCCTTCAAATACTTGAAGGCAGCTATAATTTCCCCATAGTCACCTTTATTTCAAGGTGAAACATGCCCAGTTCCTTCAATCAATCCTTATATGTCATTGACTCAAAGGTCTTCATCATCTTGGTTGCCCTCCTCTGGACTCTTGCCAGTTCGTTAATGTCCTAATTAATCCGTGGTTCCCAGAACTGAATACTATATTCTAGATTTCTGACAAGGGCTGTTACCTCCCTATTCTTGGAAGTTGTGACCCTCTTCATACAGTTCAAGGTTATGTTAGTTTTTCTGGCTGCTCTATCACCCAAATGACTTGAGCTTTTGGAATATTCAAACACATATATATTTTCACAACAGCTGTCATAGAGTTATGTCTCCATCTAAAACTTTTGGAGTGGATTTTTGCACCCATATAAAGGACTTTACATTTATCCATTCTCTAGCCACTAAAGTGATTTTCCAAAAATGCAGGTCTGATCCTGGAACCTCCCTAACTAAATAAATTCCAGTAGCACCCTATTGCTTCCAGGATCAAATACAAAATGTTCTGTTTGACATTCAAAGCCCTTCATTACCTAGACCCCTTCTACCTTTCAAGTCTTCTTATACCACATTCCCTGATGCATACACTTTAATCACATCCAAGCTCTGGCTTCCCAACTCCAGCTATTAACCTCCCTAGCTTCCTTTAAGCCCCAGATGAAATCTCATTTTCTATGAGAAGTCTTCCTTAATGCCTCATAATTCCAGTGCTTTCCCTCTTTCAGTTATTTCCTATTTCATTTAGCTTCTGTTATTAATCAGGAAGGGTAACTAGGTAGCAGAGTAGATAGAGTGCTGAACTGGGAGTCAGGAAGACTCATCTTCTTGAGTTCAAATCTGGCCTCAGACACTTATTAACTGTGGAACCTTGGGCAAGCCATTTAACCCTTAATGGACATTGGGAGCATACATTATATATTTTAATACCTTAGTAATCACCAAATGATAGCATTTTAACTCCAATTTATATCAGGAAAAAAATCATTTTTATAACATACCCAAAAGTGGTCATTCCATCTTTATTTAAAGACCTCCAATAATTGAAAACCTATTACCTCTTTTGGCAGTCCATTTCACATATCAATAGCTCTAATCAATACTAATAACTAACATTTAAATAGTGTTTAAGAATTTGCAAAGCACTTTACAAATAAATGATTGACCAATAAACAATCATTAAGTACTATGGGTCAGTCATGGTGCTAAGCTCTTGTCCTCAAGGAGCTTACAATCTAATGGGGGAGGCAATATACTAACAAATATATACAAAGCAAGCTATATGCAGGATAAATAGGAAATAATTAACTAGGGAAGGTGCTAGAATTAAGAGAGGTTGGGGAAGGCTTCCCTTGGAAGATAGGATTTTAATTTGGACATAAAGGAAGCCATGGAGATCAGTAGTAGGAATGGAGGGGGAAAAGAATTCCAGGTACAGAGGACAGTCAGCAAAAATGACTGTAGCAGAGAGATAGAGTATCTTGTTCATGGATTGAAGAAGACTAGAAAAGTGGAAAGGGTTAATTTATGAAGGGCTTTGAAGATCAAACAGAACTTTTTGTATTTACCCTTGGAGATGATAAGAAGTTACTAGAGTTTATTTAGTAGGGGCATGACATGCTCAGACCATTTTAGAAAAATCACTTCATTGGGTGAATGGAGGATGGATTATGGTGAGGAGAGAGACTTAAGGCAGGCAGATCCACCAACAGGCTATTGCAATAATCAAGCTCTGAGATAATGAAGGCCTCCACTAGAGTGGTGGCAATGTCAAAAGAGAGAAGGTGTATTGGAGAGATGTTACAAAGGTGAAATCAATTAGCCCTTGGAAACAGATTGGATATTGGATATGAGAGATTGAAAAGAATCTAGAATGACTCTGAGGGACCTGGATGCTATTGCTTTCTAGAGTGTAAGGAAGGTTAGAGGGGACCAGGGAAAGATAATGAGTTCTGTTTTTGACATACTGAATTTCAGATGTCAATTGAACATCTAGTTCAAGATGTCTAAAGGTCTGCTGGAGATGCCAGATTGGAGGTCAACAGAGATATTAATTAGGACAGGAAAGGTAGATCTAAGAATCATCAGCATGGAGATGGAAATTAAATCATGGGACTTGATGAGATAGTCAAGTGAAGTAGTGTATAAGAAAGAGAAGAGAACAGGGCCCAGAACAGAATCTTGAGGGACATCTATGGTTAGAGGGCATGATCTAGGGGAGGAACCAGAAAAGGAGACAGAATAAAGTGGTCATATAGGTAAGAGGAAGACCAGGAGATAAGCAGTATGCAATGAGTAAAAAAGGAAGAGGGAATGATCAAGTGTCCAGGCTGCAAAGACGTCAAGGAGGAAGAAGACTGAGAAAAGAATATTGGATTTTTCAATTAAGAGATCATCATTTAGAGAGAGAGTTTCAGTAAGATTAGAAGCCAGATTCAAAGGGGTTAAGAAGATAATGAGAACAAAGAAAAGAAAATTATAAATGTTGGAGAGAATGTGGGAAAATTGAGGCACTAATGGTAATCTTGTTGGAGCTGTGAATTGATACAAATATTCCAGGGAACAATTTGGAATCATGACCAAAGGGTCATATATACCCTTTGACCCAGCAATGTCACATCTAGGTCTATATCACAAAGAAATCAAACATCAGGGAAAAAGACCTATTTGTACAAAGATATTTCTAGCAGCTTTTTTTCATGATGGGACAGAATTGGAAATTGAAGGCATGTCCATCAATTGAGGAAGGGCTGAACAAGTTGTGGTAAAGAAATACTATTGTGCCAAAAGGAATAACAAACAGGACAATCATAAAAATACCTGAAAAGACTTGTATGAAGTAATGTACAGTGAAGTGAGCAGAAACAGGAGAACACTGTACATAGTAAAAATAATACTGTTTGATAATCAACTGTGAGTGACAACTATTTCAGCAATGTAAGCTTACTTGAGAATTCCAAGGGGTGCATGATGAAAAGGGCTATCCACTACCATAAAAGAAACTGATGGAGTCTGAATGCAGATTGAATCATTTTTCACTCTATTTCCTTCATGAGTTTTTTCCTTGTATAAATGATCTGTAACTTCTTTAACAACATGATGAAATATGCATTGTATATGTATAGCCTATATCATGTATAACCTATATCATATTAGTTTCTGTCTTTGGGAAGGGTTGGGAAGAGAGAAAAAGAGGGAGAGAACATGCATTACAAAATGTCAGAAAACAATTATATATATTTATTTATATATATTTATATATTGTATCTAGGGGGGCAACTGGGTTGCTCAGTGGATTGAGAACCAGACCTAGATACAGGAGGTCCTAGGTTCAAATCTGGCCTCAGTCACTTCCTAGCTGTGTGATCCTGGGCAAGTCACTTGACCCCCATTGCCTAGCCCTTACCACTCTTCTGCCTTGGAACCAATACACAATATTGATTCCTAGATGGAAGGTAAGGGCTTAAAATTAAAAAAAAAATAATATCTACATATATTGGAAAAATATAATAAAATATAATAAAAAAACTTAAAAGAATATGTGAGAAGAGAAAGTGAAGGCATCTTTTGTAGGTTATAAAGAGCAGAAGAGATATAGGACAATAGTAATTTTATTTCCACAACAATGGTGGAATATTAAGGGAGATAGATACTATTATTATCTCCATTTTTATGAATGAAAAAATGAATTATTAGGGAGTTAATTGTTTTTATAATAGATTTTATATTTTAATTCATATATTTTATTTAGAAATCACCTACATTTGCCTCCCAGAAAGCCATCTCTTATAATAAGTATAAAAATAAAAAAGGAAGATATAAACAAATTAATTAAAACCAATGGACACTAAGAAATCTGACATTCTATTCAATGACCCATACCTATAGTTCTCCACTTTTGTGTGTGTGTATGTATGGGTGAAAGATTGGTGAGTGGGCAGATGGGGATATTGTATCTTCTCACGTCTTTTCTTTGGGGCCAAATTAAACATTTAGCTTAGATTTTTTTGGTGTGTGTGTGGTTGCCATTCTTTCCATTTATGTTGTCGTATGCATTATTTTTCTTGCTCCTCTTGCTGCCTTTTAAATCAGTTCATATAAGTCTTTCCAGGCTTCTCCATATTCATCTTATTCATTGTTTCTTACTGAATGGTGTAAGAGAGAATGAAAGGAAGAAGGACTTTGCAAAAGCAACTAAAGGCAAGGGTTTACAAAAGAGGATCTGGTCACAGGCACAGAACTGAAAGAGTTAGTCTAGAATCTGGAGACTTCTTAAAACCTGACACCTTGAGACTGTTGGGATCCATTGTTTCTGTCCTTCAGGGGAGCAGAGAGGTAACTTCCTGTTGGCAGTTCTGTCTAAGCCTAAGGGGAACTGACTTACCTATTCCCTAAGAGCTGGAGGTTCCTGCTTTCCAGCTATCCAGAGATCCTGAGATCCGGTCCATCCGTCTCCGATTTCCATCTACCTGTGTTCCTGTAGGATCCTGTATCCTGAGTTTCCTGACTGAGAAAGAGAGCTGCCAGTATCCAGTGAACATTGTCTGTGAGAAAGCTTAGCCATCTTGGCTTTTGGCCTATGGGGGGGAATTCACCAAGAGTGCAAGCTATCAGATATCTGATGAACTTTTAACTTGTCAACCAGTAATTTGGAGGACCAGTAGCTCAGATTAGATAGCCAATGTGCAGTTTATAAAGAGCCTTTGTAGAGATAGGCTAGCCAGAAGACTTTGAAGATGGTTTCTTGTGAAACCCATAGGAATTTGGGTGGAATATATAAATTTTAAGCTTAGGGACTCCTTTTCCCTGATCTTCCTTCCTTCCTCTTTTGCTTGGATGATAATAAACCTAAATTAATGTTTTTTAGCAAGTTGTCATCTAGTCAGATAGCACTTTGAACTTGCAAGTTGTCCTTTGGGCCTATACAGACCTGTTGGCCCATTCTCTGATACAACAAGTCAACAAACCTTTCCATCTAATATTATCAACACTATTAAATTTAATTGTTATGGTTGGACCTAATATATAAATTGGTAGTTGCCAGGGATTTAATTTCTAAATCCCCAAATGAATCTCTAAAGTAAATGGAATTTATGGTTGTTTATTTTTACAATAGAGGAAAGATATTTAGGAAGAGAGAGAGAGAGAGAGAGAGAGAGAGAGAGAGAGAGAGAGAGAGAGAGAGAGAGAGAGAGAGAGAGAGAGAGAGAGAGAGAATTCCAGCTTCCTCTGAGCCAGGTAGAAATTCTAAGACCCTAATTAGGGAAAAGAGTCTCAAGATGATGGACCTTTCTGTAAGGTTTACACCTCCAGAAAGGCAGGGAAACTAAGTAAGCTTTTCACTCACCATGGTGACCGTCTAAAAGGAAAGCAGTCTGAGGTCTCCTGCACTAGCTCCTCCAATATCAAGTTTCACAGCTAAATCCTAGTGTCTGTCTTCCAGTCTCTCCTCAAGTGTCTGTCTCCCAGTTCAACACCAAGTCAGAGTTCTTTGATCTATCTCCTCTGGCCTCTGTGGTCCTCTAGATCTTTTTCTCTTGTGTCACCTCCCCTAAATTTCAATCTACCAATCACAGCAGATGCTCCTCTCCAGGACTGCACATTATTTCACATGTGGGTCACAGACCTCCCACTCAATGCATAAAATGGGTGTTCACATCTTTTTTCGTTAGATCATACCTTTTTTGGTTAGATCACACCTTTAGTAGTTAGTTCGCACCTTTAGTGATTAGTTACTTTTTTGTAGATTAAAATGGGTAGATCTACTTCAAATAATGAGTTAACACTTTTGGGTATTAAAACCTAAAAATAGACTGGGGATTACAATTCAATCTTCCCAATAAAGGAAGAGATAAGTACCTTCATTGTTACAACCAGGAGATAGCTAAATCTAATTTTCAAAACATATTTCAATGGTAATGTTCCATTTCATTTATGTTAGTATTTCTTTTTTTTTAACCCTTACCTTCTGTCTTAGAATCGATATTGATTCTAAGACAGAAGAGCTATAAGGGCTGTACAATTGGAGTTAAGTGACTTGCCCAGTGTCATAGGGCAGATATGAACCCAG
Organism: Monodelphis domestica; assembly: GCF_027887165.1. Classification (NCBI taxonomy): domain Eukaryota; kingdom Metazoa; phylum Chordata; class Mammalia; order Didelphimorphia; family Didelphidae; genus Monodelphis; species Monodelphis domestica. Next base: position 71,726,707 of record NC_077231.1, on the reverse strand, counting down.
GACCTCCTGTCTCCATATCTGGCTTTCTATCTATGGAGCCACCTAGCTGCCCCATGTGACACTTTTTTTTTTAGCCATTCTCCAATTCATGGACATCTAATTTGTTTCCAATTCTATGCCACTACCAACACATGCTTCTATTAATATTTTGGCATATGTGGAGCTTTTCTTTTTGCCAATGACCTCTTTATGGCCACATATGTCTGACAATGAAATCTCTTGGTCAAAGGATATGGACATATTAGTCATTTTGTTTGCATAATTACCCATTTCTTTTAAGAAATGAATCATTAACCTTCTGTATTATAACCAGTAAGGCAGTAGTGTCATGGAAACTAAGGATAAAGAAAGATATAGAAAAAAGAGGAGTGATTAATAATGTTGACTGCAATCAATAGAGAGAGGACCCAGAAAAAGACTGGATATTAAGAAGATAATTCTAAATTGCTTTGAATAGCTCTTTTCAATTGCCTCTAGAAGGAAGAGAGAATATAAAGGTTTGTTATTGAAATGAATGACAAAGAACAGGAATTTAATTGCTCATAGGCATTATAGGCCTTAAAAACAAAGCATCTAATTAGAAGGCTAATAGTTTCATATGAGCTTCATCTAGCTTTTTTATGTTTATTTACATGCTAACAAAGAACATTATGGCAAATTCAGGGAGTTGAGATATTCTGGTCCCACTCAGTTCCTTTGTAGTTTTGTTGGGTAAAATCTCTGAAATGATTTGAGGGAATTTAGGACCATAATGGGATGAGAGTGAGAAGGGATTTTCTAACCCCAAATCACATAGTTGACTGAGATCAGGAACTTTGACTAAGTATAAAGGAGGAAGTCAGAAGAATAGCTTTAACCCTGGTCTGAGGGTTTTCTTCTGCTGAATACAGTTGTCATAATGCTAGGGATAAGTTCCAAGAATATGCAGACTAAACTAATTTAACCTTTAATATTAAGGGGAAGGCTTACCAGAAGATTTACCCTAGAAGAATGTTGCAGAGAGAAGTAAATGCCTCAAAGAGTGTGAATAACTGAGGACCAAAAGATAGTAGCAGAGAAAAGTTCCATAAACAATTCAGTCAGAGACAGGGAGAGATATCCAACAGAGATAACTTATTGCTGAGTGTGAGAGGAATTAAATCCAATTGTGCAAGGAGCAGAGAGAGAGTGGGAGAGGTGCAAGAAGAGAAAAAATAAGATTCTAGTCAGAGAACAGAAGCGGAGAGAACTCCAACTGCTCCTTCACTTCTTCTAGATAGGAATCAGGGGCAGATTTCCTAAGCTGGGAGGAAGCTGGGGTCTCTCTGGAGATCAGTTGCTTTCTCCTTGAACCCCTAGATACTGTACTAATGGGGAATCAAGGAACCAAAGTTTTGACAGGTAAGGTAGGGAGAGGGAACAGATAAAGAGGAACACCAATTCTCCCTCCCCCAGGCAAAGCTGTCTGTATGATGGAATTAGATCTGACCAGAGCTGAAGGGTAAGAGAAAATCTCCTTCAATCTCTTTCTTCTTTAGTTGATTGTATTTGTAACCTCCCTCTAGTACATTTAAGATGTCTGAGTTCTCAATAAGTTGAAAATAGCTATTTATTCGATAAAGGGGCTGGGTATAAATTAAGAAAGAGGAAACAGGGAATCCCTGAACTATCTCCCTCCTATAGATGTCTTTAGGGGTTTGAGGCACAAGTCTAGGGACTAAGTCCCAACAATCTTAATGTCTGTAGGTTCAAGATGATGGTATTTCTTGTAATAGAGATATAGCTTTGAATGAGTTTTCTGAAGGAAGGGAAAAAGTCTCTATCCCACCTCTGTAAAACATGGTTAGTCTGAATCTTTTTCTGCTCAACAAGGGATTTGTAGATGTGTAGCTAAATAGGCTCAATGAGGATTTTGCTCCTTCCCTCTTCAAGTCAAAGAGAGAAAAGACTGTTCCACTCCTTTTCTGAGCTGGAATGTTCCATTCCCATCCCCCACTGGCAGCCAGAATTCTATCTCGTTTTTTCATGAGATAACCTTGCAAAATCCAGTCTTTGCGTTCATTTTAGCATTTCTCTCTTCCACAATACCTCTCACTCAGCTTAGCAACAGCAGTTAGAGCCATCTGAGGATATTGTGGACTCTGAAGAAAGCCACCTACAGAGAAATCCTCTCTCCAAAAGATTTATTCTCTATCTCTCCCTAATTATCCCTAGTTATCTCAGGAGTAGGGACCAAACCAGCAGATGACTGAAAGAAGACTTAAGGCTGAAAGCTTAACCCTGAGGTCTTGGGGAGGGGTTCAGTCTGCCAGTCAATAGGGCTTCCTGCTTATCCACTTTCCTCATTTGACACCCCAACCTTTCCCTTTCCTGTGTAAACCCAAATAAAGTGTCAACTACTTAGAATTAGGTCTGACTAGTTTCTGATACTAGGAAAGGGGACTGAAGATTTGGGGAGAACCATACTTGTCCCCAAAGAGGAGGGTTGGCTCAGGATCCTAGGGATCCAAAGAACCAGACACAAGGAGCAATTCTCTCTCCTGGGCTGAGGAATAACCCCAGGTTTTAGGGGGGAAGTGGCAGTTGATGTACCTGTGGGACCCAGAGGCAGAAGAGTCCATCTTGCCTCTAAACAATAGCTGAGACCAAAAAGGGAGGCAGAGTGTCATTTTACCAAAGCACTTCCCTCTAGTTCTTAACCTACACCTCCCAGAACCATTCTCTAGGGAGACATACTCCTTTCCTCAGGGCGACAAAACCGGGTTACCTTCCCCCCCAAAGGGAAGAGAAGGGAAAGTCAACCTTCCCCCTCTCTATTCTCTCTAATCTTTTCTCTCTCTCCCTCCATTTCCTCTCTGTGTGTGTTCCCTTTTTTGGCCATATATTACATAAGGAGATACAATTTCCATCATCAGAGGACTAGAAGGATTTTAGTTATCTCTGACATATGTGTCATGCCCCCCACATATCCCTATATACATATCCTCTGTACCCAAGTCATACACGCTCTATTAATGTATGCCTTTTACACATATTCCCTCCCAAGATCTCTCCTTTTCCTCCTCATCTCACATCAATTAGATATCTTCCCTCACTATCTTCTCTTCTACTACTGTCTTACCTAATCAGTGTTCTTGTTGCCAACACAAAACCCCTCTGTAAGCATCCTTCATCTTATTCTATTGTCTTCTCCAAAATATTATCCTTCTATTATCCCCAGTCTTTCACCAATCATCAGACTCTATCTATTGGTTAATTCTCTGGTGCCCAACAACACATTCATTTCTCCAACATTCTTATCAATCTTTTGATTTGACCTTCATGGGCTACCATCTTATTTCTCTCTCCCTATATCTATTCATTCCATAAGGTTGTTGAGAGTTGGGTGAAGTCTATGTTGATGAGGATGGTGACTATTCATTCACAGAGGATGGATTTTCCATGATTTAATTAGACTTTTTCTTAAAAAATACAAATTTATTATGCAAGAGGCCTTTAAATTATATGCTCTTCAGCTTTTAACTATTTAAAAATCAGCAATTATGTATTGAATGCTTACTCCAGTGTGGTGGTGATGTTCAGTCACTTCGGTCACTTCTGACTCTTCATAATCATATTTGGGTTTTCTTAGCAAAGATACTAGAGTGGTTTGCCATTTCCTTCTCCAACTCATTTTATAGATGAGGAAACTAAGGTAAATAAGGTTAAGTGACTTGCTTTGAGTCACACAGCTAATATGTATCTGGGGCCAGATTTGAATTCAGGAAAATGAGTCAACCTGATTTCAGACTTGGTGCTCTATCCACTGTGCCATCAAGTTGCCCTCCCATGTATTAATCACTAAAGGACTTGAAAGAATATCTATATATTTATGCATACATACACATATATAGCTATATATGTATATACATATTTATGTCTTGGCATTTTATCCTATACAGTTTGTCACTGTTCCCTCTAAGTATAATTCTTCTAGCTACCCAGGTGATAATAACATTTTTTAAGAGTTACCAATATCCTCTTTTCTTGTAGGGATACATACCATCTTAACTTATTGGATCTGTTGGGTTTTTTTTCCCTTTCTTAATTACCTTAATTTTAGTGATTCTCTTCAGATATGCATTTGGGCACCAAATTTTCTGTTCAGGTTTTTTATTTTTATGAATGCTTGGAAGTCTTCTATTTTATTAAATGACCATCCTTTCCCCTGCCAGGATATAATCAGTTTTGCTGGGTAGTTGATTCTTGGTTGTAGACCTAGTTCCCTTGCTTTCTGGAATATCATATTCCATGCCTTTCAGTCCTTCAGTGTAGATGCAGCCAGGTCCTGTGTTATCCTAACTGTAGTTCTTCTTAGCAGTTTGTAATATTTTTTCCTTGGTCTGGTAGTTCTTAAATTTGGCTATAACATTCCTGGGTGTTGTCAGTTGGGGATTAAGTACCGGAGGTGATCTATGGATTCTTTGAATCTCCACTTTTCCTTCTTGCTCTGAAACGTTGGGGCAGTTTTCTTGGATAATATCCTATAGAATGATGTCCAGGCTTTTTCTTTTGTCAGGATCTTCCAGTAACCAATAATTTTTAAGTTGTCTCTCCTGGACCTGTTTTCTAAATCTTCTGTTTTGTGGATGAGTGCATCATATTTTCCTCAATTTTTTTCATTCTTTTGCTTTTGCTTTTGTTTTATAGTTTCCTGCTGCCTTGTGAAGTCATTTTCTTCTAGTTGTTGTATTATAGCTTTTAAAGACTGAATTTCATCCCTGGATTTTTGGTAATTCTTCTCATTCTGGTCTGATTTCTTTTGGAGATCATTTTTATCTACTTTGCCTCCATTTTTAAGCTGGTTAATTTTTGACTTTCAAGACACTATTTTCTGTTTCTAGGTTATTTATTTTGCTTTTTAAGTTCTTTTCCCAGTTGTCTTCAGTCTCTCCTAATTATTTTTTGAATTATATTTTGAATTCTTCCAAAGCCTGTGTCTAATTTGCTGGACTTTCTGTGTTTTTGCTTGGTGTTCCTTGATCTTCCTCTGTTTCCTTTGATCTTTGTTCATTGCCTGGATAGAAGCTGTCAATTGTAATTTCTTTTTTTCTTTTTCTGTTGTTTATTCATGTTTGCCCCTTCTTCCCCCCCCCCCCCCCATACTTGCCTAAAGTCTTGCTTCTCTCCTTTTGTGCTGGATCTGTGAGTTTGGGCTGTTCTTCTGTTACAAGGGAATCACTTTAAAAGACTGATATATATTAATTTAAGGTCGCCAAGGAATCAGCTATGTAATTCCTAAATGAAAAACTCAAGTCAGCCGTCAGCCCTTTTTGGAGTTTAATTACAATAGGAGCAAGAAAGGAATTAGATATATATATATAGAGAGAGAAAAGGGGAGAGAAGGGAATAGGGCTTAAATACCCCTTCTGTTTAGGCTGGGCCAAAAGGCCCAAGCCCTTAGATAGCTGGGGCAAAGAAAAGAGATCAGTCCCTATTACTCACGTGTCCAAAATGGAGAAACAGTCTCAGAGGCCCCCACCTCCAGCTTCCTTCAGAGCAAGCTTCCTCAGAGCCCAGGAACCACCGACCAAAAACTCAACCCCCTCCAGTCTCCAGACCCTCCTATCTTTAAGGACACCATCCAAGTTGCCTCCCCTCAGTCCTCACATCTACCAATCACTCTTCATCAATTTCCCTGTCAATGGAGGCTCTCGCTTAACCCAGGACCGCCCAGAGGTTTCTGGCTTTTTGCACATGTCTGTTGAAGGTCATATTTTCCAATGATTAAATCTATACTCCTTTGCTACAGCCCTTTCTAAATCCTGTTAACTTGAGTATGGTAGAGATTGGAATAATTAAATTTTGATCTAGGCTGCAGCCCTTACTCAATCCTATTAGGACTGAATAGGGTGGAGATTTATTCCAAGTATCTCCATTGTATCAATTCTAAATCAATCAAGACTCAAAGAAATTCCTGTTCTATGCTTAAGCATAGGTCAAAGTCCTTTCCATTGTTCAGCAAAGGGTTTCTGTCCTAAAGTAATCTTAAGAAGGGAAGAGAAGGAACCTCCCATGCCAATGGAGTTCCCATTCCAATAGACTATCAGTAAGAAATTTTCCAAGTATGAAATATCCCAATGGTGAAATTTCCAACATTTATAAGTCTAAGGAATTTTGAGGTTTACAATCCCCCCTGATGATCATTGGGAGACTAGTCTCCCCATTGATCATTTAACATAATCATTTTGTAGTTCTAAATTCACTTCTAACTAAAGATATACACAATATTCAATTTTCTAAGAGAAATTAGAATAGTGAGAGAGGAAATAGAAAAGAAAAGAAAGCAAAACCAATGTTTGCTAGGCGCATTGACAGAAAGCCAAATTAGGGGCAGTCCCTTTTGGCATAAATGTTACAATAAATGTTCAATCAAAAGTTCAGTCCAATCAATCACATCCAAAGTTCATTCTTGATCTTCTTGATGAAGTGTAGGTTTTTGGCATCTTTCTGCAACAGTTCATTCTCTGGATATAAAAGTTTCAAGCTTCTTTCCTGAAGATCTTTTCTCAAACAAAATCAAAGTCTTTGAATTTTTTTTTTTTAAAAGTAAAATCTTAAACAAAAGTCTTGGATTTTTATAAAAATAAAATCTCAAACAAAAAAAAATTCAAAAATTCTTAGATTTTAAATTAAAATACAATCCCCCCTGAAGTAAGTATTTAAAAAAATATATCAAGTTTAGCTCAGAATGCAATGTTCAGTTATGGGGGTATATGTGTCAATTATCAAAAGAATAGAAAAATAATCAAAAACATAAGAAAAATTCAAAATAGGCCTTGTATAGGTCCAGTTTAAAGTAATTTCTATCCCACAAGTATGTAGGACAGAATACAGTAATATTTCACTTAGCCATTTGTAGCCAAGACTACAGGAAGTTGCCATAATATAAGAAGGAAAGAATTAGAATTCTATTTTGATGGGGAAATGTCATTCCCTTGTCTGATTTTTTTCCTTCAGAGATATAGGGAGCCAGCATGATAGTCAAGCTTTTTACTTGTTTGAGTACTTCGAAAAGAGTGTAGATACAAGGAAGTCCTACGACTTAAACATAAGTTAAGCGTCGCAACCTTGAGTCTCACTTTAATATTTCATGTGTGCTCTATTGGCACTATTCAGGTTTAGTCTGTGCTCCTTGTTTTTATCCCTTTTCCTGGAATCAGACACAAACATTAATCACAGTCCTATAATATTTTATCAATAAATGGCAGGTTCCCATAGTTTAAAGCTTTTAGGCATATATTGATATTATAGCAAGAGTATATATATTAACTTGTATTACTGCAGGGAAAAAATATTAATATTAATTATGTGTACCTTCAGTACAAAAAATGAGAAAAAAAAATCAAATATTCTGATCAAAAAATAAAAGAAAAGAAATAAGAAAAAATAAGAAAAAAATCAGTAATTCAATATATTCTTGAAAAAAAAAACATCTATTTGTCTATGGATTATTATCTCCAATTCTTATGATAAGATAGAGTCACAATTCATATGATAGGATAGAGTCAATCAGTCTCAGCAGAAGATGCTTTCTTCACATGTGAGCAGTGAATCCAAGAGTCTCTTTCTCCAATCTTTATAGATGTTGGAGTAGTTAATAATATTTGGAATGGTCCTTCCCATGAAGGTTCAGTTGCTCCAGTTCGCTTGAAATTCTTGATATAAACTTTATCTCCTGGGTTCAGGTCATGCAGAGAAAAGTCTAATGGTCCAGCTTGTACTGCAGCTCCAGATTCATGAAGTTCACGTAGTTTGTGCTGTAACTCCTGTATATAGGAAGCAATAGTAATATCTCCCCCTAATAGCGATGTATAAGCCGGGGAGAAAGGCTTAGCCTGTATAGGCGGATGTCCAAAAAGCATCTCAAATGGTGAAATATGTAAGTCTCCTCTAGGCCTGCTTCTAAGATAAAATAGGGCCAGAGGGAGAATTTCAGGCCATTTTAAATGGGTCTCAGTGCATAATTTGCCAATCATAGTCTTAAGTTCTTTATTCATCCTCTCCACTTGGCCTGAGCTCTGGGGGTGATATGGAACATGGAATTTTGGAGTTATCCCCAAGCAAGAATATATTTGATTTAAGACAGAATCGGTAAAATGACTCCCTCTATCGGAGTCAATACGTGCTGGTAGGCCAAAACGAGGAATAATTTCTTTTAAAAGTATCTTTGCAACAAAATCTGCTGTGGCTCGGGTCGTAGGAAATGCTTCCGGCCATCTGGTTAGTTGATCTACAATTACTAGACAAAATTTATAACGTCCAGCTTTTGGCATTGTAATGAAATCTATCTGTAGATGTTCAAAAGGTGTGTAAGCCAGAGGACGTCCCCCAAAGGCTTTTCCACGATATGCATGTTGGTTATATGCCTGGCAAATAGGGCAGGCTGAACATACTTTAGAGGCTACAGTAGTTATACCAGGGGCTATCCATACTCTCTTGACAGAGTCCACGATGCCCTGGGTGCCAAAATGACCATTTTTATGAATAGATTGGCAAATTTGGTTATAGAAACTTCTAGGGAGCAGGGGTTTTCCTTCAGATGACACCCATACTCCATTAATTTGTTTTGCTTTAAATTTTTGTTTCCATTTTTCCACTTCCTTTTCATTATAGGAGAGTGATAAATTTAAATTATCAGTGGTTGTTAATGTTAAAATTAATCCAGGTCCTTCTATGGCTGCTAGTTTTGCAGCGGCATCTGCTTGGTCATTTCCTCTAGAGACAGGGTCAGAGCCACCTGTATGGGCAGAGCAATGAACTACAGCTAGGGCTTTAGGCAGTTTGAGAGCAGAAAGAACTTCATTAATAATTTCTGCATTAGCTATGGATTTTCCAGCTGAGGTTAAAAATCCTCTTTGGAGCCATAGCATCCCGACTGAGTGACAAATGCCGAAAGCATATCTAGAATCTGTATAAATAGTTGCCTTTTTATCCTTGGCAATTATACAAGCTTGTTTTAGAGCTATGAGTTCTGCTCCTTGAGCGCTAATGTTAGAAGGTAGTGAAGCTGACCATTCAGTGGCAAATTCTGAGACTACGGCAGCTCCAGTGTAACGTATGCCATCCCTCATAAAAGAGGAACCATCGGTAAATAAAATCAGATCTGCATTGTCTAAGGGAGTGTCCAAGAGATTATCTCGAGGCTTTTCTGCCATGGACACTAATGTTTCACAGTTATGTAGTGGTTCTCCTGAAGTGGGTAAATCTGGAAGCAAGGTGGCAGGGTTAAGAGTTGAACAGCGTTTCAAGGTAATATTTTCACTATTTAATAAGGTTATTTCATACCTTGTAATTCTCTGATCCGAGAATGCCTGTGTTCTATGTTTTACCAATAATGCTTCAATCTCATGTGGGCACATTATTGTTAATGGACATCCCAATACTAAATCAACGGTTTTTGTTACTAGTAAGGCTGTAGCAGCTACTCCTCTAAGGCATGGTGGTGCTCCTGCTGCTACTGGGTCTAGTTGGGCAGAATAATAAGCAATTGGGCGCTGAGAAGGTCCCAAAGTCTGAGTTAACACACCAGAGGCTACTCCTCTTCGCTCATGCACATATAAAGTAAATGGCTTGTTGTAATCTGGGATGCCTAGAGCAGGGGCAGACATGATAGCCTTTTTCAGATCTGTTAGAGCTGACAAGTGTTCAGGCTCTAATTTGAGGGGTTCAGGTACTGAATCCTTTGTTAATGCTATAAGGGGTTTAGTGATTTCCCCATAGCAAGGAATCCATTGTCTACAAAACCCTGTTGCTCCTAAAATTGCTCTCAGCTGTTTCTTAGTGGTAGGAGCACTCAATTTTTGAATGTTCTCAATTCGTTTTGGAGAAATATAACGAGCACCCGCAGTCAAGATGAATCCCAAATATTCTACTTTTTGGAGACACCATTGAACTTTATCCTTAGAGATTTTATGTCCTCTTTTGTGCAATTCCAAAAGAAGGTGTTTGCTATCTTCTTGACATGTTTCTGCATCTGTTGAAGCCAAGAGTAGATCATCTACATATTTGATTAATTTGCTATTTTTAAATGTTATATTGTCTGTGTCTTGGCTCAAAATTTGCTCAAATAAGCTCGGACTTTCGACATAACCCTGTGGCAGCCGACACCAGGTATATTGTGAGCCCTTCCAGGTGAAAGCAAAAATATGCCTGGAGTTTTCATGTATTGGTATGGAAAAGAAAGCTGAACACAAGTCTACTACTGTAAAGTATGTAGCTGTGCTAGGAATAGATGAAATAATAGTATGTATGTTAGAAACTACGGAGTGTCTCTTTATAACATGATTATTCACTGCCCTTAGATCCTGTACGAATCTATAGATGTGCTTGCCATCGGGTCCTTTTTTTGGTTTTTTAATTGGCAGGATGGGCGTGTTGTATTCAGATTTGCAAGGGATTATTATTCCCTGTTCTATTAATGAGTTAATAACTGGTGTAATACCCTCAATTGCCTCCTTTGAGAGGGGATACTGAGGGATAGAAGGAGGTGGGCTAGATTTAGTTTTTATCTGCACAGGAACAGCAGATTTAAGTAAGCCTACATCAGAAGAAGATGTGGCCCAAAGGGACTCCGGTATATCTTTAGGTATTTCAAAAATGGAAGGTTCTTTTGCCTCCTGGTTTTCAGAGAGAAGTACAGGGAGTAAATTTAAAGATTCCTCTGGTACTTCTAATGATAATGAGCCATCTGGGGAGCAGGTTATTGTGGCTCTGAGTTTGCATAGAAGGTCCCTCCCCAGCAAATTTAAAGGGGAGTCAGGCATCAAAAGGAAGGAGTGTTGTACCTCCAGGGGTCCTACAGACACCATTCTAGGAGGAAGTCTTTTAACTCTTTGGGTTATTCCTGATACTCCCATTACATTCTCTGAGCCAATAGAATAACATTGTAAATCAGGTGTTCTCTTTAATACAGACCAGGAAGCTCCGGTGTCTAATAGACAATCATAATAGGTGTTACCCACTTTTAAGGTAACATGGGGTTCATTAGTATGGGGAGGGCAGTGGATAGGGACAACGGGTAGTAGGACATCAGGGTCTGGGAAATCAAAGGTTGTATCCTCTGATTCCTGTGCCCCAGCCCCCCCCGGGCACCATCATTGTGTTTGGGATATTCCTTGGGCACCCCCCTGAAGGGCACCTCTCTGAGGGTCATTAGTACCTCGAGTAATTTTTGGACGAGCGCCATTTCTCATATATTGTTGAGTATAATCATTAAAATTTTCTTCAATTTGAGCATTGTCATTAAATTCCCAATTCCTATTTCTATAATTCTGGTTTCTAAAGCTCTTATTTCTATATTCATTATAGTTATTTCCATAGTCATTATTATAATTTCTAGAATTTTGGTTTCTATAACCATTATCATAATTTCTATAGTTATTATTTCTAAAACCATTATTAAACTGTGTATTCCTTCCAAACATCTTAAGAAAGGTTCTACATTCCATCATTTTGTGGCCCTTCTTCTCACAGAAGTGGCAAGTAATGGATTGATAATTGGATTTCTGGAGAGGGGCAATTGTCGTTGGTTCATTATCATGCCCACTTTCTAATTTAGTTATCCTATCTATTACACATCTCATTTTTTTCTTCATTTCCTCCATGTCATCATTATTCTCTTTCTCCTTTTCTTCGTTTCCCTTAAAAACATATATAGCTGTTTTTCGCAATTCTTCAAGGTCCATATCTGACCATCTTGGGCATTGTGTTTTAAAATAATTTTTAATTACTTTGCATGAATTATTTACAAAGATTCTTCTAACTTGTCTTAAACTATTCTCTTTATTTAAGTCCCAATCTAAGTATCTGTCCCCAAACTCGATAATTCTGTCCATAAATCTGGAGGGTGTTTCGTTTTCCTTTTGCTTAATTTTTTCCAGTTCCATCCATTTATCTGTACTGTCCGCACATTCCTTCATGGCTGTGAGGATGGCCTCTCTACAACGGTATAGTTGTAGATAGTCCTCAGGATTATTATAGTCCCATTCGGGATCCTGAGATGGCCAATGTGCTGCATTACGCCCCCGGGTTTTGTTGACATGAGCAATTATTTTATTTTTTTCACGTTCACTTAAAAAAGCCTGTAGTAAGCTCTCAACGTCCTTGTAAGACGGATTATATTGAAAAAATATGTCTCCCATCTTTTTTGTTACTAGAAAAGGATCTTGTTCATATGTGGGGATATTTCGTGTAAATTCATTTATTTCTTGGGGAGTAAACGGTATCCTATGTCTTAAAGTCACCACATCCCCATTTCGTCCTATTTCAGGTACTTCTCTTAGAGGAAACAGGCCTCTAGTTGAATTTTGCACCTGTGGGTCAGTTTGACAAGGACAGGTTTCTCTAGGAGGACAAGATCTCCCTTGCATTGGAATTTGGTTTTCTGTAGGAGAAGGAACATGAGAAGCTGGGATTGCAGGGGAAGGGTTTTGGGGATTAAATTCAGACAAGATTTGCACTGCACGAGAGAAGCAGTCTGTTAACTGGGCTATAGGGAAGGTGTTTTCCATCTCTATTTCAGGGAAGGAAATTTCCTCATTCAAAGGTTCAGAAACAGGTCTGTTTCTGGTAGAGTGGGTGTTTGCCCATTGATCCTGTAAGAAACATTTTAGATCTTCTAATTGGGCTTGCATTTTTTCCTCAATTTTTCCTATTTTATCTTCCATATCTCCCATTTTATCCTCAATATTTCCTATTTTATTCTCAATATTTCCTATTTTATCCTCAAGTTTTTCTATTTTATTCTCAATATTTCCTATTTTATCCTCAATTTTTTCTATTGTATCCTCAATTTTTTCTATTGTATCCTCAATTTTTTCTATTGTATCCTCAATTTTTTCTATTTTATCCTCAATATTTTCTATTTTATCCTCAATATTTTCTATTTTATCCTCATTTTTTTCTATTTTATCCTCAACATTTTCTATTTTTTCATCTCTAAATATAGTATTGAGGAGTACAAAAATGACAGTACCTATTAATATAAAAATTTGGAGGTATCCTTCATTCCTCAATGCCCCTACTTCTTCAGCTGCCATATAATTGTCAAAGAATGTAGTACTCATTTTTATATGTATATTTTGTAATTTCACAAAACACGTGGGGAGCAGGGCAAAGCAACAAACTTTCCACAGGGTTTTTTTTTTTTTCCTAATCCAGGAAGTTGTTCCTTAAGGGAAAGGATATTTAGAAACAGTTCTTCCAGCCAGGACTTTAGAGTCCTGTTGCTGAGATTTAAAAACAGCTGTTTTCTGTCTATCAGAGTCACAGAGCTGGGAAGTATCTGAGGTCCGATTTGAACCCAGGACCTTCTGCCTCTAGGGCTGGCTCTCAATCCGCTGAGCTACCCAGCTGTCCCTTAAGATTAAAGGGAAGAAAAAGAAAAAACTGCTGATTCCAATTTAACTTAAGGAGAAAAGAGAAAAAGTTTTTTATACTCACGTGTTCTAGCAGCTGTGTCTTTAAGCCAAGTTTTTTTGTTAAAAAAAAAGAACTAAGTGGTGAAACAGTATAGTAAAAAGGCAAGGAAAAAGTTTTATTGAGAGGATTCTTTAGACTCCCGTGTGGTCAGCCACAATGTTACAAGGGAATCACTTTAAAAGACTGATATATATTAATTTAAGGTCGCCAAGGAATCAGCTATGTAATTCCTAAATGAAAAACTCAAGTCAGCCGTCAGCCCTTTTTGGAGTTTAATTACAATAGGAGCAAGAAAGGAATTAGATATATATATAGAGAGAGAGAAAAGGGGAGAGAAGGGAATAGGGCTTAAATACCCCTTCTGTTTAGGCTGGGCCAAAAGGCCCAAGCCCTTAGATAGCTGGGGCAAAGAAAAGAGATCAGTCCCTATTACTCACGTGTCCAAAATGGAGAAACAGTCTCAGAGGCCCCCACCTCCAGCTTCCTTCAGAGCAAGCTTCCTCAGAGCCCAGGAACCACCGACCAAAAACTCAACCCCCTCCAGTCTCCAGACCCTCCTATCTTTAAGGACACCATCCAAGTTGCCTCCCCTCAGTCCTCACATCTACCAATCACTCTTCATCAATTTCCCTGTCAATGGAGGCTCTCGCTTAACCCAGGACCGCCCAGAGGTTTCTGGCTTTTTGCACATGTCTGTTGAAGGTCATATTTTCCAATGATTAAATCTATACTCCTTTGCTACAGCCCTTTCTAAATCCTGTTAACTTGAGTATGGTAGAGATTGGAATAATTAAATTTTGATCTAGGCTGCAGCCCTTACTCAATCCTATTAGGACTGAATAGGGTGGAGATTTATTCCAAGTATCTCCATTGTATCAATTCTAAATCAATCAAGACTCAAAGAAATTCCTGTTCTATGCTTAAGCATAGGTCAAAGTCCTTTCCATTGTTCAGCAAAGGGTTTCTGTCCTAAAGTAATCTTAAGAAGGGAAGAGAAGGAACCTCCCATGCCAATGGAGTTCCCATTCCAATAGACTATCAGTAAGAAATTTTCCAAGTATGAAATATCCCAATGGTGAAATTTCCAACATTTATAAGTCTAAGGAATTTTGAGGTTTACACTTCCCTGAAGGGGCTTCTTCTCTGTTCTGCTGTTTGATCAGGTAGTCTGATCTTCCCTGGCTCACAGCAGAAACTGAGGAGCTGGGTGTCCTGCCCTGTTATGGAGGTTGTTGCCTGTAGTTTGTTGCAACCTTTTCCCCTTGAAGCTCAGTCAGTAAAGCTCTCAGATCAGTCTGTAGGGGAGGGGTGTAGGAGTTTGAGCTTCCCTACCCTCTGAAGGCTTATTATCTGCTCTTATTGATGAGATTGAACCAGGGTTGAGGAATTGATCTGCAAAGCTGGCTGTGCCCTGAGGCCAAAACCTCCAGAAGGTGGGGGGTTGAGAGGGGGAGATGTAGCATTTAATCTGTGCCTGGGCTGCCTGCTCTGTGCTTCTCCTCCAGCTCCCTCTATGCCACCTGTGTTCTAAGCCCTAAGCCTGGCACAGCTTTGCCGGCAAGGTTCTCCCTCTGGACTAGCACCCCTGTCCACCCAGAGATTCAAACCACTGCTGAAGGATCAGTGCTGTAGATGGGGGATGGGTCCTGGGACCTTCCTTCTTCCTTCCTCTTAAACCAGTGTGTTCTAGGGCTCAGACTTTTTTGGGGGGCATACCTTTTAAGTTGGGTCCAGGAGGAGGTTTCCCTAGCACTGTCCTATTGTTAAATTTGGTTTTCAGACCCTGGAAGTGCTATGCTTTTGATTTATGAGGAAGGGTCTTTGGAGGTCTGAATTTTTGCTGCCTCTAAGCCGCCACCTTGACTCCCACTCTCTGTGTGTGTTTTTTAAAGAAACCTTTATCCTGTGTTTTAGTATCAAATATAAAACAGAAGAGCAGCACAGGCTACACAAGTGGGGTTGACTGACTTGCCCAGGATCACCCAGCTAGGAAGTGTCAGAGGTCAGAGTTGAACTCAAGTGCTCCCAACTCCAGACCTGGTGCTGTATCCATTGTGCTATGTAGCTACCCTAAACCTTAGAGGATTAAAAGGAAAATTCTTAGTTCAGGCTTTTACCTTGATTAATTGGATACAACCTAAAGAGAGTTAACAGGAGTTGATTAAGTACATCAAGGTGGACTTACATACATTGATGGACTTATCACTGGAGCTTCAAGATGGAGCTGGCTTTTATTGATAACGTTCATAATTATGTGACAATTCAGATAGGTTCATATCAGTAAAAGATGATGGGCCACTGTGTTGAAGTTCCTCCCCAAGGCAGCAAGTCTAGGACAGTTTCCAGGTACAAATCGATAGAGGGTGTCTTGCTAAGTGATAAATATCTGGTAATACACAGCTGCAGACTCGGGGTTGTCTCTCCCCAATACTGACTGAAAAGTAGAACTTGGAAAAATGGGCCCCTGAGTCATTCCAACTTTCAACAAAACATTATATCAATGCTGGCTGTTAATATTATTATGGTTATGATTGTACAATATCATTATATAAGTATATACATATGTATACTTTTATCTATACACAATATGTAAATATAAGATGATTCAAGAGATGGACAGCTCAATTGGATTGAAGTCACCATAGAAAAGTTCACT
The DNA here is from genome assembly GCF_027887165.1 of Monodelphis domestica. Taxonomy (NCBI): domain Eukaryota; kingdom Metazoa; phylum Chordata; class Mammalia; order Didelphimorphia; family Didelphidae; genus Monodelphis; species Monodelphis domestica. The sequence continues at coordinate 71,710,611 of NC_077231.1, read as the reverse complement.
ATGGAGGCTGGAGTTGAATTGTTCCTTGAAGAATAGATTAGAAATGAACAGTCAGAGAGAGGAGTAGGTATGGCGTAATGTAAGAGCAAAGACATGGAGGTGGGAATGAACTTAATATATGAGATGGAATGGTAAAAAGATAAGCCCAACTTGTGGTTAGGTTCCTGCTTGGAAAGAATGGGAAGTGAGGTTGGACCTGGCTTGTGCCAGAACTGAAAATAACATAGTAGGCTGAAGAGCTTGTGAATGCACATTTTTAAAACTCAGATAAATATGTCCATGAGGCTCTATTGCTCAATTTAAAAGAAGAATGATTTGGTGGCTTTATATTGTACTTCTCTCAGGTAATCCCTTAGGAAGCCCATTTACTGGCTAAATTGTTCCATCAGATTGCTCTATGTAGGTGTTTCTTCCCTTAGCAAAAGAAAAGGTTCAGAAGATCAGTAGAGAAAAACTGATTGAATTCAGTCTGGAGGCTATGTTGATTAAAAATAGCAGAAATTGTATGGAAGAAGAGAGAGCTGGCTTGGGATTGTTCAGATCCCATAATAAATAACCTTTTCTCAACATCTGAAATAGCTTTCAAAGAAGAAAAAGCATTTCTGTAGCACTTGAAGGCATCCTAAGCGTTCTCCTGATATAGCCCAGTCATGGGGACTCTAGGAAATTTATTGCCTCCCTTTTATAAAAGAAGAAACTGAGGCTCTCTGACAAAAATGAGCAGACTGTGGTCATACAATTAGAGATTATCAATCAAATTACCTTTATTATAAGGTGATTACTATGTTCCAGACAGCTACATGGCATAGGAGATAGAGCCCTGGGCTTGGAATCAGGAAGACTCACCTTCATGAGTTCCAATCTGGTTTCAGATACTAATTAACTATGACCCTGGGTTTGCCACTTTAACCCTGTTTGCCTCAATTTCTCATCAGTAAAATAAGCTGGAAAAGATAATGGCAAAGCACTCCAGTATCTTTGCCAAGAAAATCCCCAAATAGGGTCATGAGTCAGGCATGACTCAATAACAATCATCATGTTCCAGGCACTGGGCTAAGTGCTGGTGATACAAAAAAGACTCCCTGCTCTCATGGAGTTTACAATCTAATGAATATATTTCAGTTAAGATTTAAACTGAATGCCAGTATCATTTTGCTGTTGTTGTCCAGTCGTGTCTGACTTTTTGTGACCCTAATTTGGGATTTTCTTGGCAGAGATACTGGAACAGTTTGCCATTTTCTTCTCCAGCTCATTTTCCAATTGAGGAAAGTGAGGCAAACAGATTTAAGAGATTTGTTCAAGGTCACACAGTGAGTAAATGTCTTGAGGCAAGATCTGAACTCTGGAAGGTGAGTCTTTCTGACTCCAAGATGTGGCATTCTATCCATTTCCCTAACTAGCAGCACCAACCATCTTGATATTTGAATTCTGTGAAGTCTCTCTTCTGATGACCTGAAGGGATTTATTTAGAAATGTAAGTAGAGTGGGAGTGGCTTGGGCTTTGCCCCAAGATCCTAAATTTAGAGGATGTTAGAAGCACATGCAAATATTTGGTAGTGTAGGGAAAAAACCAAACAGGTTAGGATTTAGCAAGAATATTTCCTTCAAATACGAAGCTATTGGATGATTGGTTTGGAGTGATGTTCTCCCTTCCCTTTTCTTCTCCATCTTCCCACTAATGGTGGTCTCAGATGAATATTTACTGAAATGTAAAAATTCTTAGTTATAGTTCTGGGCTAATAAATGTGTATTTTAATCCAAAGATAGGAAAGGAACATGGACTGAACCATTGATTTCTTTGGTATATTGAAATTCAAGGTAAGGTAAACTTTCTCTACCAATTCAGGATGGCATCTTTTAAAAAATTTATAATCTGACAGAATTGCCTAGAGCCAAGGTATTAAAACTCACTACTCTTGGGTGATAAGACACACTGGATTATAATATAATTGGGAAATGCTTAACAAAATAAGCAAAAATATAGTGCAACATAAATAATAGGAATTTGGTTTTTTTGAAGTCAATATGTGGCCATTTCTATTTCAGTTTGACCCTATTGGCCTAGTGGACTAGAAATGAAGTGTTTTTTTTTTAACTACATATAGCTAATATGCACCAGAAATGAGTCTTTTTTTTAAACCCTTACCTTCTGTCTTGTAGTCAATACTGTGTATTGGCTCCAAGGCAGAAGAGTGGTAAGGGCTAGGCAATGGGGGTCAAGTGACTTGCCCAGGGTCACACAGCTGGGAAGTGCCTGAGGTCAGATTTGAACCTAGAGATCAATGAGTCTTGAAAAGAGATCTATCTGGTTCTTAGGATAACTTTCTCTTTACTATGTGCATTCTTCCTTAAGAAACTGTCATTTAAAAAATACTGTTGGAGTGTAAGTGAGAAAAGGGGTTAATTTAGTTTAATTTAATTTAATTTTTGTTTTATTTAGTCAATTTAGAACATTATTCCTTGGTTACAAGAATCATATTCTATCCCTCTCTTCCCTACCCTCACCCTTCCCATACCCTACGTGTAATTCCACTGGGTATTACATGTGTCCTTGATCAGAACCTATTTCCATGTTGTTGATGTTTGTACTAGGATGTTCATGTAGAGTCTATATCCCCAATCATAACCTCCTTGACCCATGTAGTCAACCAGTTGTTTTTCTTCAGTGTTTCTACTCCCACAGTTTTTCCTCTGAATGTTCTTTCTCATAGATCCCTCTGAGTTGTTCAGGATCACTGCATTGCAACTAATGGAGAAGTTCATTACATTCGATTGTGCCACAGTATATCAGTCTCTGTGTATAATGTTCTCCTGGTTCTGTTCCTCTCACTCCTCATCAATTCCTCAAGGTCACTCCAGTCCCCATGGAATCCTCCAGTTTATTATTTCTTTGAGCACAATAGTATTCCATCACCAACAGATACCACAATTTGTTCAGCCATTCCCCAATTGAAGAGCAGCCCCTCATTTTCCAATTTTTTTTTGCCACCACAAAGAGTACAGCTATGAATATTCTTGTACAAGTCTTTTTCCTTATTATCTCTTTGGGGTACAAACCCAACAGTGCTATGGCTGGGTCAAAGGGCAGACAGTGTTTTAGTGCCCTTTGGGCATAGTTCCAAATTGCCCTCCAGAATTGTTGGATCAATTCACAACTCCACCAGCAATGCATTAATATCCCAACTTTGCCACATCAAAAGGGGTTAATTTTTTTTTATTAGGCAGTGGGGGTCAAGTGACTTGCTCAGGGTCACACAGCTGGGAAGTGTCTGAGGCCAGATTTTAGGGTTGAACTGTATTATTTAAGAGTGTGGTCTCCAGGAACTTACATTAATTCCAAAGAGATTTATTGACAATTTATTTACAAAATGTAGAAAGAGTGAAGTAAAAAAAAATCAGAGAGAAGATAGGGTAAGATATCTAGCCTAAGCACTAAGTAATTTACTTCTGGCCTCTAGCCCAACCCGGGCAGTAAGAATTGACTCTTAGCTGGCCTCAGAAAAGCTGAGGACCTGGAGAAAACTCTCAAGAGGCTAGTCTCTCCTGAGGCTAGTTTCTTCAGAAAATATCCAGGAAAGGAATCAGCTCTTTCACTCACCATGTGTCAGTCCAACAGTGTCATCAGGAACAGGGTCTCAGGTCTAGTCAGAAGATTTCTCCTTCAGCCTCCACTCCAAAGAATAAAGAACAGCCAGTAGAACTCACTCAGGAAGTTGTCACTACTTTTTAAAGACACTTTCTCTTGGATCACTTCCTGTGCCTTCCCCTAATTCTACATCTACCAATCACAGTTGAAGTCCTGCTTTAGGACTGACCAGGAGGCAGTCAGTAGATTCTGATTCATCACCCATTATTGCACAAGTGGGTCACAGACCTCCCACTTAATGATTAAATGGGGTGTTCACACTTTTGGTGATTAGATCTAAAAATGGGCAGATCTCCATATTCAACTTTTAAGTAGGGTGCTTACACTTTTGGTGATTAAAATCTAAAAATAGGCAGGGGTTACAATTTAATCTTCACAATCAGGGGAGAGTTAAATTTAATCTTCACAGGAAGCAACTAGATGGTTCAGTGGATTGAGAGTCAATCCTAGAAATGGGAGGTCCTGGGTTCAAATCTGGCCTCAGACACTTTTTAGCTATGTAACTCTAGACAAGTCACTTAACTTCCATTGCCTATTCCTTTTGCTCTTCTGCTTTGGAACCAATACACATTATTGTTTCTAAGATGGAAAACAAGGCTTTAAAATATATATATATATATATATATATATATATATATATATACACATATATAAATAACTAAAATGAGAAATAAACTACAGCATATCATCAGCAACTAACATTTATTAAGTGCCTTGTTACATGCCAGGCACTGTGTAAAGTGTTGGGTATACAAAGACATTTTAAAAATGAAAAATGAAAAAATATCTATGTTCTCAAGGAACTCACAGTATAATGGCAGAGACAACATATAAAGAGCTATAGATATTGGATAAATTGGGGGTAATTGTCTACAGCAAAAGGCAGAAAATAAATTATCTGGAAAATGAATGATTAGAAGTGACAGGCCAATCATAGATAGATTGGTGCTAGTAGTCTTCAGAAAGAATACAGCACAGGGACTGCCATAGTGTTGACTAGAATCTCCATGGAGTATTTATGGGAGTCCATAGATAATACTTGTACATGATGAGAAGACATGAATGAGTTCCAATCCTTACCACTGAAAGGAGTCACAATATCAATTTATAGATCCATAGAAGCATTGAGGTAGATACTTGGTACATTTTTTTATTGACTTAGTTGGGTATTAGGTGTTTCCCTGCATCCCCAAGCTACTTGAGGGCAAAGATTACATACAGCCCCAGAATTTTAAAAGCTCTCCTTCATATCTCTATATTCTAGTCATTGGCCTACTTGCCATTCTTTATACATAAAATTCCATCTTTTACAGAATGCCTTTATCCAGATTGGTCTTATTGCTTATAATACACTTCCTGAATAAAAACCTTAGCTTCCTTCAAGACTGAGCTCAAGGGCCACCTTTGACAGGATGCCTATCCTGATTTACCACCCTCTCTTTTTACCACCCTATCCCTGGCCTGAATTTTACTTGTCTTTGTGCATGCTAATTATTCTGATTATTATTACTGCTGTTAATGTTCATCCTCTTCATAATGACTAAATTTATTTTGCATCTATTTTGTGTTTATTTTTCTGTGTTCATACTTTCTCCTTCTCGGCTAACAGAATGTAAGTTCCTTGAAGAGAGGGAAAAAAATTTTTTTTTTTGTATCTTCAGTGCTTACTACAGTGCTAAGATCACAGTAGCTATTTAATAGTGAAATAGGATAGTAAAATTCTCCTCCCCTATGTTAAAGGGATTTTCTTACTCTCTCCCTGTGTCTCCTTAAGAGACTAGAGTGCAGGATTTCTAAGTAGATCAGAACTGACATGAGTCAGTGAGTCAGAGCTGAAGATTCCCTTACCAGGGAGACCAGGACTGGGGAGAGGAAGTAGCAGGGCCTCAGACAGGAAGTTAGGGGGGACAGTTGGTCAGTGAAGGGAGAAAGGAAGCAGCCGCTGACAGTTGAGGATCTTTTGCCTCTGGGATCTCCAGAGAGCAGGAGATCTGTCTCTGAGGCAAGTATCTGCTGGCAGTTGAGTATTACCAGTTTGGGCTGCTATAGAAAACTGATTGAAGGAGGGAGTGAGTGGTAGCTCTCTATTATTTAGGGAGTTAGGTAGTTAGTGAATCATTTATAGATAGAATAGAGCAGATTGGGCCTGGTGTGCCAGGCAGAAGAGCCTGTCCTCAGAAGAAAGAATGAATTTTATGATAATATATTTGTCTGTCTGTTTATCTATCTGTCTATCTATCTATCTCCTACCTACCTACCTATCTATCTATCTCCTACCTACCTATCTATCTATCTCCTACCTACCTATCTATCTATCTCCTATCTATCTATCTATCTATCTATCTATCTATCTATCTATCTCCTATCTATCTATCTATCTATCTATCTATCTATCTATCTATCTATCTCCTATCTACCTACCTACCTATCTATCAATCAATCTATCTATCTATCTACCTCCTATCTATCTATCTATCTATCTATCTATCTATCTATCTATCTATCTATCTATCTATCTCCTACCTACCTATCTATCTATCTCCTACCTACCTATCTATCTATCTCCTACCTACTTATCTATCTATCTCCTACCTACCTATCTATCTCCTACCTACCTATCTATCCATCCATCCATCCGTCTATCTATCTATCTATCTATCTCCTATCTATCTATCTATCTATCTATCTATCTATCTATCTATCCATCTCCTACCTACCTACCTATCTATCTCCTATCTATCTATCTATCTATCTATCTATCTATCTATCTATCTATCTATCTATCTATCTGTCTGTCTATCTATCTATCTATCTATCTGTCTGTCTGTCTGTCTGTCTGTCTGTCTGTCTGTCTGTCTGTCTATCTATCTATCTATCTATCTATCTATCTATCTATCTATCTATCTCCTACCTACCTACCTACCTATCTATCTCCTATCTATCTATCTATCTCCTATCTATCTATCTATCTGTCTATCTATCTATCTATCTATCTATCTATCTATCTATCTATCTATCTATCTCCTACCTACCTACCTACCTATCTATCTCCTATCTATCTATCTATCTATCTATCTATCTATCTATCTATCTCCTACCTACCTATCTATCTATCTATCCATCTGTCCATCTGTCCATCTATCCATCTATCCATCTGTCTGTCTGTATCTATGTTCCAATTAGTGAATTCCTTGAAGTGCTCACATGTATTCAGACTTGTATACTGAAAGTTATAATTATGTAAAATGAAGTAATTGATTCCAGGCCAACGCTATATGAATTTGAATAACCACCATTTCATGGGATTCATTATTTGAAGAACGAGGTCTTCTGTTTTCAGTGGGCAGAAAATATCATAGTTGTGGTCCCTACATGGGCCTATTCAACCATTCTAGCCAAAGATCTTTCATATACAAGGATTCAAATGAGATGGAGATTTGCATGTCAATGTGTTCCCTCACCTTACATTTTCTTCTACTCCAGAGCTATGGAAAGGGTAGGGCCAATGCTTGGAAGAACTAAACCATATCCAGATTAATATACCGTGGAGGTCGCTTTTCCAGCTTCTTAGGCCAGGTGCCCTTGGGTTTACCACCCAGTCTTTTTTCCTGATCATTCCCAGCTCCGTCTCCCTTTCCCTTCCCTCCTCCTCTCCACCATAGTGTAGAATAGGTCCCAGCCAGTGCTTTGCTTTCTGAGGGCATCTGGGAACTAAAACAGATGTCTCAACAGAAATGTTTCTTCCTATTTGGAGGAAGAAATAAGGGAACAGTGTGGGCTGTTGAGATTACACTATTGGAGATGGAGGGGAGTGGGGGGAAGTGAGTGCCAAATCAATTCTTTTCCCTGAGGCTCCCATCTCCTGTGGGCTGGTTCGGCATTTAAGTCTGGCCTCCCAAATCAAGTTTCAACAACAACCCTCCATCCTGTTGGAAATCCTTGTGTGTGTGTGTGTGTGTGTGTGTGTGTGTGTGTGTGTGTGTGTGTGTGTTTGAGTGTGTGTTGTTTTTAATTCAATAGAGTCTTCTGATTATGCTCTTAGGCATTGTGAATGTGGAATGAATCTAGTAGGAAGGGAAGGGGAGGGGGGATCCATGGGATCAAGTGATTTTCCACAAGGCAGTGGGCCCTCCTGAATGTTCACCCCTTCCTCCTGTTTTCCATCATCTCCACTGGAGTTTTTTGAAAGGGAAGAGTAGGGGACCTCCTCTGGGAGATGGGAGATAATGGCCGATGGGGGAGCTTGGGCCCTCTGGATGATTGCGGGGGCAGGAGACACAGTGACCTACAGGAAGCTTATATGTTGGAGAAGTAAAACAATGGCCCGTCTGGACCACTTCCGAATGGGTGGGCTGGTTGCCTTGGAGGCCTTGGAAGAGTAACTACAGCCTCTGTCTGGCTTATTGGAATTTTCCCTCCTTTGGGTAACCAAGGCCATTTTCATTCAGTTTTAATTTTGTATCTTATCCCCACTTCAGGCTAAGTCACGAGGAAGATCTATGGTCTGCCATTACAGGGTGACCCAGGCTGCCTCTCCTCCACCTTCTTTGTTGCTTACCTATTGACATTTTCAGTGCATGAGGGCAGCCTGAAGGAAGCCATGGGGTGGGGGAAGTGACACTCAAATGAGTTTATTTTACTCCTGTCACTGAGGGGAAAAGGGTTGGAAGAAGCAGCAGGAGACAAACTTATTGGCGAAAAGTGGAGTTTGTGGATGACAATTGGCCCTGATCTCATTGCATAGATTGTGAGAGCTGCTTCTATTTTTCTAAGTTGACTTTAAGGATATAGTCTGTGGTCCTGGGTCAGCGTGAATAAAGACAAAAAGGGTGATGTGGTGTGGGCTGGGGGCGGCGTGGTGCAGGATCTTTGTTCCAACATGAGCCGTGTACCCAAAGCTGGACAAGCCAGCCTCATTATACATGCCTTCCTTACAGTTGTTTACATCTTTTACAGCCTGCATTGGCTTGCGGTCACAAATGATGTAATGGTCTATGAAAGGCTGTTCGAAGTGGAAGATGAAGATCACAGATGTTCAGTCCTGTTTCAGCCGATTTTTCGGATGTGAATCTGAATGTTCTGGAAGGCCCAGTGGGAAGTGCTAGGGGATAATTCAGGGATAAAAGGACTTTGAAACAATGTATGATGGAAACATGGGAACTTGTATATAAACTTGGGCTCTCCTCAGCTGTCTCTTCTTCACCATAAAGACCTTCTTCCACTTTTCTGATTAAATTGTTTCTCCCTTAAGTGTTTCTTGCCTGCTGCACACTCAGCCAACTTTCTTTTCTGTCTTTCATTTAGCTTCTTAAGACTATTTGGCCTTCCTCTCACCCTCTTAGGATACCTGACCCTTCCTGCACCTGCTTCAGGAAAAGACCCTCATTCTTAAATTTGCCAGTGACGAAAGAGCTGAGAAATCCTGCCCACCTGCTTCATTCTCTTCCCTTATTTATCCTTTCCTTTTAAACTATTTGCATTTATATTCAATCAGTCAACACACATTCTTTTTACAGCTGCCATGTGACAGATTCTGAGAGAAGCATAAGAGGAAAAACATAAAAAATATCACATTTGATCCTCACAATCACCCTGAGAGAGGTGCAGTTATTATCATTCCCATTTACAGATGAGGAAACTGAGACAAACAGAGGTTAAATGACTTGCTCAGGGTCATACAGCTAATGAATATCTGAAGTCATATTTGAAATTAGGCGTTCTTTGCTCCAGGCTTGGTGCTTTATCCATGGTGGCCACCTAGAACAATAACCAAGAGAGGTAACTTGGTGTATTGTGGATATAATATTGGAACTGGAACCAGGAAGATATAGTTTTAAATCTTGCTTCAGACATTTCCCCAACTAAATGACCCTGAGTATGTAACTTGACCTCTATAGACCTCAATTTCTTTGTCTATAAAATAAGGAAATTGGACCTGATGACTTCTAAGATTCCTTCTAGCTTTAAATCTATGATTCTAGGGAAGCAGGGGATTAAAACATATGGGGGAAATTTTTATCTTCTCTGGTAATAAGACTCTTCTCCTGGAGCTCAACTGGTCTTAGTCCCTTCCTGGGTTTATACTCAATGCTTGTCTAACTTGTTGGGGCTGCCATAGTTGGTGCTCTGCTGTTGAGATGTTTGAGAATTCACAGTTACTTCCATGCCATATGGAAAAATCATAGTAGGACATTAACAGATGGGTTGTTTTTCCTCCAGATGTGTGATCTCATCAATGTGAGAACTACTCCAGTGATGTGGTTCTTAACCTCCAGAGAAAGGAGGACAGAAAAGTTAGGAGATTAGAAGCTGAGTCAATAATGGGATTGCTTGGAAGAACCATTGTCTTTCCCAAGTATTTTTAGCCTGAAGAAGAAATGACTTTTGGTGGGGGGAGGTAAAATATGATAACCATTTTTAAGCATATGAAGGGCTGACAGGCAGAGGAGGGATTGAAACGGATTCACTTGGCCAAAGAGGGCAGAACTTGGAGAACTGGGTAGAATAAGCAGAAATTAAAAAGGTAAATTTTGGCTTGACATAAGAAAAACAACTTCCTAATAATCTGAGAAAAATTGGGAAGTCTTGAATTTGTCATAATTAGGGATCTTCAAATGGAATATGGATGATCATTTTCTATAGAGGATTTTTGTTTAATTACGCATAAGCCTATATTGCCACAATCTACTCTGTCACCTTCCTACTCTAAGATTCTATGATTTTCATTTTATGAGTAAGAAAACGGAAGCATTGTCCAATATATAGATAGTAGGTGTCAAAGTTAAGACTAGAATTCAGGCATTCTGATTTAAAAAAAAAAGTATTTATTTTTAAAATTAATTTTCTTGCATTTTGAGTTCCAAATTCTCTCCTTTCCTCTAGCCCCTCCTCCACCGATTGAGAAAGTAAGCAAAATGGTATTATTTATACATGGTAAGTCTTTTAAAACATTTCCATATTTTTGTAAAAATAAGTCATTTTCTTTGATCCCTTTGGGATAGAGACCTAGTAGTGGTATTGCTGGGTCAAAAGGGTATGCGCAGATTTTTAGCCCTTTGGTCATAGTTTCAAATTGTTCCCCCGAATGGTTGGACCAGTTCACAATTTCACCAGCAGTGCCTTAGTGCTCTAATTTTTCCATATTCCTTCCAGCTTTTGTCATTTTCTGTTTCTTTCATTTTATCCCAATCTGATACGTATAAGGTATAAAGTTGTTTTAATTTGTATTCCTTTAATCAATACTGATTTAGAACATTTGTTATAACTGTTGATAGCTTTGATTTTTCCTTCTGAAAACTGCTGATTTATACCCTTTGATCATTAGTCAATTAGGGAATGGCTCATAGTTTTGTAATTTGGTTCAGTTCTCTATATTTGAGAAAGAAAGCCTTTATCAAAAAAACTTGCTATGATCCCTCCTGCCCCCCACCTCCGTCAAGTTTCCTGATTTTCTTCTACTTTTAGCTATATTGGTTATGTTTGGGTAAAATGACATTCTGACTTTAAATGCTTTTAAAATTCAGAACTCAAAAGAATTCAGAGATATCCAGTTCAACCTTACCTGAGCAGAAATTCTTTTAGTGACATCCCTAATGAGTGGTTTGTCCAAATTTCATTTGAAGCCTCCAGTGATGAGGAACTCACTGACAACCAAGGAACCTCATTCTATTCTTGGATTGCTTTAATTGTCAGGAACTTTCCTGGGGAAAGTTTGAACTGAAATTTTTTGAAAATTTGAAATTTTCCTGAAAATATATAAATTTTCAATATTGAAAAAAACTAACTAAAATTTGCTTCTTTTTTATGTCTGCTCCTTAGTTGTAGTTCTTTCTATTGAGGTCAAGCAGAAAACAAAGTATAATTCCTCTTGTTAAACCAATAAGTATTTATTAATAAAGTGCTCAATGTGTACCAGGAACCATGCCTAAATTACATTTATGGTTTATTTTTTGGCTATCCCTTCATGCTGTTGAGTTACATTATTATTATAGCAAAAGTATTTTCTTGGGATCAACTGAGAGAGTACGTGATGGCACAGTTAAATAAAACTATCTAATATAATGATTAAAACGGACAGAATGTCTAATTTTCCAATAGTGTAGCTGTTTATTATTGGATAAGTATTCAAGACCCAGTAGTCTGGAACCAAACCAAGTCCTTTGTATACAACCTTAACTTTGATGCCCTTCATTTGTATTTTGTGTTCTTTTTGCATATTCATTTTCTGATTCTTCTTTCTTTACTTTGCATCAGGCAAGTTTTTCTCATGTTTTCTTGAATTCTTTATGTGGTTATGAATTTAGAGCTGGAAGGGGTCTTTGAGACTCACTGATCCCCTTCATTTTACCAATGTGGAAACTGAGGGCCAACAATATCATGTGATTTACTAAAGGTCACACAGTAATAAGCATTAGATTTAGAATTTGAACCAAGGTCCTCTTATCATCATACAAATGTTGCCTCTAAATTGAATGAATGAATCAACTTAACCATGCTTTTACTATTAATTTTATCAACAACAGTGAATCTCTTTCCTATTCATTTTTTGTTTTTCTTTCCATGATGGGAAACTGGAAGAGGAGAGATTGGTATTCTTTGTGGTTGTGCTCAGCTGAATTGCTTTAGAAATGTCTGAAAACCAATGGAAAATCTGTGAAGAAAAGAAGAATCAATTGAAATACTTGACAATTTTCTTCAAATATTTGAAAGACCTTCATGAGAAAGAGAGATTAGGCTGGTGTTGTTTGGACACAGAAAGAACTAGGAGCTGAGAAACACAAAAACTAATTTCCTAACAGTTGTGAGCCCTTCCAAAGTAGAAAGGGATGCCTGAAAGAGGGGATTGGATGATCACTTCTTTGAGGTATTGAAGATATTTCTCCTGTCCTTTTCCCCCAGAAGTCCACAGGGGCAGGGTGGCAAGGGTAGATTCCGAAACCTCTTTAAATTTCTATGTAATCCCTGAATCTGAGAATTAGAAGATTCTTCAGAGGCTACCAAGTAAACTCCTACTTTTTCACAAATGTCAGATTCGGTAATTACCCAGAGATTTAACCAGGTGTTGCAAGAATCTACACTTTCTACCCCTTCTCTGTGGACTTGTGGAAAAAGAGGAAAGGGGAAAGAAATAGCATCTATAGCCTTAAAATAGTCATTGCTTTAACTTAGCTTTGTTTGGTTCTTCCCAAGGGAAAGTATAGGCCCTCAATTTTAGATAATACTCTCCTAATTTTATTTCCAAAGGCAAAAGAAGGGCAGTTCTAGCAGCTGGATGGCTTCCCACCTCCGTTCTGTCCTTGGAGACATGTGGCCCATTAAAAAGAGCCCACAGATTTCATGTCAACAGATGTATCTCACATTTATTCAGGGTACAACGAATAGGATGACTCACTGTACTGCTAATGCAATCTTTTTTATTTTAGAAATTATATCTTAAGTTTTTACAGGCAAAAGTGATTAATTAAGCTATTTTAGGGACAGAGGAAGAAGTCTGAATGTATGACTAGCACTACATAGGTGTAAAATGCAGAGTTTGCCACTTGACTTAGAATTCTTTTAGAATAATAGAATCCAGGAACTGGAAGGGGCTTTGGAAGTCATCTAATCCAATCCATACCTTAGGCATGAAGCCCCTCTTCATCTGGGCTTCATGTGAACAGTTTTTATGGGACAAGGGATTCAGTCTGTTCCATTTTAGGAGAGCTCCAGTGGATGTCAGGGAAATTTTTTCTTTTATTGAAATGAAATCTGCCTCTCTCTACAATATCCATCTAAGGCTTCTAGTTTTACTTTCTCTAGTCAACCATAAGAAGTTTAAATGTTCTTCTACATGACAACTCTTTAACATCTAAGAGTTGGGAGGCAGTATGGTGCAATGGAAAGAGTAGGATAGAATCAGATTTTGCATTTGGAATAAGGGGATCTAAGTTAATATCCAGACCTTTTTTTGTTTGTTTGGAATAAAAATTTATTAGAAATAGACTCTTTCACTCTACTACCCATATATCTGAGGCAAGTGAAAACCTCCTTAGACCTCAGTTTCTTCATCCTTCAAATGGGGGTGGTGGTGGACTAGATGACCTCTCATGCTCCTTCTTACAGTCCTTAAAATGGCTAATGTTTCTCTTTTCTTCTCCAAGTCTTCTCTCCACATTAAACATCCCCAATTCCTTCAACTAGTTTTACTTAGGATATTACTTTACCTTAAATACCCTTTACCTTTCTTGTAGCTCCATTTCTGTGCTCTGGCTTGTAAGTATCTTTCCCTTTGCATGACACAACACTGTGCACACCTAGCATTTCCATTACAGGCAGAAAGGGGTAGAGATGTGTTCATGGGTCAGTGAATCTTGGACTAGCCGAGAAATTAGTGTTTAACTTTGGTGATCTGAGCTTTGGGCTAGCTTAGGGCTGCTGATCATTAGAGTAGGAGGAGAACAATTTATTAATTGTCTTTTAGGATACCACAAAAAGACCATTTCCATGTGGCTTAAATGTGGGTTAAATGGACACAGCTATAAATTTATAACAATATTGCATGTTTTACAATTTTAGGCTCTTAAGTAAAACATCACTAAATGCCTCAGTCCTGACAATAATAAAAACTAAGAAGTAAAAGCCATTATCCTCACAACAACCCTGTGGGGGTGGATAATACAAACAATATTATTCCCATTTTGCTACATTGAGAAATAGACTTAGAGAAGTTTGAAGTGACTTGTCCAGGACTCACACATCTGCTAACTGAGAGGATCACATCTTTAACACAAGTCTTCTGCTCTGAGCCCACTGCCATTTCCCACATCTTTCTCTTCTTGTCCTACGTTCTCAGAAATGTCCATGTACTCTTTCTTTCCTTTTTTTGTTCGACGCTCAAGTACCATGAGTGAGTGGAAGCCTCACTGGCTCCAAGCTTAGATGCCATCAGTTCTAATCTTGCCTCTCTTACTATTTATGGGACCTTGGACAAGTCATTTACCAACCTTGGTCTCAGTTTTCTCATTTGTAAAAGGAGAGGGACTGTATTGGAGGGCTTCTGAGGTCCCTTCCATGTTTTGGTGTATGATGTTATTGCTCCTTGGGTAGGAACAGTCATGCATATGGAATTTTGCTCAAGGCTTTCACTAAAACATATCTTACTGATTTCAAATCTGGCCTACTAGCTGGGTGACCCTGGGTAAGTCACTTAACTTTGCTTCAATTTCCTCTTATATAAAATGAGCCAGAAAAGGAAATAAATCATTCCAGTATCTTTGCCAAGAAAACCCCAAATGAAGTCACAAAAAAGTTAGACCTGACTGAAGAAATGACTAAACAAACAAATCAAATAAATCATCCTAATATTTTTATATGCTTTAAAATACCTTGTGCAATTGAAACCCTTTCCTTTCCTTCCTTTCCCTTCCCTACTGTGAAAAGTAGAATGCACTAAGAGATATTATGGTGCTTTCTACAATTCTAAAGTGCTCTCTAATATCCATGTTTAAAAATTATGTAGTATTTCCTATTGGCTCTTCCATAAATTTGCAATCACCCTCAGAGTTTGGGCAGGTGCCTTAGATTAAAGGAGTAACCATGCAGAACTGAATTCCTAACACTAAAGCTGGAGTCCCCTATGATGTGCATCCCATTAATAATTGGATGTCAGACACAAAGATTTTTTAAGCAAAGGCATTGTTCAAGATGACATAGTTAAAACAATAACCACAAATCATAACCCAATCCCTTCTAATAAACCTGAGGCACACAAATACAGTATCAGTGGGAAGAGTGGGTTCAAATTTAGAGTACAAATTTAGGCACACAGGTAAGTAGAGACTTGGCCAGGCAACTCAGAACTCCTGGGACAACAGAGCTTGGAAATTCTTCCTTTATTCATAGAGTCCCTACCTAGCTATCTTGCTTATGTAGATGTATTATATCTCTTGGGTAGGTTGCTCAGTTGATCAATTCTTCTCCATAGCCACCTCTCTTCTTTCATGCCAGAGATCCCTGTCCTTGAAGCTGCTTCCTCCCTAGAGTGACTTTCTGTCACTGTGCCTGTCTGGAGTGTATTCCGGAATTTCTTCAATTCAGCCTCAAATTCTTTGAAATCAATATACTCTTGAACTGCTGGATGAAGTTTCTTCTGTTCTACTACTAGATCCCGGGATAGGAGGTGAGGATGAAGAAGAGAAAGCCTTTCCTTCTCCTCTTCTTTGAAGGGATCCTAGTGACATCATGGGAATACTTTATAGAGAAGATATCTTGCAAAGGTGTGTCCAACTTTTACTCTGTCCAGTGAGGTTGTTCCCTTTAATTTCATTGACAAGATGTGTCTACACATCACAGAAGAATCAGCCCATGGACACAGCTTGGTAGTCTACGTCTTCTGGGCTGAACAGTTGGGCACATCTTGATGGTTTAATTCCTTGCTAATATCTGGGTCTTCTGGGCTGGACAGTTGGTCAAAGAAGAGCTCCCCTATGCTTATATAGCCAAAGATCACAGAACTCAACAATTTCCCAGTAATTAAAGTTGCAAGTTACCCAGGGCACGATGGAGAGATGCAAATGGTCTGCAGTGTATTCCTCACAGTGATTTACTCATACAAAGTGATTGATAAAACACCACCAAGGAAATGTCTGATCAGAATAAATCAGAGCAAAAATCAGGGCAAAAATCAGAGATTTCACAAAAGTCAAAGGTTAGAGGATCAGAACCTATGAGGAATGATCAAATCAGACAGTTAATAATATAAATGGAACTTAATGTAGCTCCATTTTCAGTCCACTATCCAAGATCAAGCAATAGTTTAAATTACTTAAGAATGATTGTCACAGTGTTTTGGAATACTTGGAAACCAGTCCAGAGTTAATGGATTGAGAAATTTTTTAGGAAAGAGGTGATGATCTATGGCCCAGTCGTAGAATGCTGGTGGAAGTTCCAAATCTGAGAAATCCTATTAGAAAGATAAGTCAAGGAATTTTTATCTGTAATAGCTTGATTTCTGCCAAGATGCAAATAGTGAACCCAGAGTAAAGATTTATATTATGTTTAAGAACTCTTAGGAGGCAGAGAAGGGGCTAATTCCAAGGGTTAGTAAAGTTAGAGAGAAACTACTGATAGTTCTGGATCCATTTCTCCAGTCTACATAAAGATATCAACCCTTTGACTACCAAATGTTTTTCTCTTTTTAAAAAAATGATTAAATTATATTTTAAGTATTTAAGAATTTTTTCTCTTAATAGAATAATTTTTCCCTAAAATCTATTAAAATGTATGTTATTGCTTGTCTTATATCACCTTCATTTCCAAATATGGCTCTGCTCCTTGACTTTCTCATGGAGCGACCTCTTGTACCAATGAGTCAAAAAAGATGAAAATAAAAGGCAGTTTAGCAAAACTAACATATCAGCTGGGGCTATAGCAGTATATGCAATGCTTCATTCCCATGGAACCCCTCTCTAATACCAATGGAAGAACACAGGGAGATGCATTTTCTCTCTCTCCTTTGGAGCTAAGCTTTGTCATTATGATTACATAACATTTGATTTCTTTTTGTTAATTTTTCTTTGCATTTAAATTGTCATTATTTTCTTGCTCCTGCTTCCTTCACTCTCAGTTCATAAAAGTTTTTTCCAGGCTCTTCTTGGATCTTTCATATTTATCATTTCTTATGGAACAAGTCCAGATGTTTCTTCTGAATCCATCTACAGATACATTGGATCTTGGTGGACATGGGTCTGTGAATGAGCTTTCTCCTTGACCAGTGCTGATTGCATAGCTTCTCCTCCCCTGGCATTCTTGTCCTTATCCTCCCACCAATCCTCCCAGGAAGGTTTACCTTAATTCATTAGAGGTCTTCCCTTAGGTCTTTTAACATTCCATGAGCATCAGTTGTGTACGTAATCTACCCATCTGTTATGCCTCACCTTTGCTACATGACTGGCCTTCTTCTGATCAGACATTCCCTGGAGGATATCTTTTTTTTTTTTTACCACCAACAGGAAAATATTTTTTTTATTTAAGTATTTTGACATGGTTACATGATTCATGTACTTTTCCTCCCTTTTTCCTTTTCTCCTACAAGATCTGGCAATCAATTACACTGGGTTATACATGTATTATCACTCAATACCTATGTCCATCCTAATCATTTTTATAATAACCTTTTTTTTTTAATTTTTTTTGTTTTTTTTTTTAATATATTTTATTTGATCATTTCCAAGCATTATTCGTTAAAGACATAGATCATTTTCTTTTCCTCCCCCCCACCCCCCATAGCCAACGCGTAAGTCCACTGGGCATTAGATGTTTTCTTGATTTGAACCCATTGCTTTGTTGATAGTATTTGCATTAGAGTGTTCATTTAAAGTCTATCCTCTGTCATGTCCCCTCAACCTCTGTATTCAGGCAGTTGCTTTTTCTCGGTGTTTCCACTCCCATAGTTTATCCTTTGCTTATGAATGGTGTTTTTTTTCTCCTGGATCCCTGAAAGTTGTTCAGGGACATTACACCGCCCCTAATGGAGAAGTCCATTACGTTCGATTATACCACAGTGTATTAGTCTCTGTGTACAATGTTCTCCTGGTTCTGCTCCTCTCGCTCTGCATCACTTCCTGGAGGTTGTTCCAGTCTCCATGGAACTTCTCCACTTTATTATTCCTTTGAGCACAATAGTATTCCATCACCAACATATACCACAGTTTGTTCAGCCATTCCCCAATTGATGGGCATCCCCTCGTTTTCCAGTTTTGGGCCACCACAAAGAGCGCAGCTATGAATATTTTTGTACAAGTCTTTGTGTCCATTATCTCTTTGGGGTACAGACCCAGCAGTGCTATGGCTGGGTCAAAGGGTAGATATTCTTTTAGCACCCTTTGGGCATAGTTCCAAATTGCCCTCCAGAATGGTTGGATCAGTTCACAACTCCACCAGCAATGAATTAATGTCCCTACTTTGCCACATCCCTGGAGGATATCTTTTAAGCCACTTCTTGCATTCAAATGAGCTTTGGAAATAGACTGCAGTTCACTTGTATTCAACAGACGTCTCTCCATTGCCCTCTGGGAGATGTGCAATTTTGATCCTTTGGAAATTGCAGAATTCTTTATTTGTGACTACATAAGGCAACACCACAACAATGTGGGTGATTTTTTAAAATGGACATTTATACTGGGGACAGTGTAGAATTATAGAAAGCACTATTTGTTTTCCTAAATGTGATCCAGCCTAGTCTTCTTCTCCTCTAATTCTGCTCTTGGTTCATCATCCATTTGCATTTCCTGCTTCAGATACATCCCCTACTATGTAGAGGGGGCCTTCTGGATTTGCTCAAGCACACCTTAACACGGTAATGATAAATTCAGCATTTTATATGTCACTCTTTCAATTTTTTAAAGTGAAATTTAGTTCTCGATTAAAAATAAGCTTAGTTCCGTTTTGATTTCTTTAGTTTGATGGATAAAAAGAATGTCTTTTATAATAAAAAATGTAAGAAATGTTCAATAAAAATACTGTTGGCGCATACGCTAGAAAAATGTGTGACACATACACGTATATCCCATATATAAATAGGAACATTTGTATGCCTGTATATGAAGATAGATAAACAGATTGATAGAGAAGATAGGCAGATTGATAGCCAGATAAATGGATTAACTCTATGGATTGCCCATCAAGGCAAATGTCATAATTAGGACAGGAAGATGTTTTATAGTGCCCATTAAATGGATGTGCCTGAGGTCTATGTTGAGTTTAGGGTTTGAATTAAATGAGATAATATTTGTAAAGTACAGTGCCCAGCACATAATTGGTACTATGTAAATATTAGTTATTATTATAGGATATTTTAATCCAGTGAATCTACAAAATGATAAAGCAACCAATTTTGCTTTTGCTGGCCTTCTACCTCCTCACTGCTCCCCAACGCAGTGATATGGCATGAGGTCTAATCTCTCAGGTCAACCATATTCTCATTCCAGAGTTTGTTAACATGGCAATAGTCAAGTATTAGGGGAAAAACAATCTGACTAAATGACCTAAGAGTATTTACATTTTAGAAGAGAGACGCAAGCAATCAACAAGTATTTCCCAAATTCCTAGTATGTGCCCAGAACTGTGACAGAAATAGTCCCTTCAGTAGCAAAGTGAGTAGAGTGCTGGACTTGGAATCTGTTATATCTGAATTCCAATCTTGCCTCAGATATTTAATTACTAAGCGACAATGGGCAAGTCACTTAACCTTTATCCGCCTTAGTTTCCTCATCTGAATAATGGGAATAGTTATAATACCTTCTTGACTTGGGAATCAAATGAGATAATGTATGTAAAGTATTTTGTAAACCTTAAAGTATTATATAAATGCTACCTATTATTATTCTAAAAGGCGGAGACAATAAATAGATAGATAGGAAGACATTCAGAATAAATATAAAGAGAATAAATGTAAGGTCATTTGGGAAGGAGTGTGTTAGCATTTGAGAGCATTGGGAAAGGTTTGATGTAGAAGTTATACTTAAAAAGCATCTTGAAGGAAGAGTAACCTAAAAGAATCTAAAATTGGTTGAACTTTAGGCTATGAATGAGAGAAGTGAAGGATTTTAAAAAGTTGTAGAGGAGGGTTTTTTGTTTATTTGTTTGTTTTGTAGGGGAAGAGAGGTGATGGATGCCCTTTCACTGTTACCATATAGGAAAAGATGCACTTAAGTGTATGGCTAAGGAAGCTAGGTGATACAGTAGATGAGCTTGAAGTCAGGAAGATTCATCCTCATGAGTTCAGATCTGGTCTCATATACTAGCTGTGTGAGCCTGAGCAAACCACTTAATCCCTGTTTGCCTCAGTTTCCCCTTCTGTAAAGTGAGCTGGAGAAGGAAATGGCCAGTTCAGTATCTTTGCCAATAAAAGCCAAATAGAGTCATTTTGGACACAACTGAACAACTCTTAGCCAAACTGACCTTCTTGCTGTATCTTGTATATAACATTCCAACTCCTATCTCTATGGCTTGCCCAGGTTGTCCTCCTAACCTTTCTCACCTCTAACTCTTGGAAATTAGCTTTCTTCAAGTGCAATTATCTTTTAGAAGCCTTTTGTATTTCCCCCAATCAGTAATGCCATGCTCCACCAAAAGTATTCATTTTATGAATATACATACATTTATTTTAAGTATACATATAATATTTTATCATCATAATTATTTATATTTTGTATAGAAATTGACATTTCATTACATACGATTCACATATATGTTTACATATAAATTCATATCTATATATTTAGATATAAAATTATTCAATAAAATTGCTTCTCTTTGAACTTGTAGCCTGACTTCCCCCACCAGTAGAATATGAGCTCTTTGAAGGCAAAAACCATCTCAATTTGATGTGTTTATCTCCAGTGTCTAGAACAATGGCTGTCATATTGTAGGCACTTAGTACATGTTGAATTTCTTTTTATTGTTTAATGATATTTCAGAGTTCCTCCAGAGTGATGTTATTTCTACTTCCTTCCACCAGCATAGTACAAATCCTGAAGGTTTCTGTACATTCCATCAGACAAATGATCCTCATGTTCAGGGTTAGCCTGACCCAGCCAAGGTCCTTTCACATAACACTGACAAATGACAAAGGAATTGGAAAGTTATGCAACTTTTCTTTCAGTGACTTCAATTTTCTTAGGGAGTAATGACCCTTTAGCCATCAGTGCTGAAATCCTTCATATTTGGGCAGGAAGTCAATATGTCCTTCAGTTTTCCATGGCCTTCCTTGTCAACTTCAGGCATTAAGGACTGTTTATAGGGGGGAGGGAGCAGTTTATACTCTGCCCAGAAAAACTCTGACTTCTCTTTTGAGACTCTCATAGGGACTCCAGAAGAAACTGAGTCAAGACCACTCACTCATTTCACACAGTCCAATAAACAGCAGATTATAATGATTTGATGACCAGTGATGACTTACAAGTGGATACATGAAGTTAATTTATCAATTAGCCACACAGCTTTGCTATATAAAATACCCTTGAATTTCTAGTTCCATGTTTCTGGAGTAGAAGTAGAGTGGACTTTTTGGATTTTTTAAATATATTTTGTTGATTTTTATTATATTTTAATGTCATATACATTTTCCAAAATCTCTCCCCTAGTCTCCAACATCTTATGCCAAAAACTAAAAAAAAAAATAGTGGGGGAAAAGGCTATTTAGTAAAATAGTCAAAATATTGAAAAATTCTGACATTCTATGCAATGTCCCCAACTCATAATCCTCCACCTCTAAGAAGAATGTGTTGTGTGGGAGATGCTATCAGCATCTTTGGGGTAAAGCTTAATCATTATAATTTTGAAGTATTCAGTTTCAATTGTTTTACTAGATTTTTTTCCTCCAGTAATGAGCCTTCCCCCCCCCCCCCCCCTTCTTGGCATTCGGATATTAAAATAAATCAATGAATAAAATGCCACCTTTATTATGAAAATAACTGTTCACGACCATTTCTGGGTTTCCTTTTAATTACCCACCAACTTAAAGCCTCTAATTGTGCCTTATGGGGTGAGAATGCTACCATCTGTAGACTTTGTGATGCATTGAGGAGGAAGAGGCTGCTAAGGACTCTGCTGAGGTTGAGAAAATCCTGCTTTGGATTCATTGTAATTTGTAATCATTAAGAGACATTTTTGTTGGACTGGACACCAGAGAAGTACCCAAACTGACCCAGAAAATCCCAACAGACATCTTACATTCAAAGGAGGTTACAGGGAATTCAGTATTACTGACATTCTGCAATCATGTTTTTTTTTTCCCCTAGAACCTGTCAAGATGGCCCTAGAGACCACCACTGAGGCTGTCCTGCATTTGTTCAGGTCTTTGGTTTTGTTTCTAAGTGCTTTCCATTTGTCTTCTCATTTTATCCTCAAGACAATTCCATCAGATAGATATGTGTAGATCAGGGAACATCTAGAGTATTCTGTTCAGTTCTGGCCACATTAGAGAAAAGAAACTGAAAAACTGAAGTGACTAGGGATGATGAAGGTGTGGGAAATCTCTTGAAAGAACTGAGGAGGAAGGAAGTCTTAGGAGGGACATGACAGATGTTTTCACCTCTCTGAAGGTGTGTTATAAAGAAGAATTAGATTAGTCAACCCTCATCATCATAGTTTGAACTCTAGCACCAAATGCCTATTAAGCATCTCCCAGTGTCTATCCAGGAGAATTTTCAAACTTATTGTTCAGTCCTTTAGAATTGTGTCTGACTCTTGGTGACCCTATTTGGAATTTTCTTGGCAAAAGTAGCAGAGTGATTTGCCATTTCCTTCTCTAGCTAATTTTACAGATGAGGAAACTGAGGCAAACAGAATTATGTGATTTGTCATATAGCTAGCAAGTGTTGAGGACAGATTTGAACCCAGGAAGATGAGTCTTTCCTGACTCCAGGGCCAGCATTCTATCCTCCATTCCACCTAGCTGTCCTCAAACTTAGGTTGTCTAAGATAATAACTGTGTTTGCATTGCACTTAAAAGTTTGCAAATCAATTTATGAACATTATGTTAGTGGTTTCTTACAACAATCCTATGAGGTAGGTAATACAGGTATTATTGCCATTTTTAAAATGAGGAAATGGAGGCACAGAGAGACTGGGGTTACCCAACAGGTAGGTATCAGAAGTGGGATTTGAGCCTATGCTTTCTTTGAAACAAAGATTCAATCTTCTATCTATTACACTATCTATGCTGCCTCATCTCTTCCTAAGTTGCCTATTTTGGATTGGGTACCATTGTCCTAGTTGCTTTGGCATCATCCTTGATTACTCCCTCTTACTCTTCCCTCATAGTCAATCAGTTACCATGTCTAGCTGATTCTCTCTACAATATCTTTTGTATCCATTCCTTTCTTGCTACTCATGAATTCAATGCCCTTTTGAATCTCTCCTGTACAATTGCAGGGGTCTCCTGCCTTCAGTCTCTCCCCTTGCTGATCCGTTCATTCTTTACATGGCTTCCAAACTGAAATTCCTGAGGCCCCTGTGGAACTTGCCACTCCCTAACTCAATAATCCACAATAGCTCCCTGTTATCTGTAGTAATTAAAAAAACACTAATTGCTCTATTTGTCATTTAGATATCTTCATGATTTAGTTTTAACCTTCTTTTCTAAGTTTATTGCATATCCCTCCCTTTCACACAGTTTATGGTACTTCAGTTCATCTTGGCCCTTCTTTAGCAATCAACATTCCATCTGCCATTTGTATGTCTTTGGGCAGTCTCTCTGCCATTCCTGGAATTCACATGCTCCTCCTCTGCCTTTTAGTATCCCCAGCTCCCTACCTAGCTCAACTCAGGTATGCCCTCCTCAATGAATCTCAATTTACTTACATGTGTACATGTTGTTTTCTTTGATAGAATGCAAGCTTATTGAGGGCAGGGATGGCTTCATTTTGTCTTTTATCCCCAGGGACTAGATCAGTGCCTAGAACATAGTAGATAGTTGATAAATGCTTGCTAAGTGATTAGCTCATTCTGTCTGGCTCATAGCTTATAGAGCATAAAGTTCTTGAGGGTAGGCACTATTAAAAACAATCTTTGCATCCCAAACACCTACCCCAATGTATTGTACATTGCAAGTGCTGTAATGGCGGATGGCTTGGGGATGGGATTAGATGATTCAGCGAGGGCCAGCATCAGAAAACTTCACTGATTTGGGAAGGCGTTGTCAGTAGGTTGACTGTGGCCTGATGGGCTAATAGACCCAGTCCAGGCAGAGCCTGTCCTAAGGTAACAAATAATCCACTATAAAAATAGCATGGATGGATGTTGAACTTATTATGACAAGGAAGGGTGAAAGGGGATTTGGATAATCCTAAACTAATAACAACTACCTAAATCTCCCCAGATCTAAATGTCTCCTCACCGAGAGTTTTCACAGATTTTGAGCTAACCTAATCCTTACCTATCTGTCTAAAGACCCCAGCCCCTACTATAGATAAATCTATACTAACCCCAAACCCCACCTTTTGATGGTAATAGAGGTAGTGAGTTTTGGCACTTTGTCAGGATGGAGCCCAGGGAGAGGTCCTGGATCCAGAAGGACCCCAGACCTCATCTTACAGACAGATGGCCCAGATGGTTCAGGATTACACCAGGAAGCTCAGTAGATGGCAATAAGCCAGCAGGTAAGCAGGTAGGATGGGAGAGACAAGGGAGAAACAGCCACCAAGGGAAAGCAGCCAGTCCTTCCAGGTCAAACCCAGAGACAAGCCCAGCTCCAAACCCAGTTAACTGTTTCACACTCCCCCCCCCCACATTCTAGATTTTTTTCTCTTCATCTGCATCTCCCTGTAGACTCATCTCATGCTCAAATCCTCTCTTCCTTATAACAGTACCCAATATTAAATTGAATTGATTTGATCTGGGACAATGGGTAGAAGTTACAGAAGGGCCAACTGTATCTTGATGTAAGGAAAAAATGAATAATAATTAGTACTGTCCCAAAATTGATGTTTTTTGGGGAAATAAATGAAGCCTCTCACAGTAGGTCTTCAAGTGGAGATTGACTATTTCTGTCTCTGCTTCAGCTTTTCTCTGTCTCTCTTTATCACTTTATCTGAAGCAGACCATGGTCTATACTTCACTACATTTAGATTTCTGACTTGTATTTTGTCTCTGTGGAACCAATGCCTAGTATGGTGCCTGGCACATAGTAGGTGCTTCAGCATCATCTGAAGATTTGCGAAGCATTTTGCATGCTGTCTCATTTGATCATTTGTCTGGAGAGTGATTGATTGCTTTGGTGAGCATACTCTTTCTGTAGATGCTGTTTGCAACTCCATCTTAAGAAGTAGCAAGTAGATGAATGACTCAATCAGCAAGCATTTACTAAATGCCTACTATGTGCCAGGGACTCTTGTGGACAAAAAAAATCCCACATCACCATGGCAACACTCTTTCCTGGATATGACTTTCTGGACTTACCCAAGCTTTTTTTTTTGTTGAAAGAATGTAGTTCTGTATCTTGCCCACCTGCCCAAGCTTGCCCTCTGCGGTCACAGCTTTGGCCACAATCTGACATCAGTGATGTAGTAGTGGACACTATCATTATTATCGTTAAATAATTGGTCACTCGGTATCAATAGCCAATGATTTCCACTTAGTAGTTCTCAAACTCCTTAGGGGTTCTTGACAATAGTTCAAGGTTTTGTGCTAAAAAATTCTTAATGGCACCTTAAGCAGTAAATAATTTCAAAGAATATTCTGAATAGGGTATTAAATTGCCCTGGAGATTTGCAACACTTTTTTTTTCTTATTGTTGAAAGGGGTTCACAGAACAATAATGAAAATCATTGGAAATCTTTGCTATTGTTCTGTCTTTCTGACTCTTCCTAACCCCATTTGGGGTTTACACGGCAAAGATATTAGAGTGGTTTGTCATTTCCTTCTCTGGTTTATTTTACAGTGAGGAATTGAGGCAAAGAGAGTTAAGTGACTGTCCCAGGGTCACACAGCTAGTATGTGTCAGAGGCTACATTTGAACTATTAATGCTAAATAATAACAGAAATCAGGTAGAGTCTTTCTGACTCCAGGATTGGCACTATATTAACTGCACTGATAGCATAGTAGATAAAGCATCAAACCTGGAGTGGAGAGGACAATATTTTGACTCCTATTTTTATTTTTATCTCTTGGTTTAAAAGTATGTTTTCATTAGATTGTAGGTAGCATGGTTTGATGGTGAGAGTGCTGAACTCAGTGTCAGGAAGACATGGGTTGAAATTCTGCTTCTCATACTTACTAGCAGTGACCTTGGAAAAGTCACTTATCTTTTAAAAGTTCTGGTTTCCTTATCTATAAAACATGGGTGAAACTAACTAATAAAATTTGGGGGAAGGCTCATTGAGTGGAAGAAGTATTAAATGAGATGGTATATATGAAGTGCTGTATGATCTTTGAAGTTCTATGAAAAATGTCAATTATTCTTAATAAGTGACTGAAAAAAAAGTGTTCCTAGATGTTAAGTGTATCTTGCTTTTGGAATGCTGATTATTGGGTAAAACCAGAAAATGAGCAAGCTGGGACATGTTGCTTTAGAATACAAGTTTAGACTATGGTGCCTTGATTTCTGGCATCTTTGGCATCTGAGGTGCATTTCCCCATGAAAAATTCACTTATTGCTAGCATATCCGCACACCGGATAGTCAGGAGGCTGTCTGTATAGAGGGACGCAGGTCCACAGGTCTTACACAAAAGATTCAAGGCAATAGTATGCCACTTCCTATAGCTGGCTTCTGAAGCTAAGGCCAGACCAAGTTTTAGGGGAATAAATACCCAAATTTGGCATTTGGGGCAGTAGCCCAGAGTCAGATTATGGAGAGCACTGAATGCTAACCAGAGAAATTTACATTTTCTCACAATTGGAAATAGAGAGCTATTCAATGCTCTTGAGCAGAAGAGTGAACCGAGGGAAGTCACAGTGATGTTGGTCAGTGTAGTGGTATAGGAATGTTCAGAGCTGCATAGCAAGTCTTAAGATTTATGGAAACAAAATGAACAGCTCCAGGAAAATCTAGCCCAAAATAAGTTTACTGAGGGGCAGAAAGGATGTAAAAGTCATTTCAGGATTCAGATGTTGGTCGGAGGAAACTCCCTCTTCTTTCCAAGGTGCTAGCTATGGAGGCAGGTCCAGCCAGTCTGCACAGGAGGGGCTTATGCCCCGTGAGAAGCAAAGGGTACTGGATTGGGTATGGTTTGCATGCCTTGAAGAGTGATTAAGGGGACATCTAAGTGGCTGGGTGGATAGAGAGCCAGGCCCTGAGATGGGAGGTCCTGGGTTCAAATGTGACTTAAGATACTTTCTGTGTGACCCTGAGCAAGTCACTTAACCCCCATTGCCTAGCCCTTTCTGTTTTTCTGCCTTGGAACCAACACACAGTATTGATTCCAAAATGGAAGGGAAGGGTTTCTAAAAAAAGAGTGGTTAAGCCATAGTTGTCATTTAACCTTCTTTCCAAGGTGCCCTTCAGATACCTTGGAGCAATTATGTCTGGTTATAGCAACCTCTGGACCGTTTGGATGTTAGGAGTGAGTTTTCTGGTTTCACCTGCAGGTTTCATTAGGAGAGTGACCAGACATTTATTATGATTTAGGCTATTACAAGATGGAATGTCAATTGGGGTTAGATTGGGTCAGAGATATATTATCACCAGTGGTATAAAGATCTATTGCCCTGTGTGTGTGTTTCTACTAGGGGTGACTAGGCATTCACTTTTCTTCTCAAAGGGGCCTGAACTCTGGAATTATAAGGGAGAACTTGAAATTAAAGAGGAGAATTTAGATTTTTCTCACACCATCAGCTTATTATTCCCCAATCCTAAGGGAGAACTTTGAGAACGTTCTCGAAAACAAACCTTAGGAATGGCTTATATCTCAAATCTTCCCAAAAGAGCTTAATAGAATCACTTCTAAAAAAATACTCAATGTACAAAGTCCACCAGGTATAGGACAGCTACTTATTTACTTCATCTCTCTCTCACAAACATACAATACTTAAAACACTAAAAATTTATAAACATTGACAAGTATTTAAACAAGAAAAATTCCCAACTACTATTAGACTGTCTCAAAAGATTAATACTTAAAACATAAGCACTTTGTGGGCTTGCTAAACAGGTATTTCACCTTTTTTTTTTTTACTCTACCTTGTCTGAGCAATTCATTCAAGGTCAAATTCTAGAAGTCCAGGACCTGGCTTGGTCTCATTACCTCTTAAGAATGAATATCTATTCCTCTTCCATTGCTGGAGTTGGAATGATAATGGATTTTCTTCCCTTATTCATGGAAGCTCAGAGTCCCAACATGGAAGACAGACAAAGAAAAGACAGAAAATGGAAGTTGTTTCCAGTTTTAAAGTTTAATGAGTAGTGCCTAAAGGGTTATAAAACTCTGTAGGTCTTGAATAAAAGCCTTAGACACTATTAAGTCTGTATCTGAAAGAGATTTTTTTAAAAAGGAAAAAGACTTATTTGTATAAAAGTAATTATAGAAGCTCTTTTTGTGGTGGCAAAAAAAAATGGAAATGAAGGGATGTCCATAAATGAGGGAATGATTGTGATGGAATTTTATTGGGCTATAAGAAAAGAAGAGCAGGATGATTTCAGAAAAACCTGGAAAGACTTATATGAACTGATGCATAGTGAAGTAAGCAGAATCAGGAGAACATTGTACATAGCAATATTGTGAGATGAGCAACTGTGAAATATTTAGCTATTTTCAGTAATACAATGATCTAAGACAATTTTGAAGGACTTATGACCAAGAATGCTAACCACCTCCAGAGAAAGAACTGATGGAGTCTGAATGTATATCAAAATATACAAATTTTCACTTTATTTTATTTGTGTAAATTTTTATTTTGCAGTTTAGCATTTATGAATATTCTCTCACAACATGACTAATATGGAAATATGTTTTGCATGATCATACATGTATAACCCAGATCAGATTGCTTACCATCTCAGGGAGGGGGAGAGAAAAAAGAGAGGGAAGTAGTTTGGATCTTATAGTTTGGGAAAATGTACATTAAAATTGTTATTACATGTAATTGGGAAAATAAACTTTTTTAAAAGTTTTAGTAGACAACTCTTCATAGGCATTTCCAATACTCTTTTCTATTCCTTCTGCCCTCATCAGGGGTTGCATGGGAACAACTAGAACCTTGTATTCTGATATATCCTTCAGTATGTGGCCAGGACATATGTATCATTGGAAATAGCTCTATCATGGGGCCATTGAAAGGGAGAAGAGAGTCCACTCAGCAACTTGGGAACGATCTCTGTACATTACAGTGGAGTGGTTACCCCTGATTACTGCCATGGGCACCATTTTAATTTGTGCAGGTGTCTTTTATCTGAATACACCAACATGGTAATTATAGGACTTCCTGTTTATCAGATTTGAGCCTCCTTTGAGCTCTATTTTTATCTTAACAATCAGAGTTAAACAAACTGGTTCAGGACTTTGTTGGGAAATGGTTTCAGTTAAAGATATGCTAGACTTTCCCCCTAGGCAGTCATTCTTGGACAGAGGGCAAAACTAGGTGGAAAAACCCCACTGAGACACTTGGAGGTCAGGAGAAAAGGTAAATATTAGCAAAGGTGGATTCCTCTTTGATAGTCTTTAAGTCAAAGGACATTAAATATTCAGGGAGATCAAGAAAGACTTTACATATAAGATTTGATTCTATAGGATCCCTAGTGAAGGTTAGAGAAAGCTTTAAGTGTTCCTATTCCGACACTTTTCTAAGCTTCAAAGTAGCCAGCAAATATTAGTAGATGAACATTAACTGCCACAGTCATTTAATTAGTCCAATGGTAATTTTAAAAGCTGATAGGCTCCCCACCCCCTTGTGATTTTCCATTTGGATGAGGGAACTAATCTTACTCTTTAAGAAAATGGAAGACGTTGGAATGTTTTTATTCTTTCTCATTTTTATCATTTAAAAATAGGGAACAAAGCAAGATTTATAGGGACTGTAGTGAGTGGCATCAATGGGGTGGAAGAGCACTGGAAATGGAATCAGAATTCCTAGTTTCAAATCTCAGCCCTGCTACTTACAGGGGCAGCCAAGTGGCACAGTGGATAGAGTGCTGAGCCTGGAGTCAAGAAGAATGAGTTCAAAGCTGACCTCAGATACTTATTAATTGTGTGACCTTCAGCAAGCCACTTAACACTGTTTACCTCAGTTTCCTCAACTGTGAAGTGAGCTGGAAAGGGAAATGGTAAACCACTCCAGTATCTCTGCCAAGAAAATCCCAAATGGGGTCATGAAGTCAGACATGACTGAAAGGATTGAAAGCTACTTGTAACCTGTGTACCCTTGGGTAGTCACTAAAATTCTTTGGGCTTCAGATTCCTCAACTGTAGGCTTAGAGTAGAAAGGAATATTAGAAATTATTGAGACTAATGATTTCATTTTTACAGATGATGAAACTGATGATTTGACTCAAGATACCCAATTGGTAAATGGGTGGCAAAGCCCACATTTGAACCCTAGACCTCTGATTCCATGTTGAGCACTCATTCTAGATCTTGACTAGTTGATATATAAGGTGTCTTCCAGATATAATTTTATGATCCTGAGAGATATTCTGAGTATCCTAAGATCTTTAGAATATGACATTTCTGTGATTTTCCTATTGGAGCTAGAAGGGACCTTGGAGGCCATAACATTCAACACCCTCATTCTACAGATGAGACAGAGAGATTGTGACTTTTTCAAGGTCAAATAGCTGATAGATGTCTATAGCAAGATTGGAATCCAGGTCTTCCTGACTTGTGCATCTTCCTCTACATTGCTCTAACCCTAATGCTCTTTTCACTCTATTATGGGAGGACTTTTTTTTTTAACTTTTACCTTCTATCTTGGAATCAATAATACTGTGTATTGTTTTAAGGTAGAAGAGCGGTAAGGGCTAGGCAATGGGGGTTGTGACTTGCCCAGGGTCACACAGCTGTGAAGTGTCTGAGTCCAGTTTTGAACACAGGACCTTCCATTGATAGTCCTGACTCTCAATCCACTAAGCCACCTAGCTACCCTCTAGGATTCTTTTAAGTCAGAAGTGACAGGAGAAGGAATAGAGTAGGTCATCATTCCTTTAGCGATATCTAGGTGGTATAGTATAGATTTTAGACCTGTGGTCAGGAAAAACTGAATTCAAATTCTTTCTCAGACACTTACTAGGTCTGTAGCCCTTAGCAAGTCACATAGCTTTGAAATGTCTCAGTTTTCTCAACTGTAAAATGAGGATAATAGTAGTATTTACCTCCCAACATTGTTGTGAGGATCAAATGAGATATGTGTAAAGTGCTTACCACATTGCTTGGAATAAAGGAGGCACTTAATAAATCTTTCCTTCCTTCCTTCCTTCCTTCCTTCCTTCCTTCCTTCCTTCCTTCCTTCCTTCCTTCCTTCCTTCCTTCCTTCCTTCCTTCCTTCCTTCCTTCCTTCCTTCCTTCCTTCCTTCCTTCCTTCCTTCCTCTCTTCCTTTCCTTCCTCTCTCCCTCCCTGACTTCCATCCTTCCCTCCTTCCTTCCTTCCTTTGAAAATACATTGCTATCCTTTATACTATGACTATCACTAACACTAGGATTATGGTAGAGTAGAAAGAACACTGACCTTTGGAGTCAGAAGACCTGGATTCAAATCCTGCCTCCATCAATCAATATGATTAAAAGTCATTTAATCAATGTAGGCTTCAGTTTACTAATAGTGGTCTTAATCGAATGGCCTCTGAGGTCCCTCTCTAGTTCTAGTAGAAATTTACCAACATAGAGAATTCCCTCCACCAAGGCAGATCAGTGACTTTTAAAAAATCTTTTCCTTCTGTCTTAATCAATATTGTGTATTGGTTCAAAGCCAGAAAAGTGCTAAGGGTTAGGCAACAGGGGTTAAGTGACTTACCCAGGGCCACACAGCTAGGAAGTGTCTGAGGTCACAGTTGAACCCAAGATCCCTTCAGGCCTGACTTTCAATCCAATGAACTGCTTCCATCAGTGACTTCTTTGATTTATAAATTTTAGGAAGTTTCCCAGGATTAAGTGATTAGAGATTAAGTGACTCACTTTAAGCCAGCCAGTTAGCAAATGTTAGATACAATAATTGAACCTAAGCCTTCTAGTCTTCAGTCTCAGTCTCAGCATTCCACCTCCACTCCACTCCACTCCACCAAATCCCAATATTTTATAAGGCATTTTACCTACATTATTTTATTTAATCCTCAACACCTATGGAGTATCCCCACCCCCATTTTATGGATGTAGAACCTGAATTTCCTAACTCCTTCAAAAGAAAAGTGACGCATTCAAGGCCATGCAATTAGTAAGTATCTCAAACCCAGATCTTCCACCCCAAAATCAGTTACTCTCTTTGGTACCCCAAGATGTCAGCACTTTAAGGACCTTTCCAGAAAGGATCCTATTAATCCTTTTGAGAAAACCCTAGACCTGAAGCCAAGTGGAGAACTTTGGCCATTGAGAGCCTGGTTATCTGAAGATAACCAATTTGAATTTGTTTGCTTTCTCAGGAGCTCTGAACAGCTCTCAAGAATCCTTTCCCTGGGGAATGACTGTGAGTCACTGTGGAAGTCAGCTGTTAATGGCTACAGCCGACTGGACACCTGAGAATATTCCATCAGTGGGACAGCATTCTCAGGACTTGCATTGGTATTGATTTCAGCTAAAGCAAGTTATCTGAATTTCTGAGCTTCCTGTTGGCTCTGCTCATTGCCCAGTGATGCAAATAGCAAGTGGAAAGGCTGTTTCACCTCTTCCTCCCCTGCCCCTTCCCCCTTCTAGGATCTGGTTACTCAGCACAGCTGTGGCATCAACAAAATCCAAACGCCAATTCTGAGAGGAAGAACTCTTTCTGAGTACCACATGAGGTTGTACATTTAGTACTTCATTAACTGGAGTGGCATTATGGCTAACAATTATTAGCCACAATGCTCTCCAACCTGATGCATTAATTTGAAACTTTTAGCCATTCTCTTTAAACCTTCTCTTGAGGGTACTTATGACCTGCATTGGGTGCCATCTTTAGCGTGAGATTTCCCTCCCCGCCTCTGTCCATTGTATCCGATTCCAGGAGTGAGTTGATTTACCCAAAGTATGTCCAGTTGGCATTTTCTATGTGGTCAGGCATGTTTGCATGTGTAGCTTTTCTTTTACTTGACCTACACACCAGTGGTTTTACCCCATCAACAGATGGCTTGGATTTCTTGCATTATTGTTTAGCATTTAAAAGATTTGCTAAATATATTTCAATACCTCATGGAAACAGCTTGTTTGGTGGCTAGAGTTAGTAAATAAGCATTTATTAAGCAGTCACAGTATGCTAAATAAACATTGTGCCTTAGAAATAATGCTTAGTAATGATTCTAAGACATAAGGTAAGGGATTTTGTTTTGTTTTGTTTTTTTTAAATCCTTACCTTCCATCTTAGAATCAAAGCTGTATATTGGTTCTAAGGTAGTAGAGTGGGTAAGGGCTGGGTAATGGGAGTTAAGTGACTTGGCCAGGGTCACACAACTGGGAAGTATCTGAGACCAAATTTGAACCCAGGACCTCCTGTCTCTAAGCCTGAATCAACCCACTGAACCACCCAGCTGCCCCCAAGTTTTTTTCTATTATGATAAAATACAGAGAAAGTAAAAAAGTGCAAGACTTGGGGGCAGAAAGACAAATTCAAATCCTGCCTCAAAACACTTATAAGCTATGTGGATAAGTTATTTAACTTCTGTTAGCCTCAGTTTTCTCTTTTGTAAAATAGCAATAAAAACACTTTTGACCCAAGATTATTGGGAGGATCCAATGAACTAGTTTGTATAAAACACTCTGCCAACTTTAAAGTTGTATATTAGTATTTATTATTATTATCATTACATTGGTTTTTCCCATCATCCTTCCTATGAACACCATGATATCCAACTGATGAGAATCTGACAGTTTAGTGTGCATACCGGTTTTTCTTTTTCCTTTCTTTTCCTTTCTTCATTCTACTTAATAGGAAATGGTTGATATTGTGTTAGCTTCCAAGAATCAGCATCAGATAGGATAAGGGAATTTGAGTAGAGGTGAGCACATAAACTTTGAACTTATCAAATCATAGATTCTTAAAGCTTGAAAGGACCTCAGAAGTCCTCTAGTCCAAGCATAAGAGGAAGGAATGACCACTGGGTTTAGAGAGAAAGACTTGTGTTCAAGTCTGAACTCTGAGTGATCTTAGACAAGTAATTTATCTTCTCTGGGCTTCAGTTTCCTCATTTATTAAATAAAAGAGACTGGGTTAGGTGAAGTCTAGTCCCTTCCAGCTCTAATACTCTATGATACCAGGAAAAATAATTCACAATGTAGATCCCAATGCTTCCCATCCATAGCAGGTGACCAGAAAAGACACATTTGTCATATTAAAAATAAATTATTACCAGAAGCATAAAAATAGGAAATGGATGAATTCTTCAAGAGATCTTAGAAAGCATGGCTTGCCTCAGTGGATAGAGAGGGAGGTCTAGAGATAGGAGATCTTGGTTTCAAATCTGGCCTCAGATATTTCCTAGCTATGTGGCCATAGGCAAGGCACTTAGCCTCAATGGCCTAACCTTTAGCATTCTTCTGCCTAGTAACCAATACTCAGTATTGATTCTAAGACAGAAAGTAAAAGGGTTTTTTTTTATTAAAAAAAAAAAGGGAAAAAAAGCCTGGCTTGTCAGATAGTGGGTAGGGTATTGTGACATCCACAAGGTGAAAAAGACCTAAAAGAAGGTTGTGTTGAAGGAAAAGATTAGAGGACTAAAGGTTTCATAAGAGTAATTGATGGAGAGCCTAGTTTCAGTATTTCGTTTTATTTTTTAAACCCTTTATCTTGTCTTAGAATGATACCAAGTATTGGTTCCAAAGCAGAAGAGCAGTAAATGCTAGGCAATTGGGGTTAAGTGACTTGTCCAAGGTCACAAAGCTAGGAAGTATCTGAAGTCAAATTTGAACCAAGGACCTCTCATCTTCAGACACATTTGTCCACTGAGCCACCTAATTGCCCCCTAGTTTCAGTATTTTAGATCTGGGACAGGGTGTGTGTGTGTGTGTGTGTG
Source organism: Monodelphis domestica (assembly GCF_027887165.1). Lineage (NCBI taxonomy): Eukaryota > Metazoa > Chordata > Mammalia > Didelphimorphia > Didelphidae > Monodelphis > Monodelphis domestica. The sequence continues at coordinate 71,675,360 of NC_077231.1, read as the reverse complement.
TGTGTGTGTGTGTGTGTGTGTGTGTGTATACACCACAAACTCTGTAGTTATTTCAAGGGTTAAAGATTGCATGTGGCCACTAGAAATTGCCATTTTCCTTTTTCCTTTTTTTTGCTAAGAAAATATATAGCCTGACTCAATATGATGAATAAGAAAACATACTTCCTGTAGGCTGAATTAATAATCTATCTCCTAAACATGCATATGACTATTTTTCAAATGTAGGCAGATGCAACTATTAACAAAACACAAATTAAGTAAAAGGTGCTGCTAAACCTTCCTTCCTGCTTCACAGAGGTAGGTGCTATGAGTGAGTGTAAAGCATTTCATATCCTGTCATATTGACCAGTTTTTTTTTTAACTGCCTTTTTTTAAAACCCTTAGCTTCTGTCTTAGAATCAATACTGTGTTGGTTCCAAGGCAGAAGAGCAGTAAGGGCTAGGCATTGGGGGTTAAATGACTTGCCCAGGGCCATACAGTTAGGAAGTGTCTGAGGGGTATTTGAACCCAGGACCTCTCATCTTGAGGCCTGGCTCTCAATCCACTGAGTCACCTAGTTACTCCTGAACTGCTTGCTCTTCTCTTTTTTTCTTTGCCATAAGGGATGCTTAAAAGACAGGAAAGCGGGAGAGCACATTCATCAATGAAGATGATACAATAACTGATTGAATCAATGTAAATGAAGTTTTCTCAAGTTTTACTGTCTATACACAATGACTACAACCATTTAAATGTAAAAAAAAAACCAAGATGAAACAGACCCAAAAGCTATAAGCTTAATATAAAGACCAAAGGAGAGATGAGAATCCATTTCTTAATGGATACTACTAATATATTTACTTTGGGAAGGTGGGTGGTACAATGGAGAGAACACTGAGCTTAGAATCAGGAAAATTCATCCTCATGAGTTCAAATTTGGTCTCAGATATTTATGAACTGCATGACCCTAAGCAAGTCACTTAATCCTGGTTGCCTCAGTTTCCTCATCAGTAAAATTATCTGAAGAAGGAAATAGCAAACCATTATAGTATTTATGCCAAGAAAAACCCACATGGGGCCACAGAGAATTGGATACAACTGAAAAATGACTTACCATCAATAATTTATTATCATTTGAGATTCTGAGAATTTTTTTTGACCTTGAAAAGATCCTCATTCTCAGTAAGGCTGGAAAGAGAAATTCTTGAGCATTTGGGTGGTATGATCCAGAAATAGTAGTTGTAGAATCTTTATGGGAGAAAGGTGATCTTGGAAGCTACTGAAGAGTGGGAGATGCTGGAGACAGAAATTCTAAATATAAAGCAGTATGCTTCCTATTGGTTATTGTCCAGGGGTCCTATTGATTAAAAAAAAAAAAACCAAAACCCCAAAAAACAAAAACTGCTCTCAAGTCCATCCTCATGTGTCTTCTCCCATGTTCTTATTCATGCTGATAGTTTTGGCTTTGTGTTGGTGGCTGTGACCAGCTTCAGATAGCTGCTGACTTTTCCGAATTGTGTGATCCTTGGGAGTTTTTCATCTCTCTAATCCTCTGCACACCCCACACTCCCCAGTAAAACAGTGATTGGAATACATGGCCTCTATCTCTTCCAGTGGAGATCCCTGGAAATTTTGGTCATTGGTTCCCCTTTACCCATTTTCCACACTTTTCCTTGAGCCTCTGAAGTCTTCTCCACTAGATACTAAAAAAAGAAGAGGATTTTGCTGGGATCGGGGTGAAGTTAAATGGGTCTGACAAAATCCCAGCACTTCAAATAGTATGATTCAGGGCCAAAAATGAATCCATGAATCCATAGAAGACCTCAGTTTCTTGGACTTTTAATTTACATGTTATTATATAAGCATGGAGCTCACCTCAATCCTCATCCCTCACCCAATTTTTTTAAATCCTTACCTTCTGTCTTGTATCAGTACTGTGTTTTGGTTTCAAGACAGAAGAGCAGTAAGGGCTAACCACTGGGGATTATGTGATTTGCCCAGGGTCACATAGCTAGAGAGTATCTGAAGCTAATTTTGAACCCAGGACCTCCTGTGTCCATGTCTGGCTTTCAATCCATTGAGCCACCTAGCTGCCCGTTCCCCCACTTCTTAATGAGAATTAGCTTCATTTCCAAATGTTTTTAAATGATTGATCAGCTCTCTATTTATGGTCGTCAATAGTAGTAGCTGGTCAAATTGTTCCGTGGATCTCAGGAAAAATGAAGGAGACCTTGCTTAGGCAAAAGTGCACCAAGCCAATGTCCTCTGCTGAGACAGAGGGAAGTTCTTGTTTCCAACCACCCTCCCCTTCCTCCCCCCAATTTACGCGATCATAGAGCCCAGCTTTACACTGGAGTCAGCTCATCCCAAGGCTGAAAATAGCATCATTGCCCACAGCGGAGAGAAGGTAAGACTGCAGGAAGAAAGACAACCCTCCGTCTGTGCTGGCAGCATCCTCCCTGCCAACCCTGCTGAGGAGGAGCCCACAAATTGCACACCCGGGAAAGCCCTATCCCCCACTCCCGTCTCTCTCTCCAATCCAGCCCTCTACAGTTTTCCATGATGGAGGCGTCGTACCAGGGGGAGGTCAGAGGACAGAGCGCTCTCAATGTCCTCAGGCACTAACTCTGGTCACACACACTCTCTGTTAACTCTTCCTCACCAGTACCGTTGGGCTGAGGAGTAAGTGCGGCTTTGGAAAGCTAGGGAGGGAGTCCTGAGAGGTTCTCTTCTGAACTGCTTCTCCTCGGCTCTCCTAAGGATGAAGCTATATGCGATGGGGCTCGAGGGCTGAAAGGGGCTTGCTTACACCAGATTCAAATCCAGCCCCAGCTTGAAGGAAAAGGGGCCGGAGATCACTGCCTCAACCAGCTGGGACTGGTCCAGGGCTATTTGTCCTGGCTGACATCTTTTGTTTTTACAAGAACCAAAATTAATAGGGACTGGGTTTGTGATTTTCTTGTCTTAGGGAACTCCTGGTGAGGAAATTCCCTCTGCCAATGCAGGATGGCAGCTGCTTTGCAGCTTATAGCCTTAGAGAGTTGCCTTTCAGAGGCATCAAACTTGTGACCAGTCCTGAGTGTGCCTTGAACCAAATTAAAATGTATCTATTTGGGGGCAGCTAATTATCTCAGTGAATTGAGAGCTTGGTCTAGAGACAGGAGGTCCTGGGTTCAAATATGACCCCAGACACATCCTAACTGGGTGACCCTGGGCAAGTCACTTAGCCCCCATTGCTAGCCTTTACCACTCTTCTGCCTTGGAACCAATACTCTGTATTGAATCTAAGACATAAGATGGGGTTTTAAAAATGTATTTAGGATATATTACCTGTAATTACAGGTAATATATATTATGTATGTATATAAAATCAAATGATGCCTTTTTAGGGTGGAGAGGGGAGGGAGATACATGGGAAATTTAATGAAACAAACACATTTAAACTAAAAAAACTAAGAAAATAATAGTACTAATTACAAAATAAATTAACAAAATGAATAAAATATACAAGGGATAATGTTAATCTGTGACCTGAGGGGGTTTTCTGTTTCTATTTGAGTTTGGCACCACTGGTACACCAAAAGTGCTGAGAAAATAAGTGACTTGTCCAGGGTCATATAGCTAATATACATCAATGGCATGAACCTAGGTCTTCCCAACTTCAAGGCCAGTCCTCTACCTAATATGCCATCATCATTGTGATCATCATTACGACAATTTACATAGTGCTTTACATGTTATCTCATTTGATTCTTAAAATAACTTTAAGTGGTAGGTGCTATTATTACCCCTATTTTATTGACAAGGAAACAGGGTGTTTAAGGTCACAAAGCTGACTCTAAGTCCAGCGCTCTAGCCATTAGGCAACCAGGCTCCCAATAGTTGAGCTACCTAACAGGTCTAGATGAACTTGGGTAACCAATGGCCATAGTTAATTAAAGAAGACATTCCCTCACTGGTCATATTTTTTTAAAGTCACCTTTCTGCCCTGATTCGTTTTTGCTGTTTTTTAAATTTAAGTTCTGTAATTGTGCCATGTCTGAACTACTACAATGCTGTGCAAAGGCATTTTAGGCAGAGGGACAGAATTTGAATAAAGCCATGGAATTGGATCTAGGTGCCCATGTGTTATCAAGCTCATTGGTGGCTCTGGCATAAGAAAGGACTCAGTGATGGAGAATAAATGAGCTTGAGTCAGTCAACCCAATTCTTTCTCCAGGTGGAAGAAGAGAGGAGTTTGTTCTGATTTCAATTTAGAGCTGGAAGAGACCTTGGAGATCATCTAATCCAATCCTTTCATTTCATAGATCTGAGCAAATGGAGGTCAGAATCATTGTGATTGCCCTCGTATCACATAGGTATTTGAGTGATGATCTGTGATTCAAATTCAATGCTTTTCTCCCTGATTCACTTTACTTCTTAGTTATATATAATGTATCCAAATCCCAACCTTGTTTTTTTATTGTTATTGTTATTACCATTATCGTCATCTGTAACATTTAAGATTGCTGACACATAGGGCTAATTAGTCTAATTTATTCTGGCAGGATTCTCACCAAACCAATGGGAACTGGCATTTCCCAAAGTCAAGAAGTAACTAGGCAAGCTCTCTACTATTTCTATTTCTTATAACAGGAAAAAATATCTTCAAAAAAAGGCACTATTCAATAGCCTTTTATTAAGTGTCTACTATGTGTTGAGGCCATAGAAAAAGTAGGTTTAAATTAGATGTAGGATTCTACCCTATCTTCTCTTTTTACTTGTCAACTTGAAATTGGAGGCCCCAAGTCTGCCCTTGTCCCCTGAGAACTCCCCAGGAGAGAAGTTTTTCATTTCAGATAGAACAGTAGATCCGAAGGTCTCCTAAATTAAATGTTAAGTGCCTTTTGATCCTAGTAGTTTCTCCCAGAGTATCAAAGTCCTCTCCCAGGAAGCCCAGCCTTTGGCTGGACCTTTTCCTTTTGTATCCCTGGTAAAGCATCAGCCTCTCCCTGATAATCCTGTCCTGGATGCTTCATTTCCTAGTTGCCATGGTAATGTCAATCAATCATACTTATCCATCCTTAGTTCCCCCAAAGGTATACAAGTTCCCCAAGTTCTATTGTTCTGGGGAGGATCATCTAGTGTGGTGATCCTCTCAGAGATACTGTTCCCAGAGTCCCAGAGCCCTTGGCTTTGTGTGATTTTTAGGCACTTGACTCTGTGTGGTGGCTGAATATTGAACACTATTTCTTTCTTGATTAAGGCTTGGGTTCTCTGACTACTTTAGTAGTTCTGTGTTTTTCCCAGGTTAACATACCCTTTCTGAAGCTAACACAAAGTGGCTTGACCTATGGAGTGTTTATAACCGAAACGACTCCTTAAAATGACCCTAGATTAATTTAGGGGACTGCTCTACTCTTGGCTCTCCTTGCTCCCACTTTTGCAGGCTTGCTACAGTGCTTCTGACAAAGAGTCCTGTCATTTCCTCATCTATCTTCTTACAGCTGCCCTTATAATAATCTGCTCTTATTGCTGCCAGCTGTTTGCTAATTACCTTCCAGGTGTGTCTCCGGAGGTTTTAGATTAGCTGGGGCAGATGGCACACTATATTTCCAAATGGGTGCAAAGCAGGTGTTATCAATCACAAAAATTAAGCTACAAATATTTATTGAGACCTCCTAAAAGCTAAAAGCTCTATTCATAAAGGCACGTTAACTTTAAGAAACAACAACAACAAAAAAAAACCCAAGGTAGAGACAGTCCAATATATTGAGGGACTGTGAGACCTGAAGTAAGGAGAGACTGGTCTACATCTAGTTCTGTTACAAGAAAGTCGCTTCAGTTATCTGAGCTGTATTTGCCTCCTTTTAAGAACAGTTCTAACCATACCTACAGCATCTTCCATCACTGGGTTGGTTCTCCTGAGGATCAAAAGAGATAATATGCATAAAGGAGTTTCAAAACCTGAAAGCATTAAATAAATAGCTCCTGTAACTATATTTCCTAAAGAAAAAAAAGAGACACTGAGGCAAATGTCCAACATCATGCAGGCAATTTGAGTCACAGCACTATTTATGCCCAGCTGGGTCCTTTGGGCCTTTAAGACCCACTATCAACTATTTTTCAATTACCTCTGCTTCTTTTCTTTCCTTTGATCTCCATATACTGAAATAGAATAAGTAAACTGAGAGACATTCTTACTGATTGAAATAGAGAATATAATTTAGGGGAAACTGTTTCTTTTGCAATGACTGCTGTATTCTGGCTTGTGACTAGAGAGAGCTGCTAAGGGAACCTGAGGCTGCTTGGTGGTAATGGAGGTAAGAATGAGAAATGCTGAGAGATGCTGCCACACAGGGGAACTGCTCTGGGGAATGCTCTGGGGTTTACTCTGGGGCTTGCCTACTAATCCTTACTGATGACTGATAGATCAGTATATCTTTCTAACCTCCTCCCCCCTTCACTCCCTCCCTTCTCCAACCCTCTTCTGTCTGCCACCCTCTCCTCCCAATTCTTCCCTCCTCCTGAGTGAACTATAAAGATACTTTTTTCTTTTCCTTTTCAAGTCAAGGGGGTTTATTGGAATAACAGGATGGGAAAGTGAGGTGAGAGGGATGAGGATATCCCTAATCTAAATGAGGATTATGAGGGCTTGGGAAGTCACAAGTGTGACAGAGGGATAGACAGAGATGGAGGACAACAGCTTTTAAAGTCTTTTTTCTTCTTCACAAAATCATCAAGGTCTCTCAGCTTAACCCCAGAGAGAAACAAAGTTCAAAATATCTCCTTCAGTCTGGCTTGTCTCCTTTATCAGCTTCAACACCAGAGAAAAACAAAGTTCAAAGTCTCTCAGTTTCTCCTGGCCAGCTCAACTCTCAAATAGACCACCAACTCAAAAGCCAAGTTTCTCCTTCTTGTCAACTTCAACTGTCCAAAGCCAGAGAACCCCCAAAACCAAGTCAGTCCCACCAGGGTCTTTGAGCCAGGTTTTTCAACCTCCAGAGAGAGTGACTCCAAGTCCAGTTCCCTCCCCCTGTCAACTCAACTGCCAACTCCTGGGAACATTCCATTTTGGAATCTCCTTCTTTTGAATGACAGATAGGTTTCCAGGTTAGGTCCCCAGTTTCTTGCATCTTGGTTTACAAGTTCTCTCTTTCTCCAGTCTCTACCACAATACCCAAGCAGTCAGAGATAGAGACATTTATTTACACAATGACATATTTTTCTCACATATTCACAATCAAAATTTGTTTTTTCAATTTGAGATTTGATGATGACTCCATCTTACCATTATCTTGAATCAAAATTTCCTATTTGTAAAAGAATATTTGGAATGGGCAATATTCCTTTTAGTTTTTCAAAGATGAAGGGTTATCCATTATCCAGTTAGGACAACTCAATGATTGATATCTGACAGACTTTATTCATTGGTACCCACATGACATCAAGAGAATGAAAGGGAAGTCATTAACATATATCATGGACCTATGGGTGATACGGGCAAAAGTATGATAGACATGGATGAGTCATCATTCAAATATCCATATTGACAAAGTCCCTGAGCAGCTGAAATATTGAAGTAGAAGGATGTTTACTTTTTACGTCATTATTTCTATCCTCACTGAAGACATTTTGTTCGGTTGATAGTAAGAATAAAAAGAACCATTCCTGAGACTGGCAAGGCCTGAATGACAAGGCAGGGGAATTGATTTGCTCTATAGAAAACTCGGGGGGAATTTGCCATTAGACAAACAGAATATGGCATTCTCTTTTATAGTCTACAGCCCAGTGCCCTGCTATGCCCAAGGATGTCTTTATAACAGAGTTCACTAAAACTATACATAATAGTCAAGTGATGTTATTCAACTGAATAATAACTCAGTGAATCACAATCCAATGACCAATACAATTAATTCCTTTCATTTTGTTATAGTCTAAATGCCAGGAATGTTAGTGGAACTCCCATCATCTTAAACTCTTAGGCTAACTTAATGATTATCTTTGGCTCTTTCCTCTTTCTCCTATACGTCCTCCCAACTCCATAGCCAATGAGTTGCAAATATTCTACCAATTACCCCACTTTGCTACATCTGTAATATCTCTCCCTTCCTCTTCGGCTTCCTGCCTGCTATGACACTCCCCAGCTCAGTCCCCCATCATCTTTTGCTTGGCTGTTATAATAGCATTCTAACTAGCTCCTGCACTCCTAATCTCTTCTCTCTCCGCCCCACCTTTCACACAGCTGCCAAATTAATCATCCCGGGGCACTGGTCTGACTTCTGCTCAGAAGTTTTCAATACTTCCCGCTTGACTGTAGAATACAATCCAAACATAAGCCCGACATTCAAGTTCCTCTACAAATCGACCCCCCAGCCTGATGTCGCTCTACTCCCCTGCTTAAGTAGAGCCCTAGTCAAACTGGGTCACTAGGGCTTAGCCCAGTGCCTGGCACATAGCAGACATTTAACAAATGCTTGTTAACTGACTGATTTGCAGACTACTGATCTCCCCCTTCCGGAAGAAGCTTGATCCTATGCTTGGCACACATTCCTGCCTTATCTGTGTTGAAATCCATCTCTTCCTTCAGGGTTCAACTCATGTCATACCCCCTTCTCAATGAAGCTTTCTCTAATCTCTCCAGCTGGAAGGAACCTCTGCCTTTTCACATTTCCTTAGGATATTTTAGATCATGTTTGCCTCTCCCACATACTGGCCTGTATCTTCTGTCCATTTCTAGCCTCCTCCACTCTCCCCAGTTCACCCAGACATGGGCTTTCACTTCTGAATTCCCAGCACCCAACATAATGCATTGCAAGCTGTAGGGACTTTCTGTGTTTATTGAACTAATGAGCATGTCGATATGGCAAATCCATTATTCAACCAGAAGTTAAGTGCCTAAGCTTGTGGCAGGTATTATACTAAGTGCTGGAGAGCCCAAGACAAAAAGGAAATGCTTCCTGCCCCCAGGTAGCTTACATTCTAATGGGGGAGAAAATGTGTGCATAAATAAGTGTGTAGGGGACAGGTATTAGACCTGGGATTTCAGAATTCCCCGGGGAGGAAATTTCCCCTCCTAATGCATTCTTCAGTCTTAGAGAGTTACTTAGATTCATGAGCAGTCATATTACTTGTCTAAGGATACAGCCAGGATGTGCTAGAGATGGGACCTAAGCCCAGACCGTTCTGGTTTTAAGGCTGCTTCTTTATCCACTATACCAAATTATCTTTCTACATATCTATTTATGTATCTATATCTATTTGTCTATAAATTCCAGGTAGTTTGGGAGGGAAGAATACTATTGAAGCAGAAGTGGGGAGGAATAAAGAAGGCTTCAGATAGAATAGGGGATCTTAATCTGAAGTCCAGAGACCCCTCTCATGCCAGGAGTCCAATGAAAGATTTTAGGAGCAAACTTGGTTGTAAAAAAATTACATTTTAATTTTCATTAACTTGTAACTGAAATTTAGCATTTCTTTTACTTATAGATTAGGCAGCCAACGTAATTCTGAGAAAGAGTCTTAAGATTTTACCAGACTGCTAAAGAGGTCTGTTATAGCCCTAATAGAGGTGATGCTTAAGCCTACCTTGAATGAGAAGAAGGAATTGAGGAGGAGAAGATTCCAAATGTAAGAGTCAGCCTAGGCAAAAGCATAGGAATTTCACTAATTCCTAATCAAACATGATTTAGTTCAAAAGTGTACTGGCAAAACCCCCAATTTAGAGACAGAGAATCTTCAATCCCATTTTTGCTCTCAGTACAAAATGGAATGGTAAGTATGTCACAACTTGTGTGGGCCTCAGTTTCTCAATCTGCAAAATAAGAGATTATCCTAAAGGTCCCTTCCTCTGTTTGAAAATCCTACAGCCTGAAAGAGAAATGCCGAATCACTACCATAGCACACCCAGCAAGTAGCCATCCACCCCTGGATCCAATACCACCAGTGAGAAAAAACTTTCTACTTCATTTCCTGAGGCAGTCCATTTCCTATCTGGATAGTTTCAATTGTTCAGAAGTTTTCTATCTTATTAAAGGAGAGAGGCCTTCCTGTAACTTACTCCTACTCTTCCTAGTTCTGTCCCCTGGGGCCAAGCAGAATTGACCCAATTCTTCTTTGCATGCTGACTTCCTGAGTTTCAACATTTCCTTCCAGTAAGTAATTTTTAGAGTGCTCTTTAACATGACCCTTGCCAGAACAATACAGGTCACCCTACATGATGTCTGATAAAAGATTTTCATAGATCTTGTCTAATTCCTTCCTTCCTTCCTTCCTTCCTTCCTTCCTTCCTTCCTTCCTTCCTTCCTTCCTTCCTTCCTTCCTTCCTTCCTTCCTTCCTTCCCTCCTTCCTTCCTTCCTTCTTTCCTTCCTTGCTTCCTCCCTCCCTTCTTTCCTTCCTCCCTCCCTCCTTTCCTTTCTTCATTCCTTCCTTGCTTACTTGCTTCCTTCCTTCCTTTCCTCTCTCTTTCTTTCTTTTTTCCTCTCTATTTCTTTCTTTCTTTCTTTCTTTCTCTCTTTCTTTCTTTCTTTCTTTCTTTCTTTCTTTCTTTCTTTCTTTCTTTCTTTCTTTCTTTCTTTCTTTCTTTCTTTCTTTCTTTCTTTCTTTCTTTCTTCCTTCCTTCCTTCCTTCCTTCCTTCCTTCCTTCCTTCCTTCCTTCCTTCCTTCCCTTCCTTCCTTCCTTCCTTCCTTCCTTCCTTCCTTCCTTCCTTCCTTCCTTTCTTTCTTTCTTTCTTTCTTTCTTCTTTCTTTCTTTCTTTCTTTCTTTTCTTTCTTTCTTTCTTTCTTTCCAGGCAACTCTCTGAGGCTATAAATTGCAAAAAAATTGCCAAGATTTATGAGATTGATATAGTATTCTAATGTTTGGAAAACACCTATATTTCCTCACAACAAGTCAGTGAGGCTAGGTACTATTATTCCCATTTTACAGATGAGGAAATTGAGTCTGAGAGACAATAAAGTGCTTTCCCAGATCCATGTACCTGGTAAAGCATTTGAGATAAGATTGGAACTTGGGTCTTTTTGATTTCAGATCTTGAGTTCTGTCTAATAAACTCCCTAAGAATGTCCTTAAGCCAGGAGCTCCTTAATACAGTGAAATCACAAGACCAGTCTTTATACTTATTTGTATTAATAAAATAATCTTTGAGGGCAATTTTTTTCAATGGCCTAAACTTTTTTTTTTTAATTTTTGACTGATGTAGTTGATAGCATAATTCTTTTTTTTAATGTTTTTAATATTGCCATATGTAAAGTAGAATTATCTAGAAGTAATTGAATTAATTTTTTTGGTTACACTTTATTTTAAAAAATTTCAACATAATATGAAATGCAAATACTATAAAATAATACCTATGGTTTATTATAAACCTGGAATCAATTCTAATAAATATGCTGACGTGGGCTTTTGGGGTAGTTTGATCCCCAGTGGCTGGCACAGTACATAATAGGCACTTAATAAAAACTTGGTGGGTGACTGTAGATAGAGTGGGGACCATCTGATCCTCTACCTGCTGCTCAGGCCTCTTCTTCCTCCACCTGCACCACAGCAGCTTCACGAGGTAAGTGAGACCCCCTTTGGCTTAGAGAGCCTTGAGTGGGCTAGGAGTGCACCCAGCTTTTGCTTTAGGGGGACTTTCGCATCTTGGCCAGAGATAGCAATGGACACTATTCTGGGAACTCTGACGGAATCTGTGCGAGAAGAGAGCCTGTGTACACTGGGTGATGAGCCGCCTGCTGGGCTTCCCAGGCTGCATTCCCACACATTTCCATCACTGGAAGGGCACCGCATTTGTCAGCTACTGGACTTTCGTGTGGGAAGGCAGAGACATGGAATCTTTGAGGCTCTCCCTGCCTTCCTGCCTGCCTTGCCTGCCTGCCTGCCCTGCTGGATATTAGGTGAAGGAGGAAGCTTACCTCCCTCTCCCCCCCACAAAAGTCCCTTTTGCCTCTTGCCCCACTGCTGACTTCTCCAGGATCTGCTTGCACATTCTTTCCTGCTTGGTAATTAGCACCAGCTGTCTCAACTTAAAAGCAAGGAATTCCTTTGAAATCCTCCCTATCCTCCATGCAAATGTGCCACTGAAACGTGATAATTAGGAACTGGACCCACTACAACGGAGGCATGCATTTCCTGTGAATGCTGTTGGAGGGGAGAGGGGAGGAATGAGAACATCTGTTGGGTTGGGTGTGTATGTGTGGGTTAATTTTCAAAATGATATTTCTTCCATAAAATGAAAATGTAATAATAGGGGAGGCAGTGTGGTTCAGTGGAAAGAGCAGCAACTTGAGTCAAGAGAATGAGGAACTTTGCTTGTTACCTAGATGATATTGGGTCTCAGCGTCTTCTTCTGGAAAATGAGAAAGTTGGGCTTCCTTTCAAGCCCTACAGTTACAAACCTAGGTTCTTAACCTGAGTACTATGGATCTTTGAGGGAGAAGGAGGGACCTCTGTGAACTTGAATGGGCAGCTAGGTGGAGAAATGGATTAGACTGATCTTCCTGAGTTCAAATCCAGCCTTGGACACTTGTTAACTCTGTGACCCTGGGCAAGTCACCCAGTTTGCCTCCTATTCCTCCCCTGCAAAATGAGCTGGAGAAGAAAATGGCAAACCATTCTAGTATTTTTGCCAAGAAATTACCCCAAATGGGGTCATGAATGGTCCAACGGGATAGAACAAAAATAGAAACTTAAATGAGGAAAATATATTATACTTAAAATTCAATATAATTGCCTTTCTTTGTAATCTTGTGTATTTATTTTGTGGGTTAAAAACAACAACAATTTTGTTGTGAGAATGGTTCCTTAGACTTTACCCGACTGTCAAAGGGGTCCACAAAGGTTTTTTTAAAAAGGGTCTTGAACCCTTTAAGTCTTAACCTTGACAAATGTGACCTCTCTTCACAGCAACCCCATGGGATAGGCAGCATAAGTAATTTTTATCTCTGTTTTAGAGATAGACAGAGACAGAGAGATGATGTGACTTGCCATTGATCACACTGCTAGTAAATGCTTGAGGCAGAATTTAAACCCAGATCTCCTGAATCTGAATGCAGGGCTCTTTCTCTAGCAGTTGGGATCTGTTATTCACATAAATAAGGCATGGCCAATAGGTTGATTGCAACTGACTGAGAGATTTTGAAGACCAACTTACAACTCAACTCAATGAATATTTACTATGTGCCAACTATGTGCCAGGCATGGAACTAAGACCTGGGAACACAAAGACAAAATGAACTAGTCCCTGGCCTCAAGGAACTTCCCCTCTTTTCTATAGAAGAAGAATATAAGGTTTTCTGTATGAAGCAAGCCTTACCCCAGCTTCATGTCTCTGGTGAGATATCTGGTTTTCTCCTCACAAGGTCTCCTGACCTTGAACTATTAACTTTAGCTTCTTTGAAGTGCCTCAGCCTCAGTCACTTATTTAGCTTTTTGTCCATTGGCAAGTCTCAATTTCCTCATCTGTAAAATGGGAATAATAGTACCTACTGCCTCCCAGGGTTGTTGTGAAGGTCAAATTGATAATATTTGTAAGGCACTTAGCACAGTATCTGGCATGTAATTGGTGTCACACAAATGTTAGCTATTGATTAAGCCTAGAAGACTTTTATAATTTATACTATTCCATTATGGATGCTGCATATAGCTTAGCAATGGCCAATATATACCTCCTCCACTCTTTTGACCAAAGAATTTCAGAGTTATAAAGGATTCCTGAGGCCACCTGGTCTAATCCTTACCTAAACCCCTTATACTCCCATAAGACTCCCATAAGGTACTCATTCACCTTGGACTTCAAGTCCTCCAAAGAAGGGTAACCCAACTCTCACCCAGGACAACTCTTACTCTGGGTTAGTTCTAATTGTTAGAAAGGTTTTTCTTCTACATCTAGACAGAATTTGGCTCTTTGCAAGTTCTCCCCAGTGTTTCTAAGGACTAAGAAAGTCCGTGGCATCCCCAGATCCTATGTGTGTACTGTGCTCCTTAATTGCACCTATTTATTCTGATAACTTGCACAGAAGCACATCTCAAGAAGCATGGCTGGGAGAAGGGCTCTAATGATGTTTGCTTCGTTGTAATCATGAAACCACTCTGTTGTGTCTTCCCCATCATTTACTCAAGTGGTTGCTAAGTAATTTCCAATGCAATCACACAATTAACAGAAATGGAGCTGACTGCCAGCTAGCCAGGAAGTACTTCTGCCCATCATTCATTCATTCATTCATTCATTCATTCATTCATTCATTCATTCATTCATTCATTAAGAAGTGTCATGAACTAGGATTGGACATGGTGACAGAAGAGTTCCTCCTTTTCCAATAAATAGAAAATAAAGTCCAGCACAAAGTTCCCCAGAACACATTGCTATTCTTTTAATGATTGGGATTCTCATTTAAAATGAGTACAGGATGGTAGATAGTATAGTGGCATATATGGTATAGTCTGGTATAGTATATACTATAAGTATATACAGTGTAGTATGAGGTATAGTGTTACAATATAGTATAGCAGAGTTTATAGTATAGCATTGTATATAGAGTATAGCATAGTATGCAGTATATCATAGAGTATACAGTATAGTACAGTATAAAATAGAATCCTAGAATACAGCATGGCATAGAACAGTAAGTACAGTAGGGCCCCCTTCTTGGTGGTTTTGCCTTCTGAGGTTCTGGTTGTCTAGGATCAACCTGAAGCCCCACAAGTCCACCCTGGAAGCAGTGGGAGCCTGCCTGCAGTATTGGTCTGCTTCAGGAGGTGGTTTCTTCTGCTTCCACTTTCACTTTTTAACGTTTTTTGGGGGGGTTGGATAGGGAGGGAGGGAGCAGAGTGCCAAGTGGAGGGACAGGAGGAAAAAGAAAGCATATATATTGGGAGCAGCTGGGTAGCTCAGTGGATTGAGAGCCAGAGGGGGGGGGGGAGGGGAAAGAGAGGGGAGGTCCTGAGTTCAAATCTAGCCTCATACACTTCCCAGCTGTGTGACCCTGGGCAAATCACTTAACCCCCGTTGCCTAGCCCTTACCACTCTCCTGCCTTGGAACCAATACACAGTATTGACTCCAAGATGGAAGGTAAGGGTTTAAAAAAAGAAGAGAGAGCATATGTCTCTGGGGGTCAGCAGATATTTGCTTATATTCATATTTTCAGCCATCCACAGTAAGTCTTAAGACATATCCTCCTGCAGATACCAGGCCCTACTGTATAGTATAATGTAATATGATGTGATATAACATGATATAATAAATGTAGCACCAACACTATTATATGATATATAATGTAACAATGTAACAAAATATAACAAATAATATAACATAATATATGTCATTGCATAATATAATTTAATAATATAATGTAATATAATATGGTATACAATATAATTTAATATGCAATATAATATAATATAACAAAATAAAACAAATATAATATAATTAATATAATATAACATATTATAACATACAATATAATTAATATAATATGCCATGATATGAGGTTAGATATTCAGGAAATCCTAGGTGCAAGTCTCCTCTCTGACACATATGGCAATATGATCTTAGACAAGTAACTTAACCTTTCAGGGATCTAGGCTAGATATAATCTAAGTCTATGATTTGCAGAGCAAGTGATGATTTTCTGTTAGTCAAAGTCTGATTGAGAGCTTCCTTTGCTGATTAAATCATAGGACTGATGTTCTTTTTATTGTTCAGTCATTCAGTGGTGCCCAACTCTTTGTGACTCCATGGACCATACTATCCTTGGGGCTTTCTTGGCAAAGATATTGGAGTGTTTTGCTATTTCCTTCTCCAGGGGATTAAGAGTAATTTACCCTCAGTCACGCAGCTAGTAAGTGCTGGATTTAAGCTCAGGTCTTCCTGCCTCTAGGTTTAGGACTCTAAAAAATTCTGGAAGACCTGATTTCAAATCATAGACTTAGACCTACCCAAATGATATTACATCCTATGACATGATATCCTATTTTATATTTTGTAGTTCTATAAGTTACAGAATTCCATAATCACCAAAGAATTAAAATAAAATAGTTAAAATACTAAAGAAACACCGTGTGTATGTGCTAAAAATAAATGATACAGAAGTTGCTTAAAGATTGTAATAATCATTGAAGAATATGGCCAACAAAAGAATATAAATGGCCATTTTTCAAAGAAAGAAATCTGAGTTATCAATAATGATATACAAAATTCTCCAAATCACTAATAATAGAAGAAATGCAATGTAAAAGCAACCATGAGGTTCCATCTCATACCTACCAGATTGGAAAGGTGGGCAAAAAGGGAAAATGACAAATGTTGGGGAGACTGTGGGAAAATAAGCAGAAGAGTTACTGGATTGTGCGTATCTTTGACCCAGCAATATTCCTAATAGTCTTATACTCCAAAAAAGATCAAAGAAAAAGGGAAAGGGTCAATATAGTGACACTATTTCTAGCCATGTTGGATCCATTTGATTATTAGGCTTATTTCCTAGCATTTACTATGTTGGGCAAATGGAAAAAAGGACTTGTTGAGCAATGAGCTCCCTTGGCATAAAAGATATGAACCCTCTTATTCCAATAAATAGGGGGAATGAAACACACACAAAATAAAATGAAAAATAAAAGATTTAGAGGGAGGCCACTAATGCACTGGCTGGATCCCCTGTGGTGGATTTATGGAAGGATACAAATAAGAGTTGTACTGGATGGCCAGATGTGGTTGCCATTTGCATCAGTAGAGGAGTATTCATCATATTGGTTAGATCATGGATCTGTCCAAGTGTAACAGGAATGATGATGGAGTCTGTTGGAAGGGAGCAGGTTGAATGCTCAGATTCATTTTTTCCATAACATTCTACACAAAAATAATAAGAAAGCGATGAGACCAGTAACTTTACTGGTATATGGAACTTCTGGATGAGAAAACTCTTTCCACCTATGCAGGTCTGTTACTTGCTCTCTCTCCTATTTATAATCTTGAGTCATCTGGAACCCCGAGAGGGCAAGTGAGTTATCCTTGGATCACACGGACAGTATATGTCTGAGGTGAGACTTGAACCTTGGTCTTATTCCAAGGACAGCTTTATGTGTTTGTTAAGTAAAAGTGAACATATAGTTAAGTTATAAAAACACATCCTTTCTGCCTAGACAATTAGGAATATTTTTATTTTTAAAAGCATCAAAAAAATTTTTTTAAGTAGCTGAGTGGAAACCACTGCTCCTATTATATATTATTTTTAACCCACAGGAAAGTTTGCTTTTGCAGAGACATTTTAAAATATTTTCCAGCTTGAGATAGATAACAGAAGCTTGGAAAAACTCTACAATTTCCAGGGAAGGAAATCTGGGGGGAACAAAAGAATTCCTTTGTGTCCAATTCTAATTTCACACATCCCTATAACTAGCATTTTTGTGCTTTGGTTTTGCTGTCATAGGGGAAAGCAGTGTGGTATATAGACAAATGTGTCACAGGTTATGCAGCATCCACTGATGAAATGAGGTCTTCCTTGATGAAATTACATTTTTATGTATTTAGCATCTTATAGGCTGACCTTTCACACACCCAGGGGCTGACCTCTCCAAATGAGGATTTCTTTCTGATTTAAATGAGACTGGTTGAAGTTCAGTATGTGGTAGCCCTTGATTTCTTTGGACATCATGTCACCCTGACATGGAGGTCTTATCTTTACAGTGTTAACCAATAATAGGCTTGACATAGTGAAATGGGCTTAAGGACAAAGATGCCCCAATTTGCTGCTCACTTCCTGCTGCCCTATATTCATTCATTCTCCCCCCCCCTTTTTCTTTTCACTTCCTCTATTATATTGCAATGGAAAGACCCCTTGGGTCAAAAGTCAGAAAGCTGAATTTAAATTCACCCCAGCTACTACTTACTATATAAAGTTCTTATCGTGATTAATATAAACACCTCATTTGGGTTAACACAGATGATAAATTGCTGAGGAAACATTTGAATCCAGGTATTCAGAAAATAGTGGAATGACTACTATGGCACACTGCCTTCCCAAATGATCTTCAAGACCCTAGAAATAAAGAGATTACATGAACATTTGTCTTTTTTTTTTCAAACTTGGCAGAGAGAAAATAGTATATGAATCAGCCCTGAAGTTGTGCTAACTCCTCAAGGTATTTGTAGGATGATACAAAAATTCCCTCTATGGTGATGGAAGTGCTGCTCATCTATGTGGGCACTTTGGTACCCATTCTTCTTGGGTAGATTAAAAATATATACACGTGTTGATGATTTTTGTTTTTACGTCATTTTACGTTTTTATTTTCTGAATATACTTCTTACCCCTCATGTCCATTGTTCCAAAATATGAGAAAGAGAGAAAAAATTAGTTAAACAGAGTTAGAGAACATATCCCCCTGAATCTCACAGTATATGCTACATTTAATACCCTTAGGACCCTGATCCCACTTCTGAAAAGAAGATGCATATGAATTTGCATCCCTTTTTCTACTATTGTTTGAATTTTATAACTGCACATTAGCACTTGGTAAACTGTATATTTTTTTATTATTGTGTTTTGTTGTTGTTGAGTTATTTCAGTCATATCTTACTCTTTGTAGTTTTGGGGATTTTCTTGGCAAAGATACTGGACTGGTTTGCCATGTTCTTCTTAGCTCATTTTATAGATGAGGAAACTAAAACAAACAAGGAAGGTAAGTGACTTATTCAGGATCACACAGCTGAAGCATCTGAATCCAGATTTGAACTCAAGAAGGTGAGTCTTCCTGACTCTAAGTCCAACACTCTAACAATTGTGCTATCTGGCCGATCTGTTATGTTGGGTTGTATTGTATTGTGTTGCATTGCATTGTTATATTAGCAGCTAAGTGGCTCAGTGGATAAGAGTGCAGGACTTTGAATGAGGAAAGCCTGATTTCAAATATATCCTTAGACATTTACTAATTGTGTGTCCTTAGGCAAAGTCCTGGTCTGCCCTTGTTTTCTCATCTGTAAAATGGAGATAACAGCTCTTGTCTCCCAAGTTTGTTATGAAGATTAAATGAGTTAATATTTATAAAGCAATTTGTGAAGCTAAAATGCTATATAAATGTTGTTATTATTATTATCAGTTTTTAACAGTTAAGTTGAACTAATTTGATGTTATTGTTGAGAATTTTAGTTCTGCCTGGAGATACTTGGAGGCATTGTAGGGATCGTAGCCAAACAGGTTTAGAACCCTTATTTTAGTGTTCATTGAATGTTTTTGATCAATTGTCACATGAAAGAGATGGTCCTTTGGATACTTTTTACTCCATAATAATCCTTTAGTTGTCTCTTCTCCAAACAAAATAATTATAATTCCCTTATTTTCCAGATTTGAATTTTTTTCTTAACTTGCTATCCAAGTACCCATTGAAGTCCTTAGTGATTGTACAGAGTAAACCTTATTCATAACCAAGCATGACAATATTTCAATTTCAGTCAGATTAAGTTCTGCTTAGGTCAGGCAGTTAGGTGGTGCAGTGGATAGGGCATGGTGTGTTAGGAAGGCTCATTTTCCTGAGTTCAAATTTGATCTCAGATATTGATTAGCTTGTGTGATTCTAGGTAAGTCATTTAACTCTATTTACCTCATCTACCAGAAGAGCTGGAGAAAAAAAAAATTGCAAACTATTCTAATATCTTTGCCAAGAAATCTTCAAATTGGGTCACAAAGAGTCAGACATGACTGAAAGATGATTGAACAATAGGAACAAGTTCTCAGAACACTTTTGGAATAGCTAAGTGACTCAGTGGATAGAGTAGAGTATTGATCTTTGAGTTAGGAAGACTTGAGTTAAAATTTGGCTTCAGATACTTACATTAATTGTGTGATCCTGGACAAGTCACTTGACAACTCTTTGCCTCAGTTTCTTTCTCTGTAAAATATGTATAACAGTAGCACTTATCCTCCCACGGTTATTGTAAAGAGCAAATAAAATAGTATGGGTTACCTTTTGAAAACTTAAAGTATTATATCAATGTTAGCTAGTATTATAGGTCAGTTTTGCTCTGATAAAATAGTTTTAGAAAATGAATGGATTTCATTCCAAACTGATTCATTACATGATTAACCAAAATAAGATACAGTCTGAATCATAGTTTGTGAGAGTGGGGAAGAAACATTTGGCAGATTGATGCTATTCTTTCCAGTTTTTAATTCATGGTTTGACTCAAGGAATCAATTTAGAACTGAGAGAGATATAATCTCTATGGAACCCAAGCTCGTGAGGGCAGGTACCATTGACCTTTTGCATCTCCATCTCCTAGCATAAGGGCTGCACATATTAGGCACTCATTACATGTAGGCTGGTTGATTGATTGACAGGAGAGATTGTCTAGTACAACTTTATTTTACAAATGAGGAAACTGAGACTCCAAGAGGTAAATTGCACAAGACCACACAGATAAATGGCAAGTAGTGCAAAAAATGTTGGATCTGAAGGCAGAGGAGCTTGGATTACATTCTAGTCTTCCAGTTTAGTGTCTGTGCAACCTGGGTAAGTCACCCCCCCACCCCCATCTCAGTTTCTTTATCTCTAAAAAGAGAGTGCTGAATAAAAGGACTTTGAAGTTCTCTTCTAGCTCTAGAGTTATGATCCTTGGAAGTAATGAGCGGTGGAGCTTGTATTTGAACTCAAGAATTTTGATTGCTTCTAGTGTTCTTTTTACAATGCTGCACTAATTCTTGTGCCAAGGATAATAGTCATATTCAAAGATTGCCATGATATAATGAGAGCTATCATATACCTGTATATATATTCATGTTTATATATGTATATACACATATATGTATACCCAGATATAAGTGTTTGAATAGCTAGGTGGATGAAATCGATAGAATGCTAGACTTGTAGTCAAGAAGACCTGAATTCAAATGTTGGCACTCAAGTAGCTATGTGACCCTGGGCCAGTTGGTTAACCACCCATGACCCATTCCCCTGGGGGTGTCCTAATACCCAGCCCATGCTCTATTTGTATCTTTGGGAGTATCATCGAATTTAGAATGAGAAGGGCCCTCACAGATCATTAAGTACAACTGCCTCATTTTAAAGATGAGTAAACTGAGGTTTCAGAGAAATAAGAGACTGACTGCCCCGGATTATAGACAGGGAGATGGGAATCAAACCTAGGACCCCTGACTCCAGGGCCAGAGCTTCACCCTGGGGTACTTTTCAGCAGGAGTTTCTTGTTACAAGTGCCACATTATCATCATCCTGACCTCCTGGCCAGTCAATAAATATTTATTAAGTGCCTACTATATGCCAAGTGCTATACTGGGGATAAAAAGAAAGGCAAAAGCCAGTTCCTGCTCTTGAGAAACTCCTAGTCTAATGGGAGAGACAAGGACTATGTCAAACAAGAAAAACTGGAGACATCATCTGAGGGAGGGGCCTAGCTTTAAGGGCAATCAGGATCTCTACATTTATCTATCTGTATTATCTGCATTTTATGTATGTATATATATGTGTGTGTATATATATATGTGTGTGCCAAGTGCTATGCTAAGGATAAAAAGGGCTTTTTCCTAATTGTAGAATTTTAGTTGGTTCAGGAAGGAAGGAAGAAAGGGAGGGAGGAAGGGAGGAAGAAAGGGAGGGAGGGAGGAAGGAAGGAAGGAAGGAAGGAAGGAAGGAAGGAAGGAAGGAAGGAAGGAGGAAGGAAGGAAGGAAGGAAGGAAAGAAGGAAGGAAGGAAGGAAGGAAGGAAGGAAGGAAGGAAGGAAGGAAGGAAGGAAGAAAGGAAGGAAAGAAGGAAGGAAGGAAGGAAGGAAGGAAGGAAGGAAGGAAGGAAGGAAGGAAGGGAGGGAGGGAGGGAGGAAGGGAGGGAGGGAGGAAGGAAGCAAAGAAGGAAAACCAAAAGACAAAGATGAAAAGGGAGAGAATTCCAGGTATAGAAAGGGCAGCTAGTGAAATTGTTGGGAGAATGCCTTTTCTGAAGAACAGCAAGGAGTTAGTGTCATTGGATTTCAGAGCACATGGGGATTGAGAGTAAGGTGTAAGAAGACTGGAGAAGTAGGTGGGAGCCAGGTTGAAACAACAAGCACTTAGAAAAATTTGTTTAATTAAGTTGAATAATCATTGATAAGAAAGACACTTTGGCAAAGTGGATAGCAAACTGTTCTCTTGAGTCAAGAGGCTGTGGGTTCAAATTGTGCCTTTGAAACATACTAGTTGGGGGGCAGCTGGATAGCTGAGTGGATTGAAAGCCAGCCCTAGAGATAGGAGGTCCTAGGTTCAAATATAGCCATAGATACTTTCTAGTGTGTGACCCTGGGCAAGTCACTTAACCCCCATTGCTTAGCCCTTATCACTCTATTGCCTTGATACCAATACACAGAATTGATTCTAAGAAAAAAGCTAAGGGTTAAAACAACAAACAAGCAAACATATTGGTTTGTGTGACCCTTGACAAATCACTCAATATGTCTACGTACCTCGTCAATCTTTTGAGACCAAGAGGTTTCGAACAGTTGCCCATCTATGTTGTTAAAGGGAGTTCCCTCATTGAGATTTCCCTACACCAATAAAAATCATAGGTCTAGAAAAATAGCAACAGAATCAATAATTGTTTGGGAACACCATTTTTATGATTTCTAGCATCTATTTTTGAGTATGACTAATTAAAATAGACTATTCATGGTCCAGCTAGGTAGCACAGTGAATAGAGCACCAGGTCTAGAGTCAGGAGGACCTGGGTTCAAATTTGATCTCAGACACTTCCTAGCTGTGTGATTCTGGGCAAGCTACTTAACTCCATTTAACTAGCTTTTGCTGCTTTTCTCTCTTAAAATGGATATTAAGAAGATAAAGTTTAAAAAAAAGACTATTCAAATTTGTCTCCTACTAGGTAATCTGGAATTACATGGATTTAATACATATGTATCTGAACCATTTCCCTTCCCAGGGTGAATAATAATTTCTATTTTTCACTAAGTCATGTTTTATTGATTCCTCCATCCCCACCCCAAGCTGGTCCAACCCCTCTGAAATTACCTTTCTGAAATTTGCAATTATTCTCCCTGTATTTGTTCTGTATATACTTCTATGTACTTGTTCTCTCTCCCCTCAGGATATAAACATTTTGAGGGCAGGGGCTATCTTATCGTTGTTTTTGTACCCCCAATGCCTAGCTCAGTACCTGGAAAAGATTAGAAATTTAATAAATGTTGGTTTATTAGTTACTATAGAAAAATATGGCAGACATGAGCATTTTTTCAATGCATTATAAATAATAGCATAGGAGAAAATGCTATAAAAGATGGCACTCAAAGGTTATGTGGCCATAAGGAGTATAGATTAGCCAATGATGAAAACAGGTGGCCCATCAATGGCCAATACATTCCCTTGGTGGCCTTGCTTTGTCAGGAGAGCTTGACGAAGGCTTCTGGTGTGTGGGCTTGGATATCTTGTATTAAACTCATGAGAGAATATGGGCAAGAATCCCATAGAAGGGGGGGTTGTCATGCGTGGATGGAATGTCCACTTCTATTATTCCATTTTGGAATATATTATTGAAAACGAGCACCCACTGACTCTAGACTGGTAGTGTTTCTATACCCCATAGTGGTTTCATGGAAAATTGAAATAACCAAAAGCAGGACATTTGAAGAGGGTTCTAGGAGAATCTGAGGCATCTGGATAGGTCTGTGTAGATGTCAGGTTAGGGTCCTCTTGTTCACTGCGGCATTTAGACAGGATTATATAGAGAACAGGTTTATAGACTTCTGGTGAATTTGAGCAGGTGGGTCAGGGTCAAATATTCGACTATAAAGCTTATCTTTTTCTTTCTACTCCACAAATATCAATTGACAATCAATTATCAGAAGGGCAGGGATGGATGTAAAATAGTAGACAGGTCATTGGATTTGGAGTCAGAGGACTTGAGTTCAAATCCTTCCATTGAGGTTTACTATCTGTATGACAGGTCAAGTCAATGTACTGCTCTGAGTCTCAGTTTCTTTATTTGCAAAAAGAAGGGGTTGACTAAATGATCTAAAAGATCCTTTCTAACTCTAATTCTATAATTCTAGGTTTGCTTCATTTTTTTTTCACCTTGTCAAGCTGCTTTGAAGGGGTGGCATTGAGAGGAAAAGGTAAATGAAGAGTTTGAATTTCTGCTGGAATGTTTCCTTTTCCACAGCTTCTCCTTGGGGAGAGACATTCTCACCCTGACTTTTATGTCAAGGATGTTCCTCATCCATTCTATGCAGCATGCAAGTCTCTCCTAGTGGATTCTCTAAGATCCTAGGAAACTCATTAAGTCTCCCAGGGATTCAGTTTTCTCATCTGTAAAACGAGGATAATACTCCCATCTGCCTGAA
The DNA here is from genome assembly GCF_027887165.1 of Monodelphis domestica. Taxonomy (NCBI): domain Eukaryota; kingdom Metazoa; phylum Chordata; class Mammalia; order Didelphimorphia; family Didelphidae; genus Monodelphis; species Monodelphis domestica. The sequence continues at coordinate 71,651,077 of NC_077231.1, read as the reverse complement.
GATAGTGTGGGCCAGATTGTTCCATGAAGCTCATTCTAGCTACTCTCCTACAAGAAAGAATCTTCCCTTAGAAAGTCAATGTGATACAATGAGTTTGGATTGAAAGGACCTCAGTTTAGATGGTAGTCTTGCTTCTTACTACTCATATAGCTTTTGACACATCATTTAATCTACAGAAATCATTTTAGTGACCTGAAAAATGAGATTTAACTGCATATAACTTTATAATTTTATATATTATTTTTTATACACTGAAACATTTGAATTTGTTGATGATTGTTAAATTCATAAGAAAACACTTAAAAAAAGAAAACCTTCTAGGTCATGGAAATGAAACACTTGTGGGTGATGAGATCACAAATATGGCCCAAAGATTAATTAGGTGACCTTTGGAGTATCATCATGCTTGAGTTATACAATTCTATGTAATTGAAAAAAAAATACAGCTTTCCTTAAAAAAAACAAAAAAACTATCTTCTATCTTAGAATTTATTCTAAGTATCAGTTCTTAGGCAGAAAACTGATAGAGGCTAGGCAATTGGGTTTAAATGACTTGTCCAGGGTCACTCAGCTAGGAAGTGTCTGAGGCCAAATTTGAATCGAGCTTTCTGATTCCATATCTGGCTCCCTATCCATTGAGCCATCTAGATGCCCCTCAGCTTTACTTTTTATAAGAATTGGAGGATATATTCATGAAGGAGGATACATTCATGAAGCAGAACTGTGACTAGGGTAGGATGATGTGGGCTTTCCCACATGGCACTGAGATTTAGGAGAAGCCAACAGTATATGTACTTCTTCCCCAGGAGTAAGCAAGAGAACAAAAATGTTCTCTTCTGATATTACCTCTATCCTGGTGGAAGCCCTCATCACCTCAAGCTTGCTGATGGGTTTTCCTGACTCAAGTCTATCATTCTAGGCCATCCTTCATTCAGCCACTAAAAGTGACTTTCCTAAAATCCAACCATATCCCCCTCCCTACCAGACAATAAACTCTAGTAGTTCCCTTTCACTTCCAGGAAGAAATAAAAAATGCTCTGTTTGGCATTCAAAGCCCTTTGTAACCTAGCTTACTCCTTTCTTTCCAGTCTTCTTCCATTTCTCTTCAATCCAGTGACATTGGCTTCCTTGCTGTCCCCCAAACAAGATACCCCATCTTCTCAGCTCTGGTCATTCTCTCGAATGCTCTTCTCACTCCACTCTGATAACTGCCTCTCTGCCTTCCTTTAAATCCTAACTAAAATATTCCTTTCTACAGGAAACTTTCTCCAAACTCTCAATTTCTCCTCTGTTAGTCATTCATATTCATCTTGTCTATAGCTTGTTTGTACCTATTTTTTTGTAGGTTGTTTCCTCCACTAGCTTGTAAACTCATCTTTTGCTTCTTTTTGTATTCCAGCACTTGGCACAATGGCTGGCACAAAGTGGGTACTTAAGAAATCTTTATTGATTGACTGAACTTTGTATTGCCACCATGGGCAGTGCTACAAAGAAATATGTATAAATTAGTTATTTGTTTAATGCTGATTTCTCAACAGATTGCTGTCCAAGTTCATAAGAGTGCTACCCTTGGAGCAAGAAGAACTCATTTAAATAGGAAGTTACCAGATGATAGTTTCCTATCTGCAATAAGTATGCTGAATTAGTTCTTCCCCTACCCAGAACTGCTTTGTTTCTTCTCCTGTAGGTTGCCTTTTCATCTGTGGATTTGTCCCCAGATGTCTTCCCACTAGGGACCTTAAGTACTGAGAACTGAAGTTTCCTTGCCCATCCTAAGTGTTACCAGGCAGCTTTGGTCCTGTTTACCCAGGGCAAACTTTGGATTGCTTCTTGGGGTGTCAGAAGTTTTGTGATGCCAATGAATATTACATAAGCAAAAATGAAATATCAGACTGTCGTGGAAAGAGCAATACATTGTTAAAACATTTAATTTTATTACCATACAAAACATACTTCCACATTGGTCACTGTTATAAGAGCACACTCATACATAACCAAAACCTGACCTGCATCTATCCAACTCCAATAGTTCTTTTTCTTGAGGTGAATATTATTCCCCATCATAAGAATTTTTGGATTTGTCCCAGATCATGCATTCTGAGAATAGTCATGTTGATTATCATACAATATTGCTGTTACTGTGTACAATGTTCCCCCAGTTCTGCTTATTTCACTCTGTATCAGTTCCTGTAGATCTTTCCAGCTTTTTCTGAGATCATCTTGTTTATAATTTCTCACAGCACAATAGCATTCCATCACCAACATGTACCACTATTTATTTAGTCATTCCTCAATTGATGGACATTCCCTCAATTTCCAATTCTTTACCAGTACAAAAAGAGCAGGTATAAATATTTGTGTACAAGTAGGTTCTTTCTGTTTTTTAATTATCTCTTTGGGATATAGACCCAGTAGTGATATTATGAGATCAAAGGGAGTGTCGTTTTATAGCCCTTTGGGCATAGTTCCAAATTGCCCTCCAAAATGGCTGTATCAATTCACAACTCCACCAACAATGCATTGGAATCCCTATTTTGCCACATTTTCTCCAACATTTTTTACTTTCCTTTACTGTCATATTGACCAATCTAATAGGTGTGAGGTGGTACCTCAGCATTGTTTTAATTTGTATTTCTTTAATCAAGAGTGATTTAGAACATTTTTTCACATGATTATTGATGGCTTCGATTTCTTCATCTTTAAAATTGCTTGTTTATATCCTTTGACCAATTGACAATTGGGGAATGGCTTGTATTCTTATAAGTTTGACTTAGTTCTCTATAAATTTGAGAAATTAGACCTTTATCAGAGAAATTTGTTATAAAAATTTTCCCAGTTTGTTCTTTTTCTTCTAAACTTTTTTTATATTAGCTCTAAAGCTTTTTAATTTAATATAATCAAAATTATTCATTTTACATCTTATAATGTTCTCTATCTCTTGTTTGGTCATGAATTCTTTCTTTTTCCAAAGATCTGCCAGGTAAATTATTCTGTATTCACCTGAGAGCAATGGATTTTTTGTTGTTGTTAAATTGTTTTCCAGACTTGTCTGAGTCTGTACACTTAAGGTTTTCTTGGCAAAGACAGTAGAGTGGTTTTGCCATTTCCTACTCTAACTCATTTTCCAGATGAGGAAACTGAGGCAAATAGATTTGAATAATGTGCCTATAGTCATACAGCTCTGAAATGTCTCAGGTTGTATTGGAACTCATGAGGTTGAATCTTCTTGATGCCAGGCTTAGCCTGATTCCCTGTGCCATCTAGTTGCCTGGCAATGAAGTTAGAGTGAGAGGAACTGTGTCTAAATCTTAGGTCATCCACTTTTCTATTTATTCCCTATATGATCCTGCACATTATCAATTTGTCTTTCTGGACCTCAGTTTCTCATCTATAAAATGTGAGGGATTGCACTCGATGGCCTTGATGGACTTGGTGGTCCCTTCTATTTCTAAAATCTATGATCCTATCAATAGGAGAAGAACAGAGAGGGCAAATATTGCTAGAAGGAGATGTGAAGTTCCTTGCCCTTTTCCTTTTTCTAAATGTTTTATTTTTATAGTGCATTTCCAAGTCTTCCCATAATTTGTTTTAATTATGGCTTTGTTTTCTATTGTCTTTCACTCCCCATAACCTTTAAGCCTCCCTTGTTTTGTTCTAGTTCTTGTAATTCAGGTGCCTTTCCCCTCAGGAAGGAACAGAATTATAGGTCTCCGTGACCACTGTCCCAGGTCCTTAATCAATAACAGCATGTGAATCAAAGCTAGATCTGGACTTCTTGAGTCCCTTGCTATTAATCTCTTTCCTTGTTGTATTAGATTATTCTTTATTTCCTCTTCTCAAACTGGTTTGTTGCTCAGGAGTGAGTGTTGTCTTATGTCTCAGAGCATTTTTTTTGAAGCTTTAGGGATTTGAAAGCTCATGCAGGCCTTATTTTTTGGTTGAATCTCTTTTATGTCGGTCTTTTCTATATCAAATCTATTAAGTTCATGTCCTTGGTGTTTTTGCCTGATCTCTTTAAAGAGAGCACTGAGGAAGGAGAAATTTATTGTGAATTCTGAGAATGTTCCCTCTCAATTTATCACTGGTTCCATTTTATTATGCCATAGGGAGAAATTTGGTGAAAGATCATTTGGAGATGAGTGCAAATGAATATATTTTTTAATTTCAATTTTTAACATTTAAGACATTTTTAAAATTTTAAATGGGAGTTAATTGCTAAGTGAACAAGATTGCTACTTATTAATCTGCCCTGTTTCTTTTTTGCCTTAGAGATAGACTTAAAAAAAATCTTTACCTTTCTGTCTCCCATGCCAAAAATGCTCTCCTTTTTCATCTCTGTCTCCTGCATTCTTTCAAGTGCAAGCTAAAACCCAAAAACTTCTGTGAGAGGTCTTTCCCGACTTCCTTAATGCTAGTGCCTCCTCTCTGTCTATTGTCTCCAATTTACTCTGAATTGATCTAGTATTTACATGATTGGTTTTCTGTTAATCCCTTCTCTTGGACTCTGAGTCTTCTGACTTTTGGTATGGGCAATGGTTGGTATGGTGCCTGGCACCTAGAATATGTTCACTAAATACTTCTTGCCTGACCTCCTGGGGGATTGACACATTGTGAAAATTTTATTTCCTTTTTGTGTTTTTAGGAGGTTTTAAAAAAATTTTGTGAAGAAAGAAAACCATGTGGTAAAGGGATCTTTGCCCTAGACCAAATCCCTCAGAAACTAATTGAATTCTCTGCATCTAGACTGGTCCCTTTCATACCACAGGACTTTTCTCTACGGGTTAGAGAGAGGCAAAGGGGTGGCGAGAACTCAAGAGATCTCACCCTGAGTCAGCCACCATAGCCTGGAATGAATCACTTCAACTCTTCTTTCCGACATCTTTGGCTGAGCTCATGTGAAAGCTCCCCTTAGAATCCTTTGATTCTACTCTTCTATCTTAGCTTGTCTAGCGACTCTATCCAGAGGTAAAATTGCTTTTGACAAATGGAATGGCGGGCCCCTATTACTGGCAGTAAAATTGCTTGATAAAGACAATTCCAGAAATAGATCTGTACGTTTAACCCTGTTTTCAGAAAACGCCTATTGTCTTATTCCTTTTTGACAATATTAATCTTCCTATGGCTGCCTAGGGATGATTGACTCTACATTTAATTAATGTTTTATAGATTTTTGTTGACTTTTCCAATCTATTAGGAGAGATTTCATAGTTCTCAAAATGTACATTGAGACTAGTATTGGGTCAATCTTAATTACTTTAAATATGTCCTTCAGATGGAAACTTGGTGCCAATAAGATTCTTAACAGTTACAGCTTTTTCCTACTTAAAGTCATTTTGTTATTATATTGCTCATTTAGGTCCAACTCTTTGTGACCCCATTTGAGGAATTTTCTTGGCAAAGACACTGGAGTAGTCTGCCATTTCCTTCTCCAGATCATTTTATAGATGAGGAAACTGAGGCAAACAAAGGTAAGTGACTTACCCAGAGTCGCACAGCTAGGACGTATCTCATACCAGATTTAACTCATGAAAATGAGTCTTCTTGACCCCAGTCCTGGCTCTCTATCTACTGTGCCACCAGTCTACTTAAAGTCATAGCTTTATACTTTTTTATGAATTACCTAAAGGAGACACAAGGTATTGTAAGTATCACTCTTGTTTACTGGTGCAATTTGGCCCCTGGTTTCCATCGTGAAGCCTTCATTCTCTATCTTTCTTTGGCATAGGTGAAAAATTTTATCCTTAGTGAGTCAAAATGACATTTTGATTTCATTGAAGAATATTTCTATTACGTGAAGTTGTTAAATGTATTTTTGGTAGGCATGAGAAAATTTGCCATCCATTGATTAGTAATGCTTTGTAATGATTAGCAACATGCTTTGGGGGCAGTTAAGTAGCATAGTAGATAGATAGAGCACCAGGCTTGGAGTTGGGAAGACCTGGGTTCAAATCTGACCTCAGATACTTCTGAGCTATGTGACCCTGAGCAAATCACTTCACTCCAGTTGCCTAGCCCTTGCTGCTCTTCTGCCTTGGAACTAATATTTAGTAGTATTGATTCTAAGGTAGAAGGTAAAGGCAAAAAAAAAATGGTTTGGTACTACTCTTTAACATGGAAGCCATACAGAGAGTTCTTTTTAAAACTAATGATAATGAGTTTAAGACTACAGAGACCCATAAAGGGAACCTGTGAAGAAGGAAATCATTCTGCAAATGGGGTCAACCAGTAGAAAGGCAGAGAAATGGGAAGACTTTGTGGAATGCAGGTTTAAGAAATAACAAGTAGGACAGTCTGGCTGGATCCTAAAGTGAGTGGAGAGAAGGGTTGTGTAAGAAGCCCAGAAAGATGGGTTGGGTATAATGATTCTGAGCTGTAGATACTGACTACTTGGAATTTAGCGAGGAAGGGAGTGAGGTGGTCAAACCCAGACTTTGGTGACTGTGTCAAGAGTGGACTGGAAACACTCCTCCTGTCTCAAAGCAGAGAGAGTGGGGGCAATATTAGAGGAGAATATTGAATTCTTTGTAAGAATATATTTCAGTATTGGATGATTTCACTTAATTGCTTTTATCTGTTATAAGGGAAGATTTGTTCTAGGGTGGGGTGTGATATGAGCAGGAGAATACGGGTCAATGTTTCACAACCAGCTCTCTGAAAAAACAAACAAACAAACAAACAAAAACAACCTGACAAATAAATTAAAAAAAACAACTATAATCATGACATGCTTTTATATTTAATCTGGATAATTGATGCTTTCCTTATAACTTTCTTATATAAAACAATAAATATCATAATATGATCACGTTCTGATTTGTAGTATTTGCTGATTTTCAAGGCATAAATTCTCACACTGAAAATTTAACAATGGGCTCTTCCTAGCCATTTCAGTCTAACTTTAGCACATACCTGGTTATGACAGCCAAACAAAGAAAAAGACTAATAAACACACACACATATTTAAATAAGGGGTAGAGATAGATCTCTATAATCTTTTGTAGGTCTCTTCTGTTCCATGTCTGTATTTCTTAGGCTATTTGTTGTCAAATCTTATGATTTCTTAATCTTAATTTTAACATCTTTTACATACTTAATCTTAACATCTTAAAATCTTTTCCATACATTCTTTTTTCTTTATTCACAGTTACAACCATATTTTAAATCCTCAATCATTTCTCACTTGGCCCCTTGCTCTAGTCTCTAACTCATCATGCCCCCTAAAGTCTCTTTCCATCCTGAACTATTCTCATTCGGCTACCAAGCTGGGTTTTCTTAAGTATAAAATTCTTAAGCATTTCCAACTTTACTTCTCCCTCCTCCATTCAATAAGCTCCAATGGCTCCCCATTGCCTGGTGCATAGGAGGCCCTGAATAAATACTTGTTGACTGACTGCCTAAGTAGTTTATTGGATCAGGAGGATTTTCTCATCTTACTCTTTCTCCATTCTGGAATATCTAGTTGCCAAGATGCTCTGTTATCTCATCTCAGCATTACAGGTACTCCTGAGATTAGGGGAGGAAAAAGACAGTTTTCTCTCTTCTCAGCCTTTTAAGTGAGCACCCAAGTGTTTGATAAATCCAGATTTAATTATTAAAAATATTTGCCAAATCAAGCTAGCTAGACTGACCTGTTAGCTTGTGTGAATGAAGCCCCCTTCATTTGCTGTACTAATTCAAATAGACCATGCAAAGGCTGACAAGCTTCTTTTACTCTTTAGCTGGTCTGGCCTACCTGATCATTGCTGAGTTCAGTACCTAGCCTTTGGAAATAGCTGAGTGCAATCATGAGCCATGCAATTCAGAATGCTGATTCTATACTAATTGCTTGCACAATTACCACTTTCCCCACTGGTACATTCTTGCTAATAAGAATTGCCAGAGCAGGGGAGTACACTGGCTAATGGTACCTGGATTTAAATTCTGAAGACCCAGGGACCAGGTATTTTCCCCTATTGGGCTCTTAAGCTATAACTTGCCTCCTTCCCTCCCTTTAGGAAACTAGTATGGAGATGCTGACCCTGCTAAACCTGTGTGTGTGTGTGTGTGTGTGTGTGTGTGTGTGTGTGTGTGTGTGTGTGTGTGTGTGTGTGTTTGTGTGTGTGTGTATGAGAGAGAGAGAGAGAGAGAGAGAGCGAGAAACAGAGACAGACAGACAGAAACAGAAAGAGAATGGAAAGAAAGACCAAGAAAGAGAAGAGGGAAAGAGAGAGAAAAGGGAAAGAAAGAGAGAGAAAGGGAGAGAATGAGAAAGAGGGAGAAAAAAGAAAGTGAAAGAGGGAGAAAGGGAAAGGGAGGAGAAAGAAAGGAAAAGAGAGAAAAGGGAAAGAGAAGGAGAAAATGAGAAAGAGGAAGAAAAAGAAAGGGAAAGAGAAAAAGGGAAAGAGAAGAGGGAAAGAAAGACAAAGGGAGAGAATGATAGGAAAAGGGAAAGAGAGAAAAAAGAAAGAGGGTGAGAAAGAAAGAATGAATGAAAGAGAGAGAAAGAGGAAGAGAGAGAAGCAAAGGGCGAGGGAAAGGGAGAGAGAAAAAACAGGGAGGGGTAGACATAAATAGTCAGGCACACTACTGGTTGACTGACTGCCTCAGCTGAAAATCCCTGAGAAGCAAATCTACATTTCTTGTTTTCTCCAGCTGAATATAGAACCATAGATCCAGAGCTAGAAAGAACCTCAGAAACCAGCTATTTTATAGCCGAAGCCTTGAAGACTTAGAGAAATGAAGTGACTTAGCCACCGTGACACCAGTAGTAAGGAAACAGAGCTGGAATTTAAACCCACTTCCTCTGATTCCCAAACCAGTGCTTCTCCCCACTGTACCATAAAGCCTCTTAAGGCAGCCTGTTGGAGAATCTGGGATTTAAAAAATAATCTCATTGTCCAGTGATGATTTACTGGTTGGTCTTCATCCTGAGTTCAGATTTTAGCCTGCGTTTCCCCAATCAGTCCACAGATAGATATCTGAGGGTCTATGACTCTAGGTGAAGAAAGACAACACGTCATTATTTTCACTAACTTCTAGCTGTAATTTACCACCAATTTCAAAAGCTTGATTTTGGGAAGGGCTCTATAGGCTCCCCCAGATTTCCAGAGGGGTCCAGGACATACGAAAATGCTCAGGAAGCCCAGAACTAGAGGGGAAAACAAATGACAAGCTTCAGAAAAGCCCATCTAATTGTTGTGTCCAATTTAAACAGCTTTGCTGCTAGTAGTGATGGATCATTAAGTATGGCTGTGTCGCAGAGGCATTGATCTTATTGGGTAAATGTCTCTCATCAGTTGGGAAATACCCCCAGAGGACAGGAAGGTCACAGCATCCAGGGAAGAGGGCACAGCTCACATGGTACTCTGCCTGCTTCAGCTGAGTTCAGTTCAGTTCAGCACTTGGGGCTTTCACCTTATCTGACATCCACCCACTAGAGTTCTGATGAAAAGCTTGGTGCCAAGTGACAGGGGGGAGGCATGTGTCTCTTTGCATATTCATGTTTCCATTTCAATAAGTGATTAAAGGTAGAAAGGAACCCGATTTCATCCAGAATCCCTTGCAAGTATAGCCTCCTGCCTAGCAGACATCCAGGAGGGTGATGGGTCCTGGCCGTTGCCATGAACAGATGGGTCACGGTTTTCCTGCTTCACAATAAAGCAGTTTGACTCATCTGATCATTTTCTTTTTAATGAACATATTTTTATGCATCCATGTGGGAGAAGGAGCTGGTGTTCCCACCTACTCAGTCAGGGAGGGAAATTCTTCGTGGAGGTTTCCTTGATGTCAGGAAAAGCTTCCTAAGAAGTAGAGATGCCCCAAAGTGGGGTGAGCCACATCAAGAGTCAGAGGCAGATATGTGATTTTATAAAGTCCTGAACCTGGAGACAGGAAGATCTGAATTCAAATCCTTCCTCAGACACTTATCAGCAGTATGAACCTGGGCAAGCCACCATTATCTCTTTTTGCCTCATTTCCTCTTCTGAAGAAATAATATTATAACACAATAAAGATTGTCATGAGAAATTTGCTTTTAAAACTCTAAAGTACTAAGTAAATGTAAACTCATCAGTGAGGTGTGCCACAGTAGACCCAATGCTGGCCTTGGATTTAGGAAGACTCATCTTCCCAAGTTCAAATCTGACCCCAGACACTTATAAGATGTGTGACTCTGGGCAAGCCACTTTATTAGGATAATAAATTAGGATTAGGATTGCCTCAGTTTCCTCCTCTGTAAAATGAGCTGGAGAAGAAAAGGTCAAGGCACTTCAGGATCTCTGCCAAATGAGGGTGCAATAAGTTGGCCATCACTGAAGTGACTGAATAACAACAACAATAAAATGCAAACTCTCAGTGCCTTTTTTTTGTGAGGCAGAATGATATATTGGCTAGAGAGATGACTAAGGAGTCATGACAAGATGAGCTCAAGTCTTGATTCTAATATATACTGGTCACTTCATCTTTGAATACCTCTAGGCCATTCTCTAAACCTAAAAATTAGAAAGTCCATGTTGGACTCTACTTTGAGAGAAAGAATTTCTTTCCTGGAAGGTCCCCAAATCAATGACTTCCCAGGGCAGGTTCTCTTCTCCTATACTCTCTCCTCCTAAAACAAAACAATTTCTTTTTGCATAGTTCTTATTCTGAGGTGGATTTTTATAGTAGAATGTACCCAAAATTGCATTCTGGTTTTAGGTCCTGGCTTTGACATTCTGAGCCCCAATTTCCTAAGCTGAAAATGGGTCTTATAATATTTGTATTATCTACCTCTCAATATGGCTGTAAGGAGAATGCTTTATATAAGCTAAATTCTTGTTGTAAAGTAGTCTTAGTTGTGTCTAACTCTTTGTGTCCCCATTTGGGGTTTTTGTGACAAAGAGACTAGAGTGGCTTATCAGTTCCTTCCCAGCTCATATGAGAGAAGAGGAACTGAGGCAGATGGGGTTAAGTGACGTGCCCAGGATCACATAGCTAGGAAGTATCGGAGGCCAGGTTTGATCTCATGAAGATGAGTCTTCCTAAATGTAGATCTGACACATTGTCAACAGCACCACCTAGCTGCCTCTGAGGTTCTCAGTCTATGTGAATATTTATAATGCTTTTTTATTCATCTGAGTTATTCTGAAATCTCTTCTCATCTTTTAAAAATATTTACTACTTTTGATTTTCTAGTTCTTCTCTCCTTGAGTTGGGATCCTTTCTATTTAGTTTCCCCATGGTTTATATCTCAATTCTTCTATTTATAACTTTTGTAACCATGGGAAGTCATTGAACTTAAAAAAAAAATCAAACAACTCTTACCTTCCATTTTAGTATCAAGTCTAAGACAGAAGAGTGATGAGGGCTAGGCAGTTAGGGTTAAATTACTTGTCCAGAGTCACACGGTGTAAAATTAAAATTGTGAGACTGGGTGTAAATTTAATAATTATATTTAATCAGAAAGGAGTAGGGAAAAGGCAGGAAAAAAGTGGGGGAGAGAGAGGTAGATGACTTAGAAAAGGGAAGATGGGTGGAACTATATTTCCTCATACAACAACTATGAAGTATCTTAGGCAAGATTTGAATCCAGGTCCCCAGGCCTAGTGTTCTATGTTTGCACTGTGCTACCTAGCTGCTTCAAGCCATTGAACTATTCTGGGTCTCAATTTCCAACCTTTAAAATAAAGAGGAAAGCCCTGGGGACATCTTCACTTTCATCCAGTTCTAAATCTATAATCCTAAAATAGGAAATGTCCCATAATCCACTTGATCTATTATTATTTTTGTGATTCAAAAAGGCCATCATTTCCCATGACTTTGTGTGTGTGTGTGTGTGTGTGTGTGTGTGTGTGTGTGTTCTGGGGGCGGCAGTGAAAAGTGGCTTCTTTATATAGTCATGGTGTTGCCTTCTATGTAATCCATCAAATGACTACATGTGTTAATGACTACAGCTCAGTGTTGGGAGTTAGTCAGCTCTGGACAAGCTCTAGCTTGTCATTGTTTTCTTTTTCTGAAGTGTGATACCATCTAGAATCATCACTCAGGAGTCAGAAGCCTTGAGTTTGTTCCGATCCCCCCGTCTCCACCAAGCTCCTCTCCTTTCCCCCAAGCTAGCCCATTGTGTGACTGGGCAAATCACTCACACCTCTCTGGGTTCCATCATATGGAAAAATAAGAGGTTAGAAAGGCTTGGTCTGAGTTCTCTTCTGGATCTAGAACTTTGGCCCCCAAAGGAAAGACTCTACCTAGGGCAGAGCAGAAGGAGAATAGATGAGTTGAAGAGAGAAAGGAAAGACAGCCCCATGTGTACTTTATTGTCATGCATAAAAGTGCCAGGCTGATAGAAGACAAACATAAAAGGTTATTTAGGGAAAGGATGAAAAAGCTAAAGTAAGAAAGGAGATGCAAAAGAAATAAAATAGCAGACAGGTCTAATCCCATGACAACAATATAGGGAGGTTGCAGAAAGAGGGGAAGCTGGGATATGTTGCTTTAGGGAGTAGACAAAGGTCGATAGTATTTCAGAATTCTCTAGGCAGAATAGCCATCATTTTATATGTGGAACAGGGTGAAGTTTGGATGGTTTCTTTACCTTAGTGTCTTTTAATCTCTTTTCCATGGGAGGAAAGAGAGCCTTGGGGGCACTTATCTCATTCAAGGGGGGATGAGAATCCCAAGGAACTAAAATGGGTTTCTGATCATGAGTTAGGTTACAAAGACCAGGGAGCTAATAGAGAGTAAGGCAGTTAAAATACATATGGTTTAGTTCAGACAATCAACAATCAACTCTTAAGAACCTACTGTTTGTCTGGCATTGTGCTAGGTTTTAGGGATTCAGAGACAAAAAATGAAACTGTCCCAGTTCTCAAGGAACTTACATTCAATCAGGAGGAATAACATATACATATATAAATCTGTCATCATATATGCAGAATGAATTGTTCAGTCATTTTCCAGTCATGTCAAAGATGACAAAGAGAGAAATATGGGGTGGGGAGAGAGAGGAGGAAGTGGGGAAGAGAGGAGGAGAGGGGAAAAAGGAGAGTGATGGAGAGAGGGAAGGATGGAGGAAGAGAAAAAGACAGATGCTGTGGCCTTTAAGGTCTCTTCTAGTTCTAAAATCTGTGATATACATGTAACCCCTGATTTCCTTATCTGTTTTTTTTTTAGTATCAAATAAGAGAGGGGGAGAAGGGGAGGGAGGCAGGGAGAGAGAGAGAGAGAGAGCAGAGACAGAGACAGAGAGATGGAAACAGAGACAGAGACACTAATAACCAAGTGGAACAGGGAAGCTATCTTATAGGAGGTGTCATACAAATTGTATTGAAAGGAGCTAGACTATTTTGAGGAGGGGGGAGACCATTTTCTGTATGAAGGCAGCCTATAGAAAACAAAGATGTAAGAAGTAGCTTGTGTAATGAGTACACCAATTTGACTGGAATGGAAGGTTATAGACTGCTTTCTAAAATTCCAATCCTTCTTTAATCAAGTGCCATGTGCCAGGTGCAGGAATATAAGGACCTTACAGAACAGTCTTTGTCCTCAAGGAGTTTATGTTCTTTGGGGAAACCACACAAATGGGTACAAGACTATTCAAGGTAAATAAAACCATTTTGGAAAAGGATATGAATAGCAGAATGCAGGAAAGACCTCATGGATAAGGTAACACTTGAGCAGAACAATCAACGTTAGGGATCCTAATATTGGGACGTGAGAAAAGAGGGCATTCCTAAGGCCTAGGCAAAGTCACAGAAATAGGAAATGGAATACTATAAGAAACAGCAAGTAGGGCATTTTGGCTAGGATATAGAGCAAACTGAGGGGAATAAGCATAACAAGCTTGGAGAGAGGATTGAGTGAGGTATTGAAAGACTTGAAATACTAAGCAGAAGGGTTAGTATTTTAAATTAGAGGAATAGGGAGCCATGGATGCTTCTTGAGCAAGGAAGCAACATGATCAGACATGTACTTTAATAATATTTTGGAAAGTCAGTAGTAGAAAGATTGGAGAGAAGTGAGACTAGTCAGGAAGGCCAATTCAAAGGCTAGTTAAGTAGTTTAGAAGAGAACATCCGTCCATCCAGGCTAAAATTCTACTTCTGAAATCTTAGGGTAGTATGGAATAGTTGTATTCCATGATGTCATCATTAATGATCATTGGAATAATGAATATTTCTAATGCCCATTGAATAATGCATTATGATTTTATCTTTTGTTATGAAAAGTATGAAGTTATTGTTTTTCAGTTGTTTTTTGGCAGTATCCAACTCTTCATGACTCTATTTGTGGTTTCTTGGCAAAGATACTGGAGTGGTTTGCCATTTTATTCTCCAGTTCATTTTACAAATGAGGAAACTGAGGCAAACAGGGTTAAGTGACTTGTCCAGGGTCACACAACTAAGTGTTTGAGGCCATATTTGAACTCATGAAGATGAGTTCCTGACACCAGGCCAGGCACTTTATCCACTGAACCAACCAGCTGCCCCTTTGAAAAGTTTAAGAAAGCAAAATTAAATAACAATACCCCCCATTTATATAACACTTTATAGTCATCACTGTATTTGACAATCTTGTCATTTTTGTCCAGGCAATCTGATTTATTAGACGCTGAGTCGATGTTTATGCGGAGTCACAGAAACTACTTTCATAATTAGGTCTGTAATCAAGAGTGCCAGGCACTTCTGTGTTTTCAAATGGGCGTGAAAATGAATTTGCGCATCATCCAATGTGGGCACTGTGGCCAACTTGGCATCTGTCACATGGAAGCAATGCAAAATAAAAGTGATTTAGATATGGTGATAATTCCTCTGGCCAAAGGTCAGGGTGGGTTATGTTTATTTTTGCCCTGTTCCCACAGACAGAAACATCCCAAAGTCAGACCAAATACTTCTTATTCCCCCAGCTGCTACTCTCTGAACCTAGGAGAGCTTAGAAGAAGCCCTCTCCAGAAGGCGGGGGTATCACTGGGGAGGGAGACATCTCTCTATTTTTACCCGGGTTCTATGCCTGTTTGAATGGGAATCATCTCCTGGAGCCAGTAACTTCTTGCAAACCGACTGCTGTTAGCTAAATTCATTCTTAGCTAACAGTAGTTGGTTTGCAAGAAGTTGTATGTGTGCATATATATATATATATACATATATATATATATATATATATATGGACTAAGTGTTTAAATGTTTTAGGCGTTCATGTGCTCTCTGCATTTTTCACATTCCTTAAAAGATTTCATAGAATGGTTTACTCCAAAGAGTAGTGCCTTTTTTGGTTCCTATTCCCACTATGGAGTAGTTGAGCAAATTCGAATAGGAAGCAGCTGGGTACAATGGAATAAACATGGCAGCTATGTGGCTCAATGGACAGAGTGATGGGTCTACAGTCAGGAAGAAGACTTGAGTTCAAATCTGTCCTCAAATGTTTACTAACAGTGTAACCCTGGACATGTCACTTAACCCTCAGTTTCCTCATCTGTAAAATGAGCTGGAGAAGGACATGACAAACCACTCCAGGTCTTGGCCAAGAAAACCCCAAATGGGGTCACAGAGAGTTAGACATTGCAAAAACACTTGGAACTTTGAGCCTGCCTCTGACAACTCTTTGTGTGATCTTAGACCTTAGCTTACTCTTCAGCAAAATAAAGATATTAGATATTGTTACTCATAAGGTTTTTTCCAGTTTAAAAATCTGTGATATGTCTGACATAATCCCTGATTTTCCTTACTGGTAAAGTAGGAATCGTGGTAATTCCACATTTATCTCCACAGGTTGATTTTAATATCAAATAAGGTCTTATTATTTGGAGACAGTGTGTAGGAATGGTGGAAGACTAGCCTTGGAGGCAGAGGAGCTGTGTAGGAAACCTTGCTCTTGTGTATCCCAATTGTGAGACCATGGGCAAGTCACCACTTCTAGGGGGTCTAGACTAGTAGTATTGAACTCAAAAAGAAATAGTTCCCTGTGGGTCACAAGTTTACATCCTCCTTATCCTCCTCTTCCTCATCATTATTGCTAACATTTCTAAAGTGAAGTGCTCACTATATGTCTCTATTTGCCTTAATCCATGGGAAAGAGAAATGGCAAGCCACTCCAGACTATTGCCAAGTAAACTTCCAATGGAGTCACAGTGTCAGATACAACTGAAAACACCTGAACAACAACTTTCTATCAGACACTATGCTTTTAAATACTTTACAATTATTAATTCATTTGGTCCTTACAATAATCTTATCATTCTTATTTTATAGAGGAGGAAACTGAGGCAAACAAAGGTTTAGTGATTTGTCCAGGGTCTCATGTTTTTTCCACTTTATTTATTTAAAAACATTTTTCCATGTTTACAGGACTCATTTTCTGTCCCTCCTCTCTTCCCTCCCCACTCCCAGAGCTGACAAACAACTCCACTGGGTTGTACAAATGTCACTTGATACCTATTTCCATGTTTTTCATTTTTACTATAGACAGATTTTTTAAGGCCTAAACCCCAAATCACATCCCCTTATATACATGTGATAAGTGATGTCATGTGTTTTGCTTTTGTATTTCTACTCCCATAGTTCTTTCTCTCAATGTGGATAGCATTCTTTCCCATAAGTACTTCAGGAGTGTCCTGGCTTGTTGTATTGCTACTAGTAGCAAAGTCCATTACATTGGATTGTTCCACAATGTTTCACTTTCTTTGTACAATGTTCTCCTGGTTCTGCTCCTTTCACTCTGCATCAGTTCACTGAGGTTCTCCCAGTTTATATAAAAATCCTCCAGTTCATCATTCTATATAGCATAATAGTATTCCATCACCAACAGATACCACAATTTGTTCAGCCATTCCCCAATTTAGGGACGCCCCCTCATTTTCCAATTTTTTGCAGGGTCACATAGTAAATTTAACTGATGAAGATGAGTTTACCTATCTCCCAACCAGTGCTCTCTCCACTGTGATGCCTAAATACACCTTAAATACTCACATAGTTCTATGATCTCATCCATTTGGCTCACTCTACCATGACTACCCCCCACTCTTTACCAACATGGTACATAGAGTGGACTTGCTTTCTACTAATGATACCTAGTAGGGCAAGAGATTTGTCTAACTCTCTTGTTCCACTGGCATCCTCCTCTTGGGGTTTGCCTTTATCACATGACTACCTCGTCTTCTCTTTTCATCATACCTTTCCCCAAATGAGAGCTTTTATTTCTGTTCTTCTTTAAAGTTCTTCATTGGCCATATACTGCAGCCTACTTAGCCACCATGAACCTTTCCACTGCCCTTTGTGCAATACTCATTTTCAATTCTTCAAAGACTGATGTGGCCCATGTCTTATACCCATGTACCAACATCAATAAAATGTTGGTATAAAAAAAAAGTGGATCTTTGTTTCTATGGGAAGCCAGAGGTTATTAAAGAACTGTTCAATTTCCTAAAAGCAATCCGTCTACCACATCACACAGAAATTGAATTAGGGGACAAAATGTCAGCACCATAAAGTAAATGTCAGGGAAGAAATAGGAGAGACAGAAATAGGGATATAAAAAGGAAAGACAGGTTTGGGGGGAAATATAATTGGTTCTGTTTTGACATATTGAGTTTGATGTGCATATGGAACATGGTGGAATGTAAGCTCTTTGAAAGGAGAGATGGCTTCATTGTCTGTATTTGCATCCCCAGTACCTACCACATTGTGGGAGCATAGTAAATGCTTGGTGATTGGTTGATCTAGATAGAGATGTTTAAAAGTCAATTGATGATGCTGATTCTGCCCTTATTTCTCAAATTAGGAATTCTAGATCCTAGAAAGAGAGTACTAATGGTCATACACCCAGGTTTGTTACCCACTCTGGTAGCATCTGAATACCATCAGCCCAATTTTGTGATTTCCTCTAAGAATATTCAGCAGCTTGGTAGTAGGAGTAGAGGTGGTAGATGGCAGAAGTTGCCCAGGGTTGAGGGCTAATATGGTGGAAATCATGAAAGATCACTAGCTAAAGGACTACATAGATCATACCTCTCATGATTGGACAAGGGGAAAAGAGAGGATAGAATAATGTTCATAGATTGAAAGGACTAAAGAATAGGATTAAGCATTAGCAATTATTCTGTACTTACTATGGGCTAGGCACTGTGCTGGGTGCTAAGAATATAGACAAAAACAATGAAACAATCCTTGCCCTCTAGCAGTCTGCCTTCTATTAGGGAAGATAACATGTGCATATAGAGAACAAATATATGCCACACACATGTAGATAATTGGTAAAGGAAGGAACTGGCAGTTGGGGAATGGGAAAGGCATCATGTGGAAGACAGAGCAGAAGCTGTGTCTTGTCTATGAGACACAGCCCTGGATGATGGCCAGTGTAAAGACAACAAGATAGGACAAGCAGTACCACGTGGGAACTGCACCAGTCATTTCCAATTCTTCATGACTCCGTTTTGGCAAAAATACTGGAATGGTTTGCCATTTCTTTCTCATTTTACAGATGAAGTGACTGAGACAAACTGAGTGAAATCACTTACCCAAGATCACACAGCTAGTAAGTGTCTGAAATCCAATTTGAACGCAGGTCTTCTTGACTACAGGTCTGGCATTCTATCCACTGTTTATATTTATTCCCCTGATGATGACAAGAGAATCCAGTTTTGTTTTGTTTTTCTTTGGCCAGAGTTTAGGAAAAAGAGTAATGCACAATGACTTTGGAAAGATAGGTTGAGACCTAGTTATAATGGTTTTTAAAAACCAAAAAAAGAAAATTATATTTTATTATAGTGGCAAGAGGGAGTCATTGGAGTTCATTGAGTAGTAGAGTACCCCATCAGTTCCCCAGGTAGAAAAAGACAAAAAGGACTGAAGGTAACAATAAGGATTAAGCACAGATGTGAAAGGACTTTTTACTGGCTTTCCTCCCCCAGTATTTGCCAGCTTTACCTTATGAAAGTCATACAGTGTTCTGAACCTGAATCTGTACAGTGTTTACAGTTTAATCATCTGACAAGACTATAATATCTACCTGCAAGACATTGTGAGTGACCCATTTCTCATTCCCTAGAAGGCACTGCTAGTGTTGAGATTGGAGCCAAGAAAACTCCTCTTCCTGAGTTCAATCTGGCTTGTGTGACCCTGGGCAAGTCTTTTAACCCCATTTGTCTCCATTTCCTCATCTGAAAAATGAACTGGAGAAGGAAATGGCAAACCACTCCAAAGTCTTTGACAATAAAACCACAAATGGGATCAGGAAGAATCAGACAAGATTGAAAATGACTGAACAACAACCCTATATTTTGTATGTACATAGTTGTTTGAATGTAATTTCCTCTATTTGAATGTGAGCTCCTTTAGGGCAGGGATCATGATTTTGTCTTTCCTTGTGCCCTCAACCCTTAGAGATGCCAGGTATACAGTAAACATCTAATGAATGCTTGTTGACTAAATGACCCACTGACTGAAGTATGCATTTTATTTTTTCAATCTAGAGTCAATGGTCCTGAACCAAACTGGTTCATCCTGGGATATAGGACTATCTTACTTTGGGCCCTTAGAAGTGATGTCTAGAGTGGGCTGTTTTTGTCTTGTTAGGAGAGCCACTTAGTAGGAAATCTACAATCAACAATAGGTTATCTTATGATGGGTTATATTGCGATCTGAGGCATCATCTTTGTTCGGTAACTAGTAGAAAGAGATAAAGTAGGGGAAACGAATCTATTGTGACATGGAGCATAATGTGAGGTGGAATGTTTCATGCCAAAGAAATGCTCATTAAAATGTTCCTGGGAATGTGAAAGTCTTATTTACCAAATTGCCCAGCCTTCAGCTGCTGATCAGAGTTTGAGCTGACAATGTATATCACCTGATTATATTGACTGTGATATGGAAATTGTTTTACATTAGACTCTCAGCTCATTAACCTATCATTTGCCAAAATTAGAATCATTCTTAATGCCTTTCAGGGTATTTGCCTGTCATAATTAAATGTGATGAGATCCTTGTAAATTATGAGAGAATGCTAGAATATCAAAATAAGAATTTATAACTAAAAGCTTCTAGAAATATAGAAACAATTTTATTTGTTAATTTATCCATTTGATATATGTATGGGGTAGGAGGGAGAAGTCACATTTCTTGACCTTGATCAAGTTCTTATCTATACAACTAGGGATTCTAAAGAGTGTCCAGAAAGGAGGGTAGGGATACTAGACTTTTTCTGCTTTGTCCTGGTCAGTCCATATTTGAAGTATTGTGCTGGTTCCGGGTGCCATATTTTAGGAAAGATATTGACAAACTGAAACAGATTCAGAGGGAGTAGCAAGGATGGTGATGGGCTTAGGTATTATGGAATAGTGGGAAATGTGTGGAATTAGAGTATCTGTGTTTGAAACCTATTTGTTGTGACTTTGAGCAAGTCACCTTTTTTCCCTTCCTTCCTTCCTTCCTTCCTTCCTTCCTTCCTTCCTTCCTTCCTTCCTTCCTACCTTCCTTCCTTCCTTCCTTCCTTCCTTCCTTCCTTCCTTCCTTCCTTCCTCCCTCCCTCCCTCCCTCCCTCCCTCTGTCCTTCTCTCCCTCCCTCCCTCCCTCCCTCCCTTCCTTCCTTCCTTCCTTCCTTCCTTCCTTCCTTCCTTCCTTCCTTCCTTCCTTCCTTCCTTCCTTCCTTCCTTCCTTCCTTCCTTCCTTCCTTCCTTCCTTCCTTCCTTCCTTCCTTCCTTCCTTCCTTCCTTCCTTCCTTCCTTCCTTCCTTCCTTCCTTCCTTCCTTCCTTCCTTCCTTCCTTCCTTCCTTCCCTTACCTTCTATCTTAAAATCAATAGTGTGTATTGATTCGTAGGCAGAAGAGCCATAAGGGCTAGGCCATTGCTCTCTCTGGGCCTGACTCTCCATCTACTGAGATACCCAGCTATTCCCACTAGCCTTTCTAAAATGTGGTTTCTTCATTTCTAAAATAAGATGAATGTTTTAGATGGTTTTTAATGTTGCACAGCAGATTCTTATTCAGGTAGGGGCTGGATTGGAGGCTTCTGAGATCCCTTCCAATTCTTATTTTGTTTTTGTTTTAATTTTAATTTTCAGAATACAAATCAACAAGCTGGAGTACCTTCAGAGAATGGTGACCAAACTGGGGAAGGAACATGAGGTTGTGCCTTAAAGAGATCAGTTAGGTAATTAAGCATGTTTGGTTTGGGAAATAAAGGACTTAGGAATGTGTTAGTTGTGCTTTGGTATATGGAAGGCTGTCATGTGTAAGAGGTAAAAAACTTGTTCTAGCTGGCCTCAGAGAGCGGAAAAATGAATAATTGTTAGAAGTCTTGGAGAGGCAGGTTTCAGCTTGGTAGCATGAGAACTTCCTAATAATCTGAGCTTTACAAAAATGGAATAGACCTCCTTTCTAGGTAGTAAATTCTCCTAATGGTGGTCTTCATGGAGAAGATGAGAAGGAATTTTGTAAAAGGGTTTATTATTCATAGAGAGCCCTTGAAGCTTTTATTGAGCAGAGGAATGGCATGCTTAGACCTGTACTTTAGGAATATCATTTTGGTGGTTGTATAGAAGATGGACAGGCAAGGAGAAAGATTAAGACGGGAAGGGAGACTAATTAAGAGGCAATTGTAAGGGAAGCTGGGTGGCTCAGTGGACAGAGAGCCAGGCCCAGAGGCAGGAGATCCTAGCTTCAAATATTATCTCAGGCACTTCCTAATGGTATGACTCTGGGCAAGTCACTCAACCCCAATTGTATAGCTTTTACCCCTCTTCTGTCTTGGAACTGACACTTAGTATTGATTCTAAGGTAGAAGGTAAGGGTTTTAAAAAAAGAGATGATTGCAGAAGTCCCACTTGAAAGGTGATATAGGATGGACGTGAGGTCATAGTGCTGTAGGCAAAGAAAAGGACACAGATTGAGATCTTATGAGATGGAGAATTGGCAAAATCTGGCAGCTGAGAGGATATGAAGGTAGAGTGAGGGAGAGAGATGAGTCAAGACTGATTATGAAGTTGTGAACCTTAATAGCTGGGAAGTGTAACAAGATGATTCTGGAAGTGTTTTTCTAATTTGGAGATGCTGTGATTTTATGAAGTTTTGCCTTTCTGAAATTCCCACCCGTTGCTCCCAGTTGGAGGACAACTATCATGTCCCAATAAGTGCCTTCCCTAGGCTACATATCTCTAGTTCTTTTAAACAATTCTCACAGGACAAAGTTTCCACTTCGCTCCCTTCTTAGACATACTCCTTTGGATATTTGCTAGTTTCTCAAGAGACTTCCCAAATGAGATGTCCTGAATGGAACACAATACAAATGTGTTTTGACAAGGGCAGGGGAGCATAGGATTATCACTTCTATTTTTCTGGAGAGTATGCCTTGATACATACTTCTCACTCTCTTTTGCTTTAACATCACCAGTTCTATTCCCTATGTTTGGCTATATGCTATCACTCTGTCAAGTGTCCTCTTTTCTTCTCTCTATATTTTCTATTGGTGATCTCATCAGCTCCCATGGGTTCAATTATCACTGCTATTCAGATGATTCCAATGTCCAACCCTAGTCTTTTATTCTCCAGTCTTAGACCACCAAAATACCTACTAGATCTCTCTTCTTATATAGTCATAGGCATCTCAAACTCAATCTGTCTAAAAGAGAAAACACCTTCCTGCTTAAATTCACTCCTATATCTAAGTTCCTTATTTCCACCAAAAGTCTAACAGACCTCCCAGCAACCAAAGTTCATAAGCTTTGAATCTTCCCCATTGAACTTTTTATTCACACTTACCCTCTCCATACTTTTAAAAAAAAATCCCTTACTTTTTGCCTTAGAATCAATACTAAGTAATGGTTCCAAGGCAGAAGAGTGATGAGGGCTGGACAGTTGGCGACAAATGACTTGCCCAGAGTCACACAGCTAGGAAGTTTCTGAGGCCATATCTGAACTCAGGATCTCCTGTCTCCAGGCTTGACTCTCTATCCATTGATCCATCTAGCTGCCCACTCCCTTCTGTACTTACATTTCATGTCATACCCCTGAGAATGTCGACCTCTTGGGAGGAAATTAGGTGGTTAGCATGTTAAATATGTGCTTGTAGGCTACTAATATACCAGAGGTTTAGAGTAGATTCTATTACTGAAAACATTCCTCTAAATTAGGGCATCAACATCAGATGTTAAATTGTCTTTCTTCTTCCCTGCCTCCCCCCTACCCTACAACATCTCTTGCATTAATCAACTTAATTTTACTTAATCACTATCCTAGTTCAGCACTTTATAATCTTTTACCTATACTAATTCAGTAAGTCCTAATTTGTCTAAATATCTCAAATCTTTGACCTTGTCCATCTATTTTCTCTTTTTCATATTTTGTTTTTTCCCCAATTACATGTAGACACAAGATTTAACATTAAAAAAATTTGAGTTCCAAATTCTTTCCCTCCATCCCTCCTCTCTTCTCTTTCTGAGATTGTAAACAATTTGATACAGATTATGCAAGTTCAATCATGTAAAACGTACTACAATATTAGTCATTTTGTGGAAGAAAACTTGAACAAAAAAGGGAAGAAAGTAAAAAATAGTATGTTTTGGTCTGCATTCAGACTCCATAAGTTTTTTCCTCTGGAGGCAGATTGCATTTTTCATCATGAATCTTTTGGTATTGTCTTGGATCATTGTATTGCTGAGAATAGCTAATTCATTCACAGTTCTTTATAGCACTATATTGGTACTATGTAGATGTTATTTTGGTTCTGCTCACTTCACTCTGTATCAGGTCATATAAATCTTTCCAAGTATTTCTGAAACCTTCCTGCTCATTATTTATTATAGGTCAATAATATTCTATTGCAATCATATTCTACAATTTGTTCATCCATTCCCCAACTGATGAGTATCCCTTCAACTTCCAATTTATCAATTTTCTATATAAATGACAAAAGGATAATCCTAAAGCACAGATCTTGATGATATCATTCCAACTCAATGATCAATATATCATGGTGACTAGGTGGTCAATAAATATTGGATTAGGGGCATTTAGGTGGTTCAGTGGATAGAGAGCCAAGCCTGGAGATGAGAGGTCTTGGGTTCAAATCTGGCCACAGACACTTCCTAGCTATGTGAACAGCTGTGTGTCAATTAACCTCAGTTGCCTATACTTTAGCACTCTTCTGCACTGGAACCTATATTTAGTATCTATTCTAATTCAGAAGGTAAGGATTTTAAAAAATGTCAGATTACTGATCACTTAGGAGATGTTCCCTTATTTAAATATTGCTGTAGTCTTGGATTCAAGTTTTCTTGCTGATGTATTTTATGCCAGCTCCCTAGGTCCCAGACCTCTTAGTAACTGTCCCTAGTCTCTGAGAGTCAGCATCAAGAAAAATAGGATGCCTTGAGTGAATAGAAATTAGAAGGTAACTTCCGGGTAATCATGGCTGCAATCTAGACGCCACACGCTTCCTCTCCCAGGCACCGAATGAAATAGACTACATCAAAGGAGCATAAAAATCACCTTTGGAGGAACAGAAGGACTCCCCAGTACTCCCCAGTACCCCACAGAGGCGAACGTACGTGGGGTTTGAACATTTCCACACTATAATAAGAAGGAGGAAAAGCTTGCACAGAAACGTGAACTGAACCGCCCTCCCCCCCCCACCTCCCCCACCAAACCAGAGTGAGCTACCGGAGCGCTCACTGGGACAGCGAGTGAGTGGGGAACGTCTCTGTCTGGGGGGCACCCTAGGGTCCTTGGGATCTGGGGACTGCCAGGAAAAAACATGGGAGAATCCTGTGCCGAGCAAAGGGGGCCCAGGGAGCTGTACTCCGGGCGGTTTTGCTGAGCATCTGGGCAGAGCTAAACACCAGGGGCAGACCACACGCTGATTATCTGGGCGGAGCTGAACACCTGGGCAGTGTGGCTGTGATCAGGGGCCCAGCGCTCTAAGAAACCCCGGAGGCTGGGAAGAACTAGTTTGAGGCAATCTAAATTCACAGAAAACCCGCCCACATCACCCAGACCCCAGACCAAAAAGGAAAGGGGAATAAAACCACCAAAGGGATGGCTCACATGGCCCAAAATCAAGCCTCCAGGAAGAAAGGGAAAAAGGTGACTATTGAAAACTTTTATGGTGGAAGTACCCAAGGAAAAGAGGAGAATGAGGATGAAATCCAAAAAAAATCAGAACATGCCTCCAAAAATGGAAACCATCAACAAGCTCTGGAAGATCTCAAACTGGAACTTACCCTAAAGATGGAAATCTGGAAAGAAAAATGGAAGAAAGAAATCAGCAGTCTGACAGATAAGACTGCTCAATTGGAAAAAGAGCTCGAAGCATCCAATAGAAGGGCAGACAAGGCTGAAAAGCAAAACCAGTCCCTAATGACCAGAATTAAGCAATTCGAAGAAAGTGAGACCATAAAGCAGCAAGAATCAATAAAGCAAAGCCAAAAAATTAATGAATTAGAAGCAGTCATAAAATATCTCACTACAAAGGTCACAGACTTGGAAAACAGAGGAAGAAGAGACAACTTCTAAATTATCGGTCTCCCAGAAAAACCAGAGATAAACAATAAACTCGATATTATTCTACAGGAGATTAAAAAAGAAAATTGCCCATACGTTCTGGAGCAAGGGGGCAAAATAGAAATAGAAAGGGTTCATCAAACACCCTCTATACAAAATCCCCAAAAGACAACCCCTAAGAATGTAATTGCCAAATTCAAGAGCTTCCAAGAAAAGGAGAAAATCCTACAAGAAGCCAAGAAGAGGAGCTTCAGATATTGGGGGGCTCCCATAAGGATCACACATGACTTAGTGGCTAACACACTAAGAGACCGCAAAGCATGGAACATGATATTTAGAAAGGCAAGAGAGCTGGGTCTCCAACCAAGAATCAACTACCCAGCAAAACTGACTATATACTTCCAGGGAAAAGTATGGACATTCAACAAAATAGAAGATTTCCAAGCATTTGCTAAGAAAAGACCAGAACTTAGTGGAAAATTTGATATCCAAGCACAGAAAGCAAGAGAAACACGAAAAGGTAAATATGAAAGAAAGGGAAAAGGAGATAATCTTATATTTTTCTTTAAGTCAAACTCTCTTCTATAAGGACTACATTTACATCAAATTATATATATTAATATGTGGGGAAAATGTTTTGTGTAATTAAAAATTGTATGCATCATAAAAGTAGTTAGAAGAAACATGCATAGGGAAAGATTGGGGCATTGAGAAGATTTGGGGAAAGTGGGGGCAAAGAAAGGAAAAGGGAGGGGGGGAACCATTGATAACACTAAGATTTACTTCAAGAAATAGGGGGGTACTTAATAGAATAATCTTTCCCATATAAAGATACACATGGGAAGGGGAGGGGAAGAACTCTCATATGAGAAGGAGAGGAAGAGAGCGTGAAGTGGAATTACTTAAACCTTACTCTCAGTGAAATCAAATATGAGAGGGAAGAATATCTAGATCCAGTGGGATCCTGAATTCTATCTTATCCGTTAGGGCAAGAAAGAAAGGAAAATTAAGGAGGGGAAGGGGAGGGAGTATAAAAAGGGAGGGAAGGAGAGGGGGGAGGGGAAGGGAGCATAAAAAGGGAGGGGCTAGAAAGGGAAGCATCTCAAGGGAGGGGACTAGGGGGACTGACCTAAAGTAAATCACTGGTTCAAAAGGAGATCGCTGAAGAAGAAAGGTCAGAACTAGGGGAAGATATCAAAATGCCAGCAAATCCACAAATGACAATCATAACTTTGAACGTGAATGGGATGAACTCACCCATAAAATGTAGACAAATAGCAGATTGGATTAGAACCCCAAACCCTACCATTTGTTGTCTTCAAGAAACACATATGAGGCGGATTGACACTCACAAGGTTAGAAATTAAAGGTTGGAGTAAGACCTTTTGGGCCTCAACTGATAGAAAGAAGGAAGAGTTGCAATCATGATATCTGACAAAGCCAAAGCAAAAATAGACCTGATCAAAAGGGATAGGGAAGGTAAATATATTCTGTTAAAAGGGAGTATAGACAATGAGGAAATATCACTAATCAACATGTATGTACCAAACGGAATAGCATCCAAATTTTTAATAGAGAAACTAGGAGAATTGAAGGAGGAAATAGACAGTAAAACCATATTAGTGGGAGACTTGAACCAACCACTATCAAATTTAGATAAATCAAACCAAAAAATAAACAAGAAAGAGGTAAGAGAGGTGAATGAAATCTTAGAAAAATTAGAGTTAATAGACATATGCAGAAAAATAAATAGGGACAAAAAGGAATACACCTTCTTTTCAGCACCACATGGCACATTCACAAAAATAGATCATACACAAGGTCACAGAAACATGGCACTCAAATGCAGAAAAGCAGAAATAATAAATGCAGCCTTTTCAGATCACAAGGCAATGAAAATATTGATCGGTAAGGGTACATGGAGAGCCAAATCAAAAATTAATTGGAAATTAAATAATATGATACTCCAAAATCGGTTAGTTAGAGAAGAAATCATAGAAACAATTAATAATTTCGTTGAGGAAAATGACAATGGCGCGACATCCTTTCAAACCTTATAGGATGCAGCCAAGGCAGTACTTAGAGGAAAATTCATATCCCTGAGTGCATATATTAAAAAATTAGAGAGGACAGAGATCAAGGAATTGGAAATGCAAATCAAAAAACTTGAGAACAAACAAATTAAAACCCCCCAGAAGAAAACCAAACTAGAGATCCTAAAAATTAAGGGAGAAATTAATAAAATCAAAAGTGACAGAACTATTGAGCTAATAAACACGACTAGAAGCTGGTACTTTGAAAAAAAAGACAAAATAGACAAAGTACTGGTCAATCTAATTAAAAAAAGGAAAGAAGAAAGGCAAATTAAGAGCATCAAGGATGAAAAGGGGGATCTCACCTCCAATGAAGAGGAAATTAAGGCAATCATTAAAAACTACTTTGCCCAACTATATGGCAATAAATATACCAACCTAGGTGATATGGATGAATATTTACAAAAATATAAATTGCCTAAACTAACAGAAGAAGAAATAGATTTTTTAAATAATCCCATATCAGAAAAAGAAATCCAACAGGCCATCAAAGAACTTCCTAAGAAAAAATCCCGAGGGCCTGAAGGATTCACCAGTGAATTCTATCAAACATTCAAAGAACAGTTAATCCCAATACTATACAAACTATTTGACATAATAAGCAAAGTGGGAGTTCTACCAAACTCCTTTTATGACACAAACATGGTACTAATTCCAAAGCCAGGCAGGCCAAAAACAGAGAAAGAAAATTATAGACCAATCTCCCTAATGAATATAGATGCAAAAATCTTAAATAGGATACTAGCAAAAAGACTCCAGCCAGTGATCAGAAGGGTCATCCACCATGATCAAGTAGGATTTATACCAGGGATGCAGGGCTGGTTCAATATTAGGAAAACTATCCACATAATTGACCACATCAACAAGCAAACCAACAAGAACCACATGATTATCTAAATAGATGCAGAAAAAGCCTTTGATAAAATACAACATCCATTCCTATTAAAAACACTAGAAAGCATAGGAATAGAAGGGTCATTCCTAAAAATAATAAACAGTATATATCTAAAACCATTAGCTAATATCATCTGCAATGGGGATAAACTAGATGCATTCCCAATAAGATCAGGAGTGAAACAAGGATGCCCATTATCACCTCTATTATTTGACATTGTATTAGAAACATTAGCAGTAGCAATTAGAGAAGAAAAAGAAATGGAAGGCATTAAAATAGGCAAGGAGGAGACCACATTATTGCTCTTTGCAGATGACATGATGGTCTACTTAAAGAATCCTAGAGATTCAACCAAAAAGGTAATTGAAATAATCAACAACTTTAGCAAAGTTGCAGGATACAAAATAAACCCATACAAGTCATCAGCATTTCTATATAATTCCAACACAGCTCAGCAGCAAAAACTAGAAAGAGAAATCCCATTCAAAATTACCTTAGAAAAAATAAAATACTTAGAAATCTATCTCCCGAGAGAAACACAGTAACTATATGAACACAACTACAAAACACTTTCCACACAACTAAAACTAGACTTGAACAATTGGAAGAACATTAACTGCTCATGGATAGGATGAGCCAATATAATAAAAATGACCATCCTACCCAAACTCATCTATCTATTTCGTGCCATACCCATGGAACTTCCAAAAAATGTTTTTACTGATTTAGA
Source organism: Monodelphis domestica (assembly GCF_027887165.1). Lineage (NCBI taxonomy): Eukaryota > Metazoa > Chordata > Mammalia > Didelphimorphia > Didelphidae > Monodelphis > Monodelphis domestica. The sequence continues at coordinate 71,621,918 of NC_077231.1, read as the reverse complement.
AAAAACCATAACAAAGTTCATTTGGAAGAACAACAGATCAAGGATATCCAGGGAAATAATGAAAAAAAAAATACAAAGGAAGGGGGCCTTGCAGTCCCAGATCTCAGACTATATTATAAAGCAGTGGTCACCAAAACAATCTGGTACTGGCTAAGAGACAGAAAGGAGGATCAGTGGAATAGACTGGGGACAAGCGACCTCAGCAAGACAGTATATGACAAACCCAAAGATCTCAGCTTTTGGGACAAAAATCCACTATTTCATAAAAACTGCTGGGAAAATTGGAGGACAGTGTGGGAAAGATTAGGTTTAGATCAACACCTCACACCCTACACCAAGATAAATTCAAAATGGGTGAATGACTTGAACATAAAGAAGGAAACTATAAGAAAATTAGGCGAACACAGAATAGCATACATGTCAGATCTTTGGGAAGGGAAAGACTTCAAAGCCAAGCAAGACTTAGAAAGAATTACAAAATGCAAAATAAATAATCTGGAATACATCAAATTAAAAAGTTTTTGTACAAACAAAACCAATGTAACCAAAATCAGAAGGGTAGCAACGAATTGGGAAACAATCTTCATAAAAATCTCTGACAAAGGTTTAATTACTCAAATTTACAAAGAACTAAATCAGTTGTACAAAAAATCAAGCCATTCTCCAATTGATAAATGGGCAAGTGACATGAACAGGCAGTTCTCAGCCAAAGAAATCAAAACTATTAATAAGCACATGAAAAAGTGCTCTTCATCTCTTATAATCAGAGAGATACAAATCAAAACAACTCTGAGGTATCACCTCACACCTAGCAGATTGGCTAACATGACAGCTATGGAAAGTAATGAATGCTGGAGGGGATGTGGCAAAGTGGGGAGACTAATTCATTGCTGGTGGAGTTGTGAATTGATCCAGCCATTCTGGAGGGCAATTTGGAACTATGCCCAAAGGGTGATAAAAGACTGTCTGCCCTTTGATCCAGCCATAGCACTGCTGGGTTTGTACCCCAAAGAGATAATGGAGAAAAAGACTTGTACAAGAATATTCATAGCTGCGCTCTTTGTGGTGGCCAAAAATTGGAAAATGAGGGGATGCCCTTCAATTGGGGAATGGCTGAACAAATTGTGGTATATGTTGGTGATAATACTATTTTGCTCAAAGGAATAATAAAGTGGAGGAATTCCATGGAGACTGGAACAACCTCCAGGAAGTGATACAGAGCAAAAGGAGCAGAACCAGGAAAACATTGTACACAGAGACTGATACACTGTGGTACAATCGAAGGTGATGGACTTCTCCATTAGTATCAATGCAATGTCCCTGAACAATCTGCAGGGATCTAAAAAATACCATCCACAAGCAGAGGATAAACTGTGGGAGTAAAAACACCGATGAAAAGCAACTGCTTGACTACAGGGGTGGAGGGGATATGACTGAGGAGAGACTCTAAATGAACACTCTAATGCAAATACCAACAACAGGGAAATGGGTTCGAGTCAAGAACACATGTGATACCCAGTGGAATTGTGCTTTGGCTATGGGAGAGGGAAAGGTGGTGGGTGGGGGGGCGGGGAGGGAAAGAAAATGATCTTTGTTTCCAGTGAATAATGTTTGGGAATGACCAAATAAAATAATGTTTAAAATTAAAAAAAAAGAAATCAGAAGGTAAGCAAATATAGATTTATCCAGCAATGGAAAGATTCCTAAAGGAGGATTTCTCCAACAGTAAGAACAAAGTAGGGAAAAAGAAAAAAAAATGCCCACATATTTCAGAGGAGTGTTCCTTGCACAGAATGTTTCAGATTTTTTTCTGAAGACAAGGTAATAGACTATTACCTTTGGAGCTCCCTTCCCACATTGCAATACTGCTAGCACTGCAGTTTGTCAGTATAGACATTTGCCTCTGATAGTACCATTGCTTCACATGCATTAAGCTAAGGCTTTGTCATACCTCATGCCATACCAATGAGATTATCTAGCTCTTGGGAGAAAATTAGTTGTTTAGCATGTTAAATATACTTTTGTAGGCCACCAGTTTGCCAAAGCTTTAAAGGAGGCCCTATTACTCAACCTAGGGAGTCAGCATTTGTTGCCTTATTTTTGTAGGGGACTTTCTTTTTTAAGAAATAAATACCTCAAGAAGGAAAGATATTTTTCCAATATTGGAATTCCCTCTACTGATGAAAGTAGCATTCTTCCTTTCCTTAGTAGGTAGACTTTAGAAATTGTTATACAGAAATTGGGGAGAGACAGACAGACAGATGGACAGATATAGAGTTACAGAAGCATACAGAGGCAGACAAAGACAGAAGCAGAGATGGAAATGGAGAAACAGAAACATAGAGAATGATGGAGAGAGTCAGAGAGTGACAGCAGAGAGCTAGATAAAGAGACAGACAAGGAGAGACAGAGAATGCTTTGGTAACTGAAGGACTGGTGGCTGGTGATGCAACTGATTGGTTTTATACCCTGATCAGTATGATAAAATGGCTTCTATGAGTCTCAGAAGTAGAGAGAATCTGAGGCTGATTTTACTCAGAACCATGATAATCATCCAGATACAAAAGACAACAAAGCAGTGATAGCAATGATCCTATTCTGGTACCAGGAGAAGGTGAGATAAATGGGAGCAAACTAGAAACCATAATATCTCACCTGTTGGAAAAATCTCAATACAGGTGACACTGACCATTAAAATGGGCAAACCACAATTAAAAATGAAATAGAGAAAAGCTAGAAATTCTGTCAAGCAATCAAATTGGATAAGTCTCACCAGTCTCAGGAAAGGACTTTATTCTTCAAGTGGAAGAAAGACAAAGAAATTAAAGTAGCACATAAAACAAAAAAAAATTACCCAAAATAAAAAAAAAAACATTTACTATAGGGGCTTGAGAAACAAAGAATTCAGATAAAAGAAAGAACCTCTAAAGTAGGAGAAAATGATAATTTTCTGGTCATTTTTATTGTCATAAAAAGTATAACACAACAAAAATGCAAGCACAATCCAATAAGAAATAGAAAGCTTATATACAATTAATAAAAGCAATGGCAGATACAAAATGGCAGACCATGAAGATAGTGACAATAACCCAAACCCTTAAATTTCCCTCACTTTACTTAAAATTTCCTTTACTATCTTGTCAGCCTTTTATTGTATTTATACAATTTTCAACTGAAAAGGTAAGTTCAAATTTTTGTTTTTCAAAATCACTTAGAGTCCTTTGTTAATCTTTTTAGCCAGAGGCTAGTTGTTAAGGGCATGCCTGTATTCTTCTACATCTCACCTGCCATTTTCAAGGAAAGTGACTAGTTATTCCAATTCCTTTCTGAAACTGTAATGTGGTTTTGTTGCTGTTCGGTTATTTCAGTTTTGTCCAACTCTTCATGACTCCATCTGGGGATTTGTTGGCAAAGATATTGGAATAATTTGCCATTTCCTTCTAGCTAATTTTACAGATGAAGAAATGGAGGCAGAGTTAAGTGATTTGCCCAGTGTCACATAGTCACTAAGTGTCTGAGGCTGGATTTGAACTCAGATCTACCTGACTCCAGGACTGACATTCTATCCACTGTGCCACTTAGCTGCCAGAAAGTGGTAGAGTTAGATAAAATTCATAATTATTGTGTCAAATATTCACAAAGATATATAAATTATTGTCAATTTACTAATTTCTTCTCAGCTATAAGCCTGATCCTGATCCCATAGTTTTTTAAATAGAAGGCATCATCATCTGAAGATGAGAACACCAGTGATTCCTTGATGAGCAATATCAACATGAACTTATCCAATAATATATTGAGAAAGTATTGAACAAATGGCTGAGTAATGCAGATTTGTTTGTGGAAATGGGCTTGATGGTAGTAATTCAAGGCTAGATAATTGCTGTTGGAAATTTGAGAAGGATTTTTCTAACAAAAGATAGACTCAGTTATTGATGGAGAATATACAAATAAATAGTAATATAAGATACTGATCTTTTCTTATATATATATATATATATATATATATATATATATATATATATATATATACCTTTTTTTTTATTAAAAAGAGCAGGAAAAGGATATCTATGTAAGAAAAAAAGACAAAACCTAAGAGAAAAGACCTTATTTATATCTGACTGTTTTTAAGACTGAGGATTGTGGGTGACAAACTGAATCAAAGAAATATTTAGGAACTATGGGACAAATGTATTTTGACTCTTTGTATCATACTTAACAGAAATATGGCTTGGAGTTTTTCAAGCTAAAATAGAAATGGATGCTCTCTGGCTTGAGGCAGGAGAGACATGAGAAACCATGGAATTAGAAGATTCAAGTTGACAGAAATCAAGACATGAGAAACAAAAACATGCAAACCAAAGGAAGTGAGAGAAGTCAGGTGAGACTAGATGTCTAAAGGAAAGCAACTAGATGACCCATTATATATAAGAGTGCTGGAGCTGGAGTCAGGAAGACCTGAATTCAAATTCAGCCTCAGATACTAGCTGTGTGTTTTTGGACAAGACACTTAATCATTATCTGCCTCGTTTTTTCTTTTCTGTAAAATGGGCATAATAATAGCACCTCTCAGGGTTGTTATAGAGGCAAGTATTTTGCAATCCTTAAAGTACTATGTAAATGTTCATCATCATCATCATTATACCAGCAGTCCATGTAGGGAATTGATCTAAATGGAGGAAAGCTCTGGTACCAGAGCTGTTTGGGGAAAGCAAAATCCTTTGATATCTCCTCCCAGCACTGGGGCCACCTAGGAACATGAAAGTGAGATTGTAGCTTAATGGCAACCCTTTTGGGGAATCTCTTTGACCTTTCTGGGTGAGCAAATGTAGGATGAGTAAAGCTACCTCCAGCCTAACAAAAGAATACCTAAAAAGAGATGATCTTATGGCTAGAATTGTGCATTAGATATTCATTAACTTTCATTGAATGAGAGATGAGAAATCCCTATACTATGGATACAAATGTCCTAGAGAATTCAACCGACATCTGTTCTGGACCATTATCATTGAATATTATCACAGAATGAACTATTGCTCACAATTGCCTTGATGTAACATTAATAAAATCTCAAGAACAAAATCTTAACTAAAATCCTCTGTCCCTCATAATCTCTAAGCTACTTAGAATAAAACGCTTATGCTGACCTCAGAGTCCATCTAGTCTGGAAACTGGAAAGGATGACCTAACCAAGGTCTCCTAGGTAGCAAGTATCAGAGGCAGGATTTGAATGCCAATCATTGAATCCAGAATTAGTTCACTTTTCCATGTACTATATAAGATAACAATAGTAATAACTTCACATTTCTAAGAGGATTGAATATTTTAAAATGTTTTTCCTCATTACCAGGGCAAGTCATTTCACACTTGGTATCCTCTACTGTGTATAATCCCAAACCCCAAAGCCTATTGGAAGGGGCACTGATTTCTACCAATGAAGAGAGACTCATATCAATAGACTTTGGGATTCAGGTTACCTGGGAAATGGGGACAATAATGCCACTTACCTCACAGAGTTGTGGTGACGATCAAATGAAATGATATTTGTTAAGTATCTTGTAAAGCTTAAAAGTACATAAAGGTTTGTTGTTCTTCAGCCTTTTTTAGTTGTATCCAACTTCTTGGCACCCCATTTGGGGTTTTCTTGGCTGAGATACTGCAGTGGTTAGCCATTTCCATCTCTAGCTCATTTTATAGATGAGGAAATGAAGGCAAACAGGATTAAGTGACTTGCCCAGGGTTCTATAGCTTAGTCGGTGTCTAAGGCCATATTTGAACTCAGAATGATGCATCTTCCTAACTCCAGGCCCTGCAAGTTATCCACCGCACCAGCTAGCTCTTTGCTATTATTAGCTCATCATCTCACTTTATAATAAAACCAGGCACAGAAAGAAAAGGTGCTTCCCTCCATGTAAATTGCTCCTTGTCTTTCTGTCTTTATTTCTCTTCCTTCTATGTTCAATGACAGGTGGGATAAAGGAAATGAAAGAAAGGAAATGAATCAGTTATAGCTCTGATTATGAGTTGCTAAATAACAGATTGGATGAAGGATTTTTTTTTTTTGGTTTGGTTTTAAATTTCAGTTGATGGATATTTCAGGCTTTGTGCAGCTAGCAGAGCCCAATCTATTATCTGGGTAAAATGAATTTGTCTCTTGGGAGCCCCAAGCCAAGATTGCAGTAACCTTTTCCCTTTTCCCAAAGAAAAGAATATGTTTTAATTTCCCAGTCCTGTGGGATGAACCTGAACTTGGTATAAGTCGACAGGGGAGAGGGAGATGCTGAGCTCGTGCATTCAAGTCTAGTGTCCTAAGGTTCAAATCTGTCTACAGAAAACATCTCAGGGCAAGTTAGCCTTTGGGACCCAGCTGGATCATCTGTAATTTCCAAAGCAGCCTCCATATTTTCAGTCGAGGTGACCTCTGCAGGCAAGTAGGCTTCAATACAGAAGACAAAAGGAGGGTGATTAGCATGTTGAGGGAGTGCCACCTAGCGGGCAGCCAATGCCAAGATCTTCTCTGAGAACCATCTTTCACATTTCTTAGAACTTTATTTTCTAGTTGATCATTCACTCCTACCTTTCTTAGAAGACACAATCAATCTAGATGTCCTGACATGATGGACGAGTGCCAAGCATGGGCCTTCCATCTACTCTCTACCTGTCCTCTATGCACTTATTTACAAAACCTTGTCTCCTGCATTAGAATTTGAGTTATTTATGGGTAAGGTCTTGTTTTGTTTTCTCTTTGTATCCTCAGGGCTTGGCACATAGGAGATGTTTAATAAAAGCTTGAGATTGATTCATTGATTAATGAAGATGATACTTTTTTAAAAGTAGAATTCTGTTATCTTTGGGTTTCATATCATTTACATTTCTTCATATCCCTCCTCATTTCTCTTCTCAGAGAACTCTAATAACAAGGAATTAAAAAAAAACCAAAGAGGAAGAAGTGGGGGAAATGAGCAAAACCAAGCAACACATCAGAAAAGAAATTTGGAGCTTTATGTGAGTCCCCCCACACCACCCCTCCCCGCCCTGCCTTTTATACAGGAAGGGGGATATTTTCTGTCAACCTTATGGTGGTCTTTATCTATGAATAAAAATGAATGTGTGACCAGAATTCCTACTCCATAGTCAGCTTAGTCCAAGTCTATCATTCTAGAATTATCTGTTGATTGATTACAGAGATTAGAATCTCTCAAATTTTGTACTTCTTTCAGACTGTCCTAAGAGGGCCGTGCATGTGTGTGTGTGTGTGTGTGTGTGTGTGTGAATTAGTAAGTCAGTAAACATTTATTAAGCACCTACTTTATGCCAGGCACTGTGTTCAATGCTAAGGATATGGAGAAAGGCAGGAGAAAATCCTGACTTTCAAAGAACTCACAGTCCATAGGGGAGGCAACATACAACTATGAATATGTGAGATATTTATAGGATAAATTGGGAAGGAAGGACTAGAAGTAAGAGAAATCAGGAGAGACTTCCTGTATAAGTTTTGCATGTTGCATATATATGTGCCACTACCAGTGTTTCTTGGTGCCTGTTTCCATCACCCATTTCCTCTTTTTCCCTTCTAGGGTCTCTGTGTCTCAGTAATCCACAAAAGGGTATTTTCTAGGGTCTGCTCAAAAGGAGAAAAAGATTAAGAGTCGGAGAACTAGAACCTTGGTTCAAATATTGATCAATACTTTTGACCTATGTGACCTTGAGCAGTCAGTCATGTAAAGTACCTCCTATGTGCCAGGCACTGTGTTCAACCCTAATAATACAAGGAAAGGCAGAAGACAATTCCTGTCTTCAAGGAGCTCACAATCTAGTTGAGGAGATGATAAGCAAATAAATATATACAAACAACCTTTCAGACAACCTTTCTTGGTCTCAGTTGCCTCATATATAAATTGAGGGAATCAAACAATTAAGGTTTAGGCCCCCCAAATCCCCTTGATTGAAATGAAATTAGGAAATTCTCTCTCTCTCTCTCTGTCTCTCTGTCTCTGTCTCTCTGTCTTTCTGTCTCTGTCTCTGTCTCTCTCTCTCTCTCTTTCTGTCTCTGTCTCTCTCTCTGTCTCTCTGTCTCTCTGTCTCTGTCTCTCTGTCTCTCTGTCTCTCTCTCTCTCTCTCTCTCTCTCTCTCTTTCTCTTTCTGTCTCTGTCTCTCTCTCTGTCTCTCTGTCTCCCTCCCCCTTCTCTCTTATAATCTTTACTTTCTCTCCTAGTAACAATTCTAAGACAGAAGGGTAAAGACTAGGAAATGGGAGTTAAGTGATTTGCCCAGGGTCATACAGCCAGGATGTTTCTGATTAAAACTCAGATTCTATTTACTGCAGATCTCTATCCACTTAGCCATCTAGCTGATATATATATACACACACACACAGATATGTATAATAAATGTATAGATATATAATATAAATCTAATATATACCATATATAATGCCATATGAATCTAAATAAATGTAGAAACATATTAAAATATGTAAAAGATGTGCACAAATATAATACACAGAATATGTTTAGAATAAAAAGAGAATAAATACAAAGTATATATATCTGTAAATCTAAATGTGTGTATAAACACATACACATGGTATACTTGGAAAGAATTCTTCCTGGGAGAAAATCACTAAACTCCATATTTATAGCTTTAGAGTTCAAGGCTTGTCCCAAATGCCCATTTTTTTCTGTAGAGAGGGAAGTAGGTGAGCCATTTGGGAGCTCTCCAAACCCAGAATGAAAAGCTTTTCTCCCAACAGCTGAGCCTGGGCTGCCCTCTATGGGCCACGTTTAAGCGTGCACTACAGAGTGAAGACGGCCCCTTCAGCCCCCTCTCCCTCTCCCTCCCCGTGCCTGGCCAAAGCTTTATCCCACCAGCAATCTTGACCGCCCTCGGAGATGAAATTACAGGCGCGCGGAAGTCACACTTGCGAAGCTGATGCTGATGAGCGGTGCCCGCCTGGGGAAGTCAAGGAGGTGCGGGCTGACAAAGTCGTTCTCAGAGTTGGCAATAAGCTGTTTCTTGCACCTCACGGTCCACGTCCCGACTCTGGGCATTTCCCCTGGCTGTCCTCCTTGCCCAGCTTTTTTTCTCCTTCCTCAGCCCCTTCTCCTTGCTTCCTTTAAGGCTCAGCTAAAATCCTACTTTCAGGAATAAACCTTTCCGGGAGAGTGGCTGCCTGCCCTCGTGATCAACTTTAACTTTACCCACATTATAGTATATCTTAGTTCACTTTTAAGCTTCTCTGTAGTTGTTTGGAGACTGTCCCCCATTAGACTAATAATAACACCCAACATTTATGTAGTGCCAGACACTGTGTTAAGTAAACCCTTTACACTTGTCTCAGTTGATCCTTACAACAATCCTGGGAGGTAGGTGCTATTATTTGTCCATATAGTACGATACATTTTATAATACCATTCAAGCCCATTTTACAAATGAAATAAACAGGGGTAAATAGAGTTAGTAAGTGTTTATTATTATTCCCATTTTACATATGGGGAAACTGAGGCAAAATGGTTAAACAACTTACCCAGGGGCACACATCTAGGAAGTGTGTGAGGCCAGATTTGAACCTCTAGTCTCTAGGCCTGGCTCTCAGTCCACTGAGGCACTTAGCTGCCCTTGATAACTGCCCTCCCCCTTTTTTAAAAACATAATTGGTTTCCTTGGTAATCATGTTTTTAAATTTAATACATTTAAATCTGAGAAGGGGTCTATAGACTTCACTAGATTATCTAAGGGATCCTAAACTTAACCTTTGTTGTTGCTATTGTTTAATTATGTCCGACTCTTCATGACCCCATTTTGAGGTTTTATTCACAAAGATACTGGAGTCATTTGCAGTTTCTTTTTCTAGCTTATTTTTACAGATGAGGAAACTGAGGTAAATAGGGATAGGTGACTTGCCTAAGGTCACACAGCTATTAAGTATCAGAAGCTGGATTTGAACTAATAAACTAAGCTCAAGGTTCTATTCAGCTGCCCCAACTGTAACTCAGGAACCTATTGTATTCTAGCACAACCCACTTTGGAGGTAGGAATGAGAGGTAATTGAATATAGTACAAAGACAGACAATCTGACTTTAAATCCTGGCTCTGGCACCTGTGACCAGTGTGATCTTGGGCAAGTCCTTTTACTTTTTCTTATTTGTAAAACGGAGGGATTGGAATAGATGTTCCCTTGAGGTCCTTTCCAGTTCTATCTCTTCTTCCTTCCTTCTTCCCTCCCTCCCTCCCTCCCTTCCTTCCTCCCTCCCTCCCCTCCCTCCATCCCTCCCTTCTTTGTTCCTTTGTTTCTTTCTTTGTTTCTTTCTTTGTTTCTTTCTTTGTTTCTTTCTTTGTTTCTTTCTTTGTTCCTTTGTTTCTTTGTTTCTTTGTTTCTTTGTTTCTTTCTTTGTTTCTTTCTTTGTTTCTTTCTTTGTTTCTTTCTTTCTTTCTTTCTTTCTTTCTTTCTTTCTTTCTTTCTTTCTTTCTTTCTTTCTTTCTTTCTTTCTTTCTTTCTTTCTTTCTTTCTTTCTTTCTTTCTTTCTTTCTTTCTTTCTTTCTTTCTTTTATTTTTTTTCTTTCTTCCATTCGATCCTGCCATTGGATCCTCATGATTGACCAGAGGGAGCGTTGGTGGAATTGCTCCAGCTGTTTCATGTGCTTCCGGTACAGTGTCCATGTCTCTCAACCGTACAGGAGCGAGCTAAGGACCACTGCGTTGTACACTTTGAGCTTCGTCGCAGTGCTTACACCTCTGTGTTGGAGGACTTTGCAGCGCAGCCGCCCGAGTGCCTGGTTGGCCTTTCAGATCCTGGCATTGATCTCATGGTCTAGGGACCCGTTGTTGGCGATGGTGCTGCCCGGGTACTTGAAGGTGTTGACGTTAGAAAGCTGCGTGCCGTCGATTGTAATGCACGGCTGGTTCGTTGGCCTCCCTGGTGCAGGTTGGAACAGCACCTCTGTTTTGCTGAGGCTGATAGTCAGGCCAAACAGTTTTGTTGCGGTGGAGAACCTGTCCACAATGGTTTGGAGATGATTTTCTTGGTGGGCCATGAGAGCACCGTCATCTGCGAAGAGAGCTTCCAGGATGAGTCTCTCTATTGTCTTTGTTTTTGCAGTCAGGCGGCGAAGGTCGAATAGTGAGCCATCCAGTTGGTATTTGATGTAGACGCCCAGGTCTAGATCCATCACAGCATGTCGTAATACTTGGGTGAAGGATAGGTTGAATAGTACCGGAGCGAGGACACAGCCTTGTTTCACGCCATTGGAGATGTTGCAGCGATCGGAAGTCTCTCCACCAGATAGGACTTCCCCTGTCATGTCGACATGAAAGAGCTGGATCAGTTTGACAAATTTTGCTGGGCAACTGAGCTTGCTGAGGATCACCCACAATGCGTCCCTGTTCACTGTGTCGAATGCCTTTGTCAGGTCTATGAAGACAAGGTAGAGACTCAGGTTCTGCTCAAGGCATTTTTCCTGCATTTGCCTCACTGTGAAGACCATGTCGATGGTGCTGCGATCTGGTCAGAAGCCACATTGTGATTCAGGCAGGTTCTGCTCTGAAACAGATGACAGGAGTCTGTTGAGTATAACACGGGCGAGGATCTTTCCAGCAGTGGAGAGTAGTGAGATGCCTCTGTAGTTGTCACAGGCTGCTCGTGAGCCTTTGTTCTTGTATAGGGCTACGATGGAGGCATCTCTGAGTTCTGGGGGCATGTCTTCCTCTTCCCATATGCTGGTCAGCACTATGTGGAATGCCTGGAGTGCCTTTCCATTTAAGGCCTTGTACACCTCGGTTGGGATCCCGTCTTTACCGGGTGCCTTGCCTGCACTCATTTGTTTAATGACTTTTTGGACTTCCTCTATTGAAGGAGGGACGTCAAGTTGTTCAATGGTGCGGTTTTGGGGGATCTGGTCATGGGCGCTTTGGTGGACTGAAAAGGGTCGGTTGAGAAGCTGACTGAAGTGTTCTTTCCACCTATTGCTGATGCCTTTTTTATCTTTTATGAGAGTGTCACCGTTAGAGGATAGCAAGGGAGTGGTGGTGGGTTTTAATGGCCCATAGACAGTCTTGAGGGCACTGAAAAATTGTTTGTAGTTTTTCGTATCAGCAAACCGCTGGATTTCTTCTGCTATTTTTTCTTGCATCGTCCTGATCTCATGCTGCACCGTGGCTTGGAGAGACTTGAATCTGTCCTTTTTAGGAGCAGAGTTTGGGTTATTTTGCCACTCCATAAAGGCTTTGTTCTTTTTGCTCAATAGGTCTTCAATGACAGTGTTGTTCTCGTGGAACCAGTCCTGGTGGTTGCGTTGTTTGGGGCCTAGGACTGCCTTTGATGTTTCCTTCACTGTGTCTCTGAACTGGTTCCATTTCTCAGTTGAGCTTCCAGTGAGTGGTCCCTTGGCAGATAGCTTGTCGTCTAGGCAGGACTGGAATGTTTGCAAATAAGATGGATCTCTAAGACGACTCACATTGTAAAATGCGCGAACTGTCTGGGCGCGTTTTGGATGGCGAGGCGCAATGCGCATTTGAAGAGTCGCTCTAACCAATTGGTTGTCTGTCCAGCATTCAGCTCCTCTCATGGCTCTGGTGATCCTTACATCTTGGATGTCTTGCTGGCATACAATGATGTAGTCAATGAGATGCCACTGTTTTGATCGTGGGTGCATCCACGTTGTTTTATATTTGTTCGCCATTCTGAACACAGTGTTCGTGATGGTGAGTTCGAACTCTGAGCATTTGCTGAGTAGCAGTAGGCCGTTGTTCATTTTGCCCACGCCGTGTTTGCCGAGCACTCCTTTCCATCTTTCATGGTCCTGGCCAACATGGGCGTTGAAGTCTCCCAGTAGTATCAGCTTGTCATTTGTGGATACTGAGTACAGGGCGGCACTCAGGTCAGAGTAGAATTGCTTGATGGTCTCCTCTGTGGTGGTCAGTGTTGGGGCATATACGCTGATGATTGTGGCATACCGGTCTTTGCTGAGAGGTAAACAGATCTTCATGAGCCTCTCGCTGATGCCCACAGGCAAGTCTGGCAGCTGTTTGAGCAAATTGGTCTTGATGGCCAGTCCAACACCGTGGATTCTGTCTTCATTTGAGGCTCTACCTTTCCAGAAGAAGGTGTATCCAGGGGTGGGTTTGCTGAGTGATCCCTCTTCTGGTAAGCATGTTTCACTTAAGGCTGCGATGTCGATGTTATATCGCGCCAGTTCTTTACTGATTAGAGCTGTTCTTCTCTCAGGTCTTGGGGTATTCTCTCTATCAAGTAATGTTCTGATGTTCCATGCTCCTAGTAGGAGTTTCTTTGTATTATGTTTTCTTTGGTTTCGACTGCTTAAAGGGATGACCCTCCAGCCGCGGTGTGCTGACCGGGTGTTTGTAGGGCAGGCAATGTTTGGGACACCTTTTCTCGTCCCCTCCCTTGATTAGGGTGAGCAGTGCTGTCCTAGAGAGGGCTGCTCAGTCGCCCAGGATGCTGCCGAACATCCCTGCTGCCCACAGGGCCGAGCGACCACTGGTCCATGGGCCGCCTACATGCAGGATCGTGACTACAACTGCCAGTGGTCACCTCCACCTGTTGTGTCGCCACTCCCCCATCACCACAGGTCTTGAAGAGGGTGGACGGGGTTAGGATAGATGAGTGTGCACAAAGACACTTGTGCTTGAAGGAGATTTAAGTGGAAAAGTCGATTCACAGAGACAGTCCCACTCTCTGGGTGTTGGAAGCCTGGGTCCAGTGGCACGAAAAGTCATTACACCTGGAGACTTCCTCAGCTGCATTGGATGGCTGTGTTGTCTTTTGTGCTCCAACACACCCTGAGCACTCCACGGTGCTTTGCTGCATCGCCCTCTCAGCCGTTGAACCTTCTTATTGGTTTCTTCCGTCTGTTTGGCCGAAGCAGTCTTCACATGCTGGGTGAGCAAAGCCCTGGTTCACCAGGGGTCGATGACCCGATGGCTACCCTCACAAGGTTTAGCCGGCCTGTCGAAGCCGTTGCCTGGGGTGTGGCCGCTGCTGCATGCTAGCAGCTACTGGGAGCTACAAGTGAGAGCTGGGTGTCAGGTGGGGGTCAGAGGCTGGAGAGCTGCCCTAGGAGGGCACAACAAGCCCTCCATACCAGAGATACTACCCCTCCCTGAGCACCCCATATACCCCATCTAGAGATGAAGTAGGACTATATGGAGGGTGGGAGGAGGAAGTCTATTCTGATCATCTGAGCATCTCTAAACCAACTCTTTATTCACTTTATCTTTCCTGTTTCTTATTAGCAAAGGAGGTAACCATAGATCCTGTGGCTATCAGTGAGGTGAGGTGGCTTTCTATTGTTAATATAATCTAGTTTCTGGGACTCAGAAACCATTTGTCCCCTAAAAAGGATGCCACCCCACAGTAATACTCAAATCTGACACAGAACTTCAAAGGGAATAGTTACAATTTTGTCTCAAGGCCTCAGAGATCGATGGGTGGTGGGCCACAGAGATTCAAATAAGAGGCAACTGAAATAAAAGTAGTAGTAAGGACATCAGCTTGTTGTTGATCATTTGTTTCAGTCTTGTCCTACTCTTTGTGACCTGTTTTGGGATTTTCTGGTTAGAAATACTAGATTGATTTATCATTTTCTTCTCTAGCTCATTTTACAGATGAAGAAATCAAGGCAAACAGGTTAAGTGACTTGCCCAGGGACCCTAGTAAGTACCTGATGTCAAATTTGAATTTAGGTCTTCCTGACTCCAGTCCTGGTGCTTTATGCCCTATGCCATCTAACTGCCCTAAGGACATCAAAATGAACATACATATCTATTCTTCATCTTCTCTTTATTGATGGCTGCATGTCACATAGAAAGAAAAGGAAGAAGGAGGAGGAGAAAGGAAAAGAGAAGGTAGGAGAGAGGGGAGAGAGAGATACAGAGAGAGACAGACAGACAGACAGACAGACAGACAGACAGAGACAGAGAGCCAGAGCCAGAGAGAGACTGACTGACTTCCCTTGCCAGCATGCTAATCACTGTACTGTCTACTCTTTCCTTAGTCAGAGACAACGCTCTACCCATCCCCATACCAGGGAGCTCTGTGGGTAATTGCCAACTCATACACAACCCCAACCCCCTTGCTCTTTTCCTTCCCCTTCCCCTCCCCAACAAGGAGTCCTGAGGAACTGGATTGGAAGAATGAGCTCCTTTTCAGGACTCTGCCACTTAGTGCCAGCACCACACATATTATCTCAAAGTTTCAGGAATCTCAAGGAGACACGTAACAACACAAGAGGGTCATAGGGCACAGCTAGTGGTCTCGTTCTGATTTCTTTTTGCTAAGGTAAGTTCTTTGTCTCTGTACATAGCCTAAGAATACATTAATTTTTTATTTTGGGCTATCGTATTGAGCTTTCCATCCAGTAGAATCCCAAGGTCTATTTTCTTACAAAATTGTCCTCATTACTCATTCTTTCTCACAGTCTGCTTCCACCCTTCCCATTCCCAAATCTGCTCTCGGAGAGGTCAATAATGGGCTCCCAGTAGTCAAAATTCAGAGATTCATTTTTGACCTCTATACCATTTGACACCAACATCTCTAAGAATAACCAACCCCTTTCCTTCACGGGGATGAAAGGTTACTACTATATCAACATATGAAATCAGCAGGGATTGCCTAGTGTCCAGCTTAACCCCAATTCTACTTGAATCTCTTAATAGCCACCATCACAAGGCAATACAGTCCCCAGAGACTGAGCTCTCAGGTCTTCCTTAAAGGGTTTTGGTCTTCCCAAACGGAACGCATGACAATAAGCTTTACGTGGAAAGAAATCACTTATGGACAAGAGCAGTGGACAAGCCAAGCTACATCCTAGCCCTGGCCACCATGCCCTTGACATGAAAATGAGGCTATTAATCAAGGAGGATTATTAAGAAAAACAAACATCCCAAAGTACTCTTTCAAGAGTGGAAGCTCTCAAAAGCAGTCCCAATATGGCTCAATGGATCTTTTGAAGGCAAGCACTGAGGCATGACTACAGAAATAAAGTCCCACTTGAGTGATGCCATTGCTCCCTAGTCATTACGGCCCTCCATGTCAGCACACACGGGCTGTTGTTCCTGTTTGTTTTAAATGGTTGTATTCATTACTGACTCTTGAACGGCCTAATTCACTTTTTCTATCCTCCAAAATAATCAGCTGTTTGGCTAACGTGTTAAAAAAAATTCTTTTTTAGTGTTGTGCCTCAGTCTATGGCTCCAGAAAGCCTTCCTCTAATAATAGCTGATGTTTTACATATTTATATTTCCTTGAATAATGGCTTAGACTTTGTACTTTAGAGAGAATTTTCAAAAATTTCTCTCCATCTGAAATCCTTCCACCTGCCTGTGATGTCGTTTGGTTCTCACAACAATTCTGTGAGAAAGGCAGGGCAGGAACAATTGTTGCCTGCATAATAATCAGTGTTGCTTTCCAAGAACTTTTCATCCATGAATTCATCTGGGGCTCACAACAGCTCTCTGAGGCAGACAGGGCAAACATTATTGTCTCCATTTTATAGATGGAGGAATTGGGGCCTGAAGAAATTGGGGGAACTATCCAAGGCCACGGGCAGCTTGGTGGCCCAGTGGATAGAGACCCAGGCCTGGAGATAGGTAATCACATCTGGCCTCAGACTTATCTTCAGCTGTCTAGTCCAGCGATGGCAAACCTATGGCGTGGATGCCAAAGATGGAAAGTAAGGTTGTTTTTTAGAAATCCTTACCTTGCATCTTGAAATCAATATTATATATTGGTTCTAAGGCAAAAGAGCAGTAAAGGCTAGGCAATGGGGGTTAAGTGACTTGCCCAGGGCCACACAGCTAGGACAGATTTGAACCCAAGACTCTCTGGGCCTGGCTCTCAATTCACTGAGGCACCCAGCTGCCTCCAAGGTTTTTTTTTTTTTTAAGGAAATATAAAATAATATTAGGGTGGCAGTGAGGGGCAATAATAACTTCAGAGATCAGAGAAATTGTTATGCAGACAATAGATCTTAAAATGAGCTTTGAAAGACTATAAAGATTCTTAAAGTTAGAGAAAAAGAATGAATGCATTCTAAGCAAAGGGGAGGGATGAGCTGCACAGAGTATAAAGACATGGAGATGATAGATTGAATGTTATGTTTATAAGACATAGCAAGAAGTCCAATTTAGCTACATGAAAGGGACTAATATGCAATGAACTTGGAAAGTTAAGATGGAACCCGATTTGGAAGGGCTTCCTATGCCATCCATCCTTTGCTCTATTCTTTGACATTCCATTTGCTATTGTTCCATCATTTTAATCATGACTGACTTTTCATGACCCCATTTGAGGTTTTCCTGGCAGACACTGGAGTGGTTTTCTATTTATTTCTCTAGCTCATTTTACAGCTGAGGAAACTGAGGCAAAGAAGGTAAAATGACTTGCTCAGGGTCATTCAATTACTATCTAAGACAAGATTTGTACTTGGGTCTTCTTGACTCCAGACCCAGTGCTTTATTCATTGCTCCACCTAACTATCATTGGGTTTCCATGGTGTTACTAATTAAGTTCCCAATTTTGACTTTTCTCCTTGTCATGTCCACTATATTTCAACACTTGAACTGTGCTGAAGTCAAATTCAAAATATTTTGGTTTCCTGGAAGCTCGTGGAAATATAGTCACCAGATGGCTCTCTGGCATCACTGGGTGGTCAGAACTATAGCACTATTCCATTTTCATCAACCACTTGACCTTTCTTCTTGGCTGATGAAAACATTTTTTGGCAGATGCTTTTGCTTCCATTTGGATGATTGCCCTCAAGATGAAACGAGACATCTTTCCAAACTCAACATGTTCATAAATGGCCTT
Source organism: Monodelphis domestica (assembly GCF_027887165.1). Classification (NCBI taxonomy): domain Eukaryota; kingdom Metazoa; phylum Chordata; class Mammalia; order Didelphimorphia; family Didelphidae; genus Monodelphis; species Monodelphis domestica. The sequence continues at coordinate 71,604,093 of NC_077231.1, read as the reverse complement.
ATTATCTTTCCTCCAAGATTCACTTCTTTTTCTAACTTCATAGTTTCAGGAGTAGGGGGAAAGGGGAAAGAAAGTTTGCTTTTTTCAGCATTGCCAGACCTGTGGTGAAAGATCAAACCTTGAAGTACCCTTTGACTTGGGAGCCAGTGTGATACTGGAGAAAGGATGCAGGATTTGGAGTCAGAGGTCATTATTGTTTTTGTTATTCAGTCATTTTGTGACTCTTCATGATTCCATTTGAGGTTTTCTTAGCAGAAATACTGGAGTGGTTTGCCATTTCCTTCTCCAGCTCATTGTACAGATGAGGAAACTGAGACAAGTAGGGTTAAATGACTTGCCTAGGGTTACCCAGCTAGTAAGTGTCTGAAACTGGATTTGAATTTATGAAGATGACTCAGGTCCTGGGTTCAAATCTCAGCTCTCTCACTACCTGTGTAATTTCAGGCAAGTCAATTCATGTTTCTGGTTCTCAGTTTTTTCCTTCTAGAATAAGGAGGAGTTGTATTAGATGACTTTAAAATTCCTTTCCAGCATATGATTCTTTGAACAAGTGTGTCCTCTAGGTCTTTCCCATCTACCTTTCAAGAATCAGTTTAGAATAGAAGCTTGTATTTCCATAGCACTATAAGACACACAAAACTGGTCTTATTTGATCCTAATAAAACTGTAGCTTAATTAGTACTACGTCCATTTTACAAATGGGGAAATTGAGGCTAGAGTATTCACTGGTGTTTTTGTAGCAGTGCAAAATAGAAAAAAACGAATCTTACTTGATTCTTACAAAACTGTAGCTTAAATGCCACCATCCCCATTTTACAGATGGGGAAATTAAAAGACTCAGAAGAGTGAATGAATTCACCTCAGGTCACCCAGCAAGTAAGGTAGCATTTGAACACAGGTCTCTTATGACTTTAACACATATTGCAGTCATTCTCACTGTGTACAAAATATGGAACCAGGTGCCTCAGGAGGTACAAAGATGAATGAAGCATAGTATGAAGGGGGTACTTCAAGTATAGACATAGCTTCAATACAAGGTAAAAACTTATTTTATTGGGATTGCTAGTGCAAGCTGGAAAGTGGGAGGATTGATCTGTGGGGTATAAAGGTAGCAGCTGCTGCCCAAGCCTTTCCAAGGGCACCTGCTTCTCTCCTACCCTGAGGGTGCTTATAGGCAGTTTATAAAAATAGGGAAAGCCTGAAGCTGACAGTTGGTGTTGACTGGGCTGTTCTCTTAAATCATAGTGATTGAGCTGTGCATTTTTGGAGGAGGACAAACAAGGGATCCAGGTGAGACTTCTTTTTTTTTCTGGCAGAATAGCACAGTACTGGTTCATAGGATTGTCCCTCAACTTGAGTGGCTTTCCCCCAGATAGTGCTTTTTTTATATTGTATCCCTTTTGTTAAATGTTCCAATAGGGAATGTCTTAGGTATTAGAATTTGCTACAAGTTGCTTGATGCCCTGGAATCAGAAAACACCAAAAGGTGGGTCAGTGATAGCTTTGTTAAAAACTAATTGTGATTACCCTTTGATCCAGCAATACAACTACTGGGTGTGTGTCCTAAAGAGATCAGAAATAGGAGAAAAAGTCCTATTTGCCCCAAACTATTTTAGCATATCTCTTTGTAGTAGCACAGAACTAACTGAGGGGGTGTCCATCAATTGGGGAATGGATGAACAACTTGAAGTATATGGATGTAATAGAACACAATTGCACCAGAAAAAATGACAGATTGAGTTCAGAAAAATCTGGAAAGGCTTATATGAACTGATGCAAAGAGAAATGAGGAGAACCAGGTGAACCCTGAATATAGTAACAGAAATATTATACAATGATCAACTGTGAAGAACTAAACTATTTTCATCAAAACAAGGTCCCAAGATAATCGTGAGGAACCCATAATAAAAAATGCTGTCTACAGTCAAAGAAGGAATAGTTGGAATTTGATCACAGATCAAAGCATGTTATTTTTCCCTTTGTTTCCTTGTGAGTATTTTTAATTGGAAATTTTTATTTAATTAATTAATCTAGAATATTTTTCCATGGTTACATGGTTCATGTTCTTTTCCCTCCTCTCCTCTCCTCCATATGTGAGTTTTTAAAATTGTATGTGTGATATATGTCTTCTGTTACAGCATGGGGCATATTGAAATATATATGCATAAAAACCCTGGTATAACCTATATCAGTCTGTTTACCACCTTGGAGAGAGGGGGACAGAGGGAAGGAGAGAATCTGGATCATAAAATGTCAGAAAATAATTGTCAAAAATTGTTTTTACATGTAAATGAAAAAAATGGAAGAGTAAAAACAAAACAAAAATGACCAGTTGGATCAAAGTAACCATATTTTTTGGGGAAAAAATAAAAAGCAACCTATATCCTAGAGCATCTCTAGTTTATTTCTGAACCTTTATCATTTCTTTTGCCACTATTGGCATCTACATATTTTTCTATTAAAGCAGATTATAATATCTTTATCTTTTAGAAGATATGAGGTCTTTAGGAATTGTTCTATTTGAAAAAAAACTCTTGGTTAGCATTTTGATAATGCACCTCTTTACTCCTCACTCTAGGCTAATTTTTAGATGACAAATATTAGTTCACTGTAGTTTTCTAGCTTGGTATAAAACTGGCCAAAATATGTGCTCTAACTTTTGAGAACCCAGAGTTATTTCCATACCTTGATATTCTTTTGTAGAGGAATTTAAAAAGCAACCTTACCTCCTGTTTTAGAATCAATACTGTAAATCAGTTCCAAGCAGAGGAGTGGTAAAGCCTAAGGAATAGGGATTATGACTTTCTTGGGTTCACGCAGCTAGGAAGTGTATGAGGTCAAATTTGAACCCAGGACCTCCCATCTCTGGGAATGGCTCTCAATCCATGGAGCCACGTAGCTGCCTCTTCTGTAGTAGGAATTTAGTAGAGGGAGTACCTTAGAAGGATGGACTACAAATGAAGTACTCCTGGAGTTTGAAAGAAGAGTTTATATCTGGTCAGAAGGTGTCAGCATAGACAATGATGTTTGAACTAGGCTTTGGAAAAAGATAACATTTAGCAGGTTTATATAAAGGGACAACCATTTAAGGCAGAAATAACAGCTTGAGTAAATATATGGAGATGGCAAGATATATTTGAGAAAATAGGGCTAGTAGTATAATTTGACTTGAATATAGGATAAAAAGAGAAGAATGTAAAATGAATATTTTAAAATTGGATTGGAACCAGAATTTAGATACTTTGTCAGTTGAAAGAGTTAATTTGGCATATAATAGGGAATTATCACATCTTGAAAAGGTTCTGAGATTCTTTATCATCTACCTTGATGCAGCATTATATTGTCTGGATCCTCCCACATATGTTTTCTTCCCCCTATTAGAATGTGACCTTTTTTTTTTTTTATCATCTTAATCCAGGCTCTTGTTGTCTCTTACTTGAATTAGAAATGTAGGATCCCTCTTCTGATGATCTCTTTATTTTTTATTTCTTTATTTTATTCTTTTTCTTTTTTATTCACAGATATTTTATTTTCCCAAGTCCATGTAATAACAATTTCCCACATTTATTTTCTGAAATTACAAGATCCAAATTGTCTTCCTCCTCTTGGAGATGGTACATGATTTGATTTGGGTTCTTCATGTATTATCATGCCAAATATACTTCCATATTGATCATTGGCAATCTCTTTAGATTCATCCTGTATACTGAAAGCAGATTAATCTTAAAACTACCCGGTCCCCATATTATTCCTATGCTTAAGAACACGTAGTAGTTATTTATTGCTTATTGCCTCAAATCAAAACTTTTCTGTCCATATTCTGAAGCCCTTCATAATTTGGGGTCATCTCCTTCATTTCTCTTTGTTTCTCCCCTCAACCCTTCCAATTGAATCAGGCTGGCTGTCTTAAAGTCCTTAAAATGAAACATTCTAATTCCTAGCACAGAGCTCTTTGATCCATTCTATCCTCTCTCCTGCAGTATCCCTCACCCTTCTCTCTGTTTCCTTAAATCTTAAACATCCTCCTGAAGTCCCACCTCCTTCATGTAGATGTCTCTCCAAATGGATGATTGCTTTTTCAGCATGCATTTTGTTACTATAGAGAACTTAGTGATGATAATATTTTATAAAAGATAATAAATATTTTGGGTAGCCAGAAAAGGAAATGGGCCAGTCACATGATGGGATTGTTAGAGCACTTCAGTTATTCCAATGATATTTAGGCTGTGTCAAGAGACCAGGAGCTAGTTCCCCAGGATATTGGATGGACTCCCTTTGGAGGAAATGGAATCAATGAATAAAATGGTATAAGAAGATTGGGACCATTGAAATTGGCACAGAGAGAGGGAATGAGTCAATGACTAAAAGAATGAATAAAAACATTTATTAAGTGCTTACTATGTGCCAAGCACTGTGCTAAGCGCTGGGGGATACACACAGGAAAAATGAGGCTTTCCCTGCTTTAAAGAAAGCAATTCTTTAATTAACTGAGACTTCATATATAGAATAGTTCAGCTGCAAAATGAATGGAATGATGTGGGAGGTCCAAGAGTGGAGTGATAAGACAGATGCCAATGCCCAATAATCTTTAGATCAGTCCTAAAGAATGACCACATTTGTGTGACCTTGGGCAAATCATTTAACATTCATTCCTTAGATCTTAACACTCTTCTACTTGGAACCAATATACACTATTGAATTTAAGATGTAAAGAGTAAAAAGATGGGTGGCATGGTAGCTAGAGAGAGCTGGTTCTGGAGTCAGGAAGAACTGAGTCCAAATTCTAGCTCACATACTTACCAAGATATATGACACTAGGCAAGTCATTTAACTTCAGTTTCCACATCTGTAAAATGGGGAAACTAATACTAGGTTGTTGTGAGGATCAAGTGAAGTATGTTGGCCATTAAATAATCATTTATTATGTACCTACTATAGGCTGTGCAGTGTGCTAGAAGCCCCTGCCCTTCAGGAGCTTCCAATGTAATGTGTAAAAGGAGTCCAAGAACTTTAAAGTGCAATATAAACGTTAGTTAATGTCCTTATTGTACCTTCTCTCCCAGTAGACTGTCACCTTCTAGAGGTCAGACTTTTAAAATTTCCTCTTTATATGCCCACACTAGCCACTTAATAAATGCCTGTTAGATTGGATGAAACGGGAGATAAAATTTCCTTATTGTCAAAAGCCATCAGACCTTACATGGCTGAGTCAATGCCAGCAGGCTGTCAACATTCAGCAGTGGCCCTGTGGAATGTGAGTATTGCCTTCAGATCTGCTGGGTCAGGTGTGCTTTAAGGACGTTGATGAGTTTATTCTTGACTTATTCAACAATCGCTAATTCACCAGCTAATCACGGACCTTTCACTACACATGTAGAGACCAGAAAGAAACAACTCCAGGTCATTTTCATGAGAAACAAAGCCGGTTAGAAGCTCTAGGAATCTTTGCCAATGCAGGAATTTGTTTTGCTTGATTCTCCATATTTCTTACAAAAGTTTTCTTTTCTCTTCCATGGGGACTGGCGGGTGGGGATGGGTAGGGGTAGAAAGTAGGAGAAAGAAAAGAAGTAATTGTATTGAGTATATATATCCATATATATATAATATGCATACATATATATATATATATATTTTTTTTTTTTAAACAAAAAAATCGCTTACTTCTTGTAGAGACCCAAGTTGTGAAGCTTTAACCTTCACAGTACTCTGAACATACTGGTTACAGCTTGTCTTTCTATTAAGAACCAAATTCTTCTGAAACAGACCAAAGGAAGCCAGCTTCTCACAATGCAGAGATAGGAATCTTTACAGTACAATTTCACAGCCAATAATCCTAAGAAAAAACTGTCCTCAGGCTAGTGATAATGGGACAAGGCACACTCTGACTCTGACCACTAGGAGTCCTCCTTGTTCAGAAGATGGGATTGTCAAAAAGTACCATGATGCCACCTTCTTTTCATTTTGTTGTGACTTAATTTCAATGGCAGAAACTGAGCCTTTAAAATGATTTTCACCATACTGCTCCATTAGTAATTGCTCTCTTCTAGGGAGAGTTCTTTAGAGTCAGGGGAATCTAAGTTGAGCAGAAATGGATGAGGGACAGACAGAGGCACAGGGAGGCAGGTGGAGACAAAGAATTTATTAAATATTTACTGTGGGCCAAGAACTGTACTGAGCACTGAGGAATGAAATGCAAAAGCAAAGGGAATGTTTTTAATGCAAATATAGAGTCAAAGGACCTAGGTCTGAATCCCAGTTATATGACTTGCTACCTATATAATCTTTACTCTTTCTCTCTCTCTCTCTCTCTCTCTCTCTCTCTCTCTCTCTCTCTCTCTCTCTCTCTCTCTCTCTCTCTCTCTCTCTCTCTCTCTCTCTCTCCCCCTCCCTCCCTCCCTCCCTCTCTCTCTCTCTCTTTCCCTTGCTCCCTCCCTGTCTCTCTCTGTCTCTCTTTCAAAATCAGTTTCCTCAACTGTAAAGAGAGTGAATCTAAACTAGATCATCTCCAAGTTCCTGTCTTGCTCTAAACACAAGGATCCATGTTAAGACTAGCTGCTAACATTTATTTAGCTCATGTATATCAATTACATATACATGTACATATATATGTTCTTTGACATGTCAGTATCTCATACTGTCCCTTTGAGGAAGCCACTCTTGCTGTTCTCCATATCATAGAGAGGAAAACTGAATGTCAGAGAGTTTAGGTAATTTACCAAGCTCTGAGGTGGGTTTTGAACTCTGGCATCCTTGACTCCAAGTCCACCCTAGGCAGCTTCTACTCTTGAGCCTTGCCTCTTTCTGTAGAGTGGGACTTTTGACCATCATCTCATATTAGGAGTATGAGTCCAGCAAAGTCAGTGGTTCCAAACAGGCATGTTGTGACAGTACAGGTGTACACAAATACAAAGAGAAGCAATACAGTTATGCAAGAGAGTGGGGAATTATTCTGAAGATTGTCAGTTGCATATTTCTGCATGCCCACCATTGGTTTCCAGATGCTCACAATGTTCACCACTACAAGAGATGGTGTGAGGTTGCCTGGCATGAGAATGCTTTCACATAGTAACAGATTTGTTTTGTTTTGTCTCTGTTTATTCCATTAGAAACAGAAGAAAAGAAAAGATCATCCAGATGCAGAATGGAGAGTCAAAGGTACTTAAGTCCATGACCTAAAAGCTGGGCATCTGGTGGACTAAAGGCACCTCCAGTGATGCTAATGAGTAGGTCAAGAATGGAAACCACATGAAGGAGAATTATTCTCTGACCATCATGCTTGAATCTGACTGTTTAAAGGAGGTGAAGAATGGTGGAATCACATGATTGTCAGCTCATTAGATTTAGTCATATGAAGGATGGGGTATTATTATTAATCACTAGGTGGAGCAGTGGTTAGAGTAGCAAGTCTAGAAGTCAGAAAGACTCTTTTTTTTTTAGTTCAAATCCCCCCTCAGAAACTTCCTAGCCATGTGACTCTGAGCAAGTCACTTAACCTTGTTTGCCTCAGTTTCCTTATCTGAAAATGAGCTGGAGAACGAAATGGTCAACCACTCCAAAGTAAAAGCAGAATAATCCGAGGTGGGGAAAGACTGCTACCCTGGGTAGACCACTGCTATTTGCTGTGCCCAGGCAGCCCTGTTCCTGCCTCTCTCCTTCCTATAGAATGACTGCAGGTAATTGAATCTGAAGAGAACAAAACCATGGCTATGGGGAGCCTATTGTACAATTAGTACTCCTATGATCATTACTACTATTACTACTATTGCTGCTATTATTGCCTCTACTGCTATTCCTACCATTTCTACTACTACTACTACCACCATTGCTACTGCTACTACTATTACTATGGTTTTTGCTACTGAAACTTTTACCACTTCAATTACCATTATCACTATTACTATCACAACAATGATTACTACTACTACCATTACTACTCTAATTACTGCTACTACTACTATCAATTCTATTACTACTCTTGCCACTTATTACTGTTACTCTTCTTTTTACTACTATTAGTATGAGTAGTGCTACTATGATTACTACTACTATTATTACTATATAGTTTCTCATCTGTAAAATGTAAGGTCCTCTGAGGTCCCTTCCAGATTTTCCACAGTAGCCTATACACTAATATACACTTCCCAAGTAACAATGATCCTCTATGACTCTCTTCATTTTTTCAATGGAGCAGTAAACAGGTGACCTTACTACTTGAGCAATGAACTATAAAGACTAAGCCTAAGGGAGCAGAGTTCAATTGATAAATTGGGGAGATTTAGGGGTGAGAGAGGGGCCTCAGCCATGCTAATATCAACTCTTCCGAAAAGCAACTGTTAATTGTTTGACAGGAAAGAACCAACTCCCAGTTCTTCAAAATGCCCTCATTTACACAGTAGAAAGTGATAACTCTCAATCAAATAAGGGTAAGAGATCTTGGACATGTCACTTGCTTGAGGCTCAGTTTCCCTGTCTAGAAATGGAGAATATTGGACCAGATGACCTTCAAGGTTTCTCCAAGCTTGAGATCTAAGGTCATATGATTCTTTGAATATAGAATAACACCCAAGAGTAAGTATTTAATTAGTCACAGTCATTTGAGCTGTTTATAGTAATTTCATGGAAATTTCATGCCAATGTTCTAGCATTAATTTTCTAATCCATGGTGAAGGTTGGGATCTGAGCATTAATTTTCCTTTGGCTTGCAAGTGTTTTTTTTTTTAATCCCTTGTCTTCCATGTTAGAATCATTACTGTGTATTGGTTTCAAGGCAGAAAAGTAGTAAGGGCTAGATAATGAGGACTAAATAATTTGCTCAGGGTCACACAACCAGAAAGAGCCTGAAACCAGATTTAAACCTAGGACCTCCCCTGTCCAGGCCTCACTTTCTATCCCAGCTGCTCCCAAGTGTTTCTTATAAATGCAATCATTTTGTCCTTCTAGGCTCTTCCTCTATGACAGCATTTACAATAACAACAAGTAATAATCGATATTCATATAATGCTTATTTATATTGTCATGTCCTTATCTCCCCATCTTATCCCCCCCTTCACCATCAAGTGTAAGCTCCTTAAGAGATTATCTCATAGGATTACTAATTAGGCTTTAAACAAGACCTTAGACACTATCCATACCCTTCAGTTTATAGATGAAGAAACTTAAACTGAGAGGTTAAATGACTTGCACAAGGACACACACAATATTAAATAGTAGAGATGGGATCTGAAGCCAGGTCCTTGGACACCCAATCCATTGATGTTGTCCCCTACCCCAACCCTGCCATTGAATTATATTTTATGGTTTTATCTTTGTATCTTTGGTACCAAGTATTTGAATGTTATAGATGATAAATAAATATTTGTCTATTCTCAGCTTCCAAGAGGCATTCCATGGTCCAATGAAACTCATCCAATTAGAGACAAGAATAGGGTCTTGAACTGATGTTTCTAGGGTTGGTCTGCTAATATGAATGCACAAATGAATGAATGAAAAACATTTAAGTGGTTACTGTGTGCCAAGTGCTATGCTAAGTCCTGGGAATAGAGAACTAGAAAATGGGTGCCTTCTCTCAAGAAGCTCACATTATAATGGAAGCAGTCCTTTATATAGGTTTCAGGTGCAAGGCAAATGGAAAGGTCCCATGGTCCTTAGAAGATCATGGATAGCAAAGCAGATGAAAATGGGTTTTGGTAACTTTATTTCTGCTGATAACCAAATTAGTTTCTGATTTCTAACCATGTGATATTACTGAGGACTTTTGAGGTGAAAATTTGCTTTCTCTTTCTCTGGAATAGTGGATAGATTGCATCTCCTTGGGAATTGTTTCCCAGAATGACTGTGGTGTCTGGGCTATTAGCAAGAATTGTGGCCTGGAGGATACTGCCACTTGCTGGGGTATTAGGCTTGATGGTGGCACTTAGCCAGCAGTTGATATTGGTGTTAACTGGGAAAGTGAACACCTCCACAGTGATTGCTCCTTTCAATGATGGCTAGGGAACCAATGGGCTCAGGATCATTGACTCCATCAAAGACTAAGCAGAGGTGTTGATCAAGAACGTGGTAGTGCTTTTAGTTACTTGGCATACGCCAGGATTATATGGACTTTGTGCTGGGCAGTAACCTGGGATATAGAGATCAAGGTAACTCTCTGAGCAAAAGCATCCCCTACCTCTAGAAACCAAAAGTATTGGTGTAGTTTCTGGACTTAAGGAAAAGAGTATTGGGGTTGTATGATCAGGGATAAGGAGGGGAAAGGGGGTCTGGGCAGGCTGTTTACTGCTCTGAGATGACTTATAAAGAGCTTTTGCTCTCTAACCCAGGAACACAAATGCAAAAGTAGAGTCTCTACACTCTTTAGTAGAGGGGGCCTAAGGTCTTTATGTTCTGGGATGAGGCCCACTGAGATGATCCACTGCACATCATAGTACCATTCAGATGATGAAAACTCCCTCCCAAACCATTGCACTGTCATTCCATATTACCCTAATTAGAGTAGAAAATCAAGGAAAGGGGGTAAGGACAATGTTATGACAGGAGTCTTTTGGCCCTAGAGGAATTGTGACAGCAATTTCATTTTCATTGCTCTCTACATCAGGAAGAGGTCATAGGATTGGAGTTTAGACAACAGAAGAGTCCATAGAGGTCATTGAATCCAACCTCCTCATTTTATAGATAAATAATCCTAGGACCAGAGCAATCAAATGATTTACCCAAAAGCACACAGCCTATACAGGTCTGAGGCAGGATTTGAATTTGAGTCTCCCTATATTCCATTCACTACTCCATGCTGCTTTTTCCCATCAGTTTTTTTACAGACCATCTAGGTTGAATCAGAGATTTGTAATAGATAGCCTTTGAGGTCCCTTCCAACCATAAATCTCCAATACCTGATTTCATATGTGAGGTTTAGCATGGAGGAGCCCATGCTGAATGTGAGAAATAATGCATGTACTTGTATTTTCTGTTGTACATGACTTCACAGACACATTAAAATATACCGCCTTTAGTTCTAGAATCAGATACTAAGAGAGTAAATGTAATGGGAAGGACACTGATCTTGCTGTCAGAAGTACTGTCTGCTGTCAAGATAATTCAATAGTTTGCTTTCTGGTTTTGTATACAGAGCCATGGAAATATACTTAGAATAGAAGGATGATAACATTTAGAAATAAATGAATGACAAAAGTGAAATATAATGAAATGTGGTTGGTTCTGCAACTTTGGAAGGTGTCCTTCTGAATTCATTGCTTTCTAGAACTGGAAAAAAAAATCATAGGATTGGAGTTTTGACACCAGAAGAGTTCTTAGAGGTCGTTGAATCCAATCTTCCCATTTTATAGATAAACCAATGCCCAGAGCAGTCAAATGATTTACCCAAGAGCACACAGCCTAAAAGAGTCTGAGGCAGGATTTGGGACTGCTTAAATATCTATTACCAGGTCAGAATTGCTTCAGGGATCAATAGTGGAAGAGTGAAATTTTTCTGACTAGCAATATTAACCTGAATATACTGTGTAGAGCTTGCTCTCTGGGGACTCAATGTACTTACAGCTAAGAGAGGAAGAACAAGATAGGAAGGGGGTGGGGGAACATGAAAGAAAGTAGAACAGAGAAAGGAAAGGTGAGCTGGAATATAGATGATCTAGTCACAAAGTCTGAATTGGAGCTAAGTCTAATGAATAATTAGCAAGAGTTTAGGCAGAGCTGTCCAGGTTGGGCTCACGTGGCTCACTTGATTGAATGGAAACTGGGAGGAAGGATGCTGGGTGCCACATGAAACCTTTCCCGGATGTTTCATTCATTCAAAAGATACTTATTAAGTGCCCACTATTTGTCAGGCACTGTTCTGGGCACTGGATATACAATGTCAAAAAACAAAATTGTTTCCACCCTCAAGTTAGTTACAATCCACTGGAGAGAAAACAAAACAAATATTTGTATAGCTAATTCAACATAAAATATAATCGAAGGAATTAAAGAATACAAATCAATCAATTAAGTGTCTACTGTGGACCAGGAACTGTGCTAGGGACTTGAGATATAGCCAAACAGTCAGTCTGTACATTCAAGGAGATCATAGTTGAATGAGAGAGATATCATGTACAAATATAGGTCTACGCATATCCATACAAGATAAGAAATAAATGCCTTGATTAGGATGATTAGAATGAGATCAGAAAGAACTGGACTTGGCTCCTGCTCTTAATACTAATTAGCTGGGTAATTCTGGTCAAGTTATAAAATCTTTGAGCTTGAATTTCCTCATTTGTGAAATGGAAACCTAATATCTACAGTTCTTTCCTCTCAGGGTAGTCTGATCATCAGAGTGATGTATATCAAGGGTTTTGTAAACTTTTAAGTAGTATATAAATGTCAGTTGTTATTATTAAGTATAGGGAAGGTCCTCTATTAATTCAGGTTGTCACTTTCGCTGCGATTTACAATCTTTATTGCCTAGAGTAATGATTGCTCAAGTCCAAGATCACATGACTAGAATGTGTCAGAGATGAGACTTGAACACAAGTGTTCTAGGCTTTGAGACCAGCTCTCTGTCCTCTCAGCCCCACAATCTTTCAATGCCACTATTATTATCATCATCAGTATTTGTCTACAGCAACATTAATGGTCTTTCCCTTTCCACCAATGCTCATTGTTTTTCTGCTAAGCCCCGGAAAGGGTGAGGAGATCGCTCATTTTGGTGAGTGTATGGCTCTGCCATTGTTTCTTTCAATAGGTGTTAAGGGAGGATATAGTAAATGATGCCTGTTATTGGCAACTCTACTATACTAAAAGCTGTTGGCAGGGACTGGTGATGACATATTAAAATGCCACCAGGTGAATGAGCCACTTTGCTATTACTGCCACATAGGGGAGAATTGGGAGCCTTCCTCTCAGAACTTTAAGGGAAGAGTAGACTGAATCTTTGGCTCGGGACATTGAAATCCAGAGGAAGATGAGAGCACTTGTACTTCTTAGCAGAAAGAAACATCTGGTTAGGAGACATAATGAAAATAGGAAGCTACTAAAGGATGCTCTTCCTCCCACCACCAGCTGCATCTTCAGGTGAGCTCTCCCCTAACTTGGTCCTTCCCTGCTGCTTTCTCCATCAGTGCTGGTCTCTCTAGAAATAGGTATATGATGCCTTTTCCAGAGTGTTAGCCTAGAATGCTATCTCCCTAAAGACAGGGACTTACATTTTTGTTTTTATCTTTAGCACCTCAAACAATTCCTGGCACGTAGTAAGCACTTAATAAATGTCTGTTGATAGATTGATGGGGTCTTATATCCTAAGATCCAAGAGTCCTAACCATCCCCATCTAAATATATCTATAAAACTCATTTGAGGAACATTTTTTGCTGCTTGCCCCAGTTGCCAGGAGAGCTAGTGATGACTCTGTTTGACTTAGGATCCTTTGCCTATGATTTTAGTTGACATATCCTTAATGTGTTGTACCAGTTCTATGTTCAGGGAGGCAGTTTCTAACTGAAGTCTTGCACATGCATCCATGTGCTAGAAATAACAAAGGCATTTATATCTCTTGTGTCCATCCCCTATTCTTCACTCACATGGCTACCATGATGAGTGATGAACTATGGATGAACTATGGATGATCAGATCACTTCTTGCCTAGATTATCGCAACAGTGTCTGATTGATCTGTCTCTCAGCTCTCTTTGTGCCAGCTTATTCTCCATACAGCTGCCAAGTAATTTTTCCTAAGAGCAGATGTGACTCTGTTGTTCCTCTACTCAATCCATCCACTCACTGGCTAGGAAGCCAATTGCTTTGCTTCTAGGATAAACTGACCCAAACCCCTCTTTCCAGACTCATTGGTTATCTCTTTTTCCTCTCACACTCTCATGATTCAGCCAAACTGACTTTCTCTCTCTTCTTTACACATGACACCATTTCCCTTTATATGAAGCTTGAGCACCATCTTCTGAAGGAAACCTTTTCCAAGTCTCTGTTAGTGTCTTTTAGTGCTAACTATTAGTGCCCCACATCCCATATTATCTTGTCTTTAACTGCTATAGATGTGCGTGTATAATTTTCATTTTTCATTTTTTGTTCGTGCCGTATTTTTATAGTACATTATACCCTATTAAGATGTGAATTCCTTGTGACTGTTTCATTCCTTCTACTCATTTTCTCAAAGCCCAGCCTAGTACCTGGCACATAGCAGATGCTTAAAAAATATGGGTTGATTGATCTGTTCTTTCGGAGAACTTAATTCTTTTAACTTGTAGGTGATAGGAAGAAGAATAGAGTGAGAGTGTGTGCTTTTGTGGTGTGTGTGTGTGTGTGTGTGTGTGTGTGTGTGTGTGTGTGTGTGTGTGTGTGTGTGTGTTGGGAGTAGGGCAGGGAGGGAGCAACCCTGTTATTGTTTTAAACAGTCTTTTTTTGAATCTTGAAAAAGGTTGGCTCAGGTTGAGTCCTGGGAGTGAACCAGAGCTTGGAGGCAGGATGGGGAGGAGGAATGCCCTTCTTTATCTACAACAGTCTAAACAATCTGAATTTCAATCTTCCCCTGTCAAATGACTCATTTGAATAAGTTTCCCTGGGTCCCTGCCCTTACATCTGATGTTCTCCTTCGGAGTTACATTAAGAATGTCCCAGCCTGGTGAGGTGAGCAGAGATTTCTCTCCTCAGGACCCCTGCATTCATAAAGGCTAGTTCCACTGAATGGAAAGTGGGGCTCGGACTTGGCATGGGTCCTCTATTATGAAACCAAAGGCATCTGTCCTTTGGATGTAGCTCAGCAACTAGTCTGTGAATTTTCCCTCCAACTGGACACTCTTGAGGATGGATGTGTGCACATGCTTTTCTTTGGTTTCTAAAGCAAGTACTTCAGTTCTAACCTTCCCCCTCATGATTTCCATGTTGGCTCTGGATTAAGCCTTGACGAATTAGCTTGATTGATTTTTTCTACAGAATAACAAGACTCCACCCTTGAGTCCCCCAGCTACAGAAAGGATAGGATTTCCTCATTTCGAGGCCACTCTTGAGGTCAAGGAGTCTTTGGACTTGCTATTGTGATGACTTATTGTATGAAGACACCCTCAATACAGACACACGTAAACAAGACCATTTAAAACACACTGATGTAAAAAAAGAAAGGAAAAGGAGAAACAGGCAAGAATTCTGTACCATTTTCTGGGCTCCAAAATATAAGCACTTATAAAATACAAGAGTGACAGACTTTTCAGTGTGTGTGTGTGTGTGTGTGTGTGTGTGTGTGTGTGTGTGTGTGTGTGTAAGGGGCTGTTTATTTTCCTCCCATCTGTTTTCATTGATAAGATAAACACCCAAGTTGGAAACAAGGAAGCTCCCTTCACAGATGGACATCAGCAACTCCTCTATAGACATCCTTGGAGAGGTTCCTGGGGCACTGAGGTTGGCACACACAAAAAGTGTGTCACAGGTTGGACTTGGACTCAAGGCTCTAAGGCTGACTCTCTAGTGATTACACTGTGCTGATGGTCACATAATTTGTCTATGTCACATGTGACTTGTGCACATATGCATATATGCCCATATTTCTACACATGGACGTTTATATGCACATGGAATAACATAGATAGATGATGCATGTGTGTGCTTGCCTTTATAATTTCCCAACTCTATGTACATTTGGACATATATATATATATATAATATGCGTATAGTGTGTGGGGGTATACATACACATGATTCTGGTTGCTGCTGTCCAGGGTCAAACAAAGCAGGTCTAGTTATGTGAGCCGATCCTCAGATCATTATCTCTTTGGCTCATTTTTATCCCATCTATAATTCTGTACTGCCTAAATAACTTCTTGGAACAAAGGAGTATAAAGTCCATGTCCCTTGCCTCTTGTTATTATATAGTACCGAGGGCTACGTGGCCAAAAAACTTCTCTCGTTGAGAATTATGTCACTCGAATTACAAAGAACAAAAAAATGATATAAGAAAACAATCTTTTCAGAAGTGTGTGTTGGGGAGTAAGAAAGGGAGAAAGATGGGCATGGTGGCCACGGGTGTGAAACATTGCATGTAATGTCATATTTTTTATGTATTGATTCGTTCTGGGGGATTTGGAATATGGATTTTTTCCCCTTCTTGCTTTATTTTTTCTTTTGTTATGGTTTTGTTTTAAAGAAAGGATGACTCATTGGATTAGGAAAAGGAAAAGGGAATGGGGGAAGATTAGGCAATAGAAAAACAAAATTGTCAATAAAATTTTCTTTTAAAGAAAAGCATTGTAGTGCTCAAGGAGTTTGATGGAATTCTCAACTCTGAGCTGCTAGAGATGCTACTTTTCAGAATATTCAGGAACTTTTCCAGGGGTGGCACAAGTAGTAAGTCACAAAGATGGAATTAGAACCCAGTTCCACTTTATTTCAAACCCAGAGCTCTTTTCAGCCTATCATATGTCCTTCACAGTACTTGATACATAAGAGACACAAAATAAAAATGTGTTGATTGAAAAAACGTATGGATAGATAGATAAATGAGTTGAAGTGACACATGAATGGACCCAAAGCAGGCTCAAAGTCATGAAGAAAACAGTCACAAAGTTCTCCTTTCCCCAATATTTCATTTATATTTGATTTTTGGTCTTCAGCTTTGTCCAGGAAAATAATGAGGCCTTTGCTACTGCCATCAGCAGAGTGACTTGCTTAATTTTTTTTTAAACTTTACTTTCCATCTTAGAATCAATACTGTGTATTGATTCTAAGTCAGAAGAGTGGTAAGGGCTAGGCAATGGGGGTTAAGTGAGTTGCCCAGGGTCACATAGCTAGGAAGTATCTGAGGCCAAATTTGAAACCAGGACTTCCCATCTCTGGGCCTGCCTCTCGATCCACTGAGCCACCCTGCTGCCCCCAATTTGTTTCATTTTTGAAAATAATAGAACCAAAGCCATTTGGTATAATTAATAATAATAATAATAATAGATTGCTAACATTTACATAGTACTTTAAAGTAGACATTATTATCTTGGTTGGTTTGTCCTGATACATTATTGTGAGGTAGGAGCTATTACTATTCCATTTTACATTAAAGTTCAGTGACTTGCCCAAAGTCATACAGCTAGTGGGTATTAGAAGCTGTATTGGAAATCATGTCCTTCCAAGTTTAAGTCCAGTTAGATGCCTTGGAACTTAATAGAATTGTACAACATAGCAAGTTTCTAGATTTATTTGCATTAAGAATATGCAAACAACCTGCTCTGGAAGTTTGTATAGATGTCCCATTCAAAAAGGCATTGAATTAACAATGCCTTTTTTCTCCCTTTCATTCAGATCATGCTTGTTTGTGTGCCTCTTTGATTCCAAGGAAACTCAGAGAACAATCAGGAGGTTAGCTCTGGGCATCTGGGGAATAGAGTCCATTACTTTACTTGATGACGTCAGATTGGGAGAAGTTACTCAGGATATGTTTCCCAGTTTGGGAAGTGATTGACTGTGACTAGTGATGATTGGACTCACATGACCAGCAGTTTTATCATTTCCATTGGAAGGGAAACACTTGTTTAATCATTCAAGGGAAATCAGGCCAAATGAGCAGGTGGGAATGCATTGTAAAAGTCCAAGATTCTTTCACCTCTGAAAATTATGTCTTCATCGGAGGTAGCACAGCTAGCGAGAGGATAATGGCTTTGGAGGTACAGAATCAGAGAATTTCAGAGTCTCCAGGGACATTGGAGAACATCTGTTTCAATCCATAATCCATATCTACACAAAGCCCTACTCCTATATATATATGTATACACACACACACACACACACACATATATATATATATCTCACAACTTTCTAGTCTTTGCCTAAAGACTTTAAGAGCAAAGGAATAAATGAATGAAAAGATATTAATTGAATATTTACTAGCTCTCAAGCACCATGTTAAGCCAGTGTGATACAAATAGTATCATCATACAAATAGCAAGATGATCTCAACTTTCAGAGAACACATTAGAAATTGTTATTTAGAGGCTACAAAACATTTTGGAGTATTTGTCCCCTGAGGCAGCCTGACAGGCTTTGGGATAGTTTTTTTTTTTTTTTAATCCATTACCTTCTGTCTTAGAATCAATACTATGGGTTTGTTCCAAGGCAGAAGAGTGGTAAGGGTTAGGCAATGGGGCTAAGTGACATACCTAGGAAGTGTCTGAGGCCAGATTTAAACCTAGGACCTCCTATCAACCTAGCTGCCCCCAGGATAGTTCTACTTATTACAACCATTGCTCTACTTCCTTTCCCCTTTTTACACCCCATATTCATGATCCTTAGTAATATCCTCAGGACCAAGCAGAATCATCATTGTCATCATCACCATTATCCCTCTTCCATGTAACAACCCTTCAAATACTTGAAGATAGCTCTGATTCTCTTTCAATACATATGCCTTGCCCTCCAATTATTCCCTTTCCCAGCCTAAAAATATACATATTTCATGCACTTTTCATATGCCATGAACCTGTAACTTTTCATCATTGTCATTGTTTTCCTCTGGCTACTCTCAAGTCTATCAGTGTCCTTTCCCAGAAATAAACACAACCATCCAGATGGAGTCTCACCTAGGCAGGTAGAATGTAGTAGAACCATTACTTCCTTATTCCTCTCTTTCCATTATTCCTCTCTGAATGTAGCCAAAACACATTAACTTTGTTGGCTCCCATAGAATCAGAGAACTTGGATGACTTTGGGAAAGTCACTTGTCTTTCCTAGGTCTCAGTTCCCTTATTTGCAAAATAATTTCTGAGATTCCTCCCAGCTTTGCTATTATGTGATTTGTAATTTTATCTGCTTTACCATATCTTTACCTCAACTGTAAACTTCCTGAGGGCAAGAAGTGTTTTATTTTTATCTTCAGTTATCTAGAGCTTAGCATAGTGCTTCATGCAGAGCAATGCTTAATACTGCTTCTTAGTTGATTGATTGATTCAACAATTTCATGCCAATTTCAACTCTAGAGTTTAAGGATGATCTTTCTCAAAAGAATAAGAATAGTAGTGAGTAGAACAATGACTTAGGGAGCAGGGTTGTCTGTCACAAGTTGTTAGGTTCCTCCTACTCAGAGAGCAAAGATAATGTTGACAACAATTGAGGTCTCATTTCCTGAAAAAGAACCACATGGATCAAAGAAAAACCAGAGAACTACTCTTGGTCTTAGAGAAAGGGTATTCTTTACAAGCAAAGTTACTAGATAAAGGAGATTGCTTCCTCTTCAAAAAATGGGATAATTCCTGAATGGGAGCTTTCCTGAGGCTTCTCTAATTTTTGTAAAAATATATGCTCTCAATACTTAGATTAACTATCAGACAAATCTTGGAAAACCTTGCATTCCTGCATACCCCCTAGAGGGAAATGGGTAAAATTGGCAGGTCTTAGAGAAAGAAAATTATTGTCATGTATGAATGTGTTATTTGAAGTTGAGTGTTATTCAGAATGTAGATGTCAATAACTCAAGCTGAGGCCTTATGTGTCCTTCCCCAACTAGTGCTTTTCTTCCATTTTAAGACTTACCAAGGCTTGAAGAACATATGCATGGAGAGAATCATGAGAGTTTGAAAAGGACAACAAAGAAAACTCTCTCTCTCCCTGGCATCAGAAAAAAGAGGGGAAGCTCAGGTATTGTTGGGAGTCATGCTAATCTTTCCCTGAGATGGAGGAGAGGTAAAAGAAAATCACCCACCCCAACTCATGACCATGAAGAACAGAATGTCAGGTTCTTAAAACAACTAACTGAAGGGTCCCTTTTGGCCCTATGTAGGTGGAACTATGAGAGAGGTAAACCAAAAGATAAACTAAAAAATAAGATAGCTCCTAGGCATGTGAAATAAAAAGTTATACTTTGAAGGAAGTTCTAAAAGAGCATTAACAATAACCTGGATTTGTTCAGCTTCATTTAAGGCAGGGCTGATGGTGAAAAATAGTGGTGAAAGTTAAGTGGATGATGGAGGTTAAGTAGATGTAGGTATCTCCGTTTTTTCTTCTATCTTTGAGTATTGATGAGAGTGAGTCTAGTCCCAATTATGTAAGACTCTCTTCTTCCCATCAGTAAAGCAACTGGTTATATACAAAGATTGACCATGCATTAGGGCATAAAAAGATATCATAACAAAATGTAGAAGAGCAAAAATAATAAATGCAGCTTTTTCAGATCATAATGCAATAAAAACCAAAACCAATAAGGATTCATGGAAATGCAAATTAAAAATTAATTGGAAACTAAATAATCTAACTCTTCAAAACTGGTGGGTAAAAGAATAAATCATAGAAACAATAGCAGATTTCATTGAAGAGAATGACAATGAGGAGACAACATATCAAAATTTATAGGATATATAGTCAGGGGAAATTTATCCCCGAGTGCTCATATCAACAAAATAGAGGAAAAGGAGATCAGTGAATTGGGTATGCACCCAAAAAAAAAAAAACTAGAAAAAGACCAAATTAAAAATCTCCAGTTAAAGACTAAATTTGAAATCTTAAAAATTAAAGGAGAAATTAATAAAATTGAAAGTAAAAACCATTGAACTAATAAATAAGATGAGCTGGTTCTATAAAAAAACAAATAAAATAGATTAAGTATTTGTTGATTTGACTAAAAATAAGAAAGGAGAGAATGAAATTACCAGTATCAAAAACAAAAAGGGTAATTTTATCTCTAATGAAGAAGAAATTAAGGAAATTATTAAGAGATGCTTTGTCCAATTACGTGGCAATAAATCTGACAATCTAGGTGATATGGATAAATATTTACAAAAATATAAATTGCCTAGACTAAAAAAGAGGAAATAGAATGCTTAAATAATCCCATCTGAGAAAAAGAAATTGAACAAGCCCAGAAACTACCCAGGAAAAAATCCCCAGGGCCAGATGGATTTTTAAGTGAATTCTGTCAAACATTTAAAGAACAACTAATCCCAATACTAAACACTCTATTTGACAAAATAAGCAAAGAAGGAATCTTACCAAATTTTGTAATGACACAAATATGGCACTGATACCTAAGCCAGAAAGAACAAAAACAGAGAAAGAAAAATTATAATGCAATCACCTTAATGGACATGTAATAATCTTAAATAAAGATGTAAAAATCTTACGTAAAATACTAGCAAATAGATTACAGCAATATGTCACAAGGATTATTCACTCTGACCATGTAGGATTTATACTAGGAATGCAAGGCTGGCTTAATATTAGGTAAATCATCCATTTAATTGACCATATCAATAATCAAACTAACAGAAATCACATGATTATCTCAATAGGTACAGAAAAAGTCTTTGACAAAATACATCCATTCCTATTGGAAACACTACAAAACATAGGAATAAAAAGGCCTTTCCTTAAAATAATAAGTACTCTCTATATAAAACCATCAGGAATTGGCAGCGGGGTAGCTCAGTGGATTGAGAACTAGGTCTAGAGATGGGAGGTCCTAGGTTCAAGTCTGGCCTCAGACACTTCCCAACTGTGTGACCCTGGGCAAGTCACTTAACCTCCATTGCCTAGCCCTTACCATTCTTCTGCCTTGGAACCAATACACAGTATCTAAGACAGAAAGTAAGGATTAAAAAAAAATAAAACCATCAGCAAGTATCATCTGCAATGGGAATAAGTTACAAGCCTTCCAATAAGACCAAGAGTGAAGCAAGGATGTCAATTATGACCACTATTATTTAAGAGAGTACTAGAAGTGCTAATGGTAGCAATTAGAAAAGAAAAAGAAATTGAAGGCATTCTTTTCCATTTTGATGGCTGTGGGTATCTCTCTTTTTTTTTTCTTCTATCTTTGGGTATTGAGAGTGAGTCAAGTCCCAGTTTTATAAGCCTCTCTTCTTTCCAACATGGTAAAGCAATGGTCATGTTTCTTCTCTTTTTTGTTTCTTTTTCCTTACCATTTGAAGCAGGAGAAGATGCTCATCTCCACCATGATTTCAACTCTAGCCGTTCCCATAATTGTGACTTTCACTCAAGCCTTCCATTTTGAGGAGGGACTCAAGCCACAAGACCTCATTGTCTTCTTGGTATCTTTCTGCCTTTCCTTATTTCAATATGATGCCCAAACTTATATCTCATCCTAAAACTTCTATTAGAACCTGAGGTTCTTCATCTTGGAACATCCTTCATCCATGCCAGCTCCCTTTCCCCCATTTACGAGTTCTTCCTAGGGGTCTGCATTTAGGAGAAGGATCCAGACTATCTAGCTTCATTCCCTTGCTCTGCTTCAAAATTTCTGGATTTCAACACCAGGGTTTCCATGACTACCTTCTATCCCATTCTCTTCTCTCCTGTTTCCATCCCCCTCCTACTATTCAGCTCTCTTTTTCATATTGTCTTCCCCGGTAAGAAGAAGAGCTCCTTGAAGCCAGGGAATAGATTTCATTTCACTTGTATTTTCATTTCAGCTCTTATTACAGAGTGTGACACACAGTAGACTCTTTCCATGGACCCTTTTTAATTATAAATTTTATAGCATTATGACCTGAAAAAGTTGCATTCATTATTTCTGTTTTTCTGCATTTGTTTGCAGTATTTCTATGCCCTAATACATGGTCAATCTTTGTATATTTATCATGTACTGCTGAGAAGGTATATTCCTTTTTATCCTTGTTCAATTTTCTCCAGATATCTATTAACTCTAATTTTCTAACGTTTCATTCACTTCCCTTACTTATTTCTTATTTATTTATTTGATTTGATTAATCTAGTTCTGAAAGGGGAAGGTTGAGATCCCCCCCCCCCCAATTATGGTCTCACTATCTATTTACTCAAACTCCTTTAATTTCTCCTTTCAAAATATATATGCTATATCATTTGGTGCATAACTGTTTAGTAATGATATTACTTTGTTGTTTATAGTACCCTTTAGCAAAATGTAATTTCTGTCCTTATCTCTTTTAATCAGAGCAATTTCTACTTTAGCTTTGTCTGGTATCATGATTTCTATCCCTACTTTTTTTACTTCAGATGACACATAATTAATTCAGCTCCAGCCTTTTATCTTGAATCTCTGTGTGTCACCCTGCCTTAAATGTGTTTCTTATAAACAACATATAGTGGAATTCTGTTTTTTAATCCACTCTGCTATATATTTCCATTTAATGGGTGAGTTCATCCCATTCACATTCAGCCTTATGATTACTAATTGTTTATTGCCCTTCATCATATTATCCCCTTTAGATCCTGCTCTATTTCCTTTCATGCTGTTCACACAATAGATTCTTAAAAATGCTTGTTGCCATGCTTTGTGGTAGTTCTCTATGCTATTTACATGACTCAGAGCAATTGGAATTGTGTTCCCGATAAATTATAATTCTATGTATTCTTCCAAAATGCAGGGGGAATTATATATGAATCTTTATACTTGGTGTTAAAAATAGACTTATTATTTACTAATTCCATTTTGTATACTATTTATATATTTGTTTTGAGTTAGAAATTTCTTTGAAATTGTCCATGAATATTGTAGTTGTGCATGACTTATGCCCCATGTCATTGCTGACTAGGAGAATTTCATGGTATTAAAGGACCTTCTATGTCCCGGCTGATTCCCTGTTACCACCTTTCCATACTGCATCCAAGGCATCTGTCTCATTGTCCCTTCCTTGGTTTCTCTCTTGTAGAGAGCATTTCAATGAAGCAAGGGCTATTTCATAGAATTTCATGGTCACTAGGAATAGTAGAGGAGGTCTGAGAAAGAGTTCAGGAGATCTGAGTTCCAAGTCTAGTTCTGAAATTATTCAAGTGACTTGGAACAACTTACTTTATTTCTCTACTTCTCATTTTCTTACTTTATGAAATAAGTGGTTTGATTAGATGGCTTTCAGTCTCATCACAGTCTAATATGTTTGCTTGCACCTCGGTCAGGAAGTCATAAGGTTTTCTGTGTCTTGGACCTTGTGTCAATCTGGTGAACCCTATGGATCCCTTCACAGAACCTTGTTTGGAAATGTACAAAATAAAATCCATACTATGTGAAGGAAACCGATTATCTCTGTCTGTGTATCTCTCTCTGTATCTCTGTGTCTGTCTGTCTCTCCATCTGTCCCTCTTTTTATTTATCTATCCTTTTTGAGCCCAAGTTGCGAATCCCTGTTTTAGGATAAGATGAAAATTCTCAGCCTGACTTTTAAAACTCACCATAATCTAGCTCACCCAGCTCTTGCCGTCTTATTTCCTATTACTTTTCTATCCACATTATCTCTGTGGCTGGAATCCATTACCTCTTCACTTTCTCTTCTTGAAGTTCCTGTTGTTAACATTCAATTATTTTGGTCGTATCTGACTCTGTGTGACCCTGTTTGGGGTTTTCTTG
Source organism: Monodelphis domestica (assembly GCF_027887165.1). Taxonomy (NCBI): domain Eukaryota; kingdom Metazoa; phylum Chordata; class Mammalia; order Didelphimorphia; family Didelphidae; genus Monodelphis; species Monodelphis domestica. The sequence continues at coordinate 71,579,792 of NC_077231.1, read as the reverse complement.
GTAAAAATGCTGGACTGGTTTGCTATTTCCTTCTTTGGCTTGGTTTATAGATGAAGAACTGAGGAAAAAAGGGTTGTGACTTGCCTAGGGTCACATGGCTAGTAAGAAACTGAGACTGGATTTGAACTCAGGAATATGAGTTTTCCTGATATGAAGCCCAGGGCTCTAACCACCATACCACCTAGCTGCCCCTAGTCCCTAGCTCCCTTTAGGGATGACTTCAAGTGGCACTTCCTACATGAAGACAATCCTTATCTCCTAGTTGTCAATAGTCTTAATCTCCAATCCTGTTAATGTTCAAAGAACTTTATATTTATTTTGAATACTTGTTTATTTGTTATTTATGTTTATTTATTTAAAGTAATGTTTAAGTTGCTATAAAGATTATCCAAAATAACTTCAGGTTTATTTATTGTATCTGTGTGCATTGTCTCCCTCCAGCAGAAAGCAGGTTCCCTTGGGGGCAAGGACCATTCTATTCTTGTCTTTGTGTTCCCAGAAGTTGTACACAGTAGATATTTAAATATTAAATGAATTAATTATGATCTATTCATTTCTGACTAGAGGTACAACTAGCAGAGAATCTAGCATTCCCCTGAATCCAGCCTCTTGGTCCTTAAATCTTGCCTATCTTCTTCCTTTCACTTCTTCCAGATCTCCCACCCCAATCCTTGGGATATTCTTTACAGAAACTGCCACACGTTTCTGCCATGTTACTCAAGTGGCATAGTTAATCAAGTACTGAATTTAGAGTCCCATACCCAAATCCCACTTCATACGCCTATTATCTATATGACTTTGGACTAGTCACTTCACCTCTTTAGCTAGGACTCAGTTTCCTCATCTGTAAAAGAAATGTTGTGGACTAGATGTCCTTGCTGACCGTAAATCTGTGACCCAGGGCTCCTATTTCTTATCAGCTAGTGGGGAAGAGCCACTCTTCAGTTCCTTCTGGATTCTGGGAGAACAATGGCAGCATACCACAGGAATGTGATTGCCCCAAGTTTGCAAAAAAAAAAAGAAAAATCCAGATGGACAGATGAGCAAAGGTCAAAGTTTCAAATGCATAGCTAAGCATACCAGAGAGACGAAATCTTTCGCCCAGTGCCTTCCACATATGAGGGGGCTCAGTAAATATTTGTTGAATTGAATTTCCTGAATTGAATTCCAATTAGCAGGCCAGAGGAACTGCCAAGAGATGGCTCAGCAGAAAAGAAGGGGGGAAAACAAGCCTTCTGTTTCAGTGGGACACACCAGCTTCTTGCTCCTTAATTAATCCACCATAGCGTCTTTACTTTCTGTGAATTATTACAATGTGCTATTGGCTTCTTGTTCCTGGGAAGTCCAGGGTCAGATGATTCAAATCAGAATCGATTCTAAGGTGAAAGGAGTTTGATTATAGCAGTCAGAGAAGGGTGACAACTGGAATTTATTCCATGCTTCACAGCACAGCTTGAACTTGGAGACTTGAACTACATCACTAAAACCAAGGAAGCCTTTGACATCAGAGAAAGCAATTTGGGGGGTGGGGTGGGGGCTACAAGCAGAACCAGTAAGGAGCCAGAAAGAATTTCCATGGAGGCTTAAAACAATTGGCCTTATCTATATAAATATATAGGAAAGTGGCTAGGTGGTGGAATGGATTGAGCACTGGGCTTAGAGTCAAGACAGTTCTGAATTTCAGACCCATCTCAGACTCTTACTAATGGTGTGACCCTGGGCAAGTCACTTAACTTCTATTTGCCTCAGTTTCCTATTCTGTAAAATGAGAATAATAATATCAACTACCTATCAGGGTTGATGAGAAGCAAATGAGGTGATAATTGTCAAGCACTTAGTAGGCACAACATAAATGCTAGTTATTGTTTTTAGATACATATATTGCTATACATATATGCTGTTGAGTCATTTGAGTTGTGTCCCACTCTTTGTGACCCCATTTGGGGTTTTCTTGGCAAAGATCCTGGAGAGGCTTTCCATTTCCTTCCCCAGATCATTTTACAGATGAGGAACTCAGGCAAACAGGGTTAAGTGACTTGCCCAGGGTCACACAGCTAGTAAATGTCAGATTTGAACTCAGGAATATGAATATTCCTGATCCCAAGTTCAGTGCTCTCTCCATTGTGCCATGCCTTCTAGCTAGCCCTTCATATGTGTAGATAGGCATATAATTATAATTTTTAAGGCTCCTCACGCCCTGCACCCATGTACGTCTGTACACATTGCTTCCAAACATCAGTTATTAAAGATAATGCTAAATAAGTCTCGAGGGCTTGGAGGAAGGTACTATAATTGGAGTATACTGTCGCCTCCTTGGCTTTGAATGGACCTTGGGTTTTCCTTTTAAGCTGAATACTGTATTACAGGACAAAGAGTTTTTATCTCCTGCAACAGGGAAAGCTAAGAATAACAGCTCTTTATGAGTCATGCAAACACATTCCAGCAGGGGCTTTTTTTCTTTTAAACATCTGGATCAGCTCTTCCTGTCCTTGCTCTCCACCTCAGACCAGGTAAAACCGACATGCGAGGGATAATGGGCAGTGGCTATTTTTATTCTATTGAATTGCATTAGAGGAATTACAACAGCAACAAGCAATTCTTAAGAACAAACAATGTTTTCTTTGCCTGGCTTCAGGCTCAGAGGCAGAAAGTGTCCAGAAGTGACCTTTGGGGACAAGGACTGCAGGCGACTTGTTCTTTCACTGGGCCAGGTTCTTAGCAGTGGAGAAAAGCCCAGCTGTGAGTGGTCTCTCTGCTCAGTGCCTCTTGTGGGGAAAACCATTTGCTGGAGGGACACATGCCTGGGCTGGAAAGCAGCCCAATGGAGCAGAGCCCTGGCACCCTCTCTTGGTGTCCTGATTGTTACCAGTCCTTGCAATTTATGGACTGTTCCTGAAGGTTAGTGGGAGGAGCTGGGTTTCTATTGTGCAAGGGATTTCTGGATGAAGGATCTCCTTCTACTAATGAAGCTCAGCACCATTAGGTCTTAAAAGGTCCTAGGGTGTCACTTGCTCAGGGTCACAATTAATATCAGAGGTAGAATTTGAACCCAGTTCTTCTTGTTTCTAGGGCTATGATACCACCATTGCTCACATGTGGTTATAAATCCTATTGCCAAATTCACTGAAAGGAGATTTTTTTCATTTCTCCATTAAAAAAATATATAATTGTCCATTAAAAGGGAAATGAAAGAGCAACCAGAAGCTACTCATTATCCTTTTCCAGACTCATGCTGGTTTTTTTTTATTTTTTATTGGTGCTTGCTAGCTGAAGGGTTCTCATGAATTGAGGTACAGTGTCTAAACAGGATCTCCCATATTGAAGAGAAATGTGAACTCAGTGACATCACTGTGAATATAAAGCCTTGGAGGACTATCAGAGGATGAGGTCTAGCTTCACACGCTCCATAAAAATGTCCTGCTTTCTCAGCTTCCACTTCCTGCCCTGAATTTGGAGTGGCTACTGGCTATATATAATCCTGAGTGGGTGTGCAGTTTGGAAGAATTACTTTTCTTTCTTCCATCCCCACCAAAATATGGGAACCAAGAAAGAAAAGACATGCTTCAGATATAGGAAAGTTGCAATTCAAAAAGAATAGATTTCACGGGGCAATCTTTGAGTCTGTATATAATTTCTCTTTCTCTTTCTGGGGTCAATTAGAATAGCATTTCTAACTATGTAGTTTTAAGAAAATAATAGCAATTAGTATGTTGCTATCCAAGACAATTCAGAATTATTTGTTTGTTTTGTGTTTTTTTAATCTTTATCTTCTGTCTTAGAATTGATACTAAGCATCAGTTCCAAGGCAGAAGAGAAGCAAAGGCTAGGCAATTGGGTCAAATGACTTGCCCAAGATCACCCAGCTAGGAAGTATCTGAGGCTAGATTTGAACCCAGACCTCCTATCTCTAGTACTGGCTCTCTCCACTGAGCTACCTAGCTGCCTGCTATGTGTGTTTTTAAAATAAGTTTTACTGATGTCCTTTACTTTTACATCATAATTATTTCTGGACATATTTAAAGTACCACTCTCCATTCCTTGAACTGAACCCTCCCTTGGAAAAAAAAAAAGAAAAAATGTGGAGTTAGCTTTAGAGATTAGAAACTCTGGAGATCAAATTCTAACTGCCACTCATTACCTATGTGACCTTAGATAGGTAACCTAACTGTCCTGAGGCTTGGTTGCCTCATTTGTAAAATGAGGATTGGACTAGATGGTCTTTCTAAAACTAGTTCTAAATCCATGAGGAGAATCAAAAAAGAACTGAGCAAAGATAACTTGTAAAGTGGCAATGAAATGTTCTGCCCTTGCAGTTCTTTGGCTTTCTGCCAGTAGGAAGGACTTATTGTTTGATTAACTCTTCTCTTGGATTGCTCTATTTTTCAAAGACTCAGAGGTGAGCAAATGAGCTCTTTGACATGCGAACAAGATAAAATCTCAGCTCATCCATGGAGAAGGTAATCCCATTAGGAAAGTCCCCTCCTAGAAGTCTTAGATACTGAAGTCACTGTAACACATGGATGGAGACCACCTTCCTCCATATGTTGGTGGCATTAGTGCTCCTATTAGCCACCCAAAAGTTGTCACCTTCTCTCTCACTCCATCTATCTAGAACAAAGCTTCTTTTTCTCTTTTATGCAGCACTCAGAGACCTCTCTGCCAACGAGGAGTCACATTTCATAGGACTGTCCTTCAGGGAACTTCACACTCTACCTAGGCAGGAATATTATATTTAAAACAAAGTTCAGATATAGCTCATCTCTAGGTCTTCTCAAAATGTGGATCAGAAATTCCTTATAGAAAAGGCTACTCAATGTATAATATGGATATCAGATATGGGACAGCTATTTATTTCCTCATCACAAAAACTGCTTAACACACACACACAGACTCAGTAGACTGTATTAATAAATAGACAGATATAAAATATCTCTAATAGCCCAGGATGATTTCAGAAAGAACTGGAAAAAAAAAGACCTTCATAAATTGATGCAGAGTGAAATAAGCAGAATCAGGAGAATATTGAACACAATAACTGCAATATTGTGGAAAGATGAAATGTGATGACTTAGCTACTATCAACAATACAATGATCTAAGACAATTCTGAGGGAATTATGAAAATAAGAATGCTATCTGCCACCAGAGAAAGAACTGTTGGAGAAGGAAAGCAGATGATTTTTTTTTTACTTGCTTACTTGGTTGTATGTTTTGGGGTTTTGAAAAGATTATTCACTTATAAAAATGAACAATATGGAAATGTTTTGCATGAAAATACATGTCTAAACCAGGTTGAATTGTTTCCCAGCTCTGGGAGGAGGAAGGGAAGGAGGGAAGGAGACAATTTGGATCATATAACTTTGGAACACATGCATAAATTTGGTATTACATGTAATTGGTAAATAAAATAAAATAAAAAATATACCATCATGGAGAGAAATTCTGCAGTGATGAGAACAGGACTTGTTATCATAAGAAGCAGAGAAGAGCCAGGATGACTGGAGAATTTAAGGACTGTAAACTGCAGATGTTAATTTGGAAAAGAATAAACTTTCTCCCAATTGAATGATGCAGGATACGGGATGTGGACTAAATGTGTGATTTAAATGTTATGGGGGACTCTCAGCTGAGAAAAATCTCTCTACTAATACAGGGAAACTCCTTTTATATCAGCTTTAAGAGGTGCAGAAAGTAATGGTGTCAAACTCAAAAAGAAAGGAGAGTCAGGAAATAAGGATCCCTGCTGCTCCATTTGGCTTAGCTTTTAAAATGTAATGCTATCTACATTTGATTGTACTTTTATTTATTTTGTTAAATATTTCCCATTCATATTTTAATCTGATTCAGGATTAGTCCTGAGGCCACTGTTAGATACTTCTACAGAGAGCTGTTCCAGTTCTGTCTGGATTTGAGGCCAGCTCTATAGTTACCAGGCAGTTAGGTGGTCCAGTGAATAGTGCCATGTTTAGAATCAAGATGACTCATCTTCCAGAGTTCAAATCTGGTCTTAGACACTTTGTAGCTGTGTGGCCCTAGGCAAGTCACTTAGCCTTATTTTCCTCAATTTCTTCATCTGTAAAATGATCTGGAGAAGAAAATGGCAAACTACTCCAGTATCTTTGCCAAGAAAACCCCAAATAGGGTCACAAAGAGTCAGACACAACTAAACCACAACTGTAGCTACCATTACGCATAGTGATAGGCAATAATTTACTTCCTTCCCCAATTGAACCTTTCTGTCCTCATATCAAAAATGGCATCTGAGCTTTGGCAAAACCAAATAAAATAGCCACTACTCTTGATAGATATATTGCATTCCATCTCCTGGCTCCTACCTCTCTACTGGCCTTGTTTGCTCATCAGCACTCCAGGACTGAGACTGCGTGTCACACTTCAGCCCATCAACAAAAGCTCACTGTGCCAGGTACAGTGCTAAGTGCTGCCTTTAAGTGTCATTAATCATTAACGTTGACTGATATTAGAGGCCTCCTGAATAGAGAGCTGGCCTTGTGCCCAAGATGCCCTTAGTTTTAGTCTTGCTTCTGACTCCTATTGGCTGTGTGATCCTTGGCATAGTTACTGGATATGAGTTCTAGGCCAGTGGTACCACTCTCAAATAAAAATGGAAGCCACCAATCCATACATGAGGATCCCTGTTATCTGTATTTTGATTTAGTTTTAAAATGTAACATTATCTATATATGATTATATTTTATTTACTTTGTTATTTCCTAATTACGTTTTAATCTGAGCCAGGCCAATGAGACTTTCTGTGATTTGAAAATATTTATTTAATTAATTAATTTAGAATATTTTTCTATGGTTACAAGATTCATGTTCTTTCCCTCCCCACTTTCCATCCCCCTCCCATAGCCAATGAGCAATTCAACTGAGTTTTACATGTGCCATTTATCCAGACCTATTTCCATATTATTAACATTTACACTAGGGTGATCGCTTAGAGTCTAGGTCCCCAATCATATCCCCATCAGCCCATGTGATCAGGCAGTTGTTTTGCTTCTATGTTTCTACTCCCACAGTTCTTCCTCTGGATGTGAATGATGAATGACCAAGGGCTAATCATTTTATTTCTCAGTGCTCTAGACAACCCTTTAAGATGGCGAGGCAGAAAAAATTTTCAACTTTCATTGTTAAACAAAATATCTCACAAAGAGATTTTTACATTGGTAAAATCATGGTTCCAGGCCCCAATCCTATGTTATATTAAAGTCACCACAAAGACAGGTAGACAGAGACATGTAGACAGAGAGATAGATAGATGATAGAGGAATATTGTTCTCTTGTCTACTTTCATCCCTCTGCATCACTCCATGTGAGTCATTCAATATTTCTCTGAGTTCCAACTATGTCATGTCTTAGTTGCACAATGATAAGGAGTCCAATAATCTTTTATGGGCAATTCTTTCACTAATGAGAAACCTCTTGTGACTAAAGAAAGTGATAATTAAAAGGAATAGCCTTTTTATCTCTGTGAATGCTGGTTGCCACATTTTCTTACTCCCTGGCTTAAATTCTTTTGTACTCTTTAACTACAGAAGAACAGAAGGAATAGAAATATGCCTACAGGGCTTTTGTTCCTCTGCCCAGAGTGACTTTTCTTAAAATTTATTTCTAGTGCTGTCCATATCAAAATTACACTTCTCATGTACAGTTTTGTTTCTGTCCACCCAGCTGCCAAGCTTTCCTAATCCCTTCTCTTTCCTTAATCGCCTCCTTATTTTCCAACCATGAATGTTCTTTCTTAACAGCCTCTCTCATCTCAATTTTCTTTGTGTCTTTTTACCCACTAACCCATATGTCTAGCAGCAAAAATAAACATAATTTCCAGATTACATTTCATTCAAATCATGATAATGTCACAACACATCACAGATGATCACATTGGAGGTTGTCTGTCACTTTGTGAGGGAAAATTACATCATAAACTGGCTAAGAAATGTTTCACTCATTCCATTTTTAAGGAAAGCAACTTGGTAAAAGTGAAAGATTTGGAAGTAGGTGATCTGACTTCTAGCATTGGTTCTGTCATTTCATTCTTGATGTGAGACCTTGGGCCAGTCACTTAGCCTTTTATCATCATCATCATCATCATCTTCTTCATGTAGGACCATTTCAAGATGGGCAAAATTTCCAACTCTAAAGTCAGGATCATATGAGATATAAAGACATAAAGGCTAGAAAGTTGGCCTCAAAGCCAGGATGACCTGGGTCCAAGATCTATCTCTGATGCAAATTGCTAGAGTGACCCTCAATGGGTCATTTAATCTATTTGTGCTCTAGGTACCTCCTTTGGACTGTTAAATTTCAGGAAAGGGGCTCATCTGCATTAGTAAAAGATATTTCCTCACCTGGATGTCCCTATATCAATGAAATCACAAGTCTAGTCCCTCTCCTCTCTCCCTGATTTCCATTATAAAATTTAAATAAAATAAATAGAAATAATAAAATATAAGTAATATAAAAATAAAATAGAACTCTTGCTTTTAAGGTCTATTATCTTAGTCAGAAATTTTATAGATGGATACATTTGAAAATGATCCATAATGATCTCTTCATTATCAAGGGATGAATTATGTTTGGATATGCTCACTGACATGGATCTTGGAGGCAGCTTAAGTATACCGGGTATTTGAAACCCTTGTAGTCTTTATGGGAAGCGAAGGAGAAGAGTCAGCTCAAAATGAGAAGGCTGGGTGACTTAGGATGTTCCTTCTTCAAGTGAAAACCCACAGAGCCATTGAAGAATTGAATCAGAAGCTGGAGAGGATAGAATTTGAAATCCAAATACTTATCTCCCCATGCCAAAGAAGTTATTAACAAGCAAGGTAATCAATTCCCTATCCCCAGAAGGTTTTTATGATGGGGGCCATCATTTACTATTTTTTTCTGAAATGCTTTGAATTCTTAGATTCAAGATCCTTATCTTCAAATGTGATAATAAAATAACTTTCCATAGGGTTTTGAGATCATCTGCCATTGAACATGGAAATATATGTTGTATGATAAACCATGGATAATTTATATCACATTCCCTGCCATCTTGGGGAAGGTAACTCGGGTAATACTATAACAATATAACAAAAATCACCTGTTATATTGAATGACGTGGCTTAGCAAAATCAAAACTAAGAGCTGCCCAAACCATAACTGGAAACATGTCTAAGAAATAAATAACTTGTGTTGACAATCATCTAACATAGACAAATATGGCTGGTTGACAGCCTAATATTTCTCTAATTTCTCTCTAATTAGTCTCCATTGGCATATTTAATGATACATTCCTTATATTTTAAGTAAAATTATAGTTTTCTGGTAAAATCATAACTAGCATCTACCTAATGCCTCAAAATTAGCTTAAACCTTTAAATATGATACTTCATTTGAGCAAGCAACATTCCCTTGAGGTAGACATTCAAAGAGTTATTATGCAGAATTCATAGATATAGAAATTGAAGCTCAGGGAGAGAGTAAGCTTTAGAGATGGATTTGGAGCCCAGATTTCCCTCACTCCAAGTCCCCTTTCTATCTGGTCCTAGTTGGATAGTAGCCTTCCTATTAAAAAAAATTAAGAATAATATTTTAAAAAGAAAACAGCAATAACATCAAACTGTCACTTTAGATGACCTCTGTGAACTGCCAGGTTTTAAAACACTATTGACTCTTCAGTTGAGCCATTCTTTCTCAAGTTCAATGAGTCTTATTCCAGTCTAGTGTCCTTAATTGCTTTTATATTTGTTTGCTTCCTGATCAGATATGATCAAGGTTTTGAAGGGGGTTTCTCCTAATTATTCCATTTCTTTTCATTGATGTCCTTAACAAGAGCAATTATGCAATTGAGTTTTGAATTATATAGAAAATCACAAGGCTGCTAGGTGGCAAAGTGGATAGAGTACCAGGTCTGGAGTCAAAAGTTCCTCAATTAAAATCTGACCTTGACACTTACTAGCTGTGTTACCCTAAGTGAGTCATTTAATCCGGTTTCCCTGAGTTTCCTTATCTGTAAAATGGGTTACAGAAGGAAATGGCAAACTATGCTAGTATCTTTTCCAAGAAAACTCCAAGTAGGTTTACAAAGAGTTGGACACAACTGAAATGACTGAACACAGAAAATCTTAGGATTTCTACATGTCAAAGGTTTCATTTAAGGTGTCATAATAGATGATCTAATTGACTTCAGTTGGTAAATAGATCCATTTTCACTTGGAAGTGACAAGTTCATTATCTCATTAACTGAATTATGTAGTAATGACTCAGATTTACTCTTTATCAATTAGTTAAAACATCTATCTATACATATATATGCATCCATGTGTATATAAATATAAATATATATGTATATATATATATATTGCATAGATATTAGTTGATTATGAAAGGGATATAACATGTCGGGATTTTCTAACCTAAAATCAATAATACATTTTTAAAATAACCTTTTGAATAATTTCTTTAAAATAAATAAATAAATATATATATAATACATTATGTGCAAGAAAACCCTATACAAAAACACTAAAACAATGAAAAGGAAAAAAAAAACAACACTAAGAAAATCTCAGAACCAAATGTTACAAAATTATAATGACCAAACTTGGCACCAAGGAAAGCATTTCCCCAACATTCCTTGAAGAAGTTGGGATTTATGGACATGAAAAACTGCATACGTTGGTATCTAATTGATCTAATTGATACGATGATCTAATTGACTTCAGTTGGTAAATAGATCCATTTTCACTTGGAAGTGACAAGTTCATTATCTCATTAACTGAATTATGTAGTATTGATGTAGTATTGAAATATGTAGAATTGATGTACTGGTTTTGCTGAACTGTGTCTCTCCTTTCTCTTTTCTTTGTTATGAGGTGAGATAGCTCTCTGGGGGAGGGGGGGGGAGGAAAGAAGGCTATCTGGGGAAATGTAGCAGAAATGAAAACAAATGATTACTAAAACAGTTTTAAAAAGTACACCTAATCAGTGATTGATAAACAATCAACATTCCCATGATCTAATTCATAATTTAGTTTACAGGAAATGCTCATGGCTATTCTAATTAGAAAGCAATTCAGTCCAGCATAGAGGATACTTCTTTACAAGCCCATTCTATTCAGTAGATCCTTTTAGGATTCTGGGAATGCAAATATAGAGACCCTTCACTCAAGGAGCTCAGAGCCTGAGTGGTCTACAATAATATCCTATGGCAGAAATAACATTGAACTTAGGGTCAACTCTAGAGTTATTATAGTTTTCCCATTTGTAAAGACAAGAGCATTGGATTTAATTAAATTAAAAAAAAAACATCTATCACATACCTAATATGTAATGGGGGACTGGTGCCCACATGAATCCTCTCATGTTGCTTGGCTAATGCAACTTTTCCCCTTGGATAGCTTGGGAAGCCTGCTATTTTGATGATTGCTAAGGAACATGTGTGGATATTCTCTAATTGGTTGCAGTTTGTTGATTATGTAACCTGGAGGAATCTTTTTTCTATTGATGGTGAGAAAAAGACTGTTGGAGCCTTCAAGAAGGCTTCAGCTTGAGCCATCTCTCTTCACTGCATTTCCATTTTGAGGCAGCAAAGGGACTCTTTCTCTAAAAAGATTTAGTGAATCAGTAAGCTATATGTGGAAGGCTTCGGGGCCTTTTTGGAAGGCAGGTCTGGCTCCAAGGAATGAGGAAGGAGTTGCCTTGGGGAGTCATGGCTTCTACTAGAAAGATCTTCAAGTAAAGGCTAATAAGAACTTCTCCAGAGGCTGTAGACAATTTCTTTCAGATATGAACTGGACTAGATGGACTCCGAGGATGCCTTTCTGTCCTGACATGTTCTAACTATGCTTCTGTGACTCTATAAAATCAGAGAAATCAAGGAACCCCCAATCATAAAGATACTTGGAAAAGACAGTCCCCAAAAGATCTAGAAGAAATCTAGATATGACAATAAAGAATATGGTCTTTTTACTTGAGTTTGCCACCTTTGTTGGGAAAACAAAATTCTTGCGAAACAACTCAGGGATAATTTAACTTCCCTTTTATTACTACAATCTAATGAGAAATCGTGTGTACTTCCTACTTCAGAAAAAAGGATATGTTAAAATGTAGCTTAAAGAAAGGCATAAAGACCCATTGAGATGCTTAATGGTCAACTAGTTCTTTAATCTTATTGAACAAGAGTTGCTTGCCTCTAATACCCTCCCAACCTTGCCCACCCTATAGAACTCCCAACTATTTCTTCCAAAAGTTAGACACGGGAACATATTGGAGGCCTTTCTCACTTTCTCTCAAAATCAAGAAACTAATGAAAAAAACAAAATAAATAAAAATGAAATTAAAAGAAAAACAAAAATATAATAAATAAAAGAAGGAACTAATGGAGCATTCTGGTCATCCATCAGTCATCTCTTTTCTTTATTGTGTGACTAGCCCATCTTCTCTTCTTATCAGGCAATTCCTTGATGACATCCTTTACTCTTGCTCTTCAGAGTTCCTTGTTATTTACAAGTTGCCATCTGCTCAGTCATATCATTGTTCTCTGTGTGATGCTTATCTTTAGTTCTTCAGCAGCAGTGATGTTCTATGTCTTGCTCCCACATAGCAACACCAAAAAAAAATGTGATATTGAAAAAAATGAGTCTTAGCCTTCACATGAAGCTTGAAGGTCAGTGAAAGAACTTTGCAATTTCCGATTTCCAAACTATTCTTCTCTTCCTGTTCAAATGTGCTTTATAGATATTCTTTATATTTATCCTAGGGAATCACAGAGCCATTAAATTTTAGAGATAAAGGAAACTTGGGGGTTACTTCTCATTTCAAGGATGAGAAAACTGAGGCTCAGAGTTGTGATATGTCTAAGGTGACCATCCTCTATAACTTCTCCAACCTTATATATGTATGTTGTCTCCCCTGTAAGAATGTAAGCCACTTTAAGGCAGGGAGAGTTTCCCTTTTTGTTTTGTATTCATAGCACCAAACACAAGAAGAATGGTGAAAGGAACTGGGAATGAGATAGCTCAGGGGTCTCTCACCACATATAGAAGGACCAGAATTTAAGAATCCTCAAGGACTAAACATTTTTGTGCCAATTTTAGATCTTCCTTAAAAAAACTTAAGGGGAGGGGCAGCTGGGTAGCTCAGTGTGTTGAGAGCTAGGCCTAGAGACGGGAGGTCCTAGGTTCAAATCTGACCTCAGACACTTCCCAGTTGTGTGACCCTGGGCAAGTCACTTGACCCCCATTGCCTAGCCCTTACCACTCTTCTGCCTTGGAGCCAATACACAGTATTGACTCCAAGATGGAAGGTAAGGGTTTATTTAAAAAAAAACAAAACTTAAGGGGAACAATGATTATAATGACTGGTATGGAGTAAGCACATAATAGTTATCTGTTGATCCTCCAGCCTTTGCCTGAATCCTTCTAGGGAGATAGATTCCCTCTTCCCTCAACAAGCAGCCTGTTACACTGCTGGACAGTTCTTCAAATTGGGGGGAAAAATCTTCCTTCTAAGATGGAGCAAAATTGGCCACTCTGTAACTCTTCCCCAACCCAGTGATTTTAGATTTGCACTTTGGAACCATATGCAATCATGTGTAACCCTCTCTCCTACAGATAAGCCCTTTAAATATTTAGACATGGAGATTATATCTCCCCTGAGTTATTACATCCCCAGTACCTTCCGCCATTCCTCATGTAACACACATTCAAATTCCTTTTCCCTCTGAGATCTCCTTCTTCCTAATTCCTTCCAGATCTTTCAGTGTCCCCTAGATCATTGTACAACATTAACAGAGATACAGAGTACCTTAGTATGATCTGATCAGGACAGGATACAAAAGAATTTTCGATTCCTTCATTCTTGACACTGTATTCTCTCATGGCTTCCTAAGATCGAATAAGCTTTCCTGCCTCTCATATCCCACTGTTGACTCATATTGATATTTTATTCAGAATGAAACCTCTCAGTGTCAGTGCTTCAGGCACTGACAGAGTCCAGGTGGGATTGGCTGGGCAGACACCAGCAGGATCACCTCAGGTCACAGGACATCACCAATCAGCCTGTCACTTCATTGGTGGCTCTTTGCCTAAGCAGCAACAGCTGTAGATGAGAAGTGCCAGAGTAGCATTGATGAGTGAGTGCTTGCCAGAAGGACACATTAGAACCCCAGGACTACTACTGTTCCCTTTGGAATGCTCTATCTCTAACCGGTCCCTGACTCTAATATCTCCATTATCCAAGTACCCTGATTTGGTCCAGCACAAGAGCAGTGTGTTTAGACTTCTGTGCTTATTATCTGTGTGATCTTGTCCAAGTCACCTCTTTGGATCTCAATTTCCTCTCCAGGAGGGTACTGGGCTCCATGGCCTTTGATATCCCTTCTGGTTCTCTTACCTCATCATCATAGATGATCCTATGACTGCTTAGATCAAGGAGCACTGGATCATAGAATCATAGATTTAGAGCTGAAAAAAACCATTAAGGCCATCTAATCCAATTCTTCCCCACCTTTTATTGATGAAGAAACTGAGGCTCAGGGCAGGTAAGTGACCTACAGGAAGTCATACATAGAATCATAGACTAAACTATAGAAAGTGCCTCAGGGGCTATCCTGTCCAACCTCCTCATTTTGCAAATGAGGAAACTGAGGCCCCAGGCAGTTATTTAGTGATTTGTTCAAATTCATAAAGGCAGTAAATGCCAGAGATGGGATTTGAAGTCCAGTTTTCTCTCTTGAGGCTTATAGTGCTGTTTCTTTACCTCTCTGACCCACCCAAGATCATGCAGGTAGTAAACATTGGCACCGGGTATTCGAATCTTTGACATGATACTTGGCATTCCTCCCACTATACTCTGCTACTCCCAATGTTCTTCTGATAAGAAAAGATAGTTTCTCTGGAGGAGGAACATATCCCTTTGCTGAATTCAGATGGGGACTTTGAAACACATTTTGTAGGATATTTGAATATTTTCCCAGGCAGAAGGATAAATGGATGCTCTTCTGTGCATCTGTCTGTTAGGGGCTATTGCTGAGTTATGCTCATTAATTTTGCTGCTTGACTCACAATTCTGAGATAGGAGATTTGATGTTCAGTAGTTTCAGTTGTGTTTGACTCTTTGTGATGCCATTTGAGGTTTTCTTGGCAAAGTTACTAGTGTGGTTTGCCATTTTCTCCTCCACATCCTCTTCTTCCTCCTTTTGGTTCTTATTCATGTTCTCCTTCTCCTCTTTCTCTTTCCTTACCTTCTACCTTAGTACCAATTCCAAGACAGAAAAGAGGCAAGGGCCAGGTGACTGGGTGGTTAAATGACTTGCCCAAGTGACTTGCCAGCTAGGAAGTTGTTTGAGGCCAGATTTGAACCCAGGAAGATGAGATTTCATGAATTCAAGCCTGATGCTCTAGTCACTGTATCACTTAGCTGCCCCGGGGATAGGAATAATACATCCTAATTTGACAAAATTTATCAAGTTCCTACTATGGACATGATACACTGAGAATGATGGTAGTGGTGATGATGATGATTGGTGATGGTGATAGGGACAGTGAAGATGAAAGGTATCTGTGATTTCTTTGCTATTAGGGGACTTCTAGCAAGGATACTCCTTCTAGCACAAATCATTTCCTACTAATAGTCTTAGAGAGATCTGAGATATTGACTTTGCCATTATCACAGTCAGTAGTGTCAGAAGAAGGACTTGAACCCAAGTTCTTTCTGATTTCAAGGTTGGATTTTTGTCAGTTGTTCCACAAAAGACAACAATGAACCCCAATTTTTCCCCTCAAGAATATTATAGTTAATAGAGGAGCTTACATTCTCTATTCTGTGACTGATGAAACGTGAGTTTCAATATTGACTTTGACAATTTCTAGCCCTGGCCATGTCCACCTTCTTGATCCTGAATTTCCTCATGGAATCATTATGTTGAAAGAAACCTTAGAAGTCGTCTGGTCCAGCTGACATCTTACCAGGAACTTCTGAAACATCTCTAACAAGTGCCCCCCCCCCCACTCCACCCCATCCTTGCTTTCCAGTGAAGGAGAACTGGAGTGACCCAATTCACTTTAGTATTTCATATCCACTGCTCAGTTGTCTAATTTCTATAATGGTATTACAAATATTTGTACCATCTCCCTCACTGGGCTGTTGTAAGGAGAGCATTTTACTTCCTGGCTATAAGATTGGCTCTTTATCCACTACATCATTGTAGTCCTTCACAAGTTATAAACTACATATCCAAAACTCAGTCCAACATGTTGTGCTTCATAAAAGGTGAGAAAGAATTTTGGCCTTAGTCAAGACATCGAATCAAAACCTTGGGAGATTGGGTTGTAAAAGATTCAAAGAAAAGACAAGTGTAACCCTTTGGTCTGAAACTCTGAAAATGAAATCAGCTCAAAAGATATGAAAAAAAAATTAAGGAGTAGAACAGAGAGAAGCATTTAAAGAAATCAATGTAGCTGGATAGGAAGCATTCAGTTGAAGTCATATTTACAAAAGTCATTAAAAAAAACTGAATACAAGAGAGAGGTACAGGTCACAGAAAGTCTTTGTACCAGGACTGTGGTCTATCTGTTTCCAAGTTTGATCATCCATAAATGTGGACATTCTGAAAGTTTGGGGGAATTTACTAGGCCATTCCATTTTTATATAGCTCTAATTTTAAGTGCTTCCTTTTGTTATAACTTATTTCTCTGTGACTGCTTATCTTTCCTTTTAAAAAAACATATAAATATGTAACGTATTTAAATATATAATATAAATATATATTTACTTAATATATATTTATTTTGTTAAAGATTTGCAAATTACATAAAACATTTTAACATTTCTTTAAAAAATTCTTGAGTTCCAAATTCTTTCTTTCCATTCTGTCTCTCTGACACCCATTATGAAAGCAAACAATATGATATAGATTATATATGTAAAGCCATGTAAAACATTTCCATCTTAGCCATGTTGCAAAAGAAAACATACACACACTAACAGTGAAAGTAAAGACAGTGGAGGAAGTGTTTTTCAATGCAACCATTGAATGCAATCAGTTCTCTCTACAGAGGTAGAGAACATTTTTAATCCTTTGGCATTATCTTAGATCATTGTCTTAGTCAGAGTAGCTAGGTCTTTCATGTTGATCACTGTTACAGTACTGTTGTTACCATGAACATTGTTCTCCTGGTTCTGCTCACTTTACATCAGTTTATATAAGTTTTCCCAGGTTTTTCTTAAACTATCTTGCTCATCATTTCTTATAACATAATAATTTTCTATCAATCATATACCACAACTTGTTCAGTCATTCCAGAATTGATGAGCAATTCCTTGCCTCAAAGTTAGTACCATGAACAAGGAAGGCAGTGTTGATACTACTTGATCAAATTTGATGAATATAAAAGAAAAAATGGTGTATGTGGCAGTTTGTGCATTCTTGTATAATTCCCATTTTCTGCCATTCTTCATATGTAGAAAATTTATATGGTTTTTGATAGTTTTCAAGTTTGTAACAAAAACTTTTTAAAGACATATACATATAAACACATGTGTATGTGTTCATAATGATACATGAGCATGTACATACATAAAAACATACGTATGGATTTTAAAATTCATTCTCCCAGCATCTGGGTTGTCCGTGATACTTTCCTCTCTTTTTGTCACAAACACTAAGATGAAGTGGGTATTGAGGGTTGTATCATTCTTGTTTTCTTCCATTTCTTTTCATTCAAAGGGACTCCATCATCATTCTCTGTCTTCCTATAACTTCCCCCATTCTTAATTGTCTTGATTTTCTGAAAATGGAAGAAGGAAATTCCATGAGTTTTCTAAGTTGGATTATCACAAGATGATTTTTAAAAACTTAAAAAATGGATTGCTGATCACATAGTCTTGGAGTTGGAAGGGAACTCAACAGTCCTCTAGTTGATGTTCTATCTTAGAAGATACATGGTGCAGTGCATAGCACACTAGATTGGAGTTCAGATCTGATATATTTATACAATCTTATACAATCCTAGCTTTGTGACCCAGGGTAAGTCATTTAACCTGTTTGCCTCAGTTTCCTCATCTACAAAATAAGGATAATAACAGGACCTAGGGTTGATATGAGTATCAAATTAGATAATATTTTAAAAGCACTTAGCATACTATCTGACACAGAGTAGGTACTATACAAATGTTAGCTATTATTATTATTATTAGTTGAATCTTGAAATCACTCTACCGAAGTGAGTCTCTATCCTCTGCTTGAAGAAGTACAATAAGAGACCACATATTCCACTGGCCAGCCCATTCTGCTTTTGTATAATCCTAATTGTTCAGAAGAGTTTCCTTCTAAATAACTAGCTGTTTCAAAGGATGAAACTCTGGGTCCTGATAGTCACGAAGACCTCAGTTCAAATGAAGCTGCAGACACTTATTAGCTTGTGTCTGGGCAAATCATGTAACCTCTGAGGCTTCAATTTCCTCAATTATAAAAGGAGTATAATGCCATCTACCTCTCAGAGTTGCTGTGAGGAGCAAATGAGACGCTTGGCCCAGTGCCTGGCATATAGTAGGGGCCTAATACATTTCCACTCTGATATCTTAAATTTCCCTCTGGAGCCATCAAAAACAAATTTAAACTCTCTTTCATGGGTCCTGGTCAGTCCACATCTGGAATATTGCATAAGTTTGGAATACCACATGTAAAAGAAACACTGACAAGCTGGAACATGTTCAAAGGAAGATGACCAGACTGGAGTGACATCTCAAAAAAACAACAACAACAAATGCAGGCTAAGGCTAGGAATGAAAAGATCAAACACTAGCCTGAAGAGAAGTCTTAGAGGAGGCACATAACTGTCTTCACATCTGAAAAATTATTGTGTGGGTAAATTTTATTTACTTATTTAATGATATTTCATTTTTCCAAAATTATACATAAATTTTTTAACTTTTATGCTTTTCTTTTTCCTCCCTTAATTTTGAGTTCCAATTTTTTTCCCTCTCTACCTCCTTCCCTTATGGGTTGCCTTGGTTTAAATGTTCAATTATGTAAAACATAAGACTTATTTTTTAAAAATAATTTTTGTTTGTTATTTTGAGCACCAAAAACATCAACACAAATGAGTATTTCCACATACAAAGAGTAGGAAAAGATGATTATAATAAGTGAATTGATGAATCTCTATAATATATATCTTGTTTTGAACAAATATATAATAAATTCTTCACATTAATTTCAAAGTTGTCTTTATCTATGTTCCATTTGGAATTTCCTTCTCTTTTGTGCATTAATAAGAAATCAGCAATCAATCCTTTTGTCTTTCTTTTTCTTTTTTCTGGTTGTTTTTTTCTTTTGATCATTGCTATCACTTATCCTTCTTTCCCTCTGAAAGTCCCCTACATTCCTCCAAAAAACCCCACAAAACACCAGAGCAACAAATACACTGCAAATGGTCAAATCTACACATTAGCCATGATCCAATAAACATATTCTCTACTTTGAGTTTCTTACTTCTCTATCAGGAGATGAGAAACAGAATGCTTCATTATCAGCCCTCTGGAATCATGGTTGGTCACTGTGTTCATCTTAAATCTTAGTTTCTCTCGAACCATTCTACTTCTATTCTAGCCATTATCTTCAAATCCCTCTCAAAAAAGGATTCTTCTCCTGGGAACATGGCCTGTGATGGGTAAGTTTTGCCATTTGTTATTCAGAACCAGATCTCTCTTTTATTTTTCATCCATCTTCATACCATGATACATCTTCACCACTCTTGCCATCTCCCTTTCTTATGAGTTGACCTTTTACTAGTAGACTATAAACTTCTTGAGTTTAGGGACTATCTTGCTTGTTTTCATATCACTAAGCACAATGCCTGACATATAAGAAATAACAATAAAATTATTCTTATACTAGTTAACATTTATGTAGCACTAGGCACTCAGCTAAGAGTTCAACAAATGTTATCTCATTTGATCCTTACAGCAATCCTGGAAGTTAAGTACTATTTATCTCCATTTTATAGTTGAGGAAACTGAGGCAAAATGACATGTCCATTGTCACACAGCTAGTAAATATCTGAAGTCAGCTTTGAACTCAAGTCTTCCTGTTTCCAGGTCCCAATAATTATATAAATAATCCTTTTTATTCCATGTTATATCAATTCATACAGGTCTTCCCTCAATGCCTGTATTTCATCTGGCCCAAGATGAATTCAGACCTCCTCTGGTCTCTTTTTCCTTTCATTTGAATGATCCTCAATCAGAAGTTGAATTTGCTATGATCTTAACAGGCCCCAGCAGGATGTTAGAGATCAGGCTGTTCCCAGGCACTGGTGCCCATGGGCTGACAACCTCTACTTCTCTTATCCCCACTGTCACGGTTCCCAGGGCTCCAAGGATTGCCATCCTTTCATGGTGATCTCTTATCTGCTTCTGTTCCAACAGACCAGGTTAGAATTTGTCTTCAATCTCTCATTGGAAATGGTGTCAATTTGTGATGTCCCAATTCAAAGTGCTGGCTGGTTTTGGGTCCTTCTATAGGACATCTTGTTGGCTCCTATTCCCACTTTCCTAGTTTCCAATCAGGATTCTGTTGTTCACACTGGCTCTTCTTCTCTTCTCACTTTATTAACTTCTGGCCAGCTCACTGAGGTTCCATTTGTTTTTCCCATTCCAAACCATCTATTAGCCGTAACTGTCTTGTTACCATTCTTTTTTTCCCCTCTTGGTGCATTTCTGGACTGGACAGAACTGACTTTGATTTTTTTTTTCTTTTCTCCATTTTCTTTATCAGTGAACCTTTTGAGGTCTTTTCCAGATATTTGCTGGAGTTGATCTTGGAGAACTTAATTACTCACCAATCTTTTTTTAAAACAATATTTTATTTGATCATTTCCAAACATTATTCATTGGAGACAAAGATCATTTTCTTTTCCTCCCCCCCCACCTCTCCCATAGCTGACACGCGATTCCACTGGGTATCATATGTGTTCTTAATTCAACTCACCAATCTTTTGCACTGCCCTTTTAGATGTCAAACACAGGGATCATGGATGAAAGGGACCCACAACACTCTGAAAGTGCAGCTAAAACACATTAAAATGTAATTGGTAACTATCTTGCAAAATAAATAGAAACAGAATCGAATTCATGTGAATACACAGATTTCTAAGTTAATATGTGGTAGAGGATCCCTTATGTAAAGTTTAGTGGCCCCATATTTCTCTATAAGTTTAACACTACTGCTCTAGAATATATATTTAAATATCTGGTTAGTAAATGTGTAGAAAAAAATTAGAATCTACAAATACCAGTATCATTTTATCAAGTATAATCAATGGAAGACTCACTTTATTTCTTTGTTTGACTAGGTTGATAGAATAAAGAAGCCAGAAGGAACTGGGCATATTTATATTGCAGAAGGGAAGACATGGGAGTTGGGAGAAGGTGCAGATGATGGCTGTTTTCAAGCACTTAAAAAACTATCATATGAATGAGGAATTAGATTTTTTTTTTATCTCAATGGGCAAATTAGGAGCAAGGGGTAGAAGTTGCATTATTTTCAGTTGTGTATGATTCTTCATGACCTTATTGGTGATTTTCTTGGTCAAGACACTGGAATGGTTCGCCATTTCCTTCTCTGGCTCATTTTACAGATGAGGAAACTGAGGCAAACTGAGCCTAAAGTTAAGAAGACTCCTCTTCCTGAGTTCAAATCTGATCTAAGCCAAAGACTAACTATGTGACTCTGGGCAAGTAATTTCACCCCATTTGCCTCAGTTTCCTCAATCTATAAAATGAGCAAAGGAAGGAAATGGCAAACTACTCCCGTATCTTTGCAAAGGAAATCTCAAAATGAGATCATGATGAATAGAACATAATTGAAAAACAACTAACAACAACAAAAAGCTAATAATCATAGCTAGCATTTATATAGCACCGACTATGTATGAGGGATGATGCTAAGCACATCAAAAATCTATTCTCATTTGATCTTCAGAACAACCCTGGGAGGTAGGTACCCATTCTATGGTTGGGGAAACTGAGTTGTTGACTCACTTTTCCAAAGTCACACTGCCGTTAGATGTCTGAAGCAAAATTTAAATAGGACAGCAACTTATATATAATAACAACACTTTCAAGATAAACAACTTTGAAAGACTTAGAAATTGATCAAAGCAATGACTAAGATTCCAGAGGATCAATATTGAACTGTCTGCTCCCTAACAGACAAGAAATGGACTTAGGAGCTTTCCATACTTGTTAAATTTTTATTTTTTATTTTTCAAATTTTAGGCAGAGAAGGGGCAGGAGGAAAATAGAACTTCATTATGTTATATTAATACACTTGATACTCTTTCTCCCTTCCCCACTCTTCTCCCCCCCACTCTCTGTTTCTCTCCCTATGTCTCTGTTTCTCTGGCTTTCTGTCTCTGTCTGTCTGTCTACATGTGGAACTAATTCTACTCCCTACCTTTGAAGATTATTGAATCTAAGGCTACTTTTAGTAGCTTGGAAATCAGATTTTTTTCAAGATGGCATAGGATTTGTGTTGTAAAAATCTGAGACTTTGCCAGCATGGCACCCCCTTTGAAGTTACCTGGCATAACATGACTAAAGAAAACATGTAGCTAGCAAGCAGTTTGGAAGTGAGGTTGATGTTTTCGGTCTTTGGTAGGTGGCATGTTCTACTACTTAGCCCAGACAACCAGGCATCGTAAAATCTGGATTCTCTTCTTGACTCTGTCCCTGACTCACTGAATCAAACATTTCACCTTGTGGTATCTTTTTTGTTTTTCTTATCTATAAAATGAGGCTAATGGGACACCTCTACCTACACTTTGAAACTGGGTGGTTTAATTAATTGTCTGGAGTATGTTGGGAGATAAAAGGCTGTATAGAAGTGTAAATGATAGTACAGATGTCTGTCCTGAGATTAATAAAAATATATATACATGTATATACTTCAAATGGTTCCTGAGATTAAAAACAAAATTAAAGTGGCATAGCATGAGTAATGAAGCTAAAAATATAGTGAAGGTAGTTAAATATGCATGCCATTAGTAAAAATCCTAACATCAAACCTGGAGTGGGACTCTGGACAAGTCACTTAACCTTTGAGAGGACTAACAAGTCCTCATCTGTAAAAGAATACTAATAATAGCACATACTTCCCATGGCTGTTGAAAGGAACACAGGGGCAACTTATACAAAGCACTTTGCAAATTTCTAGGCACTTAATAAATATTGGGTATTACTACAGAAGATATTCAGAGGCTTTATTCTGCTCTGGTAAATCTGACCAACTGAGATCCTTGAAGTTGAAGTCTATATTTTACTTTTATGACATTTGTTTTAGTCAATCATCCTCATGGAATTAAACAGTCTACTTATTTTTGAAATAAAAATTTTTTAAAGTTAACTCAGTTCAACATGTAAAACCCAGTGGAACTGCTTGTTGGCTACGGGAGGGAGGTGGGGGTAGGGTAGGGAAAGAATATGAATCATGTAACCATGGAAAAATATTCCAAATCAATCAATTAATTAAATAAACTTTTTCAAATAAAAAAGTTAACTCCGTTCAGCAGCTGTGCGTGTTTTTCAGGTGGAGTCAATGGGGAGGGGGTGGTAATCTCTTTGTCCTGAAATCCTACAATCTGGATTTCATGTCTCTCAGTACCTGGCATGTAGTGATAATAAATGGAATGATTTCCCCCCTTTCTTAATGCATCTTGGAGAAATTCTCCCCTTGAGCCTAATAAGCAGTCAGTAGAATTCAGTAAATTTAAATGTAAAAAGTGCATTTCCATCACATTTTCTTAGGTGATGGGCAAGGTGGTAGGCAAAGGTGAAAAGTACTACCAGCTGGTTGGCAGATTCATGGAGCCATTTCAAAGGTGACATACATTTTCAAGGCTCCGAGGAACTTGATCTCATTTTTCTTAGGCAGTATAATGTTATAGCACCTTGATAGTCAACCATGTGTTTCAATGACCTTGGATAAATTATTCAAACTTAAAAAAAAGAAATACCTTTCAGATATTGTAATGGCTATAAATTTGGGGAGGAGTGTGATGTTTTTCTGTCATCAGTTTTTGATCATTTTTGATGATTAAGAAATCTTGAAGACATATGATATACAAGGACCCTTGAGTCAAATTAAAAAAAAATCCACCTTATAATTAATGAACAAATTTTGGCACAGGTGGCTTGCTATAGGATCAAGTTGTGCTCATGCAACCTGTTACACGTATAAGTGGGCATTGTGCTGTCATACCATGATATACTGTCCCAGGATCTCAGAATATCAAAATAAGACTGGACCTCCAAAATCCACTAGTTCAAACTACACTTATAAAGAAATGCTTTCTATAATACCTCCAGCAGAAGAGGCTTCTCTTTATGTTCACTTAGAACCACTGAATCCAAAGAGACTTTGTCAAATTTCTACTTCGGTCTGTACCTAAACAAACATACACTCTACTCAGAAAGGTGGTGTGATGAGGAACATGCTCTTTCTTTTCTGACATACTGTTCAACTTTTCGACAGCTCTAAGGGATAGGAAAAGTTTTCCTCATATTGAACTGGGAAAGAGTGAACGAGGAGGACTTGGATTCAAATTCTACTTCCCTCAGTTTCTTCAGCTGTAAAAGAAGTTATACAAGTTGATTTCTGAGTTTCCTTTCAACTTTCAAACTGTAATTTTGTATCTGGAAACAGAATCTACTTTCTTGTAATTTCTACTTACTGCTCCTAGTTGCCCTTCTGGAGTCAGGTTGACCAAGTCTAATCCTTCTTTCGCAGGACAACATTTCAAATAAAACTATTAATTGGAGCTTTAAAAAGAGAATCAATTAGCATTTGTTAAGTGCTTACTACATGCCAGGCACTGTGTTAGGTATTGTTGTTGTTTGTCCTTTGCTTTCAAAGAGGACCAATGACAGCATGGAGTAATGTCTTAGTACTGGAGATATGAAGAAATGCAAAAAGATCATCCTCTCAAGAAGCTCACAATTTTGTGGTGGAGACAACATGCAAACAACTGTGTACAAACAAGATATTTTTAAGATAAGTCATTGGGGATCTCTGAGGGATGGCACCAAGATTAAGGACTGGAAAAGACATCTTGCAGAAGATGGTATTGAGTCACCTGAAAACCAGGAAGCAGAGCCTTCCCCCCATCCTTTGGTTTAAATATATCTATTTTTCACACAGAATCACTAAACTGGAAATGATCTCAATGGTCATGTAATCCAATTTATAACTTTACAAAAACTGCCTTCACTGCTCCATCTGAAAAGTGATCATCCAGTTTTTTCTTGAAGACATATAGGGGGAGGAAATACATAATATTTCAAGGTAGTGAATTCTGGGTGACTAGATAGCACATTGGATAGAGCACTGGATCTGCAGTCAGTCTTACCTTCCTCAGTTCAAATTTGGCCTTAGGCAATTCCCAGTTATGTGATCTTGACCAAGTCACTTCACCCTGTTTACCTCAGTTTACCTCATCTATAAAATGAGCTGAAGACGGAAATGGCAAATTACACCAGTATCTTTGCCAAGAAAACCCCAAATGGGGTCACGAAGAGTTGGAAATGACTGAAATAACTGAACAACAAAGTGAATTCCACTTTTGAACAGCTCTCATTCATTATTAAGACTCCCCTACCCTCCACTCAACTCTATATCTGCCTTGCAATACCCAATATCCATAAATTGAATTATTTTGATTCTCTTCTCTAGGACTAAAAAGAACCAATCTTAATTCTTATTACATGTAGCTATTCTTCCAATATTTGAAGATAGATGGTCATATTTCCACTATGTCAGGAGTTCTTAATCTTTTTGGATCATGGGTCCCTTGTTCAGTCTGAGGAATCCTGTGGACCCCTTCTCAGGATTAGGTTTTAAAATTCATTTAGCAAAATGTAAGAGATTATAAAGGAAATAAATTATATTTAAATAGATTTATCAACACATATACTTTTAGAGTTCACAAATCCCAAGAACCCCTATATTAAGGCTTGTCTTCTTTTGAGATAAATATCCCCCATATTTCTCAACTAGTCTTCATAGGACATGATCTCAAGGTGCTTCATAGTTTCAAGTATCCTTCTCTGACTGTTCTCTAGCTTATCCAGTGTTTAGAAGAGATCACTATAGTCTAGGTAAGGTCTGACCACTGCAGGAGCAGTACCACTATTGGACACAATGCTCATAATGTAGTCTCCCATTTTTTATTATCACATCACACTGTACACTGCTGACTCATGTTAAGCTTTAAGACCTCTGAAACTCCTGATTCTTTTTTTTTTAACAATTTAAGTTTTAATGAGAATATAGAAGAGTTGTAAATTAATATTATTCCTTTAAGCCAGAGAAAAAGAAAACTTCTAGCAACTTTTAACAATTAACAACTTAGTTTAATTAAAATAGAGAGGGGGCAGCTGGGTAGCTCAGTGGATTGAGAGCCAGGCCTAGAGACAGGAGGTCCTAGGTTCAAATCTGACCTCAGCCACTTCCTAGCTGTGTGACCCTGGGCAAGTCACTTGACCCCCATTGCCTAGCCCTTACCACTCTTCTGCCTTGGAGCCAATATACAGTATTGACTCCAAGACGGAAGGTAAGGGTTTAAAAAAAATACAGATAGTAAAAGAATATAATAAAATGAATATAGTAAAGGAGAGAAATATAGGAAAGAGGTAAAGAAAGAAAATTTCCTAATGTCTATACTAGCTATCTTATAACTACCTAAATTTTTAAATAATATTTTATTTGATCATTTCCAAGCATTATTCATTAGAGACAAAGATCATTTTCTTCCCCCACACCGCATAGCCGAAGCACAATTCCACTGGGTTTCATATATGTTCTTGATTCGAACCCATTTCCATGTTGTTGGTATTTGCACTAGAGTGTTCATTTAGAGTCTCTCCTCTGTCATTTCCCCTCAGCCCCTGTAGTCAAGCAGTTGCTTTTCACCGGTGTTTTTACTCCCACAGTTTATCTTCTACTTGTGGATAGTGTTTTTTAGATCCCTGCAAGTTGTCCTGGGACATTGCATTGACCCTAATGGAGAAGTCCATTACATTCGATTGTACCACAGTGTATCAGTCTCTGTGTACAATGTTTTGCTGGTTCTGCTCCTTTCGCTCTGCATCACTTCCTGGAGGTTGTTCCAGTCTCCATGGAATTCCTCCACTTTATTATTCCTTTTAGCACAATAGTATTCCATCACCTACATATACCACAATTTGTTCAGCCATTCCCCAATTGAAGGGCATCCCTTCTTTTTCCAATTTTTGGCCACCACAAAGAGCGCAGCTATGAATATTTTTGTACAAGTCTTTTTGTCCATTATCTCTTTGGGGTACAAGCCCAGCAGTGCTATGGCTGGATCAAAGGGCAGACAGTCATTTAGTACCCTTTGGGTATAGTTCCAAATTGCCCTCCAGAATGGTTGGATCAATTCACAACTCCACCAGCAATGAATTAATGTCCCTACTTTGCCACATCCCCTCCAGCATTCATTACTTTCCTTTGCTGTCTTGTTGAACAATCTGCTAGGTGTGAGGTGATACCTCAGAGTTGTTTTGATTTGCATCTCTCTGATTATAAGAGATTTAGAACACTTCTTCATGTGCTTATTAATGGTTTTGATTTCTTTATCTGAAAACTGCCTATCCATGTCCCTTGCCCATTTATCAATTGGAGAATGGCTTGATTTTTTGTACAATAGATTTAGCTCTTTATAAATTTGAGTAATTAAACCTTTGTCAGAGGTTTCTATGAAGATTTTTTCCCAAGTTGTTGTTTCCCTTCTGATTTTAGTTACGTTGGTTTTGTTTGTACAGAAGCTTTTTAATTTGATGTAGTCAAAATTATTTATTTTACATTTTGTGATTCTTTCTATTTCTGGCTTGGTTTTAAAGTCTTTCCCCTCCCAAAGGTCTGACATGTATACTATTCTGTGTTTACCCAATTTACTTATGGTTTCCTTTTTTATGTTTAAGTCATTCACCCATTTTGAATTTATCTTGGTGTAGGGTGTGAGGTGTTGATCTATTCCTAATCTCTCCCACACTGTCTTCCAATTTTCCCAGCAGTTTTTATCGAATAGTGGATTTTTGTCCCCAAAGCTGGGATCTTTGGGTTTATCATATACTGTCTTGCTGAGGTCGCTTGCCCCCAGTCTATTCCACTGATCCTCTTTTCTTTCTCTTAGCCAGTACCAAATTGTTTTGATGACTGCTGCTTTGTAATATAGTTTGAGGTCTGGGACTGCAAGGCCCCCTCATTTGTGTTTTTTTCTTCATTATTTCCCTGGATATCCTTGATCCTTTGTTATTCCAAATCAACTTTGTTATGGTTTTTTATAAATCAGTAAAGAAATTTTTTGGGAGTTCCATGGGTATGGCACTAAATAGATAAATAAGTTTGGGTAGGATGGTCATTTTTATTATATTGGCTTGTCCTATCCATGATCAGTTAATGTTTTTCCAATTGCTCAAGTCTAGTTTTAGTTGTGTGGCGAGTGTTTTGTGGTTGTGTTCATATAGTTCCTGTGTTTATCTCGGGAGATAGACTCCAAGGTATTTTATTTTGTCTAAGGTGATTTCAAATGGGATTTCTTTGTCTAGTTTTTGCTGCTGAGCTGTGTTGGAGATATATAGAAAAGCTGATGATTTATGTGGGTTTATTTTGTATCCTGCAACTTTGCTAAAGTTGTTGATTATTTCAATTAGCTTTTTGGTTGAATCTCTAGGATTCTTTAAGTAGACCATCATGTCATCTGCAAAGAGTGATAACTTGGTCTCCTCCTTGCCTATTTTGATGCCTTCAATTACTTTTTCTTCTCTAATTGCTACTGCTAGTGTTTCTAGTACAATGTCAAATAGTAGAGGTGATAATAGGCATCCTTGTTTCACTCCTGATCTTATTGGGAATGCATCTAGTTTATCCCCATTGCAGATGATATTAGCTGCTGGTTTAGATATATACTGTTTATTATTTTTAGGAACGACCCTTCTATTCCTATGCTTTCTAGTGTTTTTAATAGGAATGGAGGTTGTATTTTATCAAAGGCTTTTTTCTGCGTCTATTGAGATAATCATGTGGTTCTTGTTGGTTTGCTTGTTGATGTGGTCAATTATGTGGATGGTTTTCCTAATATTGAACAAGCCCTGCATCCCTGGTATAAATCCTACTTGATCATGGTGGATGACTCTTCTGATCACTTGCTGGAGTCTTTTTGCTAGTATCCTATTAAAGATTTTTGCATCTATATTCATTAGGGAGATTGGCCTATAGTTTTCTTTCTCTGTTTTTGACCTGCCTGGTTTTGGAATCAGTACCATGTTTGTGTCATAAAAGGAGTGTGGTAGAACTCCCTCTTTGCTTATTATGTCAAATAGTTTCTATAGTATTGGGATTAACTGTTCTCTGAATGTTTGATAGAATTCACTGGTGAATCCATCGGGCCCTGCGTATTTTTTCTTAGGGAGTTCTTTGATGGCCTGTTGGATTTCATTTTCTGATATGGGATTATTTAAGAGTTCTATTTCTTCTTCTGTTAGTCTAGGCAGTTTGTATTTTTGTATATATTCATCCATATCACCTAAATTGGTATATTTATTGCCATATAATTGGGCAAAGTAATTTTTAATGATTGCCTTGATTTCCTCTTCATTGGAGGTGATGTCCCCCTTTTCGCCTTTGATGCTGTTAATTTGCTTTTCTTCCTTCCTTTTTTAAATTAGATTGACCAGTACTTTGTCTATTTTGTTTGTTTTTTCAAAGTACCAGCTTCTTGTCTTATTTATTAAATCAATAGTTCTATCACTTTAGATTTTATTAATTTCTCCCTTAATTTTTAGGATCTCTAGTTTGGTTTTCTGATGGGGGTTTTTAATTTGATCACTTTCGAGTTTTTTTATTTACATTTCCAATTGATTGATCTCTGCTCTCCCTAGTTTGTTAATATATGCACTCGGGGATATGAATTTACCTCTGATTACTGCTTTGGCTGCATCCCAAAAGGTTTGAAAAGATGTCTTGCCATTGTCATTTTCCTCGATGAAATTATTAATTGTTTCTATGATTTCATCTCTAACTAAACGATTTTGGAGTATCATATTGTCACGTACCATTGCTGATAATTATTTTTATTGCCTTGTGATCTGAAAAGGCTTCATAATTATTTCTGCTTTTCTGCATTTGTATGCCATGTTTCTGTGACCTAGTGTATGGTCAATCTTTGTGAATGTGCCATGTGGTGCTGAAAGAAGGTGTATTCCTTTTTGTCCCTATTTATTTTTCTCCATATGTCTATTAATTCTAATTTTTCTAAGATGTCATTTACTTCTTTTACCTCTTTCTTATTTATTTTTTGATTTGGTTTATCTAAATTTGATAATGGCTAGTTCAAGTCTCCCACTAATATGGTTTTACTGTCTATTTCTTCCTTCAATTCTCCTAGTTTCTCCATTAGAAATTTGGGTGCTATATTATTTGGTGCATATATGTTGATTAGTGATATTTCCTCATTATCTAAAGTCCCTTTTAAAAGAATGTAATTACCTTCCCTGTCCCTTTTAATCAGGTCTATTTTTGCTTTGGCTTTATCAGATATCATGATTGCAACTCCTGCCTTCTTTCTGTCAGTTGAGGCCCAGAAGATCTTACTCCATTCTTTAATTCTGACCTTTTGTGTGTCTACCCGCCTCATGTGTGTTTCTTAGAGACAACATATGGTAGGGTTTTGGATTCTAATCCATTCTGCTATTCATCTATGTTTTATGGGTGAGTTAATCCCATTCACATTCAAAGTTATGATTGTCACTTGTGGACTCCCTGGCATTTTGATATCCTTCCCTAACTCTAACCTTTCTTCTTCAGCTCTAACTTTTTAATCCAGTGATTTATTTTAAATCAGTCCCCTTTGTCCCCTCCCTTGAAATATTTCCATTTCTAGCCCCTCCTTTTTTGTTCCCTCCCCCACCCCCTCTTCTTCCCTCCCTTTTTTATGTTCCCTCCCCCCTACCTCCCTTGGTTTTCCCTTCTCCCTACCCTTGTTGGGTAAGATAGAATTCAAGATCCCAATGGATCTGGATGTTCTTCCCTCTCAGAGTTGATTTCCCTGAGAGTAAGGTTTAAGTATAAACTCTCTTCCTCTCCTTCTTATAGGAGTGTTCTTCCCCTCCCCTTCCCGTGTGAATCTTTGTGTGAGAAAGTGTATTCTATTTGGTCTTTCTTTTCCCCCTATTTACACATTACATTTCCCCCACACATTAATATACATAGATTGATATAAATATAGTCCTTATAGAAGAGAGTTTGAATAAAAGAAAAAGATAACATTTCTCTCCTTTTCCCTTTCCTTCATATTTACCTTTTCAGGTATTCCATGTTCTTTGTTTTTCGATATCAAACTTTCCACAGAGCTCTGGTCTTTTCTTTCCAAAAAACTTGGAAATCTTCTATTTTGTTGAATGCCCATACTTTCTCTTGGAAGTATATAGTCAATTTTGATGGGTAGTTGATTCTTGGTTGAAGGCCCAGCTCTTTTGCCTTTCTGAAAAATCATGTTCCATGCCTTACGGTCATTCAGAGTGGAACTTGCAAGGTTTTGTGTGACCCTGATTGGCATTCCTTTATATCTAAATTGTCTTTTTCTGGCTTCTTGTAAGAATTGTAAGAATACAGGCTCCCCTCTGTCTCTGGTTCCCGGCTGTATGGGTGCCCCCGTGACTGGCTCAGGTTGTTTTCAAGATGTGGCCTTCTGAATGGCCGGCCCTGAGGGTTACTGTTGTCTCAGAAGACCCTGCAGTCTGAGGAGGGAGGGGCCGTGGCTTCCAGGAGCTCCGAGGGCTCCTGATAGGATTAACTTCCCCTGGGTTGGATTGTGTGTGTCTTAAAGCAGGGACCTTCCTTTGGAATTTGGCAATTACATTCCTGGGAGTTGTCTTTTGGGGATTTGTAGAGGGTGTTCTGTGAGCTCTGTCAGTGGCTGTATTGCCCCCTTGTTCTAGAATCTCTGGGCAATTTTCTTTGATTATCTCTTGTATTACGATGTCGAGTTTGCTGTTTATTTCTAGTTTTTCTGGAAGTCCAATTATTCTTAAATTATTTCTTCTTCCTCTATTTTCCAAGTCTGTCACCTTGTCAGTGAGATATTTTATGTTCTCTTCTAATTTCTTGATCTTTTGGCTTTGCTTTATTGATTCTTGCTCTTTTACCTGCTCATTGTCTTCGAGTTGCCTAATTCTGATCTTTAAATCCGGGTTTTCCTTTTCAGTTTGGTCAAACTGGTTTTGTAGATGCGTGAATTTCTTTTGCATTATTTCCCACTTTTCCTCCCAGAAGGCTTCCATCTTTTTGATCATTCTCGATTCAAATTCTTCATGGGTTTGTGGAGAATTTCTGTTTCCTTCAGAAGGTTTCGGAGCATTTGCTTGTGTTTCCTCTTCTATCTCCTCTGTATTTTGTATTTTTGCTCCATAAAATGTGTCCAAAGTCACCCCCTACTTCTTGTTTTTCTTGGAGTGTTGAGGCTTTTCTGTGCTGTTTACCATCTCTATCTGAGTGGGGAGGTCTAGCTTTTCTTATCTCTGTTTCGTGTTCAGAGGCTTTAGCCCCAGGCAAATTGTCCGTTCGTGGGTGTTACTGCACTCAGTTCCCTCCCGATGCTTCTCCATTGCTTTACTCCCACGCTCTGAGTCTGGCTTTGCACTGTCCCCGAGGTATCTCAGAGCCTTTGTGGGCCAGAGAGTCCTGCACTCTGAGGGGGTAGGGGCCAAGGCTTCCCGGAGCTCTGAGGGCTCCTGATAGGATTAACTTCAGTTGGGTTGGATTGAGTGTGTCTTAAAGCAGGGACCTTCCCTGAGACTTGGACTGAAGGATCCAGCCAGGGGACTACAGGCTCCCCTCTGTCTCTCGTTCCCGGCTGTATGGGTGCCCCCGTGACTGGCTCAGGTTGTTTTCAAGATGTGGCCTTCTGAATGGCCGGCCCTGAGGGTTACTGTTGTCTCAGAAGACCCTGCAGTCTGAGGAGGGAGGGGCCGTGGCTTCCCGGAGCTCTGAGGGCTCCTGATAGGATTAACTTCCCCTGGGTTGGATTGTGTGTGTCTTAAAGCAGGGACCTTCCCTGAGAATCGGACAGAAGGATCCAGCCAGGAGGCTACTGGCTCCCCTCTGTCTCTCTCTGTTTCCCTGCTGTCTGTGTGCCCCCGCGACTGGCTCAGGCTGTTTTCAGGGTGAGGCCTTCAGAATAGCTGGCCCTGGGGTCCTTTTGCTGGCTCTTAGGTACCCACTGCTGCCTCGGACTCAGTGCTCTGGGTTGGGGGGGATGGGTCCTGGGACCTTCCTTCTGCCTACCCCTTAGATCCGAGTGATCTCGGGTTCTGGCTTTTGTGGGGTCGTACCTTTTGATCCAGGTCCAGGAGGAGGGTTCCCTGGATCTATCCTGTTGTTTGTTTTGAATTTCGGTGTCCTAGGAGCATACAGTTTGAGATCGGTAAGGAAGGGGTTTTCGGAGATCTGAACTTTAGCTCTCTCTAAGCCGCCATCTTGACCGGAACTCCCTGATTCTTTTTTTAAACAGACTTCTACCTACCTATGCCTGAACCATCTTGTAATTCTAAAGATGAGTTCTTTAAACTGTGGGCCTGTACATTTCTCACCAGTTAGTTTCATCTCATTGGATTTGACCTAATGCCAATACCTTTCAAGATTCTTTTGGATCCTGATTTTTGCCATCTAGGGGGTTAGCTATCCTCTCACATGTCACTGGAAAATTTGATGAGCATGATACTATGCTTTTCATTAAAATCACTGATAAAAATGTTTAACAACCAAGCGGAGATAATTGGGCATTAAACCAAAGACTTTTTCCATCAGCTTTTATTATGTGGTCAATTTTTGTGAGGGTACCATATACTGCTGAGAAAAAAGGTGCAATCTTTTTACCTCCTTAATTTATTTTTTGTTTATTTTTGACTGAATTTATCTACTTTTGAGAGGGAAAGGTTGAAGTCCCATACTAATAACATTTTATTATATATTTCCTTCTGTAATTTATATAGCTTTTCCTTTAGGAATCTATATGCTCTGCCATGTGATGAACATGTTTAATATTGATATTGTTTCATTGTCTATGGTGCCTGTTATCATAATGTGACTTCCTTTCTCATCTCTTTTGATTAGATCAATTATTATTTTTGTTTTGTCTGAGATCATGCTTTTTAATTAGCTGAGATACAGTAGATTCTGCTTCAACTTCTTGCTTTTTTTTTTTAACCATATGTGTGTCTCCCTGTTTTAAATGTATTTCTTGTAGACAGCATATTGTGGGGTTTTTTTTTTTATCCACTCTGCTATTCTCTTCTGTTTTATGGCCGAGATTATCCCATTCACATTCATACTTATGATTACTAATTGTATTTTCCTCCATCTTGTTTTCCTCCCCACACCCTCTCTCCTTTTAAACTTTCCTTGTTCACAGATATTTTGTTTTCAACAACTGCCTTCCCTAATTTACCCTCTTTTTAGTGCATTCCACCCTTTCCTTACTCTTCCTGCCCTCCCACTTTGCTACAGGGTAAGGTGGGTTTCTATAGCTGGATGAATGTGAATATCAGTCTCACTTTGAACTAGTTTTTTTCCCCTTGAGATAGCTCTTTATTAGATGGCCCTGATTGTTTTATTTTATTTTTTAATTGATTAAAATTGAATAATTAATTAGGAATGTTTTTCCATGGTTACATGATTTATATTTTTTCCCCTCCCTTCCTTCCCCTCCCCTTCCTAGAACCAATGAGCAATTCCACAGGGTTTTAAATGTATCATTGTTCTAAACTTACTTCCATATTATTAATATTTGCAATAGAGTGATCATTTAAAGTCAACATCCCCAATCACATACCCATTGAACCATGTGATCAATCATATATTTTTCTTCTGAGTTTCTACTCCCACAATTCTTTCTCTGGATGTGGTTAGCATTCTTTCTCATAAGTTCCTCTGGATTGTCCTAGGTCATTGCATTGCTATTAGTAGAGAAGTCCATTACATTCAATTGTGTCACAGTATATCAGTCTCTATGTACGATGTTCCTCTGGTTCTACTTCTTTTGCTTTGCATCAATTACTGGAGGTCTTTCCAGTTACATGGATTCCAGTTCATCATTTCTTTCAGTACAATAATATTCCACCACTATCAAATACTACAATTTGTTCAGCCTTCCTCCAATTGATGGACACTCCCTCATTTTCTAGTAGTTTTCCACTACAAAGTGAGTAGCTATTAATATTTTTGTACACATTTCCTCCTATTATCTCTTTTAGGTACAAACCAGCAGTGCTATGGCTGGATCAAGGGGCAAGCAGTCTTTTAAAGCCCTTTGGACATAGTTCCAAATGGCCTTCCTCAATGGTTGTATCAATTCACAACTCTACCAGCAATGCATTAGTTTCCAAATTTTGCCACATCCCTTCCAACATTTATTATTTTCCTTTGCTGTCATGTTGGCCTGTCTGCTAGGTGTGACATGGTACTTCACAGTTGTTTTGATTTGCATTTCTCTAATTATAAGAGATTTAGAGCACTTGTTCATGTGCTTATTGATAGTTTTGATTTTTATCTGAAAACTGCCTATTCATGTCCCTTGTCCATTTATCAATTGGAGAATGGCTTGATTTTTTTGTACAATTGACTTAGTTCCTTATAAATTTGAGAAATTAAACCTTTGTCAGAGGTTTTTGTTATAAAGTTTCCCCCCCAATTTGTTCTTTCTCTTCTAATTTTGGTTGCATTGGTTTTGTTTATACAAACCTTTTGTAGTTTAATGTAATCAAAATTATTCACTTTACATTTTATAATATTCTCTATCTTTTGCTAGGTCTTAAGTTCTTTCCTTTCCAATAGATCTGACAGGTATACATACTGTTCTATGTTCACCTAATTTACTTATAATTTCCTCTTTATATTTAAGTCATTTATCCCTTCTGAATTTATCTTGGTGTAGGATGTGAGATGTTCATCTAAACCAGGGGTCCCCAAACTTTTCACACAGGGGGCCAGTTTACTGTCCCTTAGACTATTGGAGGGCTGGACTATAAAAAACAAAACAAAACTATGAACAAATCTGTATACTGCTGTCTGGGATAGCGGAGGCTGCAGCTCTGGCTGTCATGGGCCTGTCATACCTTGTACAGACCGATCACCACCACCACTATACTGGGCAGCAGTATACACAGTACGGAATCCCCTCCCCCAGATCCTTGCTCACCATGTTGACATCTTCCATTGTGCAGCCACATAATCCTTTGTGCGGTGCCTCTTTCTTCAGAACAAGGTGCCACGCAAAGGATTATGGAACTGGAAGTAGTACTGTACATGAACAATGCCATGCTTTGAGGTGCCGCCACATACAGTTCTCCACTCACTGGCCACCAATGAAAGAGGTGCCCCTTCCGAAAGTGAGGTGGGGGCTGGATAAATGGCTTCAGGGGGCTGCATGTGACCCATGGGCCGTAATTTGGGGACCCCTGATCTAAGCCTAATCTTTCCCATACTGTTTTCCAATTTTCCCAGCAGTTTCTGTCAAATAGTGGGTTCTTGTACTTTGACCATCTTCTGATGAGAGTAAGTTTCAATCATAGCCACACACCTGATCTTCTCTTCCATTGTATTTGACACTTATGTACCTCTTAATGAGAGGTGAATTTACTCCATTATATCTCTCCTTTTCTCTTCTCCCCATGTGTTCCTTTTTCCCATCTCATTTTTAAAACTGGCTCATCTTATTTAGCTTTCTTCTTTCTTTCTACACACACTCCTTTTCATTGCTCCTATAAGGATATATTGCTCCATTGCTCCAATAAGGATCCAATAAGGATAAAGTTCTAAAGTATCTTATATACTTTACATATCTTGTGTACTTTAAGTACTTTACCTTTCTCAGGTATCATAGATATCTTATTTATCACCTTCCCATGTATGGATATTTTCAATTCCACCTTATCAAAACCCGTAAGTTTTCCCTTTACTTTTTTTATGCTTCTCTTGAATGTCAAATTTGCTGATCAAATTTTCTTTTCAGGTTTGCTTTTTTGGTGAGGAAAGTCTGAAATTCCTTAAACATCATTCCCACATCCTCACTTCCCCTTCAGCTCTCCAGAATAATCCAGAGTATCATATTCTATGTTTCCCTGTCCATTAGTGTAGAAACTGCTAGGTCCTGTGTAATCCTGTCTGTGGCTCCTCAACATTGAAATCATTTCCTTCTGGCAGCTTGTAGCCCCTTTTCCTTGGTTTGTGAGTTCTAGAATTTGACTACAATAGTCTACAGTGTTTTATTTAGAGGTGTCTTTCATGAAGTGATTGGTGAATTCTCTCAATTTCTACTTTTCCCTATTGTTTAAGGATTTCAGGGCAGTTTTCTCTGATGATTTCCTGTAATATGATATCTAGGCTCTTTTTTTTTTCTTCTGATTGTGGCTTTTAGGTATTCTGACGATTCTTAGGTTATTCCTCCCAAATCTATTTTCAAGGTTGCTCATTTTTCCAGCAAGGTATTTTAGATTTTCTTATCTTTTTAATTGCTTTCTAAATTTTTCCTTATTGTTTCCTGATGTCTTATGGTTTCATTAGCTTCTTTTTGTCTAATTCTATTTTTATGGAGTTATTTTCTTCTGTGAGTTTTTGTATTTCCCTTTCCATTTGATCAATCCTATTCTTTAAAGAGTTGTTTTATTCAGACTACATTTCCATTTACTCCTTTTATTCTTTAGGGAGTTTTCTTCCAGGTATTTACTTTTGTTCTTTTCTAATTTTTAGAGAGTTGATTTCTTTGGTGAATTTCCCCCTAGATATAGAGTTTTTCTGTCAATTCTCTTATTATTTAATTTTTTAAAAAACTTTTCAAGTTCTTTCAGGGATCCTTTTAAGACCTGATATCTTTTCATCCTTTTCTTTGAGCTGTCATTTGTTTCCCTTTTGGCATTATTGTCCTCATCTGAGTTTGTATTTTAGTTTTCCCTGCCACTAAAGTAATTTTCTAAGGTTAGTGTATTTTTTTCTTTTCTCTTTTGCCCATTTTTCTAGTTATCTTTCCTCCTTTGTTAGCTCACTTTTTAATTGAAATTCTTCCCTGTTTCTGGGGTAGAGGGAGCACTGCTCCAAGCTTGCAGGGTATTCTTCCCTGGTAATTATGGTAGACTGCCCTTGTTCCTCATGGTATGTTCACTGAGGACGTGGCCTTGCTGACTTGCTCTAGTGGGGTCTGCAGATTTATTCAGCACCCTGTGATACCAGTTTCCCTGTTGTCTTGTGGGCTGGTCTGGTCCCTGCTCAGTAGTTTCCCTGCTAAGTGACCTGGTCTGGGTAGGTCTCTTGCTCTGAGCTCTACCAACTGAGACAATTCCAGATTTCCCTCTCCTCCCTTATAGCTCCAGGGCACTACTGCCATATAGGTGTGAATAGAGTCCAGAAGTTCTTATACTACAATGCATTGTTCTATTTTGTATTTTTGTGTTATAGTGTGTGGTGTTGTATTATACTTAATACAATAGAAATGGAAAACTACATGATGGGTCTAAGCAAATTTGCATTGCAAATATATACTATCATAGGCATACATTGTCTGTAGGTCAGGTGTACACATCAAGGTACCCTCAGCCCACATTTTGTGTATTTCTCTGGACATTACAGATGGGCATTGTGCAAGGTCTAGAGTTGAATGAGATGAGCAAACTAGGCTGGATTATGTTTTTAAAAATGTGGCTTTTTTTTTAAATGATCCCAAGATGTTCTCTGCTATGAAAACCCATCTTTTTATTATAAATATTCTCTAGTTAATGTTATGCAGCTGAGAATTGCAGAAAAGGTTGATCTCAGATGGATTATCAACATGGCAACTGATCCAAAGGGTAAATAAAAGATGCATAGTGGGCGTAAGCACATTGTACCATATTATCAAGAAAGACTTGCAATCCAGGAGTAGTGTAATCTATATCCTCACAGACATGTATTTTAGGCAAAGAATGTGGGTTGGCTACATAATAAGAGCATGAGATAACAGATGGATAACCAATTTGATGCACTGATAGCCAAAAATTATTGAAAAACCTAGAGGAAAGTCTCCAGGGATTTGAAGTGATAAAGATTTATGGAAGAACATGGACAAGAATAAACATGTCCAATCCATTGTCAAATCTTATTCTCTCTCTCTCTCTCTCTCTCTCTCTCTCTCTCTCTCTCTCTCTCTCTCTCTCTCTCTCTCTCTCTCTTTCTCTGTCTCTGTCTCTGTCTGTCTCTGTCTCTGTCTCTGTCTCTGTCTCTGCCTCTCTGTCTCTTCCTCTGTCCCTGTCTTCTTCCCACTCCCTCTCTTCTTCTTTTTCCTGTCTCTTCCTCTTTCTCCTTCCCTTCCTTCTCTTTGTGTAGTCATTCTCAATTTCTTCCTCTCTTTTTGCCCTCTTTCTTTGCCCTTTTTTCTACTTCTCTTCCCTCTCTGTCCTTTTCTCCCCTTTTATGTCTCTCTTTCCTCCTCCATCTCTTCTTTTGTTTCTCTCTGGGTTCTCTCTCCCTGTCTCTCTTTCTCTCCTCTCCCTCTTACCCCACCTGTCTCTCTTCCTCCTCCCTCCTTCTCTCTCTGTTTTCTCTCTCCCTCTCTCTTTTCCCCTTTCTTTCTTTGTCTTGTTCTTTGTCCCCTTCCTCCCCCTCTTCTCTCTCTGTCTTTCTATTTGTCTGTCTGTGTCTGTCTTTTCCAATGAGTGCAGTAGGAAGGAGAGAAAATAAATAGTCATTAATTTTTAAAAATGTTCTATATGCTATGTGATCCCAAATAAGTCACTTAACCCTATTTGCCTAGCCCTTGCCTTCTTTCTTAGAGTTGTTACTAAGACAAAAAAGTAAGGTTTAAAAATGTTTTAAATAAGGGAGATTAGACTAAATGCTCTCTAATTTCCCTTCTAATTATAAATCTATGACTGAGAATTAGAAGAGACCAAAGAAGTCATCCAGTGCAATTTCAATATTTTATGTATTAAAAGAACTAAGAAAATCAGAGGTTAAGTAATTGGCCCACGATCACATAACTAGTAAAAAATCAGAGGTGGATTTGAACCCAGGTCCTCTGACTGCAGAACAATTCTTTTCCAGTTGTCCTTTGCTGCCTCTATGTTAGCTGATACAGGTAAACCCTTTCAGGCATTGTACCATATTGACTGTCAAAAGCAATATGTCTCAGAACACAGCATTGCTTGGCAGGGGGAAAATGACTACAAATGAAAGTGGACAATGACTTTGGTTTCTGGTACCTAATCATTGGCAAAGGAATCTTTCCCAATATTTTCTCGAAAAGTCCACTGCAGAGTCAAACCAAGGCATTTGTGGGTCCTAAGCCAAAGTTTGAAAATTAAACCTGAAAGATTAGATTACCCAAAATGATGCCCCCCAAATAATGAGCACAACTTTACCTTCTAAAATGCTTGTTTATTTCAGTTTAGAGGTACCATGATGAGCACTTGCATTTATACACACTTTAAGATATATGATGCCTTCTTCCAACAAGTTTCTTTATCGTTTTGGAGATGAGGCTGAGGAGATGAAATCACTTGGTAACAATCACTTAGCTTTTAAGAGCTGGGATAGGGAAAGGAACTTGACTTGTAATTTCATTGGTATAGGAAACACCCAAATGAAGAAATATTTTCTGCCAAGTCAAGTTGTGTTGTCTGCTATTTATAAATTTAGAGAGTTAATTAGAACGATGAGAAGTTATGTAAGTTGTCCAGGGGGGAAAGAGGTGAGATTTGAGCATAGGTCTTCCTGGTTCCTATGCTGGTCCTTATTGTTATTGTTCAATTGTCTGACTCCTTGTGACTCCATGGACCATAACATGCCAGGCTTGTCTATCCTCCATTAGCTTTTTTTTTTTTTAAACCCTTACCTTCCATCATGAAATCAATTCTGTTTATTGGTTCCCAGGCAGAAGAATGGTCAGGGCTAGACAATGGGGGTTAAGTGACTTGCCCAGGATCACACAGCTGGGAAGTGTCTGAGGCCAGATTTGAACCTAGGATCTCCTGTCTCTAGGCCTGGCTCTCAATCCACTGAGCTTCCCAGCTGTCCCCTTCCATTACCTCTTGAAGTCTGTCCAAGTTCATGTTCATTGCTTGCATTCTCTTTGGTCTCCTTCTCCTTTTGCATTCAATCTTTCCCAACATCAAGGTCTTTTCCAGTGATTCCTGTCTTCTCATTATGTGGCTAAAGTATTTAGGCTCCAGATTCAGTATTTGACCTACCTTTAAGCAAATGGTCTGAATTAATTTCTCTACTTATTGAATGATTTGCTCTCCTTGCTATCCAAGAGACTTACTTTGAAGTTTCTCCCAACACCCCAGTTTGAGAGCCTCAGTTCTGAGGTGCTCTATTCACCATAAACAAGGAGCTGAGAACAGGAGTACTCGAACACAGACATTTTAGCC
The DNA here is from genome assembly GCF_027887165.1 of Monodelphis domestica. Taxonomy (NCBI): domain Eukaryota; kingdom Metazoa; phylum Chordata; class Mammalia; order Didelphimorphia; family Didelphidae; genus Monodelphis; species Monodelphis domestica. The sequence goes on along the minus strand of NC_077231.1, from coordinate 71,538,309 downwards.
AAGTCTACTCTCCGTTTGCACTATAGCTTGCCCCCTCTGCCCTCCCCCCAGCCCTAGCCCCAGTGCAGCAAAATCAGAGTTACCTCTAACAAGGCACCCTTTAAAAAATAATAGGGCTTGCAAGATAATATTTTCTTGCTTTCATGGCTGCAAAGCTATTGATCACATTATCCAAATGAGCACACTTTGCAGTATTGTATTCAATGATTTTATATGTGCTAAGTCATCACTACACTCTGCTGAGCTAGGCAGCTCTTTTTCTTTCCACTAAAAATAAAAAAAGCTACCTGGCACCACAGCATACTTTCCAAGACCATTCACACCCTCTTGGTGGTACTGGACTGAGGAGGAGAACTTTTAATGAAGCTTATTTTCTGTCACTGTTCAGTGCTCACCTAACAAGTGTTACTATCTGTTAAAAGCTTGGAGCCTTCACTGGAATCCCTGTGACTTCATATAAAACAAATGCATATGGATTATGAAAAGGGGAATTTTCTGGCACTAAAAAAGTGTGGCTCTAAAAGAATTAAAAAATTAGATATTAAAATACCGAATTTGAAGTCACCACCCACTCCCTCTAGCCCAGCAAACACACACACACACATACATACACGCACACATTGGCTTAAAACATGGGGAATCTCGTTAACAACTGTGTCTACCAAGAACCCTGGATAGCCCTCTTTCTGTCAACTAGAAGAGCACATTTCCCACTCAGTGTTGGGCACAGAAGAACACAGTTCCCACATAGCTCCCACTCTGTTGATTCTCACCTCTATGGCTAAGGAAGTTGACTTCCCTTGGCTTTATTTTCCATGTCAGAAAAATGAAAGATGTGGACAATATGACCTCTGAGGTCCCTTCCAGATATATCCCATGATTCAACGATGCTACCTTAGACAACTGTGCTGTGAATGTGGACAGCAAAGTCCCAATTAGCATGATGAATGAATTCCTACCCCACTCCTCAGTGGAGCTCACATATGTTGAAATTTGCACTCATGATATTTATTATTTAATTGAGACTTGGGTGTCCTACTTCTAGGGAGAGTTTGAAAGAGGATTCCAGACTTAAGGTCCATAGACTTGGGAAGGAATGTTGATTCTTCTACTTACTATGGAAATGTTCTCTCCATGACCATTATTTTTTGAAGTCATTGATTGCATAGTAGAACTACATATTTCTTCAAGCATTTACTAGTAAATAGGTTTAGTCTGTTTTTTTCTTGAATAAATGTTTGTAGTTTTATTTTATATCTTGGCTTAATTTGTTGTATTCATTAACATTTACTAAAGTTGATCTCATAATAAAATAAAATTGTGACTATTTCAGAATCAAAATTTTTAAAAGGAACTCAAATTATATGCATGTCAGTCATTTGATGTATCTGAATCTTAGGTTTTTTTTTTTATCCATAAAATAAAGATACTAATACTTTAAGGATATAGTGTGGAGAGAAAGAGAGCTGGCTCCGGAGTCATGGAGACCTGTGTTCCAATCTTGTTTTTAATAGATCCTGCTTATGTCACTCTGGACTGCTCAGCATGACTCAAAGTCAACAAAGCCTTTAAATCTATCTCCTTTAAGATATCGGTTCTGTTGGCATTACTTTGTAAGGACACAAAAGAGTCACAAAGTTGAGGGAAGTATTACTCTTTCCTTGCCACTGTAACTGTTGGAACGATCCCTCAACATTTGTTGTTGTTCAGTTGTTTTTCAATTGCATCTTACACTCAGTGACCCCATTTGGGATTTTCTAGGTAAAGATACTAGGCTAGTTTGTCATTTCCTTCTCCAGCTCATTGTACAGTTAGTTAAAGAAATTGGGGAAAACAGGGCCAAATTACTTTCCCAAGATCACACAGCTAGAATGTGTCTGAGGCCAGAAGAGAACTCAGGAAGATGAGTATCCAAGACGCTTAGGAATGGTCCTCTCTATCCACTGAACTACTGCACAAATCTCTCCATTGGTTTCCTTCAATTCTCAGACTCATGGGCCACTTTCAACTAGTAACTTTTCCTTGTAAATCCACCACTTTTGTCCACCGCAGATGTTAGTACCCAAATTAGCTTTTATTTAATTTTCTGTTTACATATTATATCACCAACAACTATAGTCTCAATTTTTCTGTAGCCCATAAAATGAATACTAATTTAAGAACTGCTGAATTCAATAAGATTCAATAGTATTTCAGCAACCAGCTGAACATCCAGATGTTCATTTATCTCTCAGGAAAGATGTCCTGTGAAGGCTGAACTCAATTCTCAGATTGGCCTGGAAATTTTCACAAGTTCTCCAAACGTCCTGCTTTTGATCTTTGTTTCTTTGTACTTCTTCAGACATTTTTGCAACTCAAGATCAAGACTGTCCAGGCTAATCAATCTACAAGCAATTTTCAAGTACCTACTACATACCAGGCAGGGGAAACAAAGACCAAAGTGTGAGTCTTTGCACTCAAAGACCTTACATTCTAATGGAAGACACTTGGAGATATATAGGAAATATGTAAAACATATACAAAGAAAATACAAGGTAATTATTGATGGGAAAACAGTGATCAGAAAATAAAACAATGAAATATATTCAAAATAATTTACATGGTGGGGGAAGAGATATCTTATTGTGATCTCTTCCATCAGTCAATACATGTGGCATTGACTTTTGGGGTCCACATGCCATATTTCTACAGTCCCATTTACCTTTTCAGATCACTTTACTCTTAACCATTCTGTAAAGTAGGTAGAATACTGTCATCCTCACATGACAAATGAGGAAATTTATGATTACAGAAAATTAATACTACAATGAGCTACTTAAAAAAATAGAAGCTATTTGGATTTCTTTGCTTCTGGGCATAGGTTGAGGTCAATAAGAAAACAGCTAGTTCTAAGCATGAAAATTATTGAGTGAATGTTAGGAGGTGTTTTTTGAGGGTTGGGAGAAAATTACCTTGAAATCCAGGGGAAATGCCAGAAAGGAGCCATGCAAAAGAATTTTCCAGTGCCCTGATTCCCACTTGTGCAAGGATGCATGTTGACCACTGATGCACTTAAGGATTTAATAGTGGAGGGGAGGGAAAGAATATGATTCTGATAACCAAGGGAAAATGTTCCAAATTGACTAATTAAATAAAATTTTAAAAACTACCCAGCCATTTTGCCCATGAAGACTCATGTGTAACCCTAAAATATCACCCTTGCTATCCTTAGAAACAATAAGTTATAAATAAAAAAGAACAATGACAGGAGTATGTTGGTTTCCTCTTGACATATCCTGACTAGGGAGCAGTATTAGTCAGAATCCCAGGAATGCCGCCTACGTTAGAGTGAATGGCAAATTCAGGAATTGAATATCTGAATAATGCTTTCACCAAGAAGATTTTTTCAATTATTTGCTAAAAGAAGTCATTTGGTCCTGCAAAATATAAAGTGATTTCTTAGACTTAAAATAAATCATCTATATGTCTGGTGACTGTTTACATATGCCAATTTCACCCTACCCTCCTTTCCTCCATTTATTTTTTCTCCAAATGATGAGGTGTACTAAGGATTTGGTTTCTCCTTATTAAGAGAGAATCTCAGTATGTCTACCTTGTTCCTGAAGGGGACCAGCAGAGTATGACTGGAGATGCAAAATCATATTCCTAGATCCTCAATGACTCATTCCAAAGCTATTATAAATGGCAGACCCTCAAAAATTAGCATCACATTTGAGGTCTGCCATATAATTAGAAGACTGCTTCAGGGAAAATTCCCAACTCATGTTTTCTTCATGTTTCTAAAGTGTGTGCCATGGTGCTTCCTTAATGAGGATCTTTTATCTGAACCAATTGATGCATCATTAATTAGTGGTCACTCTGTTAGCCAACATACTGCATCTGCTTGTTTTGTTTCGAAACCAGAGGGAGAATCAGAACAGGAAGACCCCAGGAACACTTATAACCAGGATTCTAGCAGGAGTAGTGGGTAATGAGATGAACAGAGAACCTGGAGTTAGGAGAGCCGATGGTCACTGGACCTAAGCCATCAGATACAACATATGACTTCAGTTGGGGATGGAGAGGTAGCAGTGGCCATTAGATACTTGGAAACTTATGCTGCCAGAAAAGAAAAACAAAGGTCTTTATCTGACAATATGGCCCTCACTGGAGATTGACCAAGGAGAAGAATCACCATCAACTGGTAGATTAATTACTCTATTGAGCAAAGTGCTAAACTTAGTTGTTTCTATGGTATTCCAGGACTTCAAATGTTATAACCTGTAAATTTCAGTGCTTAAAGGCAAAATTTCAGTCATCCTAATCTAGTTATTACTCTACAAAGAAAGAACTGATGAACAGAAATAAATAAGAAAAATAGTTTTACATAGTATAAATATATCTTTTTTTTTTTTTGTCAAATAATGCCTTCTCTAATGTGGAAGAGAGGAAGGAGAGAGTTAATGGGATAGTTAAATGTAACAAATAAATGAATTTTAAAAAGAGACCCAAAAGCTGAAGAAAAAAGAAAAACATGTGCTTGAATCTCTACCTAGATGTTTACTATTATAAAAGTTTATCTTGCAGTCTCTTAATTAATTTCCTCATCTAGAAGATTGTGATGGTAAACTTGACCAAAATCTTGCTCACACAATTGTTAAGAGGTGAACATTTTGCAAACCTTAACCCTTTTTATAGATATGAATTATCATTGTTGTATGGTCTGGGTCATGGAACAATTATTCAAATAAAAATATATCCATACACCGGGGGGGCTAAAGGAGGTAGCTAGGTAAATGGAGCTCTGGAGTTGAAAGTAGTGTGAGGGTGAAGGAAAGAGGGAAGGAAGGAAGGAAGGAAAAAAGAAGGGAAGGAAGGAAGCAAGGAAGGAAGGGAAAAAGGAAAGAAGAAAGGTAAGAAGGAAGGTCTGCTATATATAACTCTGAATTCAGACTTAACCCCCAATGTGAATTCAAATCCTTCTTCAAATCCTTCCTAACCATGTGAACCTGAGTAATTTCTGTAAGCTTTGGAGTTTTCATCTAAAAAATGGGGATAATAAGAAATCTTATCTCATTGGATTGTGGTAAAGATAAAATGAGAAAATATACAGATATATGACAAATTTATAGCAAATCTTAAAATATAAATATATATATATATTTATAATATATGTAATATATAATGCTATAGCATAAATATAATATGCTATAAAATAAATTTATAGCAAATCTAATTACATATATAAAAACAAAAGGAAATAATAAAGAGGAATTAGCTCAATCCTTTAAAATTTGTCTTTCAACATTATCATTTAATTGAAACTCCTTTCTAAAATGACTGATATATAGTAAACTCTAGTATCTGCTTGGTAGGGAAAGGGGAGGGAAGGGTCCCATTGGTATTATTCCTATTCAATAATACTACCTGTTTTGTTACTTTTCACACAAAAAGTTATGCCATAGGATACAAAGGCAGACTCCTTCATAGGATAATAGATTTATTTGCAGATGCAAGTTAAGCACAGTGCTTGGAACATACTAAATCCTTAATTAATGCTTATTCCCTTCTTCCTTCCTTTCTCTCTACTTCCCTCCTTTCCTCCCTCCCTTCCCTGCTTCCTTCCTTCTTTCCCTCCTTTCTTCCTTCCTTTCTTTCTTTTCCTTCTTCTCCTCCCCTCCTCCCTCCCTTCCTTCCTTCCTTCCTTCCTTCCTTCCTTCCTTCCTTCCTTCCTTCCTTCCTTCCTTCCTTCCTTCCTTCCTCCCTCCCTCCCTTCCTTCCTTCCTTCCTTCCTTCCTTCCTTCCTTCCTTCCTTCCTTCCTTCCTTCCTTCCTTCCTTCCTTCCTTCCTTCCTTCCTTCTTTACTTTCTTTTCATGATACCATGCTGTCTTCCCCAACATGAACCCAGACTTGGGTTTCTTTTCTCTGATGATTGCTCAATTATAGAAGGGTCAGTAGCTTGCCCAGGCCTGTTCCTGCCTTTCAGACCTCAGTGCATCTTTAACTTCTGAGACTATTAATGATGAAGCATTTTACTGGGGAGTGATTCCTAGAGTCCTTTAAGCAGAAAATGCACCTATCTTCTGAAGTTCTTTCTGGGGGAAATACACCCAGATTTTGCTTCCTGTTCTCTTCTGGAGAATAAGATGCCCTCAATGAGGAAAACATTGACCCAGTACTTCCTACCCATCTAGCTCAAAGGCCAGCATGTTGACTCCAAGTTGATTCTGAGTGGTTACTCCAAATTCAATTATAAACTCCTTGTCAGTATTCTAAAAGATCTCTATAAAAATGTTGCCTTCCCTTCAGAGATTATTAACTGTTTTTGTGTCCTCCTTAGCAGTTTAGTGAATACTATGGACCCCTTCTTTGAATCATGCTTTTAGATAGCTAAAGGAAATGCTCAATTTCATTTAGAAATTATGAGTAAATATGTATTTTTTAATATCTGAATTTCTGGACACCCTGGGATTCATCATCATAACCCAGTTTTAACCCCTTACTCCAGGGAATGTCATTTTCCCAGAGTATGTAAAAAATCCTGTTCATGGTAAATCACTGGCAAAGTGCCAGCATAGTGAACTCATCCCTTCTAACAAGAAAGCCCTAATCCTTTTGGGGACAATATAAGATAATTTTTGGTCTTTTGGCAAGTTATATTTCAGCAGCCTATAACTTCCAAGGAAAGCAAGTTCTTTCCATCAAAATTCAAAATATTTCTTCTTAGGTGTAAAATTTAAAATTAATGTCAATAATAAAATTATTATATTTTAAGAGATTTATTAATGATCTCTAGAAATAAAACAATGAAGAGGATACAAAATAAAGACCACATGCCCATGGCTGATTAGCCCATTTCAAAATCCCCACTCACTACTGTCACCAAGCTGACAGGAAGCCAAAGAGTAGGAGAAGGCCCACCCACTCAATTTATTTCCCTGACTATAGGAATTATGTAATGACAGGAAGTCGGTGGGCTCCCAGGAAATGTAGTTCTTTTTTAGGGTAACAGATTTTCAATTATACATTCCCCACTGAGGTCTGGTAAAAGACTGGTCTCTCCAATGAATCTTGTAAACATAACCAACTTTTAAATTACAATAATTTGGGAATAAAAGGGAAAAGAAAGAAAAACATGATTGCTAGGCCCATTGACAAAAAGCCAGTTGGGGGAAGTTCCCCTTAGCATAAGAGTAGACATACAAAAATAAATGGATTCAACTCCACATAGTTCAAATCACCACATCCCAAAGTTTACTCTGGATCTTCTGGTGTAGCATGTTGTCTGTGTAGGTATCTTCATGGTGACTTTTCCAAACAGTTCACTTTCTGGGTTTGGAGAGGTAGCGTGTTTCTTCAGCTAAAATTACTCTCAAAGAGAATTTAAACTTTGCATTTTAGAATAATAATACATTCCCCCCTGAAGAGGGTATTGAAAAACACAGGGATCACTTAGGGATGCATGGCTGAGTTATGAGGTATATAAATCAATTGACAAGAGAAACAAAAAACATTTAAAAAATCCAAAGAAAAAAGAAAAAACAATTTCTGGATGAAATATAGACTATCAAAGTCTTATGTGTAAAAAATTTAAATAAAGGAAAATAAACATATAACAGGTCCTTGAATCAGGGCCCAATTAAAGTGATTTAAGGAATTATGCATTTACCCAGTCAGCAGCCAGGACTACAGAAAGTTTTGCCATATAATGAAAGACAGAATAAGGACTAGATTATAGGAGCCTAGTAGGAGCCAAATTTGAGATACTTTGTAGAATGTGGGACAAGGAAGACCTGCCTTTAACATATGTCAAAACAGCCACAACCTTGAACCTGAAACAAGTTCAAGTCCTCTTGTCTTGGTTCAAAATTGCATCAATCTCATTGGGATTGTTGGTTTCTTTGACCTGGTGCTCAATTGGCACTATTCAGTTTAGCTTTGTGCTTCTTTGGCACTATGCAATGATTCTTTTTGTATTCCCTTCTCCTGGAATCAGACAAAATCATTAAGCAAAGGCCAATAATTTTTTAAACAATCAATGGCATCATTTTTATAGTCTAAAGCTTTTGGAGTATGCATTAATATTAGAACAAGTGTATTTTAAATTTATATTACAGCAAAATTAAAAAAAGTTAAAGAAAAGTCTTCGCAATACTGTTGACATGTGCTTCAAATACAAAAAGGAAAGAAAAAAGTAAAACTCAGATACTATATTGCACATGCAAGGGAAAATAATAATAAAAAAGGGTTTTAAAAATAAAAAATATATAGCTTATAATCAGTGACACATGTGTCAGACAAGGAGAGATAGAATACAAAGGTTTCTCACCAAGAATTAAATCCATTTCCTTTTTTAAACCTGGCCATGACTCATGATGAGTGCAAATTATTTTTACAAAGTAACAGTTTTTTTTTATAAAGAACAGTAGTATAATAGGTAATGCACATTCAAAAAGTATCAAAATTCCCAAAGTTATAATAGCTTATTTAATTACAATAGCAAATAAACCCACTATCATATTTTACATGAATCTGCTGCATGACATTTAAAAACTTATGAATTGATCGATATTTGTCACAGTGTTTTACAGTTGTAGCAAATCTTTCAACATTGTGTAAAAATTAAATTATATTTCTAATTATAAAAATATTATATTTTTTGAGATTTATTAAGGATTATTAGAAATCAAGGAATAAAGAAGATACAAATAAAAACCACGTGCCCATGGCTGATAAACCCATTCAAAATCCCTGTGTTTAGTTTAGCTTACCACTATACTTCCTACATTATTGCAATGGCAGAGAGAGGAGCATGGTAGGCATTATTGCCATTTAAATACCAATTGTGATCTCACCTATGTGGAGACTCGGGGGGAGATTATAGAGAATTCTGGGAAATACGAAGGACTTCTGGGGATTGAAGTCTAGGGTTCAAAATCTCCATTTATACATTTGACTAAGATTTTTAGAAAAATATATTACTGCCATCATTACAAAAATGTGGTAGAGGAGTAGGAAAAAAAAACAACTCTCTACTGTTGATGTAGGGTCTAAAACCATCACCAAGAATCTAGATCATTCTGGTGGAAGGGTAGAATAAGCAGAAGAGTTACAAATCAGAGATGTTCCCTCTTAAGAGCCATCCAGGAGTACCATGCTCTGGAATCAACTTCCCAGCTCCTTTGGTATGAGACTGTTATGTCCCAGCCATTCACTTTTTTACAAATTCAGAGATGGTGATTATAATAGTGCTTCACTTCAGCTACTAAAATGGACTCTTTACCTCTTGTTACAAATAACTAAGATGTAGGCAAAATGATCAGTCAGAGTTGTTGAGAAAAAAATGAAAATCATGTCTAAAGACCCCTTAAAATCCATTTAAGATATTTAGCTCATTAAATTTTTCAAAGGTTGTTAGCGAGGTTGAGTCATCTATGTGACAATGAACAAATGCAAAATGGAAAAAAAGTTGTTTTTGTTTTGTTTTATGGGCTTATTCAATAATATTTGTTCAGTATAGTTATAGGGGAAAGGTAAAAGAATATAACAGTAGTTAAAACACAGTAGATTAAAATGATTCAGAATAGTAGTATAGAATAGTGTAACAGAATAGTATTGATCAGATTAATATATGAACTTAAAACAACAAAATAAAATCTTAAAGCAAAACAATCAGCAAAATACAATAAAATACAGAGACTTTCATAATACAATGGAGTCTGAAAAGGCTTAAAAATTTTCACCTTCAGACTCTTTAAAGTTCCTTTCTCTATCTGTTCAGATTCCTTTTGTCAGAGCTGTGGTATTTCCCATAGTGAGGGAGAACATGGGGTTGAGAAATCTCAAACTGGATGAATCTTAGAGACTGAATAGGCTCAAATGGCAAAGGGTTATAGGGAGATGAATTTCTCTCCTGAATTTCAGGCAAGATAAGTGAAAGGATCAATGCACTCATGAATGGTAGAAACATGGCACTGCTCTTTCATAGAGTATTCCATGCTTGTAATTTACTTCCTATCTGGAAAAGTAACTTCCTTCTTCCCTTCCCTTTCCCCCCTGAGGTAAAATGCTAGGGAACCGTTTGTTTCCCCAGTCACATGGAGAGGGAGTTAGGAGGCTAATTGTTGCCTAAGGAAGATACACCCCAGTTTTTATCAATTGCCTGAATATCTGCTCCAAGTTTGTGAGTTCTGAAGACACAATGGCAGCTACCACCAGCCCAGCAGGACCAACAATAGCAGTTGGGGCTGGGGCCAGAGATCAGGAGGAATATTCAGGAGTAGGAGCAGGAGCAGGAGCAGGTAATATCAGCAGCAGCAATGCCAGAGGCAGCAGCGAGGAACTGAGGAACATGGGCTCAATCAGATGGGCAAGAGAGGTGACTTATCTCCTTAAGAGTCCCCTGGCTAAAAATAGCCAGGCTGATAGTGGGAGCAATCAGGCAAAAAGTAGGGAAAGAAAAGGGCAGCAGATCCAAAGAGAGTTCAGAGTTATCTCAGAGTTTGCAAGGGTGGGTGGGTTGGGCAAAAAGCCTTCGTTGGAGAAATGTGGCTTAAAATTTTATCTAGGCTGTCTTAAAAAAATTGAGCAGTTCTTCTCCGACTAGAGGTTGCCATCAATATAAAATTTAAAATTAAATCTCAATAATAAAAATATTATATTTTAAGGGATTTACTAATGATCATTAGAAATCAAGAAATCAAGAATATACAAAATAAAGACCATGTGCCCATGGTTGATTAGCCCATTTCAAAACCCCACTCACCACCATCACCATGCTAACAGGAAGCCAAAGAGAGAGAAGGATGCCCGCCCACTCAATTTATTCCCTATCTATAGGAATTATGTAATGACAGGAAGTTGGTGGGTTCCTGGGAAATGTAGTTCTTTTTTAGGGTAACAGATTTTAATTATACATAGGGAACATCCTTCTTACAAATATAGTTGGTCTATGGACTTAAGGAAGTCTGGCCCATTCTCCCTCCAATGAATCAGTGAACAATTTATAATTCTTACCTGTAATATACCTACTTCATGCTAGGTGCTAAAAGACTATAAACACAAAAATTAAACAGTCCCTGCCCTCAAGGAGCTGATATTCTTTTAAGGGTATCAATATATTAAGAATGTCTAATTTATTTTGTCTTAAATATGTACAGAGTGACCATTTTGATTTATGCATATATATGTACATATATATATATATATATATATATACCCATATTCATACATTTATATAGGCAGGATGTGTAAGGCACTAGATAAGCTGGAATTTCCTAGCTTGGGTGCTATTTAATGAGCAGTTTAAAACTTTATCACAAAGGACTAAAGAATGATTCTGGTTAAGGAATTTGTAAAGGATGAGACTATATCAAGATGAAGTGTATGTTTCTTTTTAAATAATCTGGAACTTTAAAATGGCTTTAGTGCTCCTCTATTTACATGAATTTCAATTTACCCAAGTGATGAAGACATTGGGTACCATGATGCCCAAAGATGACCAGATCTAGTTTTACCTAATGAAAGTTCTGTTGGACTGGCGGAGTTTACTTTTGTGCCTGCCTTTCATGGCTTGGAGTCACCTTGGAAGCATGATATAGGAGACTAGACTTGGAGTGGATTCAAATCCTGGCACCGATTAGCTATATAACCTTGAACAAGGTTCTTAACCTATATGATGGTTTCTAAGGTCTCTTCTAGTTCTAAATTTTTGATCCTATGACCTTCTTTATTCTATTTCCAAAGAACCCAACTAGTCTTGGAGCACTCAATTCTCTTTCCAAAAGGATCTTCTCTCCCATCACCTTCCTGTGGAACACATACTGACTGGGGAAGTTAGGAATCATATCCCCTTCCACTAGTCTTCTCAAAGCATAACATTTATCTTTACCTTTAAGAATATCATAAAAAAGAAACATTCATATGATTTTCTAATTCTATTTTAATTAGTAACAAGTTGAAAGAAAAAAAAAACACACGGTCAGAGTGAATGCAGTGAAGAGTAACATGCTGATGATTCATTCAGATAATATGTCCTTGACTCTATGATACAGAGACCCAATTGCCAAACACAACAGAAATAAGAAAACGGAAGAATTTTTTCTATGATCTTATGAATCATCCCATGATTTGTGGTGATGGAAGAATTGCACAACCACCTCTTTTTGGTCTGATATCCTCACCTTAGGCACTTATCAAAATTCATAGGGCTTTTGACATCATTTGGCAAGGCATTCATCCTTTTCTTAGGCTTTCATGATGGCCACAGATAGCCAAGTTCAATTCAATCTGACTTCATCTTAATAGAAGGATAGAATGTTAGAAAAAATGATTCTATATTGTTTGCAGTTAAATGAAAGTAGTAAAAGTTACATAACACTGAAATCCTGTGGCCTTTTCTTATTCTTTATCTTTCATAATCCTTCTAGTATTAGTCACTTGATTATTTCTCCAAATTTTAATTATACATCTCTGCTTAACATCTCTGTCTGGATGTCACAACTGGACAAATATGCCATATCTAACTCCTATACTAGTTCCCTCCTTGGTACTGTTGATGATGTCATTGCTTTTGTAATTTCCTATGCTCAAAAGTTTGAGTTTCATATCAGACCAATTCTTACCCTATTCCCATCAAGACACCAAATCCTGTCAACTTTTGCTTTGTAATATTTTTCTCAGTTTCCCTTTCTTCGCATTCTAAAACCTTAGTCTATTGAGGGATCTTAATCCAGAGTCCATGAATTTGCGTTAAAAAATATTTTGGTAACTATAGTTCATTTGTAGTAGAGGTAGGATGATGTAAAGCATTGTGCAATCTGGTATTTCCTAGGTTGGGGGCTATTTAGTGAGCAGTTTAAAAGTTCAACCCAAAGGGCTGAAGGGTGATGCTGGTTATGCAATTTCTAAAGGATGAGACTCAATCAAGATAAATTGTGTATTTCTTTGGAGATTATCGGGAACTTTATTTTTTAAAATGTTATTTAATTGATTAACTTAGAGTATTTTTCCATGGTTACAAGATTCATGTTCTTTCCCTCCCCTCCCCCTAACCCCTTCGCATAGCTGATACATAATTCCACTGGGTTTTAAATGTGTCATTGGTCAAGATCTATTTCCATATTATTGACACTTGCACTAGGGTGATCAATAATCTAGAACTTTAAAATGGCTCTAGGACTCCTCCATTTGCCTGGATTTCAATTTACCCAAGGGGTGAAGGTATTGGGCACTATGATGCCCCAACATGACCAGAATTCTTCCTCCTGTCAAGGAGCCTGAGGTCGGATGCACTTACATAGCTACACACATAAGAGGGATGAGAGAATTTGGTCAGGGAGGCATTAACTAGCAATTGTGGGCACCAGGGAAAGCTTCAATGGAGTGGTGCCTGAATTGAGCCTTGAAGGAAATGAGGGCTTGTGAGGAGAGGGTTCTTCTCTTCTTCTAATGTGTGTGGGAGCCGGAAATAAAGATTCTGTGGGGAGTTCTGTGTATGAGGAAAAGCAAGAAAGATAGTTTGGCTGAACCATGGTGTGGGTGAAGGGAAGTAATGTATAACAAGACTGAGGAGGTAGTTTGGGGCCAGGTTTTTAAATAACAAAAAACACAGATCATGGAGATGGAATTTTGAGGTTTGTGGCAGAGCTGATAGCAAACCTGGTCTGGAGTCTGACAGACTCGATTTCTTTCTTTTCTTTTGTTTTAGACTCTTATTTTCCGTCTTAGAATCAATACTGTATATTGGTTTTAAGGGCTAGACAATGGGGATTAAGTTATTTGCCCAGGGTCACATAGCTAGGAAGTATCTGAGGCTATATTTGAACCCAGGAGCTCCTGTCTCTAAGTCTGGCTCTCAATCCACCAAGCCACCTCGCTGTCCCTTGAAAGACTTGATTTCAAATCAGGCATTTATAAACTGTATGGCTCTGAGAAAGTCACTTAACCCTCTGCCTCAGTTTCCTCAGTGGTCAAATGAGGATATTAACACTACCTAATTGCAGGGTTGTTGTGAAGAAAGATGAGTGTGATAATCTTTATAAATCAATTTGCAAACCTCAGAGTGCTGTATAAATAGATGCTGTAAGTCAAGGATGATATGACATTCATAACCAAAAAGAAGGAGTAAGCATGTAACTGAGCTTTATGCTAAATTGAATGTGGGAATTAAACTAGTCCTTTGAAGAGACAACAGAAGTAATGGACTCCATCCCAGGACTCTAATCCTCTACTTCATTACCTCGAAAAATATGTGAATGTGCAATTGTGGGTGTAGGAAATACCTTTCCAGGTTTACTGCCTACAGTAAGCCTATTAATAATACTTCAGGTAACACCTTTCATCCAAGGATCAGCAAACACTTTAAAAAACATTATCTGGGAGCTCATATAATTACTCCCTTCTTCAAAGGAGAGGCCCAGAGAATGTCGGAGGAAGGCCACATTCTTTATTAATAATAGTCTAGGGACAAGGACCCCCAGCTCTCCTCGGTGCCAGTCTACTTCTTTGGCCACAGAGCATGATAATTCTTGAGGGGAAGAATGTTATATAATCACAGAATTTAGAACTTGTGGCTGTTCAGTTGTTTCAGTCATGTCCCACTCTTGGTGACCCCATTTGGGCTTTTCTTGGCAAAGGTACTGGAGCCGATCACCATTTCCTCCTCCAGCTCATTTTACAGGTAAAGAGACTGAGACTAACAGGGTTAAATGAGTTGGGGGGGGGTCACACAGTTAGTAAGTGTGTTTGAGGCTGGTTTTGAACTCATGAAGACGAGTCTTCCTGATTTTAAGCCCAATGCTCCCAAAGGGAACTTAGAGATTATTTAACTTAGTCTACTCCTTTCATTTTGCAGGTGAGTCAATTAGAAAAAGAGACCCAAAGAGATTTATTAGGTTGCTGCCTTACACTGAAAACTCATGCTACTCATCTGTCCTCTCTAAAGTAAGGGGCATGAACTTAAAAAAAAAACCAACAACAACCCAACTCTTTTCAATTAATTTAATTTTTACAAGTTTTTCTGCTTTTTATTACATGGTACTCATCTCGCATGTACCCATGCCTACATTGAAACCAAGGAAAACAATTATGAAAAACTGATCACATATGCAACATTCTATAAGGGAGATAGGCTTCTCTTCACTGAGAGCAAGTATGGGACGTTGCACTTTGACCTGTGCTTCTGGTTTTGGTGATGGATTTGCAATGAGTTGGTTGTGCTCTAATCCGCTCACCCTTATGTCATAGAGGGACAGCTTTGGAGTTAGAAAGATGTGAGTTTAAAACCTGTTTATAACACTTAGTATATGACTATGAAAATTGCTTATCTTTTCAGATCTCTAAAACCATAAATTACAGAAATCTTATTCTAGAGGAGTGGAGGGAGCCGCCATATATGAAAGAATTCATATAGGCCAAGGCCAGCCAGTGGTCCGGTGGATGGAACACCAGACCTAGAGTCAGGAATACTCATCTTCATGAATTTAAATCAAATATTTAGTAGCTGCATGACCTTGAAAAGGTCACTTCACCCTGTTTGCCTCAGCTTCCTCATCTGTAAAACAAGTTGGAGAAGGAAAATGGCAGACCACTCCAGTATCTTTGCCAAGAAAACCCCAAATGGGGTTAGGAAAAGTCAGATATGAATGAAAAAATGACTAAACCCACACACACAAGCGTGTTGTTTGTATGTGTGTATGTATGTGTGCATGCTGTCATTGACTGTGAACTTCTAGAGAGTACATAATTTTTTTTGTTCTTTTTTGCCTTTATTTGTAATTCCAGTATCTGGTATATAGTAGGTATGGACTACTAATTAACTAAAGAGAATTTTGATTCCTTTGATGACAATGAAGTGACCCAAAGTGATGTCAGGCTCTCTTGGACACTCAGTGTAATTATTATAAATGCCAGGTTTTATTCTCTATGTGTGTATATCTGCTGGTTAATAGAAAGTTTTGGTTGATAGAATGAATACTGGATAAAGAAGACATTTCTTATAGTGATAGAATCCAGGACAGAGATCACAGATACTTTGGAGACTGACAAGTCCAACCTCCTCATTTTATAGATATGAATATTGAGGCTCTTTCCTTTTCTTCCTTAGAAAAGAGGGGATATTGCATCCAGACAAATTGAGAGCTTTCTAAAGACAAATCCAATGGCACCAATGATATCTATAATGGATGAAATAAATAAAATAAAGTTTAGAATATTTGGTCTCCTTTTGATGAGCATTTCTTCATTCCATCCTTTGCTCCCACCTTGATTTCAGCCAAATTCCATTAGTCTTTCTAGAGGAAGGCATTGCATTTTGGGTATCAAGAAGAAGGCCTCTGACATATTGGACAAGAAACAAACAAGAAAGAGCTTTGACAAACCCAAGAATGTAGGGAAGAGGTGGTGAGGAGGGGGAGAGTAAAGGAACTAGAGACTATGCAATATAGTGATCAGTGGAAGGATGTGAGGTTGTCTTGTAGGTGATCTGAGATGAAAAAAAAATAGATGAGTTGTGACATGTATCCCACATCGATGAGATCACTGAAGTCATGAAGAAGTCAAAATGTAAAGTTATACATTTGGCCTTAAAAATAAATTGCAAAATTTTAGGATGGGGAAAAAAGTCTGAAAAAAGATTGGAGGTTTTTTAGTGGATCATGGACCCAGTTGGAAGTCAGTGGTATGATATGGCAGCCCCAAGAACCAATGTGAATTCAGACTTCTTTAAGAGATGGATAAGGCCCAGAATGAAGGAGTGCCTCGTTCTATTATACTCTTGTCATATCACAGATGGAAGATTATTTTCAATTCATAGCATCAAATTTTAGGAAGAAATAAATCAGGCAATAAGCAGTTAGTAGTCACTTTTGAAATGCCAAGCACTATGTGAAGTACCTGGAATATAAATACAGAAAAACAAACAAGAAAGAACTTTGAAAAACTAAAGAATGTAGGGAAGAGATGGTATGGAGGGAAGGTAAAGGAAACAGAGACTATGACATACAGTGATCAGTGGAAGGACCTGGGGATGTTTAGACTATAAAAAGAAAACTTATGAGGTAGCATGTTAGTTGCTTTTATATGTTTGAAGGGCTGCCACATGGAAGAAGGATTACATTCATTCTGTTTGATCTAAGAAGGCAGAACTGGAAGTAATCAATGGGAGTCATAAGGTGGTACATTTTGGTTTGGTATCAAGAAAAAAAAAGGCAACAGCTATCCCAAAGTGGAACATGTTGCCTGGGAAGGGAATGGCTTCTCCTTTACTGAAAGTCATCAAGTAGAAATAGCCACTTGTCAATGAAATTGTAGAGTTTTCCTGTTAAAATATAGATTGGATGAGGTGACCTCTGAAGGTTGTTCTGAATTTCTCTGATTTGGATTCTGTGAGGAGTGACATGCTCAGACCTGTGCAACAGGAAAGCCAACTTGGCAACTGTGAGAAGGAAGAATGGGTTATTGCAAACTACCTTCCTCAACCAAAAGGAGTCCTTATTCTATGCATCCCTGTATTTTAGGTACCACGACATTTTTTTTAAAAAGGTGGAATATTTCTGCCAGGTAGTATTCTAAGGGTAGGGACAGGAATGTGCTGGTTGTTTTAGGATTGTGTTAGATGAGGGATGTTGGAATTTAGAGAGAAAAGAAATTTCCCTCTGGATGAAAGGGGAAACCCAGAAATATCTACAACCCTTGAAAGCTCCTATCACTTTCCTAAAGGTTATATTACATTAAGGTATGTTTAACTCAGTTCTTAGGGCAGCTGAAAGGCCCAGGAAGGAGGCAAGCTAAAAAATAAATCATGAATATTACTTCTTTTCATTAACCAAGAAAGCATGTGTCCATTGGAGAAAGCCCAGAAATATTATAACGCACTCAGAAAAGAATTTGAAAATATCTGACTATGCACTGTATTCCCCCCATAGTTCATGGATGATCTCTAACTCTAGACTAATTGGAATCTCAGGTCACAATTAATTTGTTGTTGTTCAATTGTTTCAGTTATATCTGCCTCTTCATTACTCCATTTAGGGTTTTCTTGGCAGAGATTCCGGGGAAGTTTGCTATTTCTATCACTAGCTCATTTAAACAGTGAGGGACAGTGGCAAACAGGGTTTAGTGACTTGCTCAGACAGCTACTAAGTGTCTGAAGTCAAAATTGAACTTGGGTCTTCCTGACTCCAGTGTTCTATCCACTGTGCCACCTCCTTGTCCCTTATGATTAAGTGAGAAGAAAAGAAAGCAGGTATCAGAACTGTAGGACAAGGATGAATTATGGAGTGAAAGGAAGACATAGACAAGTTTTCTGAGTTCATAAGGAAAGAGGGGAAAGGAGAGGGAAAGAAGAACAGTCAAGGTGGTCCAGGGGAAATGACGTTGGTCTGCCTTGATGAGAAGACAGAGGTTCAACACTTGGCCCAGCCACATCCTAGTATATGTGTGTGGACATGCTGCTTTGAAGATGAAATTTCCTCTTTTGTGAAATGGATACAATACTATTTGTGTTATGTATTTCACAGATCTTTTTTAAAAGTAAGTTTTAAGGGGATAGCTAAGTGGCTCAGTGGATGGAGAGTCAGGCCTAGAGATGGGAGGTCCAGGGTTCAGATTTATAATTCCTAACTGTGGGACCCTGGGCAAGTCACTTAATCCTTATTTCCTAGCCCTTACCACACATCTACCTTGGAACTGATACCCAGTATTGATTCTAAGACAGAAAGTAAGGGTTTAAAAATAAATTTAAAATAAATTAGCTATAAAGATTTATATGCATGTAAATTATTTCTTCCTTTAGATCTTCAGTCTTCAGATGAACTCTTTCGCTTCCTATAAGTCCATATTCAGTTCCCCTGTCCTAAGTGAAGACTTTCCTAAAGCCCTGAGATGATGGTTATCTCTTCTCCCCTTTAGGTTTTCATAGCATTTATTTGAATCTCTCTTTCTCTCTCTGTGTTTCTTTCTAGCTCTCTTTCTCTGTCTCTCTCTCTCCCCATCTCTGTCTCTGTGTGTCTCTTTCTCACCCCTCTTTTCCCTCTTTCCCTCTCTCTCACCCTCACCTTTTCTCTCTACTCTTTCTCTCTCTCTCTCTCTCTCTCTCTCTCTCTCTCTCTCTCTCTCTCTCTCTCTCTCTCTCTCTCTCTCTCTCTCTCTCTCTCTCCCTCTCTCTCTTTCTCTCTCATACACACTCACACACACTTATCACACTCTGCCTTTTTATTACAATTGTGGGCATATCTTATCTTCCACCCCATTATACGATATATTTTTTGAGGGTAAAAATTGTATCTGATTTCACCATTGCATACTCAGCACTTAACATAGCAATTTTTAACATAATGGACACCTGATAAAGGTTTGTTGGTAGAAATAAGAGATAAAAGGAAAGGAAGAAGAACCAGAAATTACAACCAAAGCAAAGGAAAGCATGAAAGAAGGCAAATGCCAAGGAAAAGCAAAAGGTGTCTCTACCTCAGTTTCCTTATCTGTGAAATTGGGATAATATTCACAATATTTATTTCAGAGGTTTTGGGGAGATAAGCATCTTGCAAACCATAGCATGTTGTCTAAATAAATGCGATAGAGCATTATCATTGTTGTTCAGAGTGTTGTCTGTTATGGAGTTGATTTTATTGTTGATCTCAAGCATTGCTATTTAAATAACCCACCATCTATATAGTTAATCAAAAAATATTTATTACATACTTACTATGTAGGAGGAGTTAGCTAACATAGTGGATGGAGCACCTGGTCTGAAATAGTGAGGGTCTGGGTTCAAATCTGCCCTCAGACACTTCCTAGCTTATCACTCTTCTGCTGTGGAATCAGTACTGAGTATCAATTCAAGATAGAAGGTAAGATTTTTTTTTTAAGCTCTTACCTTCCATCTTGAAACTGCAGGGCAGTAGAGTGATAAAGGCTAGGCAATTGAGGTTAAGTGACTTGCCCAGGCTCACACAACCAGGAAGGGTCTAAGATCAAATTTGAACCCAAGACCTCCTATCTCTAGACCTGGTTCTCCATTCACCTTGCTGCCCCCAGAAGGTAAGAGTTTTAAGAAGAAAAAAATATTATGTTCCAGGCACTGTGCTAGATGGAATGATGTTACAAATAGCAGTATTATTTTTTCTTCTAAATTGTATTGTAAATAAGCTATTTATCCCTTCCTTAATGCGTCTGTCATAACAGGTGAACCCCCAAAGCAGATGGCATTTAAAAAAGACTGCTGACAACCACCCATCTGCAACTGAGCTCAATCTTGCACCAGGAGTGGTTGGTCAGAGCACCTTCAAGCAATGACTTAGTCAGTGTTAGTGGCCACTTACAGTTTCAGGAGAGATTGGGGAGAACAGCTAACTTTTTATGCTGTGCATACAAATATAAAGATGAAACAAGCCCTACTCTTAAGGAGATTACATTCAAACATTCATGTTCAATAGTAGTAGCTTGAGCTCTTGGTTCACTGGTCTGAGAAATGGGAAATTAAAGCAGAAGCCAGGACATTCATGGCTTCTTTATTATGACCAAGAACAACCCAGAATTCTGGGAGCCAGAAAGCCAACATAGATTTAGAGTTGTAAGGAACCTTAGAAATAATCTAGGATGATCCCACCATTTTAGAGGTGAGAAAATTGATGCCAGGACTTGCCCAGAGTCATACAGAGAGCCAAGATTTGAACCTAGGTCCTCTGATTCAAAATTGAGCACCTCACCCCATCCCTTACTGGGGGAGAGGGGGAGTATACAGACTGCGAAGATCAATATAGGCAAGAATCAGGAGCCCAGGAAGTCACCTTGTACAAAGACACTGCTCCCATCAGGCTCAGCTTATAGGCTATCTCCCTTCAGCTCTTCTTTATATTCTTCTCTTGCTAGGAAGGATGTGCTCTATGGACTGTAAAGTAATGGACCTGAAGCTATGGGGAAAGGGACCACAGCCAGAGGAGGAGAGGGTCCAGGGAGAAATTGGTGGAGACAGTTTCCTCTGCTGGTATATGTGAATTTTTGCATGCGTGTACATGCGTGTATGTATTTATGTTTGTGTCTGTTAGGTTTCCCTTCATTTCAAAGAGACTAGATCAAAGTTCCAGACTGATTATACCTCTCCAATGGAGCTCTCTTCCCTTCAGACTGTCAGAATCTTGATGCCTCTTAGTTCTTCATTCACATCAATTACAGCCCCACTACAATGAATAAGCATATGATTAAGTTAAAGAAACAAATTAGGGGCAATTAAATGTTTTTTTCAACTCTCCCACATACCTGAAACCAAAGCTGTGAAAAAAGGGCGTGCCTCAGTCCATTAATTGCCCAGAAATATCAAATAATCTTTCTTCTGCTGCATATTTGTTTGCCCTGAGGCGTGAGCGGGCTGCCTTCCCACAGAGGCATCCCTTTGCCTTGAGTCAAGGCATGTTCCTACGCCACACCTAAAGGGGGAGAAAAGATAATAATGAAACACATGGCTTATTTAATTTGCAAGTCTTACCACACCATTTCACACCTGAATTTCTTATCCTTTGGGTACATATGACTGACTACACTGAACTAGAGAAGCCTCTTTTGGAGTCAGAACTTTCATCTACCCACTGTTTCCTCAGCTCTTGTACATCTACTTGGCTGAGTGTCTCTAGACTCCTCTCTTTATTCCTTGAGCTCCAAAGACCTCATTGAGTACGACTCACAGCTTATTTTAGGCCATTATTTTGCTCTAATAACAGAGCAGGATTCCTTTAATACTAGTAGTCTCTGCAGATGGAAATGATTTTAAAAAGATCCCCCCGCAAGTCTAAAATACTCAGAAACACTGGAAAGGCAACATGGTATGATGGAAAGAATTCAGGAATTATGATTATGAAACCAAAATATTAATTTCTTCCCCAATGTGTTTCTTGGAAAAGTTAGCTTACTTCCACAGGCCTCAGTTTCTTCATTGGTAAAATGAGGGGATTGGACTTGATGGCCTCAGAGGTTACATGAAACTCTACATCTATGAGCCTCGGTTTCTAAATCCAGATAACTTCAAAGATCCCTTTTCAAGATGATGGATTTTCAGTTTAATTTAGTAGAAAGCCCTTTTTCAAATTGAAAAATTAGAATCATTTCCAAAGAAGATTTATTTCTTTAGATCAGAAAATCTTTGACTTTTCATCTCTTTAATGGCAAAGTCAGTGACCTGGAGTCAGGAAGACCTATTGCTCTAAGTTTAAATCGGGCTTTGAACATTTAATAATTGTGTGACCCTGGGCAAGTCACTTTACCTTGTTTGTCTCAGTTTTCTCATCTGTAAAATGAACTGGAGAAGAAAGGAGTAAACCACGCCAGTATCTCTGCCAAGAAAACACAGAAAATGGGGTCATGAAGAGTCAGGCACAAATGAAAAAACAACAATGATGGCAACTAAGAATACTTACATGTATGTCTGCATATCAAAGTCAACCATTTTTGATAGACTTAATTTTCAAAGAGTCTTCTAGAAACCATCTGAACTGTAAAAAATAATCTTTGTTAGATACAATTTGCATTGACCTTAGCCACATTCACCCACACCACTGTCTGTTCCTATTAGTCATATTCCTCTCCCTTTCTTTTACTAGTGATGAGGACCTACATATTATCTGTGGCAATAATAATAACAACATTGTGTTTATAAGAAACAATATAACCAATTGGAAAGAAAACTTCACCACAGGAGTGGTTTGTTCTGGCTACACAACATCTTCTAAGTTGTTTTACTGATTTTATCTATTGTTCTGTCATCTTCAGGCTCCCCTACCATAACAAAAATTTCTGAGAAACAAAGGGAAAGACATAGTTAATTTTCATATGTGTTTATATGATTGTCTATTTGATTTTAAGCCTTGGGTATAAGTGCTATTGCCTAATATTATGGCTAAAAATACTCACAAGATACTCATGTCAATATAACTCCTATAAATACACTCCTCTTAGCAGAACCAGGAGAACATTGTACACAGAGACTAATACACTGTGGTATAATCGAACGTAATGGACTTCTCCATTAGTGGCGGTGTAATGTCCCTGAACAATCTGCAGGGATCTAGGAGAAAAAATACTATCCATAAGCAGAGGACAAACTATGGGAGTAGAAACACCAAGGAAAAGCAACTGCCTGACTACAGCAGTTGAGGGGACATGACAGAGGAGAGACTCTAAACGAACACTCTAATGCAAATATTAACAACATGGCAATGGGTTCAAATCAAGAACACATGTGATACCCAGTGGAACCACGCGTCAGCTATTGGGGGTGGGGGGAAGGAAAAGAAAATGATCTTTGTCTTTAATGAATAATGCTTGGAAATGATCAAATAAAATACTATTTTAAAAAACAACAACAAAAAAATAAACACACTCCTCTTGATCACATTAGAGCCCTGTTTAAAATCACAAAGCAATATATTTCCATATTATTCATTTTGTAAGTGAATAACCTTATAAAACCAACAGCCTAAATATACCCCCCAAAACAAGTGATATATCATACGTTTTCATCTGTATTACCACTCCAACAATTCTTTCCCTGGAGGCAGATAGAATTCTTTTTCATAAGTCCCTCAGAATTGTCCTGTATTGGGGGCTACTGGGTAGCTCAGTGGATTGAGAGCCAAGCCTAGAGATGGGAAGTCCTAGGTTCAAATCTGGCCTCAGACACTTCCAAGCTGTGGGACCCTGGGCAAGTCACTTGACCCCCATTGCCTAGCCCTTACCACTCTTCGGTCTTAGAACTGATACAAAGTATTGATTCAAAGATGGAAGGTGAGAGTTTAAAAAAAAATTGTCCTGTATCATTGAATTGCTGTTAATAACAAAGTCTATCACATTTGATCATCCCACAATATTGCTGTTACTGGGCACAGTTTTTCTGGTTCTGCTTGTTTCACTCTACATCAGTTCATGTAGGTCTTTCTAGTCTTTCTGAAATAATCCTATTCATTAATCCTTATAGCACAATAGTATTCCATCACTATCACATACCACAATTTGTTCAGCCATTCCTCAATTGAGGGACATCTCTTTAGTTTTCAATTCTTTGCCACCACAAAAAGAGCAGCTAGAAATATTTTTGCTCAAACTCAAAGCAATGTAGCTGGGAATTTCAAATAGATGGATTGGAATTTTTGTTATGATGGATTAATAAAGGAAGAGGTTGGGAGTCTGCATTTAATATCTAAAAGTAATTTTTCTTTTATATGTTATGGAAAGAAAAAAGACAGCCCTGGTTAACCAGTATGTGAGTACACATATATTTCAATAGCTGGAATGAGTTAGTGTATGAAAAGCTTAAAGCACTAAGTATTGTGTAGAGGGTGGAATTAGGGAAACATGGTGGCAGTATTATGGTAGAATGGTCAACTTGGAGAGAATATTAGTAGGTCTTGAAAACCTTTTCTAGGTGCAGAGCTACATGTGGGGAAGCAGAATTAGGTCAATGGAAAGATTGGTATTTCTGAAATGTTGCTATCTACTTATGGAACCAAGACAGTAGACCCCATGAACTAGAGAGGTGGGTACATGCTTGTTCCCTGGTGTTAGAGGTATTATTTGTAACACTCATCAGCTGTGTGACAGGGTAAATCACTTAATCTGTTTGCCTTAGTTTACCACAATGAGTAAATAAAATGAAGTAAAATGAGGATAGGAATATCACCTACCTCTCAGATTTATAGCAAGGATTACATTTGATAATATTTAGAAAACACTTAGTACAATGACTAGCAAATACTAGGCACTCTCTTAATGACAGTTATTATTATTATTATTAGTCTCTCTTCGCCTCTTCCTTTCTTTCTCTTTCTCAGAATTAGCACGTATGAGATTTCCCTAACCTTGGCTACATTACTACCATGTTCTAACCACCGGAGCTAACTGGTTCTGTTGGGAAATATGAGGTCTGGTTTCTAGTCTTGCCATGGAGCATATATTTGGGAAACAACCCTGAACTCTATTTTACATCTCAATTCAGTGAGTGATTTGAAAGCTGCCCTTTAGCTTCACACCAAGGAATTGTTCCAAAAGCATTTTAATCAACATTAGAACATCCAAACTCAAGGAGAAAGTACAAAGTCTTTCTGAAAACCCAACACAAGTGATTCCCAGACCCCTCCTTCCAGCAGGAAAGACTTCACCCATTTTAACAAGCCCTGGGAGAAATCTGAATTCAGTGTTTTGCCAACAGGAATTGCACACATTTTAATGACTCACCAAAACAAAATACAAATATCCTTGCCAATATTTGTCCTTTCCTTAGCTAAAATAAAGGATAATGAGTATCATTAGATTGTGTCCTGGGCACAAGTAATTTTGTAAATGAAGTGAATAAACACCAAGTGTGCATCTTTTCCTCAACACAGGCAAACACAATCCAGCTGAGGGGCCAGGCTATTTCTAGGTTTGATGCATGTTTTGAGTAGAGTCCTATCTGATTCCTTATGTCAGTTAATGACTTTTCATAGAAAGTATGGGCCACTAAAAGAAATAATATCCTAGAGAAAGAGAGCAAGGCAAAAGGAGAATTTGGAAAAAGGCTAATTGGCCATGAACCATTCCTACCCACCTGACTCCTCTCTGAAAGAGTGAATCATGGTTCTCAGCTGCTGACTTTCTTGGCGGATTTAAGAAGGCTGAAATATCTGAGCAAAGTTTGAAACTGAGTAATGGCCGACTTAATGGTGTTAGTTTTTTTGGAGAGTAGCAGCCTTTTACTTTTCTTCAGGTAATGAAATATTTCATTCTCCATTTAGAAGGGTGAACTTTAGTACTTAGCTCACTGCCTGGCACGTAGTATATGGTAGATTGAATAAGGGAAAAGATCAAGGGGAAACCCCATGAGAATACAACCTGTCTATAACTTGAGTTACAGTTTCAGAATCTTGAATGAGGCTTATGTAGTGTATGAGTTCAAAAGATTTACTCAGCAGTGGCCATATGGCCAGTGAATATCAGAGGGTTATTTAAACTCATTTTTCTAGCTCCAAACCTAGCATTCTGGCTATTAGCAATCAGTCAAATAATCAATTTTTATTAAGACTTTGCTATTTGCCAGGCACTGCACTAAGTGCTGGAGATATAAGGAAATCATTGATTAATAGGACATAAGGCATGTTTTTCTATTTATCCTTTTATTTATCCTCCATTACCCACCCTTGCTTCCATCTTATGGGAATATCTTTTACAAATCTAATTTGGTTGGTTCACTTTATACGTGCATATCAATCCCTTTTTACACAGCTTACCCCTGTTTCATCATCAGAATTGTTTGTTTCTGTCCTTAGGATTTCATCCTAAAAATCTGCCCATCCATCTTTGGCTGATTTCCTTTGTAGAACATTCATCTTTAGGATAGACTTTTACCTATTTTTTATCTGCATTCTCTGAATTTTACTCCCCTCAAATATAATGTGCATATAGACTGTCTGGCTTTCCTTTCTTCTAAGATGGAACAATTCCAAGATTCTCATGATTTCCTCCTGTAATGAACTGAATCTGCCAGTGTTCCCTATATGTTAATAAAGGGAGTTGGGAGTGGGGCAAGTCTAGAGAGACTCTGTACCATTTAATTCTTGATTCATAATTCTGCTGTGTTTAGGGAATAGTTATCCTTCTTTCCTTACTGTTCAATGACTTGGAAGTCCCTCATTTTGTCCCAATGTTGGAACATGAAATAAGAGAATGCTGGCATTAGAACATCCTCAGATATCACCCCTGCAGCTCATGGATATGATTCACATCCAGAATTTAATTCTTCTCCCTGCCCCATTTTTCTATAGGTCTTTCTGCCTTTTGAATGGTAACATTGAAATGAAAGGAAATCAAGAATGTATTAGATATTCAGAGAAGAGAGATAGACAGACAGACAGAGGGAGAGAATGAGGAGGCATTTGGGAAGAGAGACAGTCAGAGACAGAGAGAGACAGAAAGAAACAGAACACTCCAACCAATGTTTGAATATCTGCCATCATGCCAGTATGCCAGGATTGTGACTTGTTATTTCTGAACACTTTGTTTTCTATTTTTGTCCAGGTTATCTGTAGAATAATTCCAATTTAAAAAATTGCTCCTACCTGTAATTCTGCTTCTACTACTCTTTACCTACATGCCTTCCATCATGCTTCAGTGTTGGTGTTTCTGGATTTATTTACTGGAATATATCTTTTTAAGACACCTTTAATATTCTAACTGTTCTATAATTTTCATAGTTAATAAGCCTAGAACTGGAAGAGAGACCACTGACATCTAGTCCTATTTCTTTCAAGTAATATTCAAATCGAATAAGATAATATTTATAAAAAAGCACTTAGACTAGGGTCTTACACATAGTGGTTGCTATGTAAATTCCTTCTGTTCTCCCTAACACATGTCCTTCCATAGCCAAATTCTACTTGTGGGTCCCATCCCACTAAACCTTCGTAAGAACCATAAGTTAAAATTTGCTTCCTTGTATTGGACTCTCTAGTCCATCTTGTTACCAATATTTTGTACATTTTGATATGGATATCTAAGGCCCTGGGTCTTGGATTTTTGTTCCCAAGGAAGTTCAAAAGATTTCTGCTATTTTTTATACAATCTGTAACTGGCAGCAAATAGGACAGCTAGCTAAAAAACTGGACAATTAAAAGTCTCTTATTGATCCTTGCAGATTTCCATTGCTGGTTGGTCAATAAGTTAAGAACCATTTATTAAGCCCCTACAAGGTGCCAGGCTCAGGAGATGCCTCCCTCTCACTCCCATTGCCTTCTGTCATACCTTTATCTTTCTGAATAATCCTAGCCTACATCAATATCAAGCCACTTCAGCTGTAGGAGCTCTCTGTATCTTCTCACTTTGATAATCACTTATTACTTAGTCCTCTTTACCCCTCTTTCTTCCCCAGGTTACCAGTCATTGATCCTATTGGTCACTGTAATAGAGAGAAGGATAGCCTGGAGCCAAGGAAGATTTATTATTTATGTACCTAAGGTGGTGGATATACAATGTATTTTCCCCCAGCCTTCTGTCATATGGTTGCTATTTGGTGAAGAAAAGTAATTTGCTGGAAAAAATTACTTAGCCTAAGGAGAAACAATATGGTGTAATGTTTCTATAAAGGTGTATACGATCGGGGGCAGCTGGGTAGCTCAGTGGATTGAGAGCCAGGCCTAGAGACAGGAGGTCCTAGGTTCAAATCTGGCCTCAGCCACTTCCTAGCTGTGTGACCTTGGGCAAGTCACTTAACCCCCATTGCCTAGCCCTTACCACTCTTCTGCCTTGGAGCCAATACACAGTATTGATTGCAAGAGGGAAGGTAAGGGTTTAAAAAAAAAAAAAGGTGTATACGATCGACCCACCAAGGAATGGGATGATGGATTGTATCCCACCCTCCCTGTGATAGCAAATAAGATATTTTGTCTCTAATACTGCCACATTTACCCTTATTTCTCTTTATGCCTCCTCCGACCGCCTGCTACATTTGCTTCCCTTCACTCAGTAGCTCTCCTCTTCTCCTCTGCCCTTCATGGCTAGAATCACAATAGTGGTTGCTCTCCTACTGCTGGGAAAATTCTTACCCAACTCCCTACTTCCGTAACACCTTCTGGTTATAGTTCTATGTTTAAGGGCAATATCTAATTATTAAGAGTCTTTCCTTCCATTTTCATTTTGCATGGGACAGAGTGAGTTACAAAGGATGAGTTTGTGATCATCTTCTTATAACCCTTTACATTATCTTTTTCATCCAACACAACATTCTTCTAAACTTCCTTATTTTGGTCCAGGATGCCATCATGTTTTAAGGCACCCAAGTACCCAACCTTGGCACCATCACTTATTTTTCATTCTCTTTTATTTTACTTAATTTAATTAGTTGCCAAATCTTGTCATTTCTTCCTTTATAAACAACCCTTCCATTACATTTACATAAGCTCCACATTAGTCCAAATCCTCCATCACCTCAGCCATGTCCTATTGTATTAGCCTTCTTATTGGTCTTTCTACCTACTTTTCCAGACTATCCTCCTAAGGAGGTTTTCCTAAGGAATAAATCTGACTCTGTTTGCTTCTTACTCCATAAACTTTAGCGGTACAGTGGAAAGAATACTGGATTCATAGTCCAAAGACCTTGGTTTAAATTTTGTCTCTGTTACTAATTAGCCATGTGACCATTGGCAAATCCCCGGTCTTCTATAGATCTCAGTTCCTTTTCTGTAAAAGGAAGGGGTTAGACTAGATGGTCTTGAGGACACCTTTCCAATTCTAAATCTATAACCCCATGCCTCTAAGATCAAATGTTTATTTCACCTACATCTCATTCTTTTTAATATCCATCTTTATCTAAGTTTTATAATGGATATGTGTTAATATAATTGTGGCGATTCAGTCATGTCTAACTCTTCATGACCCCATGGACTCTGCTGTCCATGGGTTTTCTTGGCAAAGATACCTGAGTGGTTTTCTATTTCCTTCTTCAGTAGATTAAAGCAAAGACATTAAATGATTTGCCTATGGTCACAGAGCTAGTAAGTGTCAGAGGCCAGATTTGAACTGGGATCTTCCTGATTCCAGACTCAGCACTCTCTCCTCTGAGCCATCTAATTGCTCCAGCTAACTAGTTGTTAGCATAATACATGTATATAATTATAAGCAAGTAAATTTACACATATTGAGGAGAGATGCTCATATTTTTTTTCTTTACTGATAGAGATGGGTGATCCAAAAAGTTTGGAGACAATTGTTTGTATGGATAGCATCAGACTTGGAGTCAGGAAGACCTGAGTTCAAATCATCTCTCTGATACTTTGCTAGTTTTGTGAATCTGAGCAAATCATTTACCCACATTAACCCCCAGTTTCTTCTTCCATAAAACGAGCATGATACCTGCAACATCTGTCTCACAGGGTTTTTGTAAGGCTGAAATGAACTCATTCAATTACTACTATTATTCTCCTCTCATGATTCCTTCCCCAAAATCCAGTGAAGAATCTTCCCTTTTTTGGTAGAATCAGGCCCATTCATTCACTAGTGTGTAAAACATGTGAGTAACTTCAGTGAAAGTCCCAAATAAATACATTGAATGGTATGAGTCAAATCAGCAAAGATTTTATTATTGACACATTATTCACTCATGACTGTCAACTAATTGTAGACACTTTCCTTCTACCTCTCCTCCCCCTCTAATCATCATTATTATTTTAAAGGAGAGTCGATAGGGGAAATTTGACAAAGGAATTAGACAACAAGGCTTTTTTTTTGTTTGTTGGCTTATTTTCTGTGATTTTTCAGGTATCATAATAGTAGCCAGTGATTCCTTTTACAATCATGACACAAAAAGTTGTCCTCTGGAGCCAATGGCATCCTAAAATTCAAAGGCCAGAGAAGGAATAAATGTGGAGAAGAATAAAGAGATAACTATTAGCATCAGTTTCATAGACTTGGACTAGGTAGAAATAGCAATAATTAGTACTTGAATAATACTTTTGAAGTTTTCAGTGAGTTGTATAGACATAATCACTTTTGAGCCTCACAAAAGCCCTGTGATCTAGGTACAACAGACATTATTATCCCTTTTGTAGTTGGGTAAACTGAAGCTCAGAGACTTGAAATTATTTATTCAGTGCCATACAACTAATAAAGTGCAGAGGATGTAAAAAGTAGCCCTATATAGCATTTAAGATTTTATAGAGTATTTTATGAATGTAAGATGTGTGCTACCCATATAATATGTGTATATCTACATAAGTGCTCTAAATGAGTCTTAGAGAGAGGCATGGATATCTCTGGAATCTTGTCCACCCCTCTTCAAGGGAGACTTCAATTCCTGCTTTGAGGGAAGTAGCAGAAGGGGCCACAAAACTGGTTGTTCTGATCTCTGAGTTTTATTGAACTAGAATGATATGTCTTCTCCCTCTTCCCCACACCCCAAATTGCCTCCTAAACATTGCTAGTCTAAGGGCGCAGCTGGTTCAGAACAAAATGCCACTAACTTCCCTGATCACTGTTTCTTAAGGAAGGAAAAGATTTCCCAATGCTTTATAACCACCAACTAGACAACTTCTTCCAAGTGCTAGTTACGTGAATATCATAAATACTTAATAGTGAATAAACTCATTTCCCCAAGCAGAAAACAAACAGAAATTACTGAAGTTCTATAGATTAGAAACATGTCAGAAAATAGAGTGAATGATCTTTAGATGGGAATGAGAGATCTTGTTCAACCAAGATCTTGTTTCACCCAAAGGGAAATTCTCTAGGAAGTCAAAATGGATATCAGGGGCCCATTGAGGAGCCAGCTTCCTTCCCTTTGTCAGACTGCTTCTCTTTCTTCTTCCTGGAGTCAGTCCCAAAGAGTCTGGAACCACAAGTGTTCTCTCAAGACTTTCTTGAAAATACTTGCTCTCTCATTGTGGCACAATTGAATGTAAAAGACTTTTCTACTAGTTGTAATGCACTGATTCAGGACAATCCAGAGGAACTTATGAGAAAGAACCCTGTCTACATCTAGAGAAAGAACTGTGGGATAAGAAACACAGAAGAAAAACATATGCTTGATTATGTAGTTTAAAAGGGATATGATTAGGGTTTTGATGCTAAAAGATCGCTCTACTGCAAATATGAATAACATGGAAATAGGTTTTGAACAATGATCCATGGATAACCCAGTGGAATTGTGTGTCAGGTCCAGGAGAGGAGAGGGAAATATCATTAATAATGTAACCATGGAAAATATTCTAAATAAAAAGAATTAATTAAAAAAAGAAAACACTTGCTCTCCTGCAGGGATGCATTTTTTTAAACATTTTCTCCACTAATTAGAAAAATTTCATACACATACTCCAGGCTTAGCTAGAAAGCTGTTACACACTGATGTTACCTCATTTGTCTTTGGAGCAACTCTGTGAGGTAGGGGATATAATCATCACTGGCATTTTATGGTTGAGAAGATTGAAGCTCACTCAGAAAGAGCAAATAATATGAATGATATTATGCTTGAGTGGAGGAGGGGTGGCTCAGTGGCTAGAGAGCTAGGTCTGGAGACAGGACATCCTGGGTTCAAAGATGACCTCATACACTTCTTAACTGTGTGATTTTCAGCATGCCACCTTACCCCAATTGCCTAGGTCTTGATGCTCTTCTTCCTTAGACCAATCATATTATTGTTTCTAAGATGGAAGGTAAGGCTTAAAACAAAACAAAACAAAACAAAAAACCCACCTCAAATGGAAACTGACTCTGTGAAGGCTGAATATTGACTCAGGAACCCCAAATTATCATTATCTATATTATACTAAATTTTTTATTTTTGTTAAACATTTCTCAATTATATTTTAATTCGGTTTGGGAGATACTTGGGAATTTTGTTGCCTAAGTTTGCCACCTTCAGGGTAATGGATAGAACACTGAACTTGGAATTAGAGGGACAGGTTCAAATTTTGCTTCAGACCCTTTCTGGCTTTGTGAACCTGGGAAAGTAACCCTCTCAATGCTTCATCCTGTGTGAGATAGGATGATTGAACTCAATGCTTTCTAAGGTGTTTTCCAGCTATACATTTATGATCTCTAAAATAAAAAGAAGGAAGATGGTTATAAATGAGGAAGCCATAAGTCAGAGCTAGTGATATACCCATTTAAGCTATCTAAAACCCATCCTAAATTCTTCCCTTGTGTAGCAATATACAAATCATATTCTCCATAGGTACATATCGTTTACTATGTCTATAAAAGTAGCTACTGCAAGAAGATTGGGACTTATGAGAATAACATCAGCCAACATGGACTTGGCATACTCTCATTTGCAGACAGTTTTGTCACCCTGGTTACTAACTACAACTCACAATCACCTCATAAAGTAGATATTGTTATCTATTCTCTTAGCTCAAGAGGAAATACACATAGCTTCTGTGGGACTTTTTATGAGTTTCCTCTTCTAATGTCTATCAAAGAGCTGGAACCTGTGCCTGCAGCTTAGTCATATGAATTTTGTGGTTCTCTATTCCATACCACTAGGAAATCATCCCTCCCCCATTCTGCTTTTCAAATTTTTTTCTTATTTTTAATGATTAGTCATTTAAATTTTTTTTAAATACCCTTTGCATGACTGGTATAAAGTTATCTTGATCATGGTGACTAATTTTTTTGGATTTATTCTATGATCTTTCCATTGGTTTCCAAGTAGAATGGAAACTTCCTTGGGGCAAGGACTGGGTCAATTTAATCTTAAATTTTAGGATCTAAAACATAATCTCAATCAATTAATAAGCATTTGTTAATCACATTGTATCAGGTACTGGTCTAAGTTCTAGGAATATGAATTTAAAAGGAAGACAATCTCTGACCTCAAGGTGTTCACCTTTTACTGGGGATTTAAAAAACAAATATATGCACATATACATAGATACATATAAATACACATGTACATGCATATATGTACACATATACATATACATTCTTACATATGTGTATGTGTGTATGTATGTATCCAGGAGTGATGATCAGGGAAGGAAGCTTCAATCTAGGCTATCATGGGAATTATGAGTGAAACCATAGGGCAGTATTGGCAAAACTTTTAGAGACTGCATGCCCAAATTGCACCTTCAAGCTGCCTGTGAGGCCCTTGCATTACCCCAGCTTGTTTTGGGCTACTGGGCAGAGGGGCGGGGCATCTGAAAATTATCCTCAGGCTTGATGGAAAGGGGGAATGGGCAGTCCCCTCCAGCATACCAGGGCCTTGTGCCATGTCTTCACCAACATGCTCATAGGGCAACAAGTTGTCTTGCCTTTTCCAGTAGTAATGAGAGTATTGATTTGATTATTATTTCCCTGATAGGAGTTAAATAGCGTTAACTTTATGGTTGGGCTAAATATTTAATTGGTCACCAGGGATTTAATTACTAAATCCCCAAAATGAATTACTAAAGTCAGAATTGAATTTATGGTAGTTTATTTTTACAATAGAGGGAAGATATTAAGGAAGAGAGAGGCAGAGAGGCAGAGGGAGGAGGAGAGGGAGGGAAAGAGGGAGAGGGAGGGAAAGAGGGAGAGGGAGGGAAAGAGGGAGAGAAAACACACGAGAACTTCCTCTGAGCCAGGTATAAATTCTAAGGCCCCAGCAAGGGGAAAGGAGTCTCAAGACAATGGGCCTTTCCTGGAGACTCATGCCTCCAGAAAGGGCAAGGAAGGAAGTCAGCCTTTACACTCACCATGTTGTCAGTTCAATCAGCAGATTCTTTTATCAGCCTCAACTCTAGCAGACTCCACTCCAAGTGTGTCTTTTTCAAATTCCAAGTGTCCCTCTTCATTCCAAGTCTCTCTTCACTCCAAATGTCTCTCTTCACTCTGTGTCTTCACTCCAAGTGACTCCCTTCAAGTCTGACTCTCTGTGTGTCTCTGTTTCCACTTTTGAAGACCTTTTTTTCTTGTGTCACTTTCCCTAAATTTTTACATCTACCAATCGCAGCCAATGCTCCACTCCAGAACTGCTCACTCTTTCACACATGGGTCACATACCTCCCACTCAATGTATGAAATGGGTGTTCACATCTTTTTTGTGGTTAAAATCCATACTCAGTTTTAAGTACTGTGCTTTACACTTTGGGGATTAAAATCTACAAATAGACAGGGGATTACAATTTAATCTTCACAATCAAGGAAGAGCTAAGTACCTTCATTGTTACAATTAGGGGGGAGCCAAATCCAATTTTCACAATAGGGTTATTATATGGGAGTATGCAGTGGTGAGGCAAATGGAAAGTTGCTAATGCTGGCCACATTCTGATAGATGATTAGATGAAGAAGAATGGTCTAGAACCAACTAGATATAGAGGACTAAGGTAAAGTTGGACTCATTCACCTTATAATCCAGGTCATCTCTGCCTAAAAACTGA
The DNA here is from genome assembly GCF_027887165.1 of Monodelphis domestica. Taxonomy (NCBI): domain Eukaryota; kingdom Metazoa; phylum Chordata; class Mammalia; order Didelphimorphia; family Didelphidae; genus Monodelphis; species Monodelphis domestica. Next base: position 71,503,458 of record NC_077231.1, on the reverse strand, counting down.
GTGGAAGAATATTTTAACTTCTGGATAATAGGAGAGGGAGTACTTCTGAAGAAGTTTACTAATTATTTGTCGGTTGATTGATACATTCTTTATACAGGAGTTCCATAGCATTTCCCCAAAGCCTTCATATCATGATGGGAAGAGGAAATAAGACTGGTTCTTGGAACACATACTTAAGACCCTCACTGTGAATGTGTAAAGAATCCTAGGTATTTTTACTTCTCTGTCAGAGTCCCAGCAAACTAAGAGGGAGAAATGATGGCACAGTATACACGAATGCTTCTCAATTCAAATGATTTATTTTAAACTCTTATTTTCCAGGGTCAGTTATGTGGATTGAGAGCCAGGTCTGTAGATGGGAGGTCCTAGGTTTAACTTTGGCACTTTCTAGCTGTGCGACCCTGAGCAAGTTACTTAACTCCCATTGCTAGTATAAGGGTTAAATTAGGAGTTTTGACAAAATAAGAGAGCACCTTTTAATAATTTAAGTTTTAATGAGAATATAGTAATTGTAAATTAATATTATCCCTTTAAGTCAGGAAAAAGAAAACTTCTATCATCTTTTAGCCATTAACAATTTAGTTTAATTAGTAAAAGAGATAGTAAAAGAATATAGTGAAATGAATATAGTAGAGAAATCTAAGAAAGAGTCAGAGAAAGTAAATTTCCTAGTGTCTATACTAGTTAACCTATAACTACCTATAATTACTACCTAAAACTGCCTATATCTACCTGTAATAACAACCACCGCCCAAAGTTCCAAGCCAATCCAGCCCAATCAAAATCAACCCAATCAGTGTTTAATCCAAATCCAATTAGGTCTGTCAACGAAGACCAGCCACCTTCCAAAAAGTTCAAGAAAGAAAAATAACCTAATAGCCCAAACCAAAAGCCAAAACATCCTCTCAGTAAACTCAGGCCCGCCTTTATATTTTAGCAACTAAACACCACCAACTCAACCCACTTCCAGAAGCCAACTTCCCCTGACTCCCAGTCCTAACTGTCAGGAACTGACAGACCCCCAACCAACTTTTTTTTCCTTTTTCTACCTCACTTCCTGTCTCTATGGTGCCTCCTTCCTATCTTAATGGTTTCTCCTTCCTGTCTCTATGCTGGTTAATTGCTATACATCTCTATGGTAAGACCACCTCCAGGTCCCCCATTAACTTAAAAAAGGAATAAAGAATTCCTTTTTACACTAGTCCTTGCCATTCTTTTGCCCTGAAACCAATATACAGCATTGATTGTAAGATGGAAAACGAGGGTTTAAAAACAAACAAAACAAACCCCTTATTTTCTGTATTAGTATCATTTCTAAGACAGAAAAATGGTAAGGGCTTGGCAATTGGGGTTAAATAACTTGTCCAAAATCACATAGCATGGACATGTCTGAGGTCATATTTGAACCCAGGACATCCTGTTTGAAGTCTGTCTCTCCATCTATTGAACCACCTAGCTACTCCTCTCAATTTAATTTAACAAACACTCATTAAGCATCTATTCCAATTGAGTGCAAAGTTAGACTGGATAAAACATGATGTTTTTGTCCTTAAAAAAAACTCTTGACAAACTGAAAGTCTTCACTTTGCTTTCTTGGCTTTCTGCATCTATACAGGTGATGCATTTCCCAAGGAATTCAGGGCACCATGCCAAGTCTTCTCGGCTGTCTTCTTGCTGGGAACCGAAGCCTAAAAGTTCTGAGTCCCTGAATATCTTTAGCAAAGGATCATAAGATCATAAATTTAAACCTAGAGGCATGTTAGGCATCATTTAGCCCAATTCCCTCATTTTATGGTTAAGAAAGCTGAGATTCAAAGAGGGAAGTGATTTGCTTAAGGTCACACAGCTAGGAAATAGAACAGCTTAGATTTCAGCCCAGGTTTTCTGTTTTCAAATTCAGGATCTTTAGCACTAGTCTACACTGCCTTTTCCTCTTAAAAGAGAAAAAATTGGTTCACTAAGATTTCTTCCCTTGGGGAATTCAGAGGACAAAGTGAATGTTGAGAAAGATATTTTTATTGGGGAAATGAACTTTATTAACCCCCTTAGTATATGGTAACAGAATCAGAGGGTTTAGATCAGAAAGGGACCTCAGTGGTCCTCTGATTCAAACCCTTCATTTTTATAAATAAAGCAAATGGGACCAGGAATTGTAAATGACTTTGGCCAAAGTAACGCGGGTCGTAAGAGGCAGAATTTGAACTGAGAACCTCTGACTCAAGAATCAGTGTTCTTTCTACTGTGTCATGCAAATATTTTATGCTATATCCTATGCCCATGAATTTTGGGAAAGATGGATAGTTCAAAGAACATTTTTAGGTACCCATGAAGCTGGGAACAAATAAAAATAACCCCAAAATGAAACCATCTCAACTGTCAGGAATTTTACATTTTGGTTCACTATAAATTTGTTACATAATCTCAACTGAGTTCCAGCTGTAGTGTGTCAGTCATTTGTATCTCCCTAACTGATACACTTTCCCACTCACCACAGGGGCTATTCCAAACCTTTTCTTCCATCTTCAAAAGCATCTCCTCCTCCCATGCTATCAGTTGAGGACTTACCGTACTTTACAGGATAAACCAAAACCAAAAGTGAGACCATTCACCCAGAGTTCCCTTGGCTCTCCTCTTCCTCAGTTTAGCTCACTTAGACATGTTCCCCAACTCTCACCTTAGTCAAGGAATATACATTCTCTCTAGCAAGACACACCTCTCACAGTCTGTCCTTGACACCACCCAATCCTATCTCTTCCAGAAGGTTGTCTCCTCTATCATTTTCATTCTCCAATCTTCATTCTCTTCCAAACTACTGGCTCCACAGATGCTATCTACAAACACTCCCATTTCCCCCTCACCCTTAAAAATTTTAACCTGATCAGACCATTTGTTAGCTAGCCTCCCCAATGACTTTCTCCTTTTTGATTGAATTCCTTAAGAAAGCCTCTTAAAGGGGACAGCTGGGTGGTGAAGTAGTTTGAGAGCTAGGCTTGGTGATGGGAGGTCATGGGTTCAAATTTGATTTCAGACATTTCCTAGCTCTGTGACCCTGGACAAGTCACTTAACCCTCATTGCCTAACCCTTAACACTCTTCTGCCTTTGAATAAATATACAGTATTGATTATAAAATGGAAGGTAAGGGTTTAAAAATAAAATAAAACAAAATAAAAGCAAACAACACCAAAAAGAAAGCCACCTATATTCAGCTCCTTTACTTTCTCCCTTTTCATCAAATTCTAAGCCCTAAGCAATTCGACTTCTAACTTCATCATTCCACTGAAACCACACTTTACCAAGTCACCAATGTCTTAATGATCAAATCTATGACCCTTTACCTCAAGCCTTTGACATTGTCAATCATTCTCTTCTCCTGGAGGCTTTCTTAGTCTCTAGGTTTTTATTGATACTGATCTTTCTCTGTCTGTTCTCTTGCTCATCTGTCCATTCCTCAGCCTCCTTTACTGGATCTTCATCCAGGTCATGTCTCTAATCATGGATGTCCCCCAAGAATCTGCCCTTGGCTCTCTTCTCTTTTCCCAATATCTCACTTGGTGAAATTATCACATCTTATGAATTCAATTACAACCACTATGCAGATGATTCACAGATCTATATATTCATCTCTAACCTCTGTCCTGAGTCCCAGTCTTACATCACAAACTGCTTTTTGGACATCTTGAACAGGGTTTCTCCTAGAGGTCCCAACTGCACAATGTCCAAAACAGAACTCATTATTTCTCTCAAAACAAAACAAAATGAAGCCTTTTCCTGCTCATAAGTTCATTGTCGTCTTTGAATCTTCACTCTCACTCCCTCTATATATCTAATCTGTCATCAACTCTTATTTCTAACCTCATGATCTTTTATATTGATTCTTTCCTCTCCACTCACATAGTCACCACACCACCACACTGGTACAGACTGGGACCACTTCATGCCTAAACTAATGCAAGAACCTTCTGGTAGATCTCCTTATATTACATGTCACCCATCTCTAACTCATCCTTCTCTTGGCTGCCATTTTTTTTATTAAAATGCATCACCGATAATGCCATTTCTCTAAACAAATTCCAGTGGTTTCTAGTATCTCTGGGATGTTGTGTTTTGTATTTAAAACCCTCCTCAACCTGGATCCTTCCACCTTTTTAGTTTTCTTACCCTTGATTCCCCTCCATGGAAGATATAATTCCCTGGCCCTGAGCTTCTTGATTTTCTTTGCATACGACTCTCTCAACCCTGGGTTTTTTCACTAGCAGTCTCTCATGCCTGAAATTCTCATCTCCTCACTTCTCACTCCTGGTTTCCTTAAAGCCTTGGTTCAAATCTCCCTCTTTGGCAGGAAGCCTTTCCTGGTCCTCCTACTTCACTCCTGTCCCCATTGCCTTTCCTTTGATATTCCCTTCAATTAATACAATAAGAATCTTATATGTATAATATATATTTTAAAACCTTTACCTTCTGCCTAGAATCAATATTAGTTTCAAGGCAGAAGAGTAGTAATTGCTAGGAAATTGAGATTAAGTGACTTGCCCAGGGTCATACAGCTAAAAAATATCTGAAGCCATTTTTGAATCTAAGACCTCTCATCTCTTTGCCTGGCTCTTTAGCTCCCCCTGTAATATATCTATATCTACATCTATATGTACATGTACATCTATATTTATAGCTATGTCTGTTTTTATAGGCATGTTTTCTCCCCCATTAGAATTAGATCCTTGAAGCCAGGGACCATTCTTTTGCCTTTCTTTTTTATGTTCAGGATAGTGTCTAACAGACAGGAAATGCTTAATAAATGTTCATCATCTCCTAGACTGATAATTCCATGGCAATGATACCACCTTACATTTGAAGAGTAGCTGTCAAAGATCATATTTTTAATCTGTCATCTTATTTGATCCACATAGGGTTTAAGATAAAATGTAATTTTATAATAAATAAACTATAGATTTATAGTTTATATATTATATATAGAATATATAGTTTGTATATAGATAAACTGATCATCTTCTCATGATAAAAAAATCAGTAATATATCCCTCCTTAAAGTCCTTCAAACAAAGACTGGACAATCATTTATTAGTTATGCTATACGGGCTATTCTTTTTGTGCATGGGCTAAACCAGAGGGCTTCCAAGGTCATTTTCAGTTTTGTAATTCTGGGATTCCATTCTGATTCTGTGATTGGATAGAGTGTTGGGCCTAAAGTCAGGATCTGAGGTAAAATCCAACCTCAGATATTTGCTAGTTATATTATCCTGGGCAAGTCCCTTAACTTCTGCCTGTCTCAGATTTTTCATCTGTAAAATTGGAGTCATAGGGGACATCTGGGTAGCTTAGTGGATTGAGAGCCAGGCCTAGAGACAAGAGGTCCTAGGTTCAAATCTGGCCTCAGATTATCCCTAGCTGTGTGACCTTGGGCAAGTCACTTGACCCCCATTGCCTAGCCCTTACCACTCTTCTGCCTTGGAATCAAGTTCAAATGTGTGACCCTGGGCAAGTCAAACTATTTTCCTGACTCCTCTGGATAATAGGGATAATAATAGGACCTAACTCCTGGGGCTGTTATTAGGATCAAGCAAGACAAGGTCTGTCAAGTGATCAGCCCAGCTCCATATATCATTGCGTTGTTTTTGTCATTGGTGCTGGTAGAAGATATTCCCTTGTTTTCCCTGTCTCTTCAGTGTCACATAGAACACGAGAGTGTGTCTGCTGAAAAGGCTTTTCTTCTTTTGAATAGAGAAATGTTCCATGCATTCATTAAACCTTCTCCTTCCCACCTGTATCCTCGGGCACCTTTTAGGATTTCTCCAAAGTTCACCAAATGGCCAGCTATCTTCTCCCATTTTGTGGCATACTACCGCATCTCACACAAAATGCCTTCGGTTCTTCCTTCCCAGCTTCGTGGAAGGGCGCACGGAGCCTTGATCCAGCCTTGATCAGGCACTATCAGCGGTGCGATTCCCTCCGCCTGCCTCTGTTTCTTAGTCTGTAAAGAGAATAATCAAATCTGCCTCCTAGGGCTGTGAGGATCAACTGAGCTAACATATATAAAAATAGGAGATAAAGCTGAACTAGCTCTTATTGTTATTCTGAGTCAAATATGCATTGTCATTGGCTTCTCGGCTCAAAGATCCTTTCCTCTCTTCGTTCTAAATATTATTGCTAATATTTCTTTTTTTGTTTTGTTCGGTTGAACATTCACCTTTCTCCCATATACCCTGGAAAATAACAGACAAAGGTTTTCTCGGGGAAACCCCATCTAGAATTCAACTTTAACTATGGTAAGCAGTACAAGTTTAAAGGAACGCATGGGGGAATTGACTGACACTTAGTAGCTGCTTGACTGTTAGGAAGCAACAGTATATTAAAGCCAATTGTTATTATTTTTCTTTTTTATCCTTTGATGTCTTGGCACTACTGTGCATTCTTTATCTGAAAATACTTTTTAAGTAGAAGGTTTAGGGGGGAGTTCTGTGGCTCAGCAGATTGAGAGCCAGGCCGAGACATGGAAGGTTCTGAAATCAAATTGACCTCAGACACTTCCTAGCTGTGTGACCCTGGGCAAGTCACTTAACCCCCATTGCCTAGCCTTTACCACTCTTCTGCCTTGGAACCAATATCCAAGACGGAAGGTAAGGGTTTAAAAAAAATGGAAGGGGTAGTGACTAAATTTAAGTCTTAGTTGACAGAGAGTCAAACATGGGTTCACAGGTGACCTCAGATATTTCCTAGCTGTGTGACCTTGGTCAAGTCACTTAACCCCCTTTGCCTAGCCCTTGATTTTCTGTCTTAAAGTTACTACTAAGATAGAAAGTGTTACTTTTCTATTTATTTGCCATTGTTTAAAGCAACAAAGACCTTGTTTTAATTTCCTCTGCATCATGATTGTTCATGGTTGTAGTTGTTGTTGTTGTTTAAATTAGATTAATGGGGTCACATAGCTGGCTTAGAAGATATAGAGCCAGGCCTAGACATGGGAGGTCTCCCTGGTTTTAAATCTGGCCTCAGATGCTTCCTAGCTGTGTGATCTTGGAAAAGTCACTTAATCCCAATTACCTAGCCCATATCACTTTTCTGCCTTAGAACTGATACTTAGCTTGAGATCTGATAGACCCATCGTCCTCTCTTTTATATTTGTTTTCATTGATTCCTTTGATATTCTTGGGCTTTTGCTCTTCTATGTGGTTTTTATTTTATCAAATTCTATAAGGCATTTCATTGGTATTTTTATTGCTCTAGCATTAAATATGGAGAGTGGGGCTAATATTATAATTACATTAATATGGACCAACCCTGAGTAATTTTCCAATCATTTAATTCCTTTTTTCTACTTAAAAAAACATTATATAGTTATGCACAAGTAAGTTAGTTCCCAGATATTGAAAATATTTTGTTTTTAGGTTCAGTGATGTCTCCCTTCTTATCTATGTTCTTGGGTTTTGTTGACAATTTATAGAAATGCTGATGGGCTTTGTGGGTTTATGTTGCAGTCTGATACTTTTCTGAAGCTTTTTGTTTTCCCGATCAGATTTTCTTGTTGATTCTCTGGGATTTTTAAAGTAAATCACTTTATCATCTGCAAACAGACATATGTTAGCATCCTTGCCAATGCTTATTCCTTTAATTTCCTTTTCCTGTCTTATTGCTATAGCTAGCACTTCTAGAACTATGTCAAATAATCATGATGATAATGGACATTTTTGCTTCACCCCTGTTCTTAGTGAAGAAATGCCTAAATTTTCTGCATTACAAATTAATGCTAACTTTTTGTTTGAGAAAACAATACTTATTTCCAAATTAAAGAAAAATCTATTCCTTCCTATATTAATGCTTTACTCATCCTTCCTGGTTATTTGGATTTATCTCTATCTCTGTCTTTCGCTTTCTTTGTCTATTTCTCACTTTCTCAAACTGGCTTGAGTTATTAATTTTATGTATTGTTCAATAAAAGAAATTGTTTTTTTTTATTATTATGATTTGAGGTTTTCAATTTTATTTGTTTCACCTCTAAAATTCAAAACTTCTTCTTTTGGACTTATTATGGATTTATTAACTTGTTGATTTTCTAATTTTTTAAGTTTCAATTCTTTTCCTTTTTTCTGTTTTATTAATATAAGCATTCAGAGGTATAAATTTGCTCCTAAGTCTTTAATTGCATTTTATGTTGGCATGTTATGTTACAATTGTATTTTTCTTTTCAAATCATTCAATTTATTTGAAATCACAATTGCAACTCCTGATTTGTTGAGAGGAGGGGTGGAGAATGGTGGGTATCTAGATAACGTATTAAACATTATATTCCAACCTTTAACTTTTAAGCTGTAGGTTTCCCAATTGTAATGCTAAAGTATAAACAGATTGCATCCAACTATAAGAGGAAAACATAGCAGAATGGATCTTTCAAAATTATTCAAGAGTATTATGCTCCCAACCTAGACTATGCAAATGCAAAACTTCCTAAGCTTTCCTATACTCCATGCCCCAAATTCTGCACACAGATCCTTAGTTTTATTAAAATAAGCTTTCCAAAGCCTTCATGTTTCCCCCCCAAGATTCAAGTGGGGATGTGTTTTAGGAATTATTCTCTCCATGTCAATCCCCCCAACTTTTCTTTAGCTTGGCCTTTCTCTTTAGAACCCATATTCAATGTCTAACAATCCCTACTTTCTTCTCCTTGCTTCTCCCCTTTTCCAGGTCATCTATTTCCTTTTTGATCCCATCCTAGGAGATTTGTCAACCAAGTCTAGTCCCTCTTACCTTGATAATTCTCTTGCTATCTAAAATCTCAAAGGAACACTACCCTTTCCCTCTTAACAATGAAAATACTTTTTCATCACAATTCATTGATTCATTTACTATTTAACTGTCTTGATCTTGTTAGGGGATTCTATAATTTTGTTAAATCTTCACCCTGTTCTATGTATAGTAGACATGTTATTTTCATTTAATTTAGTCTTTCTCCCCACTCTTTCTTTCCTCCTCTATGGACTTGAAATAAAACTATCTCTTCATAAGCAATTATTCTGTCTTCTTTCTTAAGGAAGAGCTAGTTTTCTTTTTTTTTAATTTTTAAAATAAAAAAAATTATTATTACTACACATCTTATTTGGTTCTAATTGTTTTTGCCTTCTGTTTTTCCTTTTCATTTTTTTCTCTGCCAGTGCTTAAAATCCATCTCCTTTATTTCTTCCCGTCTTTTCCTGAAATTTACTTTTTTTTAAATTTTCTGCTTCTAACCCTCGAGATTTCTGTGCATTAGTAAGAGCAAATGCTATAATCTTAGTTCTTTCTTCCTGAGACCTTGAAGTGGGTCTAGCTGTGCTCACCTCCTTTTTATGAGGATCCGCTCTTGGATGGTATGCATAATAATTCCTTTTTTGCCTCAAAGGTTACTCATTATTCTCTTCATTCAGGAAGTCCTGCTGTGTCCTTGATCTTATTTGTAAAACACTTTTCCTGACTATATATTACATTCAGATGACTTCCAGAAGTACATCAATAGCAGGTCACTGGTTGTCCCTTATGCCAGCTAAAACCCTTTTTTCTCCCTAAATGAAAAACACCTGGCAAGAGATTAGTTTCCTCCTCCCTTGTGACAACTTTTTCACATTATCATTTCCCAGGGCAAATCCCCAACCTGGCTCCTGCTTTTACTGAAACTGCCCATACACTCAAATATCTTTGTAATCATGTGATGACATATCACTGGGGGAAGAAACACAGTAGCAATAGGCTTCTAACTGTTCCCAAGGCAGTAAAAGAATCCTAGTCCAGAGAAATGTGATAGGATTGAGAATACAATAAAAAGGTCATAGTATCATAGAAAATTTTTTGAGGGACACTATAACTCCTCTGACCTAACATCTACCCAAATATGAATCCCCTCAGTAATATCCCTTGAGAGTCATGCTTAGAGATGGGAAGTTCTGGGTTCAAGTCGGACCTTAGCTATGTCCTACTGGTGTGACCCTGGGCAAGTCACTTAACTCCCATTGCTTTACTCTTAACTGTCTTCAGCCTTGGAACCAATACACAGTATTGACTCTAAGATGGAAGGTAAGGGTTTAAAAAAAATCCCCTGAATGAAGCTTATCTTTCCTATCTAAGAAGTCCTAATAATAATAATTCCTAAGGAATTCTATCTACAACTAATTTTCAGTGTGATTTTGGCCAAGTCTCTTGAGCAAAGTCCTTTCTAGGTCTTAATTTCCTCATCTGTAAAATCATGATTGGACTAGATGGCTTCTGAAACTCCTTTAAGTTCTAAATCTATTATTTCATAATTATACTTTTAGATTGTAAGCTCCATGGACGCAAGGATTATCTTCGGCTCTTTTTGTATCCCCTGTGCTTAGCTCAGTACCCGACACATAGTAGGCACTTAATAAATGTTAATTGATTATGATTCTGTGGAATGAACTCCCTATACTGTTTTACTTTTGGACAGCTCAAATTTTTAGGAAGTTTTTCCTTATACTCAAATCTAGTTCTGATCTCATCAATTGGTGATCTCATTTGGAGCCCTACTTAGCATGATAAGACTTGCCAGAGCTTGTACTTCTCTGGCATAGCCTCAAGAACCCAGGGTCACCTACACTGCATGATGAAGCATTGGCATACGATTTCATAGAGTTTTCCTTTATGTCAATCCCAAATCAAACTACCTATCTCATTTCCCCTTTGATCCTAGTGCTACTCTCTAGGGCCAAGCAGATCAAGATTGACTCCCTTTCTTCATGACAACCCATCAAGTCTTCTTTTCATCTCCAAGCAAAACAAACTTCAATCTCCAAAATGATCTGCATATGGCATTGTCCTCAGTTCTGTCACCATCATGGCCACTTTCTTCTCTATATCAAATGAAAATATTTGTAGGATGCTTAGCACAGTTTTTGGCACAGAGAAGAGACTTAATAGATGCTTATTCCTCTTTCCTATGTGACTGCTTGTTAATAGCCCTGTAAAATTCAGGGCCCCTCCCCAAATTATTAAGTAACTGAATCTTGGGGATTGTAGATGGAAAAAAAGAGTGTTATTCTGATCCTAGGAGAGAAATAGTAGACCCGAAATTCCATAAACTAGATTATCTTTGAAGAGGACAAGTCGAATTTTCAGTCACTATAATTCCCCTGGAATGCTTCTAACGGTCCTGTTTGTTTTACTCAATGATGTTTCTAAACCAAATTCAATTTGTCTACTGATCACATCAAACTCCTTACTTCCCAAGTCTTGAATTATTACATATATGTCCTTTGGATTCATTTCAATTAAATTAATGATAATTGGCCAGAGTCCATTCTCTCCTTTTGGGCAGCTACCTTCATCCTTTTGTGAATCTGATCTTTATAACAAGTCTTCTGAAAGGGTTCTCCCCATCTTTCTCTTTCTCAAAGACTTCTTTTCCTCTCTTTTTTTCTATCCTCTCCTGTAATCCTTCATGGAAAGACAACGAGGAAAAGATAAAATCCTTTATGGATAATGATGCTAATGAGGATAATATTTAAATGCTATTTTATTAAAGATTAAAAGGTACTTTACATATATTATTTAATTTTACCCTCAAAACAAGCCTGTGAGATAAGTGCTTTCATTATTCCTATTTTATTTTATCTATTTTTTTATTTTTATATTTTATGAGGTTTATTAAGGATTATTAGAAACCAAGGATACAAAATAATAAACCACGTGCCTAGGACTGATTAGCCCATTCAAAAACTTACTACATCTTGCAAATGGCTGAGCAGAGGAAGAGGACCAGGTAGGCATTACTGTCAGTTTAAATATTAATTGTGATCTCGCCAAGGTGGAGACTCAGGTGAGATTATAGGGAATTTTGGGAAATACCAAGGACTTCTGGGGATTGAAGTCTAGGGTTCAAATATCCATTTTACTCCACATCCCCCAAGGCCCGAGGAAGACTACTCTCTCCTCTGGGTCTTGTAAGCATACCAACTTTGAAATTACAATAATTTGAGGATAAGAAGAAAAGCATTATTCCTATTTTACAGATGAGGAAACTGAGAGTTTTGAGTGACTTGTTGAGGGTCACAAAACAAGTTAAAAAAAAAACAGAAATGGACTCTGCTTTCTTTTGTTAGACTTCTTTTTCTTCTCCCTGATCTTTTTTTTTTATAACTTGTGTGACTCACCTTCTCTCTCCTTTAGTCAGTGGCTCCCTAGAATGCCTCTAGAATGGAATATAAACCCTATCACTGTCTGATTGTGAATGTCCTGGATGTTCTGGCTCCAGCCCATCTTTTTTAGACTTACTTCATACTACATCTCTTCAAAATTCTATGATAGTCAAGTTAGCTTACTTATGATACTCCCATTGTCATTCCTCTTGATTCTCTTCAGTCTGTCTCTATAATGCCCCAGAAACCTCCTCTCACTAGACTTTACAACTCTGTCCTTGGACTTTATAGATAGGAATTGTTCTCTGCTCCTAGAGTTCTTTCCTCTGATTTTCTGGTTCCTCCTTTCCATTTTATTTGAAAGCACAGATATTTATCTTTATTTTAAATATATAACAATAATATAATACAATGATTTATTATAAACATGTAATAAATTGTAATAAATATGTTTATTCAAAAGAAACAAATTCTCACACTGGCTATGTCCCAAGCTTCTTGGAAGAAGGGACTGATTTTTATTCTACCTTTGGTCATCATCCCCAAGGACAATGCCTTGCACATGGAAAGTGTTAATAAATACTTTATGAACTGAACTGGATTTTCATCTGTTCCTCCATCTTGCCTCAGTTCTTCTGCTTCTTGTCTCTCTTTTATTTTCTCCCGTTTCCACTCTACCATGGATAGTTATCATGTCCCAACTCAATTCTGCCCTTCCCACCATTGATCTTGATATTTTGCTTTCTCCATCAGGTTTCATGTACTTCCTTTTCCACATTTCAATCATACTTGTGGAATTTCACCAGTATCTTTTTGATGAACTTGCTCTCCTTTTCCTTCTCCTCACTCACTTCCTGTGGCCATTATCTTCTCCATCAGATCACTCCACTATTTAATCTCTATGGCCATGTTGGCTTCTTCCTAACTCAGCTAGGAAGCTTGTTTGACTCTCACAATCTCACGTGGTCATGGGGGAGGGTTTATGATTTCCACATCACTTGTGAGGAAATTACCTTAAGGAGGATGACGTGACTTGCATTTTAGCAGAAGGGAAGACTAGACTCAGACTAGACTCAGAATCCTAGAGATAAGGCTAGAAAAGACCTTTGGAGTCATCCAGGCTAATTTTCTGGTTTTAATAATAGCTAGCAAAATAACAATAGCTAGTGTTTATATAGTGGCTTAAAGCTTATACAGTATTTTGCAAATATTATTTCCTTTGATATTCACAATAACCCTGGCAGGTAGATACTGCCATTATCCCTATTTTATAGATGGAGAAACTGAGACTGAGAGATGTTAAATAACTTGTCCAGGGTCACACAGCTAGCAAGTGTTATAGGCAGGGTTTTAACTCAGATCTTCATGACTTCAATTCTAGAATTCTATGTACTGCTCCACCTGGAAATACCAAGGTCCAGAAAAGTGAAGAGATTTGTTTAATATCAGCCAGGCAGTAAGTTTTAGAGGTCAAGATACCTGATTCCAAGTTCAGTATATTTTCCATTTTATCACATGGTTGCCGTTATAATTTCAATTAGATCAGGCAGCTTTTTGTACACACACACACACACACAACTAGATGATGCAGTGGATAGACTACCAGTCAGAAAGATTCATCTTTGTGAAGTCAAAATTGGGCTCAGATAGCTATGTGACCCTGGGCAAGTCACTTAACTTTATTTGCCTTAGTTTACTCATCTATAAAATGAACTGGAGAGAGTTCACAGAGAAAGAAGAAGGAAATTGCAAACTATTCTAGTATCTTTGTCAAGAAAATTCCAAATGGGTTCACAAAGAATTAGACAAAACCACTGAATAGCACAAATACACATATACATATATATACTTATACATATATATCTATACCCATATATATCTACACAAATGTATTCTTTTTCAAAAATTCAATTTATTTATTTAATTCAGAATATTTTCCCATGGTTATAAGATTCATGCTCTTTCCCTCCCCTCCTCTCACCCCTTCCACCCATAACCGGCATGCAATTCCACTGGGTTTTACATGTGTAGATATACATGATCAAGACCTATTTCCATACCATTGATATTTGCATTAGGGTGATCATTTAGAGTCGACATCCCCCATCATATCCCCTTTGACCTATGTGATCAAGGAAATGTTTTTTTTTTCTTACATAAATGTGTTCTATATATACATGTGTATATGTATATGTGTATAGTACTCATACCAGAGACCCTTGTGCTACAAAGAACTCAAATTACTTTTTCCCTCTTTGGTCAGAGTAGAGGAGGCAGGGAATGAAAAGGAAGGAGGAATATGTCATATTTCTTTGGTTCAAGCTACTATCCAGAAACCAATTAGTCCCAAAGAACTGCCCAGAAGAATGACACCAATTCCCCAAGTTCTCCAAATTCCCATACCTAAGAGGAGTATTTTATTTATTTTTATGAGAAACAGTGGTATAGTGGATAGAAGGACTGATCTCAAAGTAAAAAAGTACCAAGTTCAAATCCTACCTCTGACACATACTGATTAAGTGACCCTGGACAAGTCTCTTAATCAGTGTTTTAGGCAATTCTCTAAGAGCAAGTTGCAGTGAAGGTGTTAATTTGCATTGGTAGAGGGAGTTTCTTCACCTGGGAATTCCCTATGTCAATGAAATCACAGGGCTAGTCCCTGTTCTAAAGAGAAATAGAAATTGTTGGGAAAGTGATTTTAATCTTAAAGAAGCTACAATAAAAATATCCAATTGAATTTTAAGTCTCATCTATATCCCATCAATCCTTTATCATCAAGATCAAAGAACTGCTTTTTGCTAGTTTGGGGGATGATCAGGCACCCTGAATGCTTGCCCTATTCATTCCTTCTTGCTGCTAGGTAAGATTGTTCAGTCAACCAACATCTACCCACTAGGTGCTTACATTCTACATACTTAAGTTACCAAGGTAAGGTTTTACTTAAGTTCTCAAAAGCTACACCAGTAGAACAGAAAATCTGGCCAGTTTCCTGGATCTCAAATAACTGACTATAAGCCTGGCAATAGATTACTTGTCTATGGTCCAAGAATTAGTCTTGCTAAGTTAACACCAAGATGATTAAATTTTTGGCCACAGAAACTCATGAAGACTATCAACTGAGGATTATAGGATTTGGAGCTGAAGGGAACATGGAAAACCATCCCATCCATTCCTTGTCAAATGGGCAAATACATCTGGAAAAGTAAAGTGATGTGTTCAATATCATACAAGTGGTGAATAGCAGAACTGGGATGTAAAAATGGATCGCCTGACTCCAAAACAAAGATTTTTAACCTTTTTTTGTCTCATGGACCCCTCATTGAACCCTTCTTAGAATCACATTTTCAAATGCACAAAACAAAATATGGAGGATACGAAAGAAACCAATTATACTGAAATGTAATATCAAAATAATTTTAAAAATAGGTTTACATGCTTCAAGTTAAGAACCATTTTAATCCAATAATCTATCCCTCTCCTTCAATTTACTTTTGTTCTTTACTTATTGAAAGGGCTAGAAAAATCCGTAATTCATGGAATTATTATTATTTCAAAAGAACCCAATGGACTTGACATAGAAGTAGTTGCCAAACCTATGTTTGATAGAAATATTATGTTAAAACAATGTTCATTTATCTGTTCTCTATGTATTTTTATAGGTTTCACTTCCTTCCCTCAATTGTGCCAGTCAGTATGTGACCAGCCAAAAGTCACTTTTGTGCTGTAAATTATGTATGGGTGGATTTTTTTTTTTGGACTTATCGTCTAAAAGTCTCTTTACAATTTACAAACCGCCATTAATGTCACCATGCCAGTGGTGTAGGCATGATTGATAGAGGCCAGTTTGTAAAGAGAAAACCAGTGGAAACCTATTTTATTTAATCATTATGCTTTCCTGGAGAAATTCTAATGTATGAGAACATGGGAAGGGATTTGGTCTCTAGGGAGTGATGGAAATAAATACTAAGAGAAACAATTCACTCAGAATGGATTTTGTGTCATTGTGGGGATTTCACTGCAGAGTGAGATGTGAAAAGATGGCCTTCTAGGAGTGGTTGGTATTTACATTCCAAAGACAGCTGTATTCTCCAGCACAGATGGTAGTTTTGGTCATTGAAGCAGGTTCTGAAAGCTCCAATGTATCTTTAGAAAAAAGCTCTTTTGATTTTTTGCTTACTTATTCCACATATGCAGGAAGATACACCCATATTTACTGCCTTAGCATATCTTGGTCCCAAAGCATAGATTCTTTGTTAGCAATGAAAGAGACCTTAGCTGTTACAGGATCACAGATTTCAAATTGAAAGAGACTTTAGAGATCATCTAATTCAACTTCCTCATTACACAGATGAAGAATTAAGAACAAAATGGGTTAAGTGATTTGGCTAAGATCACATAGGTAGAAGGTAATAAAAATATGAATAACTAACATTTATATAGCACCTACCATGTGTCAGGCCCTGTCCTAAGCACTGCTAAATTATTTTCATTTGGTCCTCATACCAATCCTAGGAGAAGGTGGCTATCTTTATTCCTATTTTACAGATGGGGAAACTAGGGCAAGTTGAGGCTGAGCAAACTGCTTAGTTAGGAAGTATGTGAAGACTAGATTTGAACTCATCTCCAAAGTGGTTGCCATACTTTTCTTGAAGCTCTCCAGTGATGGAAAACTCATTACCACATCCCATTCTACTGTTGGATAGTTGGAATTGTTAAGAATCATTTCCTTATACCAAGCCTTTTATAATTTCCTCAAAATTTCTCAGTCTGAGAACAGAAAATATCTAATATCTATTCCATGTGACTCCTTTTAAATATTTCAATATAACTCAGTTATTCTAAGCCTGGTTTCGCTCAGGTACAGAGATGATTTTACAGGGGTGTGGCCACTGTGCATTCTATAAGTTTGTGGAGCCACAGGTGAGAGTTAGGAGACAAGTAGCCACAGAGATAGATAGACAGTCATAAAAGGGGCTTGGCGATCCCTTATACCAGAGGTGTCAGTCCTTCCTGCACACCCCATGCATCCCTGTCAGGTTAACTGAATGACTTCAAATCCATCAGTGGCTCAGGGAGATGTCTACCCTAAGCATGTGAAGACTTACTCAATGGAATGGGCAGATGAGGAAAAAATAGTTCCAGTGGCCAGAGAAGGTGGCTGAAGTAGGCATCATAGAGCTTCTACAGCTTGGGTCAGACATAGAAGTAACCACTGCATCTCAGGCCATCAACAGTCATCCTGACTTTTGTCTTGCTCCTTGACTCTGGAAGAGAGAGACGATGACTTTGAAACTCTGCCTCACATACGTCTAACTCAGGTGCAAGTCAAGGCATCACCATGTGTTGTTAATGGTCCTCTTCAAAATGAAGAATAAACAACATGAAATAATTATTATGGCACCTCCCTTTTCTCTGGCTCCCTCCCCTTTACCTGGCTTCTTAGGCCAACTGTCTTATGGCACAAATTCAAGGGCATTCTTTAGTCATTCTTCAACTTATCAATTTCCTTTTGAAACCTTGTGGCTGAGAACTGAACACAACCAATTAATAAGTAGACCAATTTAACAAGAGTTTCTAAATACCTACTATGTACCTGGAAATGTGCTAGATGTCAGAGAATGAAACAGTCCTACTTACCCTGTAAGTGAGTAAGACACAAAAAGTACATACACAAATGTATAAAGCAGAAATATTAGGGGAATAAATACAAATATTAGCAATGTAGTTAAAGACAAAGTAGTTCAGGAGGAAGGGATTTAACTGGTGGGGATTGAGCTGGAAAGTGTTGTGCAGAAGAGACTGTCTGAGCTGTGTCTTAAAGGAACAAAGGAGATGAAAGTAAAGACGGTGCATTCCAGGCATGAAGGATAGCCAGGACAAAGTTACAGAGATGGGACTTCAGATCCCGTGTGTGAGAAACAAACAGAAGAACAGAATTCCAGAAAGGAAGTAATGTCCAAAGAAGTTGACAAGCTAAATAGAAGAATTCATATTTTATCCTCCAGTTGTGGCCTGATTCAAAGCAAAGTACAGATGCTTTTGATTGTGACTAAGCCATCTTGCACTGTACACTTTTGGGTACTTTTCCAAATGTAGATTTGGGAAATGAAAAATAATTCCAAATGGAGCAAATCTGTCTTGCTCTTTTCTAAACATTTTAGGGTATATCTTAAGGAGCAAACTTATAGCATCCAGTGGGATTCAGGAGTAAATACAATATTCATTTCTCAAAGGATGGCCTCCATGTTTCTGTTCATGTTGATTCTAAAAAGATAATTTTTTGGCTCAGTCTAGCATTGCATCCCTTCATGGATCTCTGCATTTTCCTAGCAGAAGGGCTTGTGTAACTCAATGAAACCATGAGCTATGCCATTCAGGGTTACCCAAGGTGAATAGGTCATGGTGGAGAGGTCTGTCAAAGGTCATTGAAGAAGGAAATGGCAAACCATTCCAATATCTTTGCCAAGAAAACTCCATGGACAGTATTACAATGTTACAAGTTATGACAGTGGACGATGAGTCCCTCAGCTTGGAAGAGTCTGGAATGCTATGGCCCACGGGGCCACAAAGAGTCAGAAGTGACTGAAAGACTAAAGAATAGGCACAGCAACAACACTTTATATTCTTCATATGGAACTACTTTAAAAGGAGGGAAGTCAGATTGAAACTAGGTCATTCACGTGATGTATGCACTGGCCAAGCTCTGAGAAATACAATTTCCTGGAATTTTTTTTTTTACAATAAACACCTTCTGAGATTTTAATCATGAAAAGATATTTAATATATTTCACAGTCCATAATTCAGTAGATTATGAGGCAACAACAGCAGGAGGGAAGACCTAAGTTCAACTCCTACTCAGATCCGTACATGACCCTGGACAAGTTACTTAACTGCTTTCAGACTCAGTTTTGTCATTTGTAAAATGGAAAAGACAACATCTAACTCTTAGTGTTATTATGAGAATCAGATGAGAATTTAAGTGATTTATAAACTTAAAAATTTTATAAATATAAACTATTTTGTTGTTGTTATTATTCAGTTATTTCAGTAATGTCTGACTCACTGTCTTCCCATTTGGGATTTTCTTGGCAAAGATATTGGAGTGCTTTGCTATTTCCTTTACCAGCTCATTTAACAGATAAGGAAACTGAGGCCAATAAGGTCAAGTGACATCCCAAGATTATAGAGTTAGTAAGGGTCTGAGGTCATGAAAATGAGTCTTCCTAACTCCAGGCCCCTCTATCCACTGCTCCATCTATCTGTTCTTATTATTAGTGATTTTTGATTAATACTTTATTATTGTTGGTACTTAGATCCATATTATATGATGATCAGTGGAAGAAACTGGTTCTATCTAAAATGGAGAAGAGAGGATTCTGGGTGGAGCATGATAGCTATGTTCAAGTATTTGAAGGGCTATCATGTGGGAATAAGATTAAACTTGTTCTTTGGGGCCCCAAAGGCAGAATCAGGAATGGTGGGTGAAAATTGCAATGAGGCAAATTTAGGCTTTATATAAGGAAAATTTCTTAACATGGAAAACTTTCAAGAAATGGAATGGAGTCTTAATAGAAGTGCTGTGCTCTCCCTTCTTGGAGGACTTCACTTTCCTTTTTCTTTTTTTTTTCAAACCCTTACCTTCTGTCTTGAAGTCAATACTGTGTATTGGTTCCAAGGCAGAAGAGTGCTAAGGGCTAGGCAATGGGGGGTAAGTGACTTGCCCAGGGTCACACAAGGACTTCACTTTTTATACTCAGACTGGAGGGCCAGATGTATCCTAGTGGGGATTCCTTTAATGTCTAGGCAGGTTGGTGGCACAGTAGATAAGTTGCTGGACCGGAAGGCTCATCTTTTGTGAGTTCCAATCCAACCTCAGACACTTATTAGCTGTGTGACTCTGGGCAAGTCTATTTGCCTTGGTTTCCTCATCTATAAAATGAGCTGGAGATGAAAATGGCAAACGACTCCATTACCTCTGCCAAGAAAACCCAAATGAGGTCACAGAGCCACATGTTAATGAAACAAGCAAATAATAAAACAATTAAAGATTTCTTCTAAGTTCATTAAGTATTATTTATTTGACAAACTATAGAAACCTCTTTCCCAGCAGTAATTCTGTTTATTCTCTAAACTGCAAATGTCTGAATATTCTTTGATTGAATATATATATTAAAACAAGCATCAGACACAACTAAAATGACTGAACAACAAACTCGACAAAATATATGTAATTTATTAACAATGTAAGAAATAACAAAAACATAGATAATTATTTACAGTGTTTTGATTATGACAAAAATTATAGCCACAATTAATCACCTTAAACTGCCAACTATAACTTCAAATGGCTCCTCCTCTCTTGTCTGGAAACACTTTCCTACCATTCAGTTTTTATCAGGACAACAAGGAAAACCCCTTCTCAAAAAGCCTCTTCACAAGGTAGAAAGTTCATCAAAAAAGATATCTCCAGGATCTATGAGAAAAAACACTATCCACATTCAGAGGAAAAACTGCGGGAGTAGAAACACAGAAGAAAAACGACTGCTTGAATACATGGGTTGAAGGGATATGGTTGGGGGTGTAGACTCTAAATGAACATCCTAATGCAAACACCAACAACATGGAAATAGGTTCTGATCAAAGACACGTATAATACCCAATGAAATTGCGCATGGGCTGCGGGAAGGGTGGCGAGAGGGGAGGGAGGGAAAGAAATATGATTCTTGTAACCAAGGAATAATGTTATAAATTGACTAAATTAATTTAAATTTTAAAAAAAGTTACTAAATGAAAAATAAAAAAATAAAAGCTGCTAAGGAAAAAAAAGATCTCTCCATTTCCTTCTTCCCTGTCTTCTTCAGATTTTTTCCAGCCATGACAGGAAAAATCTCTTCAACAGTGTCATTACTTCCAGATCTTTGTAGATAAAAGTAAAAGCACACACTTTCCCTGACTCCATCTGGAGAAGCATTATTACACAGAGAGACATTTTTAAACCATCACTCCAAACCGCCAGCACAAACAGCCTTTTCTGCAGCATTGTTTGGTTTTTAAAGATTCAGTAATAGTATCTATGGACTTGGAGAATTTAGCAAAGGGACAGTTTCATAAAGAAAAAAAACTTCACTATGAAAAAAGAATTGAGATGTCTTATGAGTCAATGGCTTGCCCTTTCCTAGAGATTTTCAAACATTGAATGGATGACCACTTGTTGGCTATGTTTTAGAGAGGATTATAAGAACTATTTCAATATGGTCCCTGCAGTGCCTTCCATCTCTAAGAGTAATTCTATAGATGAATTTAATTAGCAAACTTAGATAAATTTATCATTTAGTGATGGCCAGCAACCCAAATAACATGCTCCCAAGTTATAAACCTATGAAAAAAGAAATGTAAGAAATAATGTGTTAGATGAGCAAAAGATGATCACTTCTGGTATTTAATGGAGATGTTCTCTCCCTGTGTCATACAACACTGTATTCAAAGAGCCTGGAATCAGGGATGTAAAAAACAGATCAAACAAAAATTGAATTCATAGCTAGATAACTTCATCTTTCACTTGGCAACCGATTATTTTTGTATCATGTAGTCAGAGACTGATTGTTATCTCTTTTATGTATGTGCCTAGAAGTCCCCAAGTTAGCCTCACCCCATAAATCCAAAGAAGATTCTCTGTAAGTTAAATGAGACACTAGCTTGAATGGCCATTCTTAGAATTGCCTATTTTATGGGGGAGAGTCAGATCCCTTGGGTGGAGGAGTGATTTGTTTCCTCTGCTAATTGCAGACTATTAATCTCATCATAATCACTCTTAACTATCTGTTTATACATAATTACCTAATGGTGAACATGATTATAGTAGAGACCTGCTAAAGAGTGTGAAGTCTCATGGTTGCCCTTCTTAAGAAAGCTTATAGAGTTGAGTTAGGAGAGGATCATGGGGTCATCGGGGCCATTGTCTGACTGGTAAGAGACATGATGAAAAGTGACCTTGGTTGTACTGGAAGTTGCCAATGAGTCCCAAAGTGTGACCATCACCTCACTGCGTGCTGCTACCGTTAATGTGTCAGACATTGTTATTTTTTCAGTATATCATTCAGGTCTTTTTTTACATTTTTATTTGTGTTTGTATATTTTGTTTTTACTTCAATTTATTTTCTGGATATATCCTTCTTCCTAAAAGAAGTTATCCTTTATTTGTATAACTAAGAAAGAGAAAAAAAGAAAGCAGTTCAGTAAAATTAAGTAACATATTTAAAATAGTAGTTAATATTTATATAGCTCTTAATGTGCTAGGTAGATTAAAATTGTTATCTCATTTGATTGTCACAACAATCCTGGGAGGTAAGTACTTTATTGCACTTATTATTATAAGCATTATTTATTTATCATTATAAATATTATTCCTAGTTTGAAGTTGAGGAAACTGAGGCAAACAGAGGTTAAGTGACTTGTCCAAGATCATAAAAGCTAGAAAGACTTGAAGTCCACATTTAAAGTCAGGTTTTCCTGACTCTAGGCTGAGTGCTCTAACTACTGTACCACCTAGCTTTTTCCCTGTCTTAATTGAATCTGATTGTGTATTCAACAATTTTCCCCTCCTTTCATAGAGTCCCCTCCATCTCATAGCACATATCTCTGCAAAGATGGGGGAGATGTGCATTTCCATTCCTTCTCCAGGACCAAGTTTGGTTATAGTAATTACCAAATATTCATGTTAATGACCTTTCATTGTAGTCATCACTTTCTATTTTGCTGTATTGGTTCATCTGAACTCACTTTGTATATAAATCATTTCTTGTTCTTTTAGATTCTTCATATTTGCTGTTTCTAGTGGTGCAATATTATTTCATTTTATGCATGGTCCATAATATAGTTAGTTATTCCTCAATTGGTAGAGTCTATTTTGTTTCAGGTTCTTATGCTACCACAAAAAATACTATGATAAATATTTTGGCAACATAAGGTCTTTTCCCCCCATAAACTTTACTTTTAAACTGAGCCAAGAATAGAACTAAACATTCTGAAAACTCAGAATGGGAACAATAGACCAATGGAAATGTTATCTTATGGATTGAGTACTCCTTCCAAAGATGAACATCATAACCCTTGCATGTATAGTAGGACGTAAGGAAGGTAACTGAAGAAGGTGGGAAACATAGTAGTAGTCTCTCGGTAACTGAGGATGATGATTGTCTTTGTGTGCTTTCATCTGTGATGTAGATGAGTGTGCACAAAAAAAACACTTGTGAGTGAAGGAGATTTAAGTGGAAAAGTCGATGCACAGAGACAGTCCTGCTCTCTTGGCGTTGGAAGCCTGGGTCCAGTGGCACAAAAAGTCATTACACCTGGAGACGTCCTCAGCTGCATTGGATGGCCATGTTGTCTTTTGTGCTCCAACATGCCCTGAGCACTCCACAGTGCTTTGCTGCATCGCCCTCTCAGCCGTTGAACCTTCTTGTTGGTTTCTTCCATCTGTTCCGCCGAAGCAGTCTTCACATGCTGGGTGAGCAAAGCCTTAGTTCACCAGGTGTCTATGACCTGATGGCTACCCTCACAAGGTTTAGCCGGCCTGTTGAAGCCGTTGCCCAGGGTGTGGCCGCTGCCGCATGCTAGCAGCTACAGGGAGCCACAAGTGAGAGCTGGGTGTCAGGTGGGGGTCAGAGGCTGGAGAGCTGCCCTAGGAGGGCATGACAAGCCCTCCATACTAGAGATATTACTCCTCCCTGAGCACTCCATACACCCCTGGTGGGAAACATAGTATAATAGAAAAGGAGCTGGATTTGGATTGAAAGAACCTGAGTTCAACCAATGGCAAGAAAATACCTTTGAAGGAGGATAATGTAGAAAATTTCTATTCAGGTATATAGATGCAAAAAAACCAATACAACTAGGATATAAGTTGAATCAAGAGACATAGAAAGCTCATGCACCATTAATATAAAGAATCCTAGACAGTTGCAACAAGGGAAGTGACTGAAATCTTAGCTTCATTAGAAAATTGAAATCTGATGGGACTATGAGATTTTTCATAGTGACACATGAGTTACTAGAAACTCTTAGAGCGCATTCTACAGGTCGAAAATGGGTAGAAATGCTTTTGCTATAATAAGTAGACATCACTCAGTCATGGCAAAGGTTGGCAATAGTCACAAGCCATAGATTTGTTTTATCTAACTGAAAATTGATTTAGATGGAGCCTAAGAAACACCAGTTTGGAATCAAAAGGCTCCTCTATGGGTGAGAGCCATATGAATTCAGCCATAAAATAAGCTGAAGAAAGAAGCATTGAACAAATTTCTGCAATGCAGACTAATTTCTGGAACTGGAAGGATTTCTCAAAGCTATTCAGGTCCAGTTCATTGCCATAAGAAACTAGAAAAAGATTATCCTTCAGGAGTCTAGATTTAGTCATAAATAGAGTTCATATAAATAAGCAATAGAAACCTTTTAGTGACCGTGGAGATCAGTCATATGGGAATGGCATATAGGCACATTATTCCTGCCATCCTGTCTTTTACTAGAATTGCATAAGGAGGCTTTCATTGAATCGATAGCAAATGAATTAAAAGGATTCTTTTTAATCTACCACTGAGTAATTATTTCATATACTTGTACACATGCAATAATCCAATAAACACAGATTATAAAGAATAATAGAAGAATGGGTACCATAGGACATACCTCAATACATCAATATCCTGAAACCATTAAAGCAGCTAGGTGATGGGGCCTTGCAGTCAAAAAGAACTAAGTTCAAACTTGGCCTCAGACACTTACTAGCTGTGTGACCCTGGACAAGTCATTAAGTTCTCCCTGCCTTAGTTTAAAATGGGAATATAAAAGTACCTATCTCTCAGGGTTGTTGTGGACACTGAATGTTAATATCTGGCACAGAATAAAAGTTTTCCCTATTTCTATATGAATGCCAAACATGATGGATAGATTAAAATGAATAAAAAGAATAGAAATGATAATTTTATCTGATCTTCTTCTTCATCTGAACAAACCTGAGAGAATTACAGAGAATGTTATCCTAACTTTACTGATAAAACAACTAAGGCTGAGAAAAACTATGACTTACTCCATGAAGTTATGTTAATCACATAACTAATGCTTATGTGATTAAGACTTACGCTTTAGCTACAATGCCACGGAAACAGTCCTGGGGTGATTGGAAATTCTGTAAGTCAATATTCCTAGGATGAATCACCTTTATGTATATATACACACTTACACATATGTATACATTCATGTTGTCAAAAAGAAGGGAGGGCTTTTCTTTCTTTTTATCATGAAAGGTATTGTTGATGGTTGGTCCCACTGATTAGATGTGATACCAGTGTAGACAAGTTGAGTGGATCAAGTGGTGAGTGAATATGGGGGTTGAAGGAAACCTTGTCAATGAAGAGATGGCAGGATATCTCCCTCCCTAAAGAGAATGGAAGCAAGGGTTTGAGATAACCTCCAGAGGGAGAGAAAAGGTGGCTTTCTCTCTCCTTTTCTCAAGGGATAGTTAACAGACTAAATCCCTAGAGCACCAAAAGAGAGAATAAACTGAGGGGAAGAGATGCTTGTTTCCCTGTCAGCTACTACCAAGGAAGGTTGTAGTGTATCTTCCTCAATGGAGAATGTGTGACAGTCCTAGTCTGGACTTGTCACAGGAAGAAACAGGACTCAAGCTTAAGTCCTGTCTCAAAATACCCAATACCCCTCCTGCTGAAGAGATAGGCCAAACCCCAATCTGACTTATTCTAAGGAATTATTTGAAAGGAAGGGGAGAAACAAGGTTGAAGGAAAATGGAAGGAGGTTGCTCTATTAAACTAATTTTCAGCTCCTCTTCAGGAACAGAGATCATGCTGGTAGGTGGAGGGAACAGTAGGGCAGATTTCTTGATAGCTTCAGGAGCTAAAGGCAGGAAATCTGGGTCCTCTCATGGCTTTGGGGGATCCCCTAGCCACTCAGAACTGAACTTCACAGCTCTCAGTCCTGAATCATAAGACCTAGGGCATCCAAAATTCTCCTCAGCCAACTATTCTCTGTCTAAACTGTCACCCCAGCTCCTGTCCATCAACTGTAGAATTCCAAAAGGTGTCCCTTTCCAATCTCTACAATATCCATCATTAAATCCATGACTTTCATGTTAAAACCTAGTAACTACATGCTTTCCATAGTCTGATGATGAAAAATCTTTCAATAGTCTTTCTCTCTTCTCTCTCTCTCTCTCTGTCTGTCTCTGTCTGTTGCTGTGTCTGTCTGTCTGTCTCTCTCTCTCTCTCAACATGATATGGGCACTTAAATAGCCTTTCATTTGTTGATTGGTTGATTCATTCATTCAAGATAGGAGCATTGATAGGTATACTATGTACTGTTGTCATACATATACCCTGAAATATGTCAGTTCATTCTAGAAGTTTTGTGTCTTAGAAGATGATCTTTTCCACAAAAACTATCAAAGGGATCACTGCTATAGCAAGTAATTAGTTTCTACTGTGATGTGTTTGAATTCCTCACAAAGGAAGGGCTAAGGTTTAAACTTAATCTTGGACACCAGGGGTTAAGGGCATATGGCCAGATAAGTTGTTGGATACTTGCATGGAATGGACAGAGTGGGGAACAGAATGGGGGTTAGTATAATTGGTTTCCTCGAATTTTGTCAAACTCTCCACCCTTCTGCCCAATTCAGTTTTGGGATTCCTGGGTGCTCCATTCATTGAACACCAGAGCCATTCTCTAAGACAAACCCATGCGTTTCCAAGATGAGTGGGAGGTTCTCAGGGACATCTGATGAGTTTACCACTTCTCTGATATCAAAGGGAAGGGAGTCCTTGGGGATTGATTAATAAATAAGGTAGAGAAATCAATTTTGGGTTATGGAAGTTTACAAAAACACTAAAAGATGGGTATATTGGGAGTATGAACCTTAAAAATTCTCAGACCCTACTTCATAAGGTTGGGTTAAGACCATTCCCCATTGGGACCATTCCCCATTTGGGCAGTGAAGGTACTTAGATCAGAAATGTGAGAACTCTACTTCACCATACTTAAGCATGCCTTAGGGGAAGATAAAGTTGTAAACTCTTTGCTGAACAATGAAAGATACTTAAACCCATACTTATAGTAGAACAAAGGTTCTTAAGGTGTGCCTATTTTTGGATATAATACAAAAAGGTGCTAAGTACCTATAAAGGTCAGTCAACTTGTGAACTTACAAGGAGCAAAGAAGTGAGAAATTACTCAGAGATTCTAGTCTACTCAGGTGTGAATTACTCAAAAGATTAGTCTATTCAGGTGTGAACTAAGAATGGTCTGTCATTTGAAAAACGTCTACTGTGATTGGTAGATGTGAGAACTTAGGGGAGGAGACATAGGAGAAAATTCCCTTTAAAAGGAGAAGAGAAACTGAGAACAGGGTCTTAAAACAGTCTCTTAGGAGAGGCTCTTGAGGACAGTCTGTTGAAGACAGTCTGAGGGAGGCTGACTCTGTCTGGAACTCCCTCTGAGGAGACTCTGTCCCTCTGAATCCTTGCTTGGACAGATCTTGTGGTGAGTGATTAAGGACTGACTGATCTTTCTCTTAAGGCTTAGGCCTGAGTTGGCCAGGGCTGCCCTGGGCCGGCCTATCCTTTTCTCATTATTTCCTTTCTCTCTCTCTCTCTCTCTTTCTTAATTCCTCATTTGTATGAATTAAATTCTCTATAAAACCCAGTTGACTTGGGTATATTCATAATTGGGAATATTTCCCTAGCGACCACCTTATATATTTGATTAAAAACAAAACACTGTAGTGAAAACATATTTTCTGCGGTCACAATTTACTCATCCACTCTTATATCTACTACAATTTATATCTTCCACTATTTTAATCACTACAGTTTATGGCCTCAACTATTTTAACTATTACAGGAGTAGGTAAAGTCCTTGGGGATTGATTAGCAAATCAGACAGAAATCAATTACAGATTATGGACATTTACACAAAGCACTTATAGAGGAGTATACTTGGAGTAGATGCAGTTTACTGCAGGTATACCTGATGGGTCTCCAAAGCAGAGAGATTCTGTGTGACCCTGGGCAAGTTACTTGACCCCCATTGCCTAGCCCTTACCACTCTTCTGCCTTGGAGCCAATACACAGTATTGACTCCAAGACAGAAGGTAAGGGTTTTAAAAAAAAAACACAAAAAACAACAACAACAAAAAAACAAATCAGAGAGATTTACTGAACTACCTATCACATATGGAACCCAACACATATTAGGTGCTTAATTAACAAAACACTATTGATAGACTCACATTGTGGCCATGTAACCCTTAGAAAATCACTTTACTTCTTTTTAAAAATTATTTTTATGCTTCTATTTTTTAAATTAAATTAAATTTTAATAACAAATTTCCATGTACATTTTCTAAAGTTATATGATTCATGTTGTTTCCCTTCCTTCTTCCCTCCCTCCTCCCAGAGCTGACAAGCAATTCCACTGGGTTATACATATATTATCATGTGAAACATATTTCCATATTTTTCTTATTTTTGTAAGTAAATAATCTTAGAAATCACCTTACTTCTTCATATCTCTAACTTCTTTTGTTCTCTTTCTCTCTCTGCTATTGATATATGTTTATTTATTTATTTTATTAATAGAATTTATTTCCAGGTGTCTCAGCCCATTTTTCACCTCCCCACAGCATAGAAGGCATCATCTGACAGATGCGTACCTCCAACTTTCTAAGGGCATGATAAGACCAATTGGTGCCTGCAACAATAGAGGAAGTTCTCTCATCTGGAATTCCCTATTCCAAATGAAGTCAGAGTTCTGAAAGCACAAATCAGTACAAAACAAAGAGATTATATGAAGCTTTCATGAGGAGGAAGATCATTTGCTTGGGATCCTTTGGGATACTTAATGAAAAACTAAAGACAATTTTGAGATACTCATTGATTTACAAAGTAAATCATTTTGGCACTTGGATTGTTAACAGATTGAATGCCTCTTAAGCTCCTTGAAACTTAAAGCAGAAAACTTTATTTTAGAAGCTAACAATTCTCGGGAATATTGCTTTCATTTTTGTTTATTTTTGTTTTTATTTATAATTATTGTTTACTTTATTATTTTATTTTGGTTCATTGAGAATGCCAACTCCAGACTATCTGCCAATGTAGATGATCAACTCACTTCTAACAGTCTTAGAAAGATGCCTGAGGCATAGGAACGTTAAGTCATTTGTCAATATTAGTAATAGAAGTAGAAATTGAACCCAGGTTTTCCTAACTTAAAACTATCCACTTCTCTACACTCTTTCTTTCATACCTCTGAGAATTGATGTTAATGATTTTTCTCAGGAGGAAATTTGTGTTAATTTGTACATTTACTTAGATGTAAAATGTTCGTTTAGGACATCAATGTGGTGCAGTTGGTAGAGGGCCAAAGCCTGGGGTCAGGAACACTGATTTTCCTGAGTTTAAATCAGGCCTGACACTTACTGGCTGTGTGGCCCTGGGCAAGCCATTTAACCCTATTTGCCTCAGTTTTCCCATTTGTAAAATGAGCTAGAGAAAGAAATGGAAGACCATTCCTGTGACCATGGACAAAATGCCTCAGTTTCCTCATATGTAAAATGAACTGGAGAGAGGGAAGCTAGGTGGCTCAATGAATTGACAGAAAAGCCCAGAGACAAGAGGTTTTGGGATTCAAATTTGGTCTTAGACACTTCCTAGTTATATGACTCTGGGCAAGTCACTTAACCCCTCAATATACCATATTGATTCTAAGATGTTTTTCTTTTTAATAAGCCAGAGAAGAAAATGGAAAGCCACTTCAGTATCTTTGCCAAGAAATCCCCAAATGGGATCACAAAGAATCAGACACAACAGAAAAATGACCGAACAATAACAATAAAGTGTTCATTCACACATATATTTCTTAGGAATGTGTATAAAAGATAAGGCTACTCTTAATGAGACCAGAGGACAAATGACATCATCAGAAAAGTCCATCCCATCAGCATCTTGAAATCTTAACCTCTGTGGTAATCAACATGAAAGGCAGTGAGTCATAGTCAAGAGACGGCTTTGCAGCCAGAAAAACTTGGTTTCAAGTCTGGCATCTGACGTATTGACTATGTGACCTTGGGTAAATCACTTAAACTCTCAGAGGCTCCAAACAGCTCTCAGGTCCAAAACCAAAGCATGACATCTTATCTACCATCTTCCTTGATTTCCTTTGCTCTATTTAGAAATTCTCCACTAGCCTCAGACCCTTCCCAGCTGTGTGACCCTGGGCAAGTCACTTGACCCCCATTGCCTAGCCCTTACCACTCTTCTGCCTTGGAACCAATGCACAGTATTGACTCCAAGACAGAAGGTAAGGGTTTAAAAAAAAATTAAAAAAAAAAATAAATTCTCCATTGTATTATGTACTGATGTGTCAATGAGAACCCCATAATCCTATGTTCTTCCTAGCATCCATGGTTCCTGAATGAAAAGAATCACAGCCTCATGGAAAATTAACCCAGGAGGGATCTTATTGGTCATCTAAGGAAGGCTGGATCAAATAGGTATTTCAAATGTGATTGGTGCTCTCAGACTTTGCCCATTTCATTACTGACTACATACAACACTGAAGAAAAAAATTTTTTCCCCAAAGTTATCATTTAAGACAGCAGATGGAGACTCTTAGGACTCCTTAGAATATGATGGTAAAATAATGATGCAAAATGATACGACTATTATTATTGTCACTCTCATGTACAATGCTCACATGTTTTAAAGAACTTTTTTTTTCTCTTCTAATCTTCATATTGCATGGGGCTCCATCTCTGAAATGGAAATAATAATGCCCATTTTTTGGTAATATTGATTTTCTTAACAGGATTCAGAAGCAATAAAAGTTTGCAAAACTTTAAAATTGCATTATAGCAAACAAAAATAAGATTATAGAGTGCTCTCCACCCTCAAATATTTTATTGAAAGTCTTTGATCAACAGCATGAATGGAAAAAAAGTGCTTCAAAACAGCAACAAAACTGAATGTTGTTTAAATATAATGACTACAGTTGCATTGGGAGAGATGAGAAAGGGCACCTCCATGCTTTTCTGCAGATTTAGGGGACTATGAGGTGGAACTTTGCCTATACCTTTGTTCTCTGTAAATGTATTGTTTGGTTTTGCTTAATTGCTTTCTTTCTCTCCTTTTAAAATCATTGTTATAAAGTATGGCCTTCTGGAGAGAGAAGGGATGAGAGATATATTTAGAAATAACATTGGCATAAAACCAAGATACCCATAAAACATTTTTTAAAAAGCCAATTATCAGGCTTTTAACTTTTTCAAAATTTGCTACAAGACCTTGGAGATTTTCTCCTGCCTTCCAGAAAATTCCATGGTCAAGATCAGTGTATTATTGAATACAAGGGATTCTTTGCATCTCTTTTCACTGCCTCACCTGCAGCTGCTCACTGGTGCCGTCATATTTCCTTCCTGACCCTGGGAACGTCATCTTGAGGCATGGGTTTCCAGGGAGTACTAATCTCCCAGTTTCTGAATACGCACGTCATGTTACCAAAATAGTCTCTTGGCCTCTGATTTTCTGTTTAGGTCTATCTGATTGCAGGAGTGCCTGCAAGACTGATTACGGCGATGGCTTTTCCCCACCTTTATCAGCTGCCGCCCAGGATAATTGTGCACCAGCCAGAGACATTAGGAGGGGACCGAGGAAATCCTATAGAGGAACAATTACGGGAAGTTGACATAGTCATTAAGAAGCTTGGAAAAATTAAGCTAGAAGAAAGTGGGCTTTGGCTCTTCGCCATTTGGGGAACGTGAGGAGAACTTTTAAGTGGTAGAGGATTGAGCAAAATAAGTACAAAATCCATTCATGAAATGGCAAGTAGGGATGAAGACCCGCTTAAAACATGCTTTGAAAAATCAAAGGGGCACAAAGGATAATCAAGGGGCTATAAAAGGAATGTTTTGTTTTGTTTTAAAAGTGAATAGTATTGTAATTGACTCTCCAGAATTAGTTTCTTTTAAAGAACAGAGATGTTGTTATGCATAGGACAAGGTCATGTACTCTGTTTCCACAGCAAAACTTTGATTCACCAAACTGGCCTTTTAGATGGAAAGGAAGTACTACCTTCTTTTCCCCTTTAAATCAACATCTGTGGGAAAAACCATGAAGAAAATGGGCAGTGAGCATCTATAGATTTAAAGGGAAGCCCACAATTACAGATCACAGATAAATAAGCAGAAAGTGTTAAGACTGGTCAGCTGAAAGAGGTGAGCTCATCTGGTGTTTGATGTGACTGGTAGACAAAAAAGGGGGGGAGAGGATGCATGATTAAGAATTTTACTTGATCTCTGTAGATTACATCATGTTTAAAAATAAATTGGAGCAACTGGTAAAAGAACAACCTTTCTTTGGACAAGGTCTAGCTATGTCCCATAAGACAAAGAATGCCCTGCACGACCACTTTGCTATATACTATTAGTTCTTGCCTTTACCTGTTAGATTTGAACTGTTCATCTCAAAATTGAAGAATATGGTGTAAAACAACCTTTTATCACAATGAAAAGTCAGTTGATAGAATAAATCAGGGATGGTAGTAACAAAGAAAGAATTTTAGAGTTGAAAGAGACCTGAGGGACTTATTCGTCCATTACTTTCATATGAATGATGAAGAAAGAAATAGAAAGCTAAAGTCAAATGTCTTCATAGTTCTGGCCTAATATTCTTTCATTATTATATTGCCTCCATAGAAAACATTCAAACCTTCCGTGTCAGCAGAAGGAGATAGTCCCCTTTAAATAAAGCAATTGTCATTAAATTAAATTAATTTCAATTAAATTCAAAGAATTTTCACTAAATAAGCACTTATTTCTTATTCATTTATTTGCTTATTTATTAAATTGATTATTCATCTATTTATCTGTGTATACTTTCCTTCTCTTTTTCCTCCTCGTCTTCCTTCTTTCTCTCTCTCTCTCTCTCTCTCTCTCTCTCTCTCTCTCTCTCTCTCTCTCTCTCTCTCTCTCTCTCTCACAATTTTAAGACACTGTACCATGCACAAAAGCCACACACTGTGGTAAAACTGTCTGAACAAACTGACTAAACCAAGTTAAATGTAACTGATAGACATCAATACATTAGGAGACAGGTCTGCCCAAACATGCAAAGACTTTCCTCAGGGGAATAGATGGATAAAAACAGTTTGTTCCAGTAACCATGAAGGTAGACGAAACAGGCATTATGGAGCACTTAGAGCTTGATCAGACATTCAAGCTGTCAAAATCATCCACAGCATCCCAGGCCATAGCCAGTCCCCTTGACTTTTGTCAGGCCACTAGGTTGCCATGAATTTGGAAGAATGATGATTTTGTGCATTAACTCTGCCTCACAAATCCAATTCCTACACAAGTCACCACACATCATCCACTATTCCCCCCATCCCAATATTGTGATATCATTGGTACTCTTCAAAAATGGAAGAATAGCCACAAAAACATGTCCTGTTCTGTATCCTAAAAGTGTTAACTCTCAGTGGGTAAGTAGATTATATGTTTCACCAGCCCTCTGGAATCATAGATGATCATTGTATTGATCATAGTTTTTAAGGCTTTCAAAGTTTCTTGTCTTTCATGTTATTTTTGTACAAATTACTCTTGTTCTGCTCATTTCATTTTTCATCAATTCATAGTGTTAATAATAATAGCCAACATTTATATAACACTTATTATGTGTGAGATATTGTGCTAAATAGAATGATTATTTTATTTGATACTCGCAACATCCCCTGGGAGATAGGTGCTGTTATTATTCTCATTTTACAGTTGAGAAAACTGAGGCAAATAGGGGTGAAGTGACTTACCTAGTAAATGCCTAAGGCTGGATTTGACCTCTTGTCTTCCTGACTCTATGTCCAGAGCTCCATCCATTATATCACCTAGATAGTCTTCAGAATTGTTTGGTTTCAAAACATGAATATTATGCAAATTGTACTTCTAGTTCTATTTACTTCATTCTGTATCAGTTCACACATGTTTTTCCATATCTCTTTGAAATAATCTACTTTCTTATTTCATATAACACAATAATATTCCATCATATTAATATATATATGGCTGTATTCAGCCATTCCATTATTATATATTGGATTACTTAAGGTCTTATAAATACCAAACTAAGTATTAAAAATAGAATATGCATAGAATAGATAAATATTGTTTTGGAGATTAAATTTGTTAATTCAGTGGTATGAGGAGTTTCCAATGTTGAGTGCTTGCTCTGTAACTTAGAAAATTACATTATATCTAAGTGTTGCTTGGAGGAATTATGAATTGAAATGACTTGCCCAGAGTAACAGTCAAAACATACTCTTGTCTTCTTGACTCCAAGTCCAGCTATCTATCCACTACTCTGCTCCATAATGAACCATTATGATAAATTACTGGGCTATGTTACATTGAATAATATAATTAAGGATTATTACAATTTGTTGGACTGTTCACTAAATGGTGCCATACTACTACGGCTCTTTGGACAAGTCTTCCTGTATGGGTTTTTCTCCCCTTTGTTTCTTCTCTGTTGAGCTTTCATTTGTCACTTCTTGCTGCTCTGTTTCCTGCCCCTAATCATCTCCCCCCACTTCTAATTTGCTGTCTCATGTGGGAGAAGAACCCATATAATCAAGCTTGACAGTGGAATGTCTCTGAATAATGGCTTGAGAACTTATACTAGTTACATTCATAAATATCAATATAGAAAAATTCTGGCATCTATTTGACTTTACTTTTTTCTGGGTTCTCAACTATGCTCTGGAATAATGAGGTTACCAGAGAAGTCATTTCCAGATAATTAAGATACTGTTAATACAGCTATACATAGAGATGGGCTGGACTTCACAGAATTAATGGAGTGATTATTTACATTCTATTCATTCTGTCTTACTTTTGAACTGCCAAGTTATCACTAGAGAAAGATCAAATTGATTTCATCTATTACAAATTTATGTTCCATAGCCTTAACTGAGCCTATGTTGTTGATTGTCAGACTTTCTATTGCAATCTTGACTCCCTATCTTAGTCCCGTTAGTGAATGTCCTGAATCTTTTTCTGGCTCTAAAGTCTTTACCTATACTTTCAATAGATGACATAGGCAAAATCATAGAATCAAAAGGGATCTTAAAGACTCTCTAATCAAATCCTCTTCAATTACCAATCTGGAAGCAGACCCAAAGAGACTCTTAGGTGTCAGACATGGAACTGATATCCAGATCTTTTGACTTTCAAATTAAGCACACTTTCCAATATTTTATACTACTTCTTTAAGGAGAGATAGTGAATAGAGAACTGACCTAGGGATTGATAAAGACCTAGTTTACAAACTGAGGTCAACATGGGCACATGGTTTAGACATAAAGGGTGATACTAGAGGCAAATTATGGGAGCATGGATTAACTTACCTGTCAGATCTATGGATAAGGGAAAAATTTGTGATCAAACAAGCATTAATGGAGGTAAAAAGGATAAACTGGATTGTGTTAAATTAAAAAAAAGTTATTGCACAAATAAAACCAATACAACCAAGATTAAAAGGAAAACAGAAAACTGGGGGGAAAATTTACAGTAAGTTTCTCTGTCAAAGGTCTCATTACTCAAATATATCAAGAGACCTGAGTCAAAAGTATAAAAATACAAGTCATTCCCCGGTTGATAAATGGTCAAAAGATATAAGTAGGCAGTTTTTAGATGAAGAAGTCAAAGTTATCAATAGTCATGGGGTGGGATGGGGGGAATTGTTCAAGTTCTCTTCTGCAAAATGTCTAGTATGGGAAAATGCTTTATGTCATTTCACATGTAAAATCTAGATACATTGCTTATCATCTCAGGGAGGGGAGAAGGGAGGAAGAGAGAGGCAGAGATCTGGAACTTAAAATAAAAATTTCAAAAATCATGTAAAATTGCTTTCCATGTGGTTGGGGGAAATTGCTTATATATATATGTATAGATGTATATATACACAGGTATTCCTTTCATATTTCAGGAATTAAGGGAGTGGTGCCCTATGAGCTGAAAAATGTGCATAAAAGTGTTTTTGGCCCTTCCAGAGAAGTCTAATTCTTTCATTTTTTCTTTTTTAGGGTGTTTTTAGTGTCTTATTGTAATATTTTGGTTAAATATTTGGTCATAGGCTATATATATAGGGCAATACTAAGGCATCTCCACATTTCTAGGCTTATAAAAGATCTGGATTTGAGGTCTATGCATGATACATACTTCCTGGGCAAATTTCAGATCTCTGGGTAGTTCTTTAAGTATCTGAGGACAAATTTGAACACATGAAGGTGAGTCTTGTTTCTTCCAAGCACAGTGCTCTATCCATTATGCCACCTAGCTGACATAGATTTAAATCCCAGGTGTGCCACTTGCTGCTAATGCAAAGCATATAAACTTTCTGGGCCTCAGTTTCTTTATCCCTTTCTCTTTTTTCTCTCCATCCATATATCCACCCATACACACATTTATGCATGCATGCATATGTATGTACATTTTGTCTTTCTTATTAGACCATGAAAGCAAGAACTGTCTAACTTTTGTCTTTGTAGTCTCATCAGTTAGCACAAATTCTGGCATGTTATAAATGCTTGATAAATGCTTACAGACTAATGAATCTGATTATTGAGGTCAATACTCCATATTGGACAAAATTTGCTGGTAAAACTGGAAACTAAATAGTTAGTAATTGAGTAAAGATGGAAATTTCATAGTGTGCACATAAGTAAACTCTGATGGACATATGATTTATATATAAAAGGTGACATCATAAACAAATTAGAAGAGGAAGAAAGAAATTACTTTTTAGATGTATAGATAGAAAAGAAATAATTAAATAAATGATAGAGGATCACAGAAAACCAAATTGTTTATTTTGATTATATACAATTTTTAAGTTTTTATACAAATCAAATATTTAAAATTACAAGGGAACATTGTTAGCTAGGTAAAGCAAACTTTTTTTTCAGTAAATGCCTCTTATAAAGGTCTCTTATCCAAGATTTATAACAAATTGATTCAAATTTCTAAGACTAAGCGCCATTCTCCAAAGCTAAATGCTGAATGAATAAGAAGAGGCAGTTTCCAAAGGGGGGAAAAACATGAGTTATTAGTAATCATATCAAAATATTCCAAATCACTAATAATATCATTAGAAAAATATAAATTAAAGCAACTTTGGGTTTTTATCTTTCATCCATCAGAGTGGTGAAATTCACAAAAAAAGGAAAATGACAAATGTTGGAGGGACTGCAGGAAAACAAGCATATTTATACACTATTGGTGGAGCTGTAAAATAATCCAAACAATCTAGAAAGCAATTGGTAGCTTTGGTCATAAAAATTACTAAAATGCTACTAACCTTTTGCTTCAGCAATACTGTTGCCAGGCCTATTCCCTTAGAGATTAAGAAAGAAGAAAAAGACATTTACATTTATGGCACACCTGTATATATTTATCTTTGTGAGCCAAGAACTGGAAATTGAGGGAATCAATTGACGAATAGCTAAACAAGTTGTGGCATAGGATTGTGATGGAATTCTACTGTGTCATAAGAAATAACAAACAGGTTTATTAAAAAAAAAGAAGTGGAAAGATCTACATAAAATTACAGAGTGAAATTAGCAGAACAAAAGAACTTTATAAAAAGCAGCAGGAATATTGTTTTGAAAAACAGCTTGTATATACCAACATCCAGAGGAATAATTGATAAATAGAAATAAGAAAGACATAGTTATAGATATAGATATAGGGAGGGTAGGGAAGGAAATACCTGTGAACTTTAATATAATAAACAAATAAAATTTTATACATAAAAAAAACTTGAAACTTAGAGTGCCCATCAACTGGGGAAGGGTGGTCCAAATTATGTTACATGAGTGTAATAGAATACTATTATTTTATAAGAAGGAATAAAAGGAGTGAATTCAGTAAAACAGAGGAAGACTTCTATGAATTGATAGAAAGTAAAGTGAGCAGAACCAGAGAACAATTTATACAACATTATAAAGAATAACAACACTTTGAAAAATAAAAGAATTCTGTTCAACACTAGTGGCGAGCACTGCATGATTCCAGAGTATCAAATGGAGAATATTACATATTCTGTGTTTGAATTAACGGGGAATATTTCCCGTATAGATTATCCTGTGCTCCCTTGCCTCTGAAATTCCCTTTCTCAATCACTTTACCTATCTGATTTCTACTCCTCCAAAATCTATCTTAGAAGCACACAACTGTGCATTTCTGATATACTTGTCATGAACTCTAAATTTCCAGGATATATGACATTCCCTTGATAGACAATGAGTTCAATGAACAAAGGGATACTTTTTTCCCTGCCTTCAAGGCCAGTTTTCGTTCTACTATGTATAGTAAATCATTAAACACACATGCATGCACACCTTGATGATATAGTTCCAGATCGAAAATTGGGCTTAAAGAATGAATCATTAGCCACATAGCCACATAGTTCTTACTCTCTTGTTAACCCATTGGCAGACAAAAAAGTGAAATGAAAGTTTACCAGTTAAAGAACCAGATTCAAGTCGAGACATAAGTTTGTGTCATGAGTTTACTAGGTAATAATTGGTTCTTAAAATCATCTTTATAACATGAAAATTCTGTCTAGTTCCTTATTCTTAGGATTAAGAATATAGATATAGAGTAAAATGGGACCTTAAAAGTCATTAAAGCCATCCCACTTCCCATTTTATGGATGAGCAGGAACTGAAGATTTGATAAGGACTCATAAATCATCTAACTGCATTTTGGGATAAAGTTAAATTGAGACATTAGATGCCAACATGGCACATTAGGAAAGTATAGGTTATTCTGAAAGGGAAGAAAAGAAAGACTGTGATTGGAAAAAAAAAAATTATTTATTTTCCATTACTCATGTTCTCTCCCTCCTCTCCTCTTTCCCATCTTCCAGAGCTGACAAGCAATTCCACTGGGTTATACATATTTTATTGCTCAAAACCTATTTCTTTATTATTCATATTTGTAATAGCGTAATCTTTTAAAACTTACCCCCCACAATCATATACCCATAGAATCATGTGATAAATCATGTGATAAATCATGTTTTTCTTCTGCATTTCTACTCCCACAGTTCTTTCTCTGGATGTGGATACCGTTCTTTCCCATCAATCCCTCAGGAAAAGACTATGATTTTGTTCAAATAAAATTTTATTTCTCTGTGGTAGCAAAGACCTGTAAATTGAGGGGTTGTTCTTTAATTGGGGAATGAATGAACAAGTTGTGGTACATGATTATAAAATAATTCTATTGTACTATAAGAAAAGACAAGCAGGATGATGTTGAAAAAACCAGGAAAGACTTAGCTGAACTGATACAAAGTAAAATTATCAGATCTAGAAGAACATTGTCCATAGTAACAGAAGTATTTTTTGATGAACAACTATGAATGACTTAGTGATTCTCAATAATACAGTGATTCAAGAAAATCCCAGAGACTCATAATGAAAAATGCATCTGCCTTCAGAGAAGAAACTGACAGAATCTGAATGTAGATTAAAGCATACTATGTTTTCTTTCCTTCCTTCCTTCATTCCTTTGTCCCTTCCTCCCTTCCTTCCTTCCTTCCTTCCTTCCTTCCTTCCTTCCTTCCTTCCTTCCTTCCTCCCTCTCTTCCATCTTCCCTATATTCCTCCATTCCTCCCTCCATCCTCTCCCTTTCTTTCCTTTCTTCCCTCCTCTTCTTTTCCTTCTCCATTTCCTCCTCCTTCCTCTTCTACAAAATGACTAATAATGAAAAATATTTTATGTGATTGCACATGTAAAACTATAACAGAGGGCGGAATCAAGATGGTGGCATAGAGGCAGCAAAAGTTCAGACCTCTGAAAATCTTTCCTTACCGATTATAAACTAAATGCTCCTAGGGGACTGAAAATCAAACCTAGCAACAAGACAGAGCCAAGGAACCCTCCTGCTGGACTCAACTTAAAAGGTATGCCCCATTAAAGCCTGAATTTGAGAACACTCAAGTTTAAGGGGAAGGAAGAAGGAAGGTCCTGGAACCCCTCCCCCACTTAGAGTGCTAAGCCTCCAGCAGCAGAGGGAACCTCTGGGTAGGCAAAGGTGCTGGTCTGGAGGGAGTACCTTGTGGGCAAAGCTGTGCTAGGCTCAGAGCATCCAACACAGGCAGTGGGGAAGCAGTTAGAGAAGAACTGTGAGCTCAGAGCCCCAGGCATAGTTGCAGCAGCAGAGACACTCCATATCACCCCCCCCACACACACACACCCTTTCCCAAGGTTCTGGCCTCAGGGCACATTCAGCAACCCAGCTGGACTTAATCCCATCACAGCCTTCAGA
The DNA here is from genome assembly GCF_027887165.1 of Monodelphis domestica. NCBI lineage: Eukaryota > Metazoa > Chordata > Mammalia > Didelphimorphia > Didelphidae > Monodelphis > Monodelphis domestica. Next base: position 71,462,936 of record NC_077231.1, on the reverse strand, counting down.
GGGCAGGGAAGCTCAAGCTCCAAAACCCCTCCCCCACAGACTTCACTGAGAGATTTACTGACAAAGCTCCAAGGGTGAAGGCAGAAAGAAAAGCCCAAAACCACAAAAAAATGAGAGAAGCAAGAGCTCAAGCAACAGGAGGGGATGCCCTTCAATTGGGAAATGGCTGAACAAATTGTGGTATCTGTTGGTGATGGAATACTATTGAGCTAAAAGGAATAATAAAGTGGAGGAATTCCATTGCATTGGAATGACCTCCAGGAACTGATGCAGAGCAAAAGAAGCAGAACCAGAAAAACATTATACATAGAGACTGATACACTATAGTATAATCAAATGTAATGGACTTCTCCATTAGTGGCAATGCAGTGATCCTGAGGGATCTATGAAAATGAACACTATCCACATTCAGAGGAAAAACTGTGGGAGTAGAAAGACAAAATAAAAACAACTGCTTGATTACATGGGTCAAAGGGATATGGTTGGTGATGTAGTCTCTAAATAAAAATCCTAATGCAAACACCAACAACATGGAAATAGGTTTTGATCAAGGACACATGTAACACCCAGTAAAACTGCGGGTCAGTTACGGGAAGAGTAGAGGGAGGGGAGGGAGGGAAATAATATGATTCTTGTAACCAAGGAATAATGTTATAAAATTACTCAATAAATTAAAAAAAATTTTTTAAATTCTTAACTTGCCCAAAATATTCATTTTGATGGTGATGACTAAGCTCCCTGTCAGATACTTGTAAAGAAGGAAAGGAAGGAAAAACTGATTCAGTGTCTTTAAAAATTGACTCATAATGACAAGCACCATGTGAGTCTAGGGCATTGTCTGAAGTCTGAAGTTTTAAACATATCTCAGAGACCATGTCATATAGTGGATAGAATATTGGTTCTTATAGTTTAATTACTCCCAGTTCTATTTCTCTACTGGTTCTATTACCCTGAGAAACAATCTTAATCCCAGGGATTCTGTCTGGCTCTTTGTAAAATGGGGATGTTAATACTTACAATACTTTACATCAAAGGAAAGCACTCTATAAAACCTTAAATGGCTAAAATAGGATTACTATTCCCCAGCTATATAAATCTTTCAAAGAGATATATACATTCTATAATAATACCTTTACAGTTAGATAGAAATATAGATGGATATTTTTAAAGTATTTACTATGTGCCATACACTATACAAAATGCTGGTGATTAAGAAAAAAATGATCACAAAAAATGATACTAAAAATATGGTCTGCCCTTTAAGAAATGCCTTTCCATTGGTACATGTGAGATGTACCAGGAAGTGTTGTAAAAGTAGGGAGTGATGTAAAAACGATCTATATATTTTGTGTAACTTCCTCTCTCCTGGCTCTTTTTGTGGAGAGGTGGCTCTGGCTTTGTGGTGGAGAGGTGGCTGGTGGCAGCATACTGAGCTTTTTGGCGTCTTGGCATGTCTGCAGATATTGTCTGGGTTTGGCGGTGAGTGTCCTTGATACAGTAACTGGGAGAAGCTTAATATCGTAGGTCAGATGAGGTGTCTTCTCTGACCTCTCTCGGAGTGTAGGCTTATTCCTTTTTCCTTTACCTTCCAAAACACTATCCTCTTAGGAAGCCCCTAATCTTCTGAGAAAGAGGTCTTTGAACTCCCTCTGACACAGGTTAGGCCAGAGAAATCCTATACCCTTTTCCCTCTCTCTTCTTCTTAATTCCTTCCCTCTATATTAATTAAACCACCATAAAATTTCCAAACCTGACTTGAGTATTTTATTTGGGATTTGAATTAATCCCTGGCAACCAATTAAATTTATATTCAGTCTCAACCCTAAAATTTACCCCTTCATGAGGTAGAACAGACTAGAGAGTGACTTGAATTAGGATAGGATAGTAGACATGGAATCAGAAAAGTTGTGAACGTGGGACAATTGAGTTAACTTTTTTGTTTCCTTACCTGTAAAATTAGAACACTGAGTTATACTGCCTCTAAATCTTCTTCCACCTCTTGGTCCAGGATGCTGTGCATCTGCTTTAAAAAAAAAAAAAAATATATATATATATATATATATATATATATATTAAATTTAGAATATTTTCCTTTGCTACATGATTCATGTTGTTTCCTTCCCCTCCTACCTTCCCCCTCCTGTAGCCAACAAGCAATTCCACTGGGTTTTACATGTGTAATTGATCCCGACCTATTTCCATATTATTAATGTTTGCAATAACGTGATCATTTAGATTCTACATCCCCAAAGATATCCTCATTGAACTATGTCATCAAGCAAATGTTTTTCTTATGTGTTTCTACTGCCACAGTTCTTTCTCAAAGGTCCCTTAGAATTGTCCTGTATCACTGCATTGCTGCTAGTAGAGGAGTCCATTACATTCGATTATACCACAACGTATGAATCTCTGTGTACAATGTTCTCCTGGTTCTGCTACATTCACTCTGCATCAATTCCTGGAGGTTGTTCCAGTTCACATGGAATCCCTCCAGTTCATTATTTCTTTGAGAACAATAGTTTTCCATCACCAGCATATACCACAATTTGTTCAGCCATTCTCCAATCAAAGGGCATTCCCTTATTTTCCATTTTTTTTTTGCCACTACAAAGAGCATAGCTATGAATATTCTTGTGCATGTCTTTCTCCTTATTATCTCTTTGGGGTACAAACCCAGCAGTGCTATGGCTGTATCAAAGGGCAGACAGTCTTTTAGTGCCCTTTGGGCATAGTTCCAAATTATCCTCCAGAATGGTTGGATTAATTCACAATTCCACCAGCAATGCATTAATGTCCCAAATTTGCCACATACACTGCAATATTTATTACTTTCCTTTGCTATCATGTTAGCCAGTCTGCTAGTTGTGAGGTGATACCTCAGAGTTGTTTTGATTTGCATCTCTCTGATTATAAGAGATTTAGAACACTTCTTCATGTGCTTATTAATAGTTTTGATTTCTTTATCTGAAAATTGCCTATTCATGTCCCTTGCCCATTTATCAATTGGAGAATGGCTTGATTTCTTGTACAATTGATTTAACTCCTTATAAATTTGAGTGATTAGACCATTGTCAGAGGGTTTTGATATAAAGATTGTTTCCTAATTTGTTGCTTCACTTCTAATTTTGATTGCATTGGTTTTGTTTGTACAAAAACATTTTAATTTAAAGTAAACAAAATTACTTATTTTGTAATTTTTTCTAAGTCTTGCTTGGTTTTAAAGTCTTTCCTGTCACACAGGTCTGACATGTATACTATTCTGTGTTCAACTAATTTACTTTTTTTCCTCCTTTATATTCAAGTCTTTCACCCATTCTGAATTTATCTTGGTGTAGGATGTGAGATGTTGATATAAACCTAATCTCTCCCATACTCTTTTCCAGGTTTCCCAGCAGTTTTTGTCAAATAATGGATTTTTGTCCCAACAGCTGGTATCTTTGGGTTTATCATAGACTGTCTTGCTGAAGTCAGTTACCCCAAGTCTATTCTACTGATCCTCTCTTCTGTTTCTTAGCCAGTACCATATTGTTTTGATGACCACTGCTTTATAGTACAGTTTAAGATATGGTACTGCTACTCCACCTTCCTTCACATTTTTTTTCATTATTTCCTTTGATATCCTTGATCTCTTTTTCTTCCAAATAGACTTTGTTATTGTTTTTTCTAATTCAGTAAAAAAAGGCAAACGTTTTTTCATAATTTGATGAGTATGGCACTAAATAAGTAAATTAGTTTGGGTAGGATTGACATTTTTATTATGTTAGCTCATCCTATCCATAAGCCATCAATGTTTTTTTCCAACTATTTAGATCTAGTTTTAATTGAATAGAAAGCATTTTTTAGTTGTGTTCATATAATTCCTGTGTTTGTCTTGGCAGATAGATTCCTAAGTATTTTATATTTTCTAGAATGATTTTAAAGAGAACTCTCTTTTTTTTTAATTATTTTTATTTGGTCATTTCCAAACATTATTCATTGGAAACAAAGACCATTTTCTTTTCTTCCCTCCTCCTCCCCCCACCTCTCCAATAGCCCACATGCAATTCCACTGGGTATCACATGTGTTCTTGATTCAAACAATTTCCATGTTGTTGGTATTTGCATTAGAGTGTTCATTTAGAGTCTCTCCTCAGTCATATCCACTCCACCCCTGTATTCAAGCAGTTGCTTTTCATCGGTGTTTTTACTCCCACAATTTATCTTCTGCTTGTGGATAGTGTTTTTTAGATACCTGCAGATTGTTCAGGGACATTGCATTGTCCCTAGTGGAGAAGTCCATTACGTTTGATTGTACCACAATGTATCAGTCTCTGTGTAAAATGTTTTCCTGGTTCTGCTCCTTTCGCTCTGCATCACTTCCTGGAGGTCTTTCCAGTCTCCCTGGAATTCCTCCACTTTATTATTCCTTTGAACACAATAGTATTCCATCACCAACATATACCACAATTTGTTCAGCCGTTCCCCAATTGAAGGGCATCCCCTCATTTTACAATTTTTGGCCACCACAAAGAGTGCAGCTATGAATATTCTTGTACAAGTCTTTTCCCTTATTATCTCTTTGGGGTACAATCCCAGTAGTGCTATGGCTGGATCAAAGGGCAGACAGTCTTTTATCCCCTTTTGGGCATAGTTCCAAATTGCCCTCCAGAATGGTTGGATCAATTAACAACTCAACCAGCAATGAATTACTGTCCCTACTTTGCCGCATCCCCTCCAGCATTCATTACTTTCCATAGCTGTCATGTTAGCCAATCTGCTAGTTGTGAGGTGATACCTCAGAGTTGTTTTGATTTGCATCTCTCTGATTATAAGAGATTTAGAACACTTCTTCGTGTGCTTATTAATAGTTTTGATTTCTTTGGCTGAGAACTGCCTGTTCATGTCACTTGCCCATTTATCAATTGGAGAATGGCTTGATTTTTTGTACAATTGATTTAGCTCTTTGATAATTTGAGTAATTAAACCTTTGTCAGAGATTTATATGAAGATTGTTCCCCAATTTGTTGCTACCCTTCTGATTTTAGTTACATTGGTTTTGTTTGTACAAAAACTTTTTAATTTGATGTAGTCAAAATTTTTTATTTTACATTTTGTGACTCTTTCTAAGTCTTGCTTGGTTTTAAAATCTTTCCCTTCCTAAAGTTCTGACAGGTATACTATTCTGTTTTCACCTAATTTACTTATAGTTTCCTTCTTTATGTTCAAGTCATTCACCCATTCTGAGTTTATCTTGGTGTAGGGTGTGAGGTGTTGATCCAAACCTAATCTCTCCCACACTGTCTTCCAATTTTCCCAGCAGTTTTTATCAAATAATGGATTTTTGTCCCAAAAGCTGGGGTCTTTGGGTTTGTCATAAACTGTCTTGCTGAGATCATTTATGCCAAGTCTATTCCACTGATCCTCCTTTCTGTCTCTTAGCCAGTACCAAATTGTTTTGATAACCACTGCTTTAGAGTGTAGTTTGAGATCTGGGACTGCAAGTCCTCCTTCTTTTGTATTTTTTTCATGATTTCTCTGGATATCCTTGATTTTTTGTTCTTCCAAATGAACTTAATTATGGTTTTTTCTAATTCAGTAAAGAAGTTTTTTGGTAGTTCAATGGGTATGGCACTAAATAAGTAAATTAATTTGGGTAGGATAGTCATTTTTATTATGTTAGCTCATCCTACCCATGAGCAATCAATGTTTTTCCAATTGTTTAGATCTAGTTTTAGCTGTGTGGAAAGTGTTTTGTAGTTGTGTTCATATAGTTCCTGTGTTTGTCTCGGCAGATAAATTCCTAAGTTTTTTATATTGTCTAGGGTGAATTTAAATGGAATTTCTCTCTCTATTTCTTGCTGCCGAGATGTGTTGGAAATATATAGAAATGCTGATGACTTATGAGGGTTTATTTTGTATCCTGCAACTTTGCTAAAGTTGCTGATTATTTTGAGTAACTTTTTGGTTGCTTCTCTAGGATTCCTTAAGTAAACCATCATATCCTCTGCAAAGAGTGATAGCTTGGTCTCCTCATTGCCAATTTTAATACCTTTAATTTCTTTTTCTTCTCTAATTGCTACTGCTAGTGTTTCTAGTACAATGTTAAATAATAGAGGTGATAATGGGCATCCTTGTTTTACTCCTGATCTTATTGGAAAGGCCTCTAGTTTATCTCCATTGCAGATGATGTTTGCTGATGGTTTTAGATATATACTGTTTATTATTTTTAGGAAAGGGCCTTCTATTCCTATACTTTCTAGTGTTTTCAATAGGAATGGGTGTTGTATTTTATCAAAGGCTTTTTCTGCGTCTATTGAGATAATCATGTGATTTTTGTCAGTTTGCTTGTTAATATGGTCAATTATGTGGATGGTTTTCCTAATATTGAACCATTCTTGCATTCCTGGTATGAATCCTGCCTGGTCATAGTGGATGACGCTTGTGATGACTTGCTGGAGTCTTTTTGCTAGTATCCTATTTAAGATTTTTGCATCTATATTCATTAGGGAGATTGGTCTATAGTTTTCTTTCTCTGTTTTTGACCTGCCTGGCTTTGGGATCAGTACCATGTTTGTGTTGTAAAAAGAATTTGGTAGAACTCCTTCTTGGCCTATTCTGTCAAATAGTTTGTTTAATATTGGGATTAGTTGTTCTTTGAATGTTTGATAGAATTCATTTGTGAATCCATCTGGACCTGGGGATTTTTTCTTAGGGAGTTCTTTGATGGCTTGTTCAATTTCTTTTTCTGAAATGGGGTTGTTAAAGTAATTTATTTCTTCTTCTTTTAGTCTAGACAATTTATATTTTTGTAAGTATTCATCCATATCACCTAGATTGCCATATTTGTTTCCATATAATTGGGCATAGTAGTTTTTAATGATTGCCTTAATTTCCTCTTCATTAGAGGTGAGGGCTCCTTTTTCATCTTGGATACTATCAATTTGGTTTATTTCTTTCCTTTTTTTAATTAGACTGACTAGTACTTTGTCTATTTTATTTGTTTTTTCAAAGTACCAGTTTCTAGTCTTATTTATTAAATCAATAGTTTTTTGACTTTCAATTTTATTAATTTCTCCTTTGAATTTTAGGATCTCTAATTTAGTCTTCATATAAGGGTTTTTAATTTGTTCACTTTCTAATTTTTTAATTTTCATGCCCAATTCATTGACCTCTGCCCTTCTTAATTTGTTAATATATGAACTCAAGGATATAAATTTCTCCCTGAGTACTGCTTTGGCTGCATCCCATAGGTTTTGAAAGGATGTCTCTCCATTGTCATTTTCTTCGATGAAGTTATTGATTGTTTCTACGATTTGTTCTTTAACTAACTGGTTTTGGAAAATCATATTGTTTAATTTCCAATTAATTTTTGATTTACCTCTCCATGTTCCCTTACTAATTATTATTTTCATTGCATTGTGATCTGAGAAAGTTGCATTTATTATTTCTGCTCTTTTGCACTTGTTTGCAATGTTTTTTATGCCCTAATACATGGTCAGTTTTTGTAAAAGTACCATGTACTGCAGAAAAGAAGGTATATTCTTTTTTGTCCCTATTTAGTTTTCTCCACATGTCTACTAACTCTATTTTTTCTAAGATTTCATTAACTTCTCTTACTTCTTTCTAATTTATTTTTTGGTTTGATTTATCTAGTTCGGATAGAGGAAGGTTCAGGTCTCCCACTAGTATAGTTTTTCTATGTATTTCGTCCTTGAGTTCCTCTAGTTTCTCCTTTTGAAATTTGGATGCTATGCCATTTGGTGCATACATGTTGAGTACAGAGATTTCCTCACTGTCTATACTGCCTTTTATCAGGATGTAATTACCTTCCCTATCTCTTTTAACTACATTTATTTTTACTTTGGCTTTGTTGGATATCATGATTGCACCTCTTGCCTTCTTTTTGTAAGTTGATGCCCAATATATTTAGCTCCACCCTCTTACTTTCACCCTATGTGTATCTACCTTTCTCATATGTGTTTCTTGTAGACAGCATATGGTAGAGTTTTGGACTCTAATTCACTCTGCTATTCACTTGCGTTTTATGGGTGAGTTCATTCCATTCACATTCAGAGTTATGATTACTAGTTGTGTATTTCCCAGCATTTTGATTTCTGCTCCTTTACCTGCCTTTTATTCTTTCTCTATTTCCTTCTACACCAATGTTTGCTTTTGAACAGTCCCACTTGTTCCCACCCTTATTTTACTTCCCTTTATACCCCCTCCCTATTTGTCCCCCCCTTATTTTCCCTGTAGTCTTTCTAAAATTAACCCCCCGCTCCCTCCCTCTGTTAGATTTAAAATAGTTTTGAGTGTTAAATAGTTTTAGATAAGAGAGTGGGAGCCATAAACTGTGATAATTAAAATGTTTGGGAGTAAGGGAAATATATATATCAATTATGACCGCTGAAATATGTTTTCTACTGTGTCTTGGGTTTATATAAATATAAGATGGTCGCCAGGGAATATATTCCCAATTTATGAATATGCCCAAGCCAACTGGGTTTTATAGAGAAATTTAATTCATAATACACTGATTAATCAGTAGAAAAAGAGAGAAAGTAAGAAAGGAATAAGAATGAAGGGCCTCAAGCCAAGAAGGCCTAGACCTCAGTCCTAAGAGATAAATCAGTCAGTTGGTTTTATCACTCACCCAAGATCTCTCTAGGTAAGGTTTCTCATGCCACCTCAGGCTCCACCTTCAAGAGAGCCTCCTTTCAAGAAATGTTTCCAGAGAATTCTCCTCCTGACCCTTCCCAAGTTCTCCTTCCACAGCTGCCTTCAAGACCTCTCCAGGAGCTCTCCCTCCAGGACCTCTCTCCTCTCAGACCTCCTTCAGAGCCAAAAAACTTCCTCCTGAGTCCTCAGACCCTGCTATCTTTAAGCCAACAATCTAAGTTCCCTCCCCTCAGTTCTTCCATCTACCAATCACTGTCGATCTCTCCCCTCTGCCAATGGTGGCTCTAGCTTAACCCAGGACCACCCAGAGGTCTCTCCCCTTTGCACATGTCTGTTGAAGGTCATATTCTCAAATAATTAAATCTTGATCTTTGCTGCAGCCCTTCCTAAATCCTGTTACTCTGAGTAGGGTGGAGATTGTACTTTCCAAGACCTGGTTCTGTCATTCCAAGTATCTCTATTGTATCAATTCTAAAATCAATCATGACTCAAAGAACTTCCTGTTCTATGATTAAGCATAAGTCAAAGCCCTTTCCATTGTTTAGCAAAAGGTTTCTGTCCTAAAGTAGTCTTAAGTAGGGAGGAGAAGGATCCTCCCATGCCAAGGAGTTTCATATTCCAATAGAGTTCTTACTATCAGTAGGAGATTTTTTTAAGTATGGAATTTCCAAATGGGGAAATTTCCAACATTCATAAGTCTAAGAAATTTTAAGGTTTACACCTCTCTTGTACTGCTTCCCTCCCCACCAGACCTTTTGTTACCCTTCTACTCCCCTATAGGGTGCAAATCTATTCTCTACCCCCAATGGATTGGATTTTTTTCCCTCTTTGAGTCACTTTCAAAGCACGTAAAAGTTCAATATTTCCTGTCTCTGATCTCTTTACCCTTCCAGTGTATTGATGTTCTCCCCCTCCTACCATGAGCTTCTTTATGACATATAAATTTACCCCCATTTGTTTCTTTTCCCATTTCTTTTAATATTAACCTATTTTAAGCCCTAGTTATATATATATATATATATAAATATATATATATTATATGCATACGCATGCATATGTATTTTTGCATGCATATATCTATATACCAATTTATGTCTTGTCCTTTCATCCTATACAGTTTGTTGCTGTTCCCTCTAAGTATACTTCTTTTTGCTGCCCAGGTAATAACAACAGTTTTTAAGAGTTACCAATGACCTCTTTTCTTATAGGGATACATATCATTTTAACTTATTGAGTCTCTTAAATTTTTTTTTTCTTTTCCCCCCTCTTTTTAAATTACCTTTTGATGATTCTCTTGAGTTCTGTGCTTCGACATCAAATTTTCTGTTCAGGTCTGGTCTTTTCTTTACGAATTCTTGGAATTCTTCTATTTTGTTGAATGACTATACTTTCCCCTATAAGAATATAGTCAGTTTTGCTGGGTAGTTGATTCTTGGTTGTAGACCTAGTTCCCTTGCTTTCTGGAATATCATATTCCATGCCTTTCTTTTTTTCTGTGTGGATGCAGCCAGATCCTGAGTTATCCTCACTGTGGTTCCTTGGTATCTGAATGACTTCTTCTTGGCAGCTTGTAATATCTTTTCTTTGGTCTGATAGTTCTTGAATTTGGCTATAACATTCCTGGGTGTTGTCAGTTGGGGATTAAGTACAGGAGGTGATCTGTGGATTCTATCAATCTCCAATTTTCCCTCTTGTTCAAGGATTTTGGGGCAGTTTTCTTTAATAATTTCCTGTAATATAATGTCCAGACTTTTTCTTTTGTCATGGTCTTCTGGTAGGCCAATAATTCTTAAATTGTCTCTCCTTGAACAATTTTCTAAATCCTCTGTTTTGTGAATGAGATGCTTCATATTTTCCTCAATTTTTTCATTCTTTTGGTTTTGTTTTATAGTGTCCTGCTGCCTTGTGAGGTCACTTGATTCTAGTTGTTGTATTCTGGTTCTTAAAGCCTGGATTTCATCCTTAGTTTTTTGGTCGTCCTTTTCCTTTTGGTCGGATTTTCTTTGGAGGTCATCTTTCATCTTCTTCACCTTATCTTTCATCTGCTTTGCCTCATCTTTCATCTCCTTTTCCTCATTTTCCATCTGGTTGATTTTGGCTTTCAAGACACTATTTTCTGTTTCCAGATGACTTATATTAGTTTTTAAGTTCTTTTCCCAATTGTCTTCAGCCTCTCTTAATTGTGTTTTGAAATGCATTTTGAGTTCTTCCAAAGCCTGTATCCAATTTACTGGGATTTCTGATTTTTCCTTTGCTGGGTCCTCCCCCTCTGTTTCAATCACTCTTTGCTCATTACCTGTGCAGAAGCTGTGTATTGTAATTTCTTTCTTCTTTTTCTGTTGTTTGCTCGAGTTTACCCCTTCTTTGCTCCCCGTATTTGGCTTTGCTTTTGCTCCTCTCATTTTTTTTGGGGGGGGGGCTGTCAGTCTCGCCTCTTGGATCTTTGTCAGGTCTCTTGGTACAGTCTCTAGGGGAGGAATGTTAGCTTCCCTATCCTCTGGAGACTTTTGATTGGATTGAGTTCAATTGGATTGGGCTGTATGTGGTATGAAGCTCTGAGGCTCTGAAGACTCCTGGAAGGCTGGGCTGCCCAGACTCTCTCCAGTTCTCTTCAGCTTCTCTGATGTCCCCAAGTGCCTTTGCCCACCTCCCTAAACTCTGAGGAGTTCTGATGGGATTAGGTTTAACTGGATTGGTCTGGTTGTGCTTCAAGGCAATGGTGAGACTGGAGCCCTATGGTGGGACCCAGCCATGGCCAGTTTCTCCCTGGTTTCCTCCCAGCTGTTCAAGCTGGATGATCCGAGCCCTGCACCCCGCTGCTCACAAGGTAGACCCTGCAAACCAGCACCTTTGCCTGCTCAGAGGTTCCCGCTGCTACTGAGGGCTCAGCCCTCTGGGTTGTGGGGGAGGGGTCCTGGGACCTACCCTCTGCCTTCCCCTTAACCCTGAGTATTCTTGGATTCCGGCTTTTGGGGGGGGCGTACCTTTTGATTTGAGTCCAGAAGGAGGGTTCCCTGCTTCTGTCCTGTTATCAGCTTGAATTTTGGTGCCCTAGGAGCATTCAGTCTGTATTAGTAAGGAAGGGTCTTCCACGAGGTCTGAACTTTTGCTGCTTGCTAAGCTGCCATCTTGACTCTGCTCCCCGGAACTCTAACTCTTGCTGCTGGGAAGAGTTGAAAGTATATAGAAATGCTGATGATGTATGTGGGTTTATTTTGTATCCTACAACTTTGCTAAAGTTGTTGATTATTTCCACTAGATTTTTAGATGATTCTCTAGGATTCTTTAAGTAGACCATCATATCATCTGCAAAGAGTGATAGCTTGGTCTCCTCATTGCCTATTTTAATACCTTCAATTTATTTTTCTTCCCTAATTGCTATTGCTAGTGTTTCTAGTACAATGTTAAATAATAAAGGTGATAATTGGCATCCTTATTCCTCTCCTGATCTTATTGGGAAGGCTTCTATTTTATCCCTATTGCAGATGATGCTTGCTGATGATTTTAGATATATACTGTTTATTATTTTTAGGAATGACCCTTCTATTCCCATAATTTGGAGTGTTTTCAATAGGAATGAGTGTTGTATTTTGGCAAATGCTTTTTCTGCATCTATTGAGATAATCATGTGATTTTTGTTGGTTTGCTTGTTGGTATGGTCAACTATGTGAATTGTTTTCCTCATATTGAATGATCCTTGCATTCCTGGTATAAATCCTACATAATGAATAACTCTTGTGATTACTTAATGGAGTCTTTTTGCTAGTACTCAACTTAAGATTTTTGCATCTATATTCATTAAGAAGATTGGTCTATAGTTTTCTTTCTCTGTTTTTACCTGCCTGGCTTTGGAATCAGTACTATATTTGTGTCATAAAAGGAATTTGGTAGGACTCCTTTGCTTGTTATGTCAAATAGTTTGCATAATATTGGGATTAGTTGTTCTTTGAATATTTGATAGAATTCACTTGTGAATACATCAGGCCCTAAGAATTTTTTATTAGAGAGTTCTTTGATGACTTGTTCAATTTTTTTTTTCTGATATGGGGTTATTTAGGTATTCTATTTCTTCTGTTAATCTAGGCAATTTATATTTTTGTAAATATTCATCCATTTCACATAGATTGCCATATTTATTATCATATAATTGGGGGAAATAGTTTTTAATGATTGCCTTAATTTCCTCTTCATTAGAGGTGAAGTCTTCCCTTTCATCTTGGATTATATTAATTTTGTTTTCCTCTTTCCTTTTTTTTTCCATTAGATTGACCAATACTTTGTCTATTTTATTTGTTTCTTTGAAGTACCAGCTTCTAGTATTGTTTATTAATTCAATAGTTCTTTTATTTTCAATTTTATTAATTTCTCCTTTAATTTTTAAGATCTCTAATTTAGTTTTCAACTGGAGATTTTTAATTTGTTCACTTTCTGTTTTTTTTAATTTGAATTTCCAATTCTTTAACTTCTGCCCTCTCTATTTTGTTAATATGTTAACTAAAGGTTAAGAATTTCCCTATTAGTTATACTTTGGCTGCATCCCATAGATTTTGAAAGGATGTTTCATCATTGTCATTTTCTTCAATGAAATTATTAATTTTTTTCTATGATTTGTTTTTAAACAATTCCATTTTGGAGAATCATATTATGTAATTTCCAATTAATTTTTTATTTCCCTCTCCATGTATCCTAATTATTATTTTTATCGCATTTTGTTCTGAAAAGATTGCATTTATTATTTCTGCTCTTTTGCATTTATTTGCCATGTTTTTATGCCCCAGTACATGGTCAATCTTTGTCAATGTACCATGTGCTGCTGAAAAGGTGTATTCCTTTTTGTCCCTATTTATTTTTCTCCAGGTGTAATGACTTTTCCTGCCACTGGACCCAGGCTTCCAACTCCAAGAGAGTGGGACTGTCTCTGTGCATTGACTTTTCCACTTAAGTCTTCATGCACAAGTGTCTTTGTGTACAAAAATGCACAAAGACAATTGTCATCCTCAGTTACCAAGAGACACCATATACATATATATATATATATATATATATATATATATATATATATATATACCTCCTTCAACTCTGCTAATTCATCCTTTAGAAATTTGAATGCTATACTATTTGGTACATACACATTAATTACTGATATTTCCTCTTTGTCTAGAGTGTCTTTTATCAGGATGTAATTACCTTCCCTATCTCTTTTAATCAGATCTATTTTGACTTTGGCTTTGTCAGATATCACGATTTCAAGTCCTGCCTTCTTTTTCTTATTTGAAGCCCAATATATTTTGCTCCAGTCTTTGACTCTTAACCTGTGTGTGTGTCTACCTGCCTCATGTGTGTTTCTTATAAACAACATATGATAATATTTTGGTTTCTAATCCACTCTGCTATTTTCTCCTGCTTTATTGGTGAGTTCATCCCATTCACATTCAACGTTATGATTACTACCTGTGTATTTCCCAACATTTTGATTTTCTCTCCTTGTCCTGCCCTTTCCTCTTTCACTATTTCCTTTTACACCAGTGTTCTGTTTTTAATCAGTCCCCCTTTATTTGATTTTACTTTCTCTCCCCTCCATTCCTATTCCCCTCTTATTTTTCTTTTGGGTTCTTTTTATGCTACTCGACACATTTTCCCTACTTAGTATTGCTTCTCTTCCCACCCTCCCTTTCCGCTTTCACTCTTTTTATTCCCATTTTATTTTTAGGGTCTATTTTTTAGAGTCTTTCTCTCCTTTTTTAAACTCCCTACTCTACTCCCCCTCTTAGTTTTCCCTTCTCAAATTCCCTATAGGGTAAGATAGAATTTGATACCCCAATGGATTTAGATGCTCTTCCCTCTCTGAATTGGTTCCACTGAAAGTAAGGTTTGAGAATTACCTTTTAGAACTCTCTTCCTCTCCTTCTCATAGTTGTATTCTTCCTCTCACACTCCCAGGTGCCTTTTGTATATCATAGATTATTCTAATTTTCTCATTCCTTCAAGTTTCTCTTGGTGTCATCTTATCCACCCCCCTTCTTTCTTTCTTCTTTTTTTTATAAATGATTTTAAAACATTTAGTACCTCAATATTTACCTATGGGTAATTCTTCCAAGTACTATAATAGTGAATACATTTTTTGAGAGTTACAAATAAAATTTTTCCATATAGGCATATAAACAATTTGACCTTTTTGAGGTGCTTAAAGAAAAAAATACAATACCTCTGTCTTTCTTATTTACCTTCTCATGTTTCTCTTAGTTTTTGCATTCTGATGTTAAATTTTCTGTTTAGTTTTGGTCTTTTCTTTACAAATATTTGGAAGACTTCTATGTTGTTGGATGCCCATACTTTCCCCTGGAAATATATAGTCATTTTTGATGGGTAGGTGATTCTTGGTTGTAGACCCAATTTTCTTGCCTTTCTGAATATTGTATTCCAAATCCTGAGGCCTTTTAGTGTGGATCCTGCAAGATCCTGTATAATTCTGATTGGTGCTCGTTGATATCTGAATTGTCTCTTTCTGGCTTATTATAATATTTTCTCCTTAGCTTGGAAGCTCTTGAATTTGGCAATTACTTTCCTGGTGTAATATTTATTGGGAAAGGAAATGGGGGGATTGGAAAAACAGGGATAACAATGGGAGATGTGTAGCAGAGTATGGAGGAGTTGAGGGGAGAGAGGGAATATTGCTTGGTGAGGCAAAGGAGAGAGATGCCCCCTGCCTAGAGGAAGCAGAAGGGGTCTGATAAGAACTGTTTGTCATTGGATGACTGAACTGATGTTCAGCTCCCTCTATTGCCAGAAAAGATAGTCCACTTATCTGACTGTGAATTCAAATAAAATAAGGTTTAGTAACCAGTTTGGATTGGAGAGGAATCAGGAAAGAGGTGAGGGATTCCCCTAAATAAGGTTGGAGTTTTTTCCCAGCTTCAGAGTTGATGCCAAGCCTCAAAGGCTGGTGGAAGGTTTCTCACCCTCTCGTCTACTCTATATTTGTGCTAGCTTTATCAAATTCAGAATCTTAGCAATAGACAGAAAGCAAATAAGAGCAGTTCTAACCTTCAGAAACCCGTGTCTTTGGGCTGAACAGAGTAGAGGTACTCCACTCCAGACTGGGCAAAAATGAACTCCTCCCTCCTCCAAACCAGGAAGGAAGTAACCACCTGGCAGGAAGGAAGTGCTAGTCACAAGACCCAACTGCCACTCCCAGTTTGCCCTTCCCCCACCAACTGTCAGTCTTGTTTCCTTTCCACACTGGGGGTTATCTTTTGAGGATTTAGTGAAGCGGGTGATCTATGGACCCTTTCAATATCTATTTTGCCCTCTTGTTGCAGAACCTCAGGGTAGTTTTCTTAGATAATTTATTTTAGTATGATGTCAAGGTTTCTGTTTATTTTCCGGTTTTCAGGGAGGTCTAGGTTTCTTCTATTGCCTCTCTGAGATCTGTTTTCCAGGTCAACCACCTGCTCAATGAAATATTTTGAGTTGCCTTGTAATCTGTCATTTTTTTTTACTTTGCTTTATTAGTTCTTATTGTCTTGTGAGATCATTGACTTCTACTTGCCCAATTCTAGTTTTTAATGACTGGTTTTCAGCTTTTTGGTTTGATCTATCCTGATTTTCTTGGCTTCCAGCAGGTCATTCCTGGTCTTCAATTTGCTTATTATTTCATTTGATTTTTGGGCTTCAATTTCTAAGTGGGAGATCCTGTCTTTTAAACTGTTATTTTCTTTTTGAACTATTTCCCACTTTTCTTTCCACATCTCTTTCATTTTTCTCACAATCTTGGATTTAAAGTCTTCAAGAACTTGTGACCAATTTCCATTTTTTCCCTAAGTTTTGGGTTTGTTAATTGTTTGTCATCTTCTGCTATCTCTCTTTAGTATGGGTTTTTTTTTAGCATAAAAATTTTCAAGGGTTAAGATCTTCTCCTCCTCCTCCTCCTCCTCCTCCGTCTTCTTCTCCTACGTCTTCTTCTTCTACTATTTTAGTTCCTGGGAGTTTGTGGCCATTGCCTTGTTCCTTCCTGGTCAGATGTCTAAGTGAGGAATGTGGGTGATCTTTGTATTAGACTCTGGAGAGGTTTTTGCTCTGAGGATATTTTCCCCAGTCCTCAGTAGTGTCCAGCTGCTTTAGTGGCAGGTCCAGCCCCTAAGAACTTAAAGATTACTTGGCAGAGATCTGAGTGTGGGGTGTAGTCAAGTTTCTGTATTGAGTGCTGGAGAGGTTTTAACACACAGATTATTTTTTGGGTCTCTGTGTCATTTTGCTTTGAGCTACTTCTTTCTGCCCAAGTTCTGCACCTTATCTCCATGTTTTCTCAGCCTCCTGGGGTCCCCAGTCTTGCTGCACTTACGGGCAGGACCAGCAGCTAAGAACTAAAGAGTACCTGGAAGAGCTCTGGGTGTGGAGTATAGGCAAGACTCTGTATTGAATGCTGGAGAGGTTTTTGCCCAAGGGCTTTTTTTGGTTCTCTGTGGCATTTTCTGTGAGCTTCCCCCTCTCCCCAAGCTCTGCACCCTATCTCAGCATTTCCTCAGCCTCCCATAGTGTTCTGAGTCTAGTTTCTCTTAGGGGTAAGTCTGTGTTGACTTCAGCCAACCTCCCTTCTAGAACATAGAGGTTTGTCCCATGCTCATTTGGACTCTGGAAAGGTAGGTGAAGTGGGAGAGGGGTTATGAGCTAGCCCCTTGGTGAGAGAAATTTCATCCCCTTTTAGTGTGGAAATGCCCAAACTTTGCTCACCTTCTGTGCTGTGCCCTACTGTGGAACTCCTTTGCTTGTTTGACTTTGTTTTTTGTCATTTTGAGGCACTCTGTCTAGATCAGTAGAGAGAAGAAGAGCTCTGCTTCTAATCTGGATCCATCTTGACCCGGAAGTATTGGAAAACAAAGATTTAAAGAGGTTAGCTGAATTATAAACTTACTTTGAGGAGTTTTTCTCTGGAGAGGCAAGCTAAGCTAAGCCTGAAGATAAAGAACTTCTCTCTCTGTGTGCTGACTATTGCTGAAGACATTTTACTCAACATCTCTAGCATAGTTAGTAGCATAGGGATAGAAAGAAGATAGAATAATTGTTAGGACTGTGAGCTTGAGGCTCAACCTAAAGGACTTCATTACCACTCTGTGGTTTAGACTAGGGTGCCTCTATTTACTTCTTTCCTGATTTCTCCCTTTTTGGACTTTGTTATTAAACTGCCTTTTTGTTGATACAATGCAGTCAGATAGATCTCTGGAAGATATCAGGGGAGCTTGAGGGGGAAAGGGTTCAATTGGGGATGCAGTTCTAAGAGGTTTCAGTTATGTCAAACCCAAAGCTGACTGCCATTAATGCCTCTCTGGCAGGGTCTATATCAGAAAGGACTTCTAGGGGTGCCAGGTATTTCTCTCAGCCCTAGCAAAATGTCAATATTTTACCCCATAAAGGTCTCTTATCTGAATACAGGATCCTGTCTCTCCCTATGCTCAGTTTTCATCACAGGGACAAACCCCATGAGGCCCTCTGATTAAAGGGGAGGATAATTCAGATAGCCTTCTAACACCATCCAGCCTTGTTAGCAAGTAACATCATTAGGGTTCACTTATTTCCCATCTTATACCCATTTGCTTGTGTCTTCTCTTTTCAGATTACTTTCCCTCAATTCTGTATAGATACTGTAGGTACCTACTTATATACATGTTATCTCTCCCATTAGAATGTAAGTTTCTTCAGGGCAGGATCTAGTTTTTACCTCTCTTGGTATTATCAGCCTTTATCACACTCCCTGACACAATGTAGGCATTTAATAAATGTTTATTTACTAAGATTACTTCTTTTAAAAATTAATTAGTTAGGAAAATTTTACTATAGTTACACAATTCATGACTTTTTCCACCCCTCTTCCCACTCCCCCTCCTGAAACTGACAAGAAGTTCCACTGGGTTATGCATGTATCATTGCTCAAAACCCATTTCCATGTTATTCACATTTGCAATAGAGTGGCCTCTTAAAGCCAAAACCCCAATCATATTTTTTTCTTCTGCATTTCTGCTCCCACAGTTCTTTCTCCGCATGTGGACAACATTCTTTCTCATAAGTTCCTTTGAATTGTCCTGGGTTACATTACTCCTAGTAGAGAAGTCTATTAAATTTGATTATGCCATAATGGATCAGTCTCTGTGTAAAATATTCTCTTGGTTCTGCTCCCTTCACTCTGCATCAATTCCTGGAGATCATTCCAGTTCACATGGAATTCCTCCAGTTTATTATTTCTTTGAGCACAGTAGTATTCCATCACCATCAGATACCATAATTTATTCAGCCATTCCCCAATAGATGGACACTCCCTCATTTTCCAATTTTTTACCACCACAAAGAGTGAGGCTATAAATATTTTTGTACAAGTATTTCTTCTTATTATCTCTTTGGGGTACAAACCCAGTAGTGGAATGGCTGGAACAAAGGGCAGGCGTTCCTTTAAAATGTTTTGTGCACAATTCCAAATTGCAGTCCAGAGTGGTTTGATCAATTCAAAATTCCACAAGGACTGTATTAGTTTTCCAATTTTGCCACATCCCCTTCAACATTTATGACTTTTCTTTGCTGCCATAATGGCCAGTTTACAAAGTATGAAGTGATACCTCAGAGTTCTTTTTATTTTCATGTCCCTAATCAAGAGGAATTTAGAATTTAGAACATTTTTAAATGCCCTTACTGATAGTTTTGATTTCTTCATTTGAAAACTGTCTATTCATATCTCTTGACCATTTGTCATTTGGGGAATGGCTTGATTTCTTGTACATTTGACTCAGTCACTTATATATTTGGGAAATTAAACCTTTGTCAGAAAGTTTTGTTATAAATTTTTCCCAGTTTGTTGCTTTCCTTCTAATTTTGGTTGCATTGGTTTTGTTTGTAGAAAACTATTTAAATTTGATATAGTAAAAAACATTCATTTTTCATTTTAATGTTCTCTGTCTCTTACTTGGTCTTAAATTCCTTCCTTTCCCACAGATCTGACAGGTATACTATTCTATGTTCACTGAATTTATTTATGATTTCACTCTTTATATTTAAGTCATTTACCTATTTTGAATTTATCTTGGTATAGAGTGTGAGATGTTAATCTAAACCTGATTTTTCCTATACTGTTTTCCAATTTTCTCAGAAGTTTTTGTCAAAAAGTGTGTTCTTGTCCCAAAAGCTGGGATCTAAGATTACTTCTAAAGCATGCTCTCTACTCATCCATAGATAGGGACCCCAGAAAGTTCAATGTTTGGTATACTTAATAGGTGAACATCTGCTTAAGACCATAGCTCAGAAGTGCCCCTAATGGGTTTCTTTAAGATAAAACTGAAAGAGTTTGTGCACTTTGCCCAATTTGTCACTGAAAATAGCTTCATTCAATACCTTCACAATTATGGGGCTATAGGAAATGGAAATGATATTGAAGTTCATCAAGTCCAACCTCCTCATTTTGTTATTCAGGCATTTTCATTTGTGTCCAACTTTTTGTGACCCTATTTAGGGTTTTCTTGGCAAAAATACTTGAGTGGTTTCCCATTTTTTTCCCTCAAGCTCATTTTTCAGTTGAAGAAATGGTGGCAAGCACAGTGAAGTGACTTGCACAGGGTCACACAGTAAGTGTCCAAGGCCAGATTTGAACTCAATAAGATGAATTTTCCTAGTTCCAAGAATATGCTCTCTCTACTGCACCACCTAGATACCCAATCATTTTATAAATGAGAATCCTGGGATTAGGAAAAGGGTTTTTTATAATGTTAATAAAAAGGCAAATTAGGAGAATACTATACATATAGTTTATTCAAATAGTGAAGTAATCTTTTCTTGTTTTCGACATCTTAGTATTTTCAAACACTTGGAGTTTCTGGGATCATGTTGACATGCAAAATCAGAGAATTTCATAGGACCCTTCATTGGAAGGGTCTTCATGGGCTCTCCAGTTTAATTCAGACCTGAAACAGAATTTCCTCTATAAAAATTACAATAATCCCAGCCTGAAAGTCCACTGGTATGGTCCTGTCTTCTCACTGATGGAGATGAATGCCCTGCTCTGCAGAGTGGGAGAAAGAAAAAACTCTTCACTTTTCCTAAGATCTTCTTCAACTTCAAGGGACTCTTCAGTCCTTGCTGTTACTTTAGACACTTCTGTTTTCCAGCTTTGAGAGGAAAAGTGGAGTAAGCTAATCTCACTTCAATTTGCTGAAGACATGACTGTGAAAATATGAAAGGGACTGACTGCCTCCATCATGTCTATTTTTCCAGAAACCACATGGAGTTTTCCTTTGGCTGAGATCTAGGATGCTATCATGTTTGAGCTGAGTTACCTTACTCCTAATGGGAGAATTCTTTTCACTCTGCATTATTTGGTGTATAGATTTTCCTTTGTTTACTTTCTCTGACTTCTATTTTGCTACTAAATTGGTTAAATTTATTTTTTTTGGCTAGGGACTATGCATGTTTATTGGGGAATTGGTATCTGGTAGATAAAAAGTCAGGTCCTGTATATAGAGATTGAATAGTGAGGAACAGCTAGTGGCTTAGTGGATAGAGAGCCAGGCCTAGAGTTAGAAGGACCTGGGTTCAAATCTGGATCATATCTTTCTAGTTGTGTGACCCTAGGCAAGTCACTTATCCCCAATTGCCTACTTCTCCACTGAGAATTAATACTTAATATTGTTTTAGGGACAGAAGGTAAGAGTTAAAAAAAAATATTGAGTAGTGACCTGAAGTTAATATGAACCTGAAACTCACATACTCTTTACTAATAATATTTGTAGGAGCCAATAGATACAATTCTAGCCCAGCACCCCATTTTTCTGAGGAGAGCATTCTGGTCCCAAACTCCTGCTTCCCGTTCTGGCATAAATGGAAATCTCCTTTAAAGAAAGATGGAGAAAAAAAAGTTCAAGATGTCTATTCTATCTCCCTTCAAGCCACACAATGATACTTCCAATGATACATGGAAGGGTCTGTCCTTGCAACATATAGGAACTCACTATCCATGTTATTGTCCAGTTGTTTCAATCAGTTCCAACTCATCATGACCCCATTTGGGGTTTTCTTGAAAAAGATCCTGGAGTGGTTTACCATTTTCTTCTTTAGCTCATTTTATAGATGAGGAAACTGAGGCAAACAGGGGTAAGTGACTTGTCTAATATTGCATAGCTAGTAAGTAACTGAGGCCATATTTGAACTCATCTTCCTGACTCTTAGCCTGTCTATTTAGTGGGCCACCTAGATGCCCTTCACTATAAATTTTTACTATATTCCCAAGCAAGTGGCCATCTAGCCACTGATAGAAGAGATCCAGTTTGGAGGACTGAGTTATTTCCCCAGACAGGCTATTCCACTTTGAGATGATTTTTTAAAAGTTAATTTATTTAATTAATTATTTTGGAATATTTTCCCCTGGTTACATGATTCATGTTCTTTCTCTCTCCCCTTCTCCCAACTCCCTTCAGTAGCCAACACTATTTCCATATCATTGATATTTGCACTAGGGGTGATTATTGTTAGAGTCTATATCCCCAATCATATCCCCAATGAGATGAATTTTTGACTCTAAATTTGCCTCATTTTTCCTTCTTTCCAGTGTTGCAAGTTCTTCCATTTTGGTCCAAACTGTCAATCATACAGGCAACAAATATTTATTAATTGTTCACAATGTATCAGGCATTGTATTAAGTACTCAAAATACAAAGAGAATTGGGATTGGGGGAATTAGAAAAAAATTCTTGCCTTCAAGTAATGTATATTCTAATGGGAATTTCTAAAAATAAATAGATACATGACAAGCTATTATATAGAGCAGCTAGAAAATTACCTTGGAGAGGAAGAAAAACCTCTTGCAGAAGGTGGATTTTGAGTTGAATCTTTTTTTTATGGCACAGAATTTTTATTAAAGAAAATAGTTGAATAAACAAAGTGACTTAACTCTGAACTTTGCAAACTCTAGAGGACTGAACTAGGCATGAATTCCTGGGGAAATGGAATGGGAATGTCTAAAAAGATGAGCAGTGACAAAGAGGCAGCACAGTTTCATAACAGAAGTGAGAGTTTATATATATATATATATATATATATATATATATATATGCGTGTATGTGTATATGTGTATATATAATATATAAGCATATAGTTCATTCAGATTTACACAGCATTTTGCATATATAGTGATTTGACCTTCACAACAACAAACCTATGAGGTAGGTACTATAGATATTTTCATCCTCTATTAAAAGGAGGAAATGGAGGTTCAGAAATGTTAAGTGAAGATCTACAGAGATCTCTCTCAGGAGATAATTAGGTTGGACTGGGAGTCTTCAGACATGAGCTGGATTTTCTCCAATAACATTGCATCTCTAAGATTCCCAGGGTCTTCCCCAAAATTTGTGGGACATAACAATAGGGTTGGGGAAGGAAAAAAGACAAGGAATAACCAACATCTAGAGGAAGATGTGGTTGCAATTTATTCTACCTTGGGCTACCTGACCGACGCTAGACTCCTTTTTTTTTTTTAAGCCCTTACCTTCCATCTTGGAATGAATACTATATATTGGTTACAAGGCAGAAGAGCAGTAAGGGCTAGGCAATGGGGGTTAAGTGACTTGCCCAGGGTCACACAACTGGGAAGTGTTTGAGGCAAGATTTGAACTCAGGACTTCCCATCTCTAGACTTGGTTCTCAATCCACTGAGCTACCCAGCTGCCCCCTAATGCTAGACTTCTAAGTAAAATGTCCACCACTATGTCAGCTTGACCTTCTGGGTCTCTGGTGCTCGGGAAACAGCTCCACATAAACTCCTTTTAATGCTTCCTTTGAGTGTCAAATTTCATCATCAAATTTTCTTTTTGGCTCCAGGAATGCCTGGAATTTCTCTATTTTCTTAAATATCCATTTCTTCTTCTGAAGTATTATACTCAGTTTCATTGGATAGGCGATTTTTGGTTACAGATCTAGATCTTTTGTCCTGTGGAATATCATATTCCATGCTTTCCAGTCCTTTGATGTAGAAGCTGGTAGGTCCTGTGTAATCCTAATTGTGGTTCCACAATGTTTGAATTGTGGATTTGTCATTTTCCTGGCTATTTATAGTATTTTCCCCCTGGCTTGGGAATTCTGGAATTTGGTTAAAATAATACTGGAATTGTTAAATTTGGGATTTCTTTCAGGAGGTGATTGGTCAAATAGACTATGCCACACTCTATTAGGCTATTATATATACCACCATAAACCACTTCTTCTTCAAAGAACATTCTTTTCTTACTTCTGGGTTGATTGCAGTTTGAGTCTCCCATTCTTGGGGCAAGACCCTGCTACAGACTTAGGCGTGTTTCTCCAACAACAAAAGGGAAGGGGGGGAGATCATATCAATAGAATTAATTCTGCCCTCTGTGGATTGATTCATACATAGATTAATTGCTTTTCCCAAAGTTCTATCATAGGATCTTTTATTTAAACTGGAGGATATTTCAGAGGTCATCTAGCTCAACCCTCTTATTTTACAGATGAGGAAGTCAAGGCTCAGGGAACCTGACTTCTCCAAGGTCACACAGGTAATAAGCAATGGAGGTAGGATTTGAACCCTCTGACTCTAGAGACAATATTCTTTCCACCAGACTGTTCTTTAGGATGCCAGAAATCTGATTGACCTGAAACATACATTTCAGGGGCAGGACAATTATGCATTTTCCCCTCCACCGACATTTCATAACAAGGAAAACCACTTAAACAAAAAAGATATTTGAGTCATGAGGTCAGTTTAATCTCAGTGGGATTAACGACATTTTGTTCAAGTTCACTTTAGTTAGTGGGTCAGATTGCCTCCCACATAGCTCCCTAGATGGAACCCGGTGCCTGCTATGGTCTGAATGTTCGGTCTGGAGAAGGCAAGCAGGAGTGGAAAAGCCAGGATGGGGAGAGACAGGCAACAGGAAGTAGCTTCTGGCAATGGCAACAGGGGCTTTTGGGCTGCACACAAGAGGAAAAGGAAGCCAAATACAATGTTCCAGGGACCCTCCCACCCACTCCAAGTCAATGGCTGTGGCAAAGAGATGTCTGCGGGAGACCTTCCCAGCTCTTGTCTCTAAACCTTCCCTGCCTCAAACAGTTTTCCTTAGAATTCCAGGCATTTTACCAGACTTCTGGCAATAACTGACATTGATGTTAAGATGTGCAAAACCCTTTACAAATGTCACATTTAAATGCATGATATCTAGTAGACTGTAAGTTCTTGAGGACAAGATGTGCATAGTAAAGAGCTTAGAATATAGGAAATTCTTAATGAATATTTATTTAATGAAATTTCATCCTTACTAAGCACTATGCATATTATTTTATCCACTTTGCTGATAGGGAAACTGTGGCTAAGAGGATGAGTGACTTCCCCAGCATCCTATAACGAGTAAGCGACCGATATGAATCCAATCTTCCTGACTAAAATTAGAGCCCTACCTCCTGCTCCAGATTGACTCAAAAATCACTGAATAACAGAATCATAATTTTGAGAGCTGGAAGGGTCCTCAATCTAGTCCATGGCATCCATGAAAGGAATCCCCATTGTAATACATCCAACAAATGGTTGTTCAGACTCTACATGAAGACTTCTAAGGAGGAGGAATCCATTACCTCTTGAGATAGCCCATTCAACTTTTGGACAGCTCTGATTGTTAAGTTTTTCCTGACATCAAGCCTCACTTCACCACTTTGAGACTGCTACCTATTGCTCCTGGTTCTTCCCTCTGAGACCAAACAGAACAAGCCTAATCTCTTCTCCATATGACAATCTTTCAAATGCTTTAAGAAAGATTATCATGTTGCCCCTGAGTCTTCCCTTCTTCAGTCTAAACATGCCTAATTCCTTCCAAAGATCAATGAGCAATTCAATGGATTGTTTATTAAGCGTCTCTTTTATGCTAAGTACTAGGGATACAAAAAGGAGATCACAATCTAATACTCATCAAATGACATGGACACAAGACTTTTGACCATCCTGGTTGCTTTCCTCTAGATACTCTCTGGCTAATCAATGTCCTTTTTGAACCATGGTGTGCAGAACTGAACTAAATGTACTTACTAAAGATGGATAAGGGCGGAGTACAATGGAAGTACAATCAGAGTACCTTCGGATTCCTAGAAGTTATTTCTTTCTTGATGCAGCTCATGGACATATGCTAGTTCATTAATAATATTCACCTCCAAATATGGTAGTTCATCTTATTGGGGAGAAGAGATTGATATCTTATTGTAATTTTTTCAGTGTAAGAACACAGTGAAAGATCTGTGATTTCAGAAAAGCAGGTATTATTGGTTGGGGGTGGTAAGATTCCTAGATAAGTGAGATGCCTTTGAGGCATTTAGAGGTTAAGTAACTTACTCTTCATGGTTGTAGTTAGTCTTTGTTGGAGACAAGATTTGAACTCAGGCTATTCCGACTAAAAGCCCACTTTTGCCTATTGCCTCTATGTTGCCACTAATTTTGTTTAGAGTACACTGATTCAGGTCTTGAGTCATGAGGGATGAGCAGTGATATTTTGGCTTTGCATCATTATAATTACATTACAATTGATCTTTTAAAAATATAATCATAAGACTATTACTCTTTTAAAAATTCATTTTGATTTTCAAAGTTAACAAAAAATTATTACCCTTTAAAAGGAAGATGGTGAAGCATATCCCCTATTTTTTGACTAAAATGATGAAATAAAATCAGATACTTGTACTCAGACACAGCCTGTGTCTGACACTGTGTTGATTTGGTTTTCTGGGCTAGACACATTCAATTTGGAAAGGAATGTGGGGTAGATTAATGGGAAATGAAAGATAAGAAAAACAAGAACAATAATAAACTTTCTTTTAATGAACAGAGGAAAATAAAAAAAATGCAGGTGACACGAAGAGAGAGATTTTGTTATACATATATTGTAAAAATAAAAGGCAACTGCGAAAACTAATAAAGCAATGGATTTATTACTGGTTATAAACTGATTTAGATACTCTGCTTGCTGTGCTAACAAAGTATCTTCAGTTTATATCAGTGAAGTGAAGCTCATAAATGAACTTCTTTTCAGGGCCAGGCACAAGGATGCTAAAGAGACTCTGATTATAAAAAATAAAATACTTATTGAAATATAAGGATAAAAAGGATTTCTAACTCTAAGGGATTCTAATTAGCTCCACCAATAAATCTCCCTTGTCACACAAGGAACCACTTCTCCTGCATCCACAGGCTATACTAATCCTTCATAATCTGACTAACCCAAATTTTCCCTATTCTACAATAAACTAAAACTATTATCCTTATAATTCTTAACTTGGCCTCCAAGTTATAAAAATAACAAAGGCTAGCTAGTTGAGTCTCAATAAGAATCAAGTTAGGACTCAGAGAGAGAAAAAGAGAGAGAGAGAGAGAGAGAGAGAGAGAGAGAGAGAGAGAGAGAGAGAGAGAGTAACTCCTTACTACCTCCCATAGAGTAACTCCCAACTCTCTCTGAGTAACTCCCATACCCAGAGAGAGTAAATGTCACAGGAAAACCATTAAACTGTCAACATTTGAAATTGACCTTCTGTTTTAGCTCTGTTTCAAACTCCAATTTTTCTCAAGCCAGCTTTTCTACTTCTTATCTCTAAACTTATATAACAAAACCTAATTTCTAATATCATTCTTATATATAATATTCATATAGGTATGTATGCACACATATAATTTTATAAAAGCTAAGTATACATCTTTCATAATTTCTTATATAGTCATATTTTTTGTTCTTTGTGTAATGAAGTGTTTCCGTTTTTTGATAGTTGCTGGTTTCTTCAATATTAAGAAAATTAAAAGGAAAAAAGTAGTCAAGCCAATGTCCTGGGACAATAAATTTTGTTTTTAGGAATTTGAGGTGTATAGAAAGGAAAGGAGAAGGTGTGGATAACTGTTTTCTTCAAGTAGTTGAAATGCTATAATTGAAGAAATTCAGATTTCTTTGGCTTAGTTATTATTATTACTTTTATCATTATCACCAAAATTTTTATTAACATTATTATTAATTTTGGTAGTAGTAATAAAATAGATATAACGAATATGTATGCAAAATGCACTAATGAATTTTGATGCATAACTCCTAAAATATTACCTTGGAGCCTACAATATATCACAAATATCATCCACTGTGATCCAGTGGGATTTATATCAGGAATGCAGGGCTGGCTCAATATGAGGAAAATTATGAGCATAATTGATTATAACAACAAGAAAAGTAACAGAAATAATTATATTAATAAATTTAAAAACCCTTTTAATAAAATACAATACTCATTCTTGTTCAAAACACTTGAAAGAATAGATATGAATAGATTTTTCTTGAAAATAAAAAAACATAACCCTAAAATGATTAGCAAGCATTATCTGTAATGGGAATAAAATAGATGCTTTCCCAATAATATCAAGAATGAAACAAGGATTTCAAGTATCATCAGTATTTCTCAGTATTCTATTAGAAATGCTAGAAATAACAATAAGAAGAGAAAAAGAAACTGAAAGATTCAGAATGAGCAGTGAGGTAAGAAAACTATCTCTTTTTACAGAAGATATAATGTTATAATTAGAGAATCCTAGAGAATTAACTAAAAAATGAATTGAAATGACTAATAATTTTAGCAAAGTAGCAGGTAATAAAATAAACCCAGATAAATTACATAAATTTCTAGGTATCACCAACAAATCCCTACAGTGTGATAAGAAGAGATATTTCATTCAAAATAACCATAGAAAATATAAAATATCTGGAAGTTTACCTCCTAATACAAACCCAGGAACTATATGAACATGATTATTAAACACTCTTTTATACCTTAAAGTCAGAATGAAATAATTAAAGAAATATTAATTGTGAATGGGTGGACCATGTCAATATAATTATATAATATCAATATAATAAAAATAAAATTCTTCTAATCTACTTATTCAATGCCATTCTAATTAAATTGTCAAAAATTATCTTGAGTTAAAAAATGACAAAATTCATTCATAAAAACAAAAGATTAAGAATATCAAGTGAATTAATGGGGGAAAAGTAAAGCAAGAAGATCTGGATGTACAAGATCTTAAACTGTATCATAAAATGGTAATTATTAACTATCTGGTATGAGCTAAGAAATAGAATGGTAAATCAATGGAATAGATTAGATATACAATACAAAATAATAAAGGATTATTAAAGCATTGTTTGCTAATTGTAAAAAAATTAAGCTCTTGAGGTAAGAATTAATTATTTGGTAAAAATTGTTGGGAAAACTGGAAAACAGTCTGGCAGAAACTAGATTTTAAACCAATATGTTACACTATTTACTAAGATGAAATCAAAATTGAAAAACAAAGATCTAGACATAAAGAGAGATATCAGAAGTAAATGAGAAGAATATGGAACATATTACCTCTCTAATTTTTGGATTTGAGAAGAATTTATGAATAACCAAGAGATAGAGAGCATGATGGAATATAAAATGGATAATTTGATTATACCAAATTCAAAGAGTTTTGTACAAATATAATCAATGTAACCAAGGAAATCAGAAAATTGGGAGGGAAATTATTCAGTATCTCAGATGAAAACCTGATATCTCAAATAAAGAGATGATTTTGTCAAATTTATAAGAATTTGAGTCATTTCCCAATTGACAATGTTCAAAGAATATGTATTTTTTTTTGCAAGAAGAAATCAAAGCTATATATGGTCATGTTTTATATCATTATTGATTAGAGAAATGCAAATGAAAGCAACTTTGAGATAATGCATTCCACCTATCAAATCAGCTGAAATAATAGAAGGGCAGAATGACAAATGTTGGAGGGGATGTGGGAAGATTGGGACACCAATATACTGTTGGTGGTACTGTGAATTGATCCAACCATTTTGGAATGGGTTTTGGAATTATGCCCAAAGAGTTATAAAACTCTGTATATCCTCTGATCCAGTAATATCACTACTAAATCTGTTTCCCAGGGTAATCAGGGGAAAAGGAAAAGAATCTATAAGTCCTAGAATATTTGTAGCAGCTCCATTTGTTGTCTCAAATAACTGGAAATTGAGGGGCTGCCCACAAATCGGAGAATGACTGAAAAAGTTGTGGTACATGATTGTGAAGGAATACTACCTTGCTGCAAGAAATGATGAACAATTTGATTTTAGAAAAACATGAAAGACTTGCATGAAATAAATAGTGAAACAAGCAGAACCAAGAAAACATTGTATAAAGTAACAGAAACACTGTTCAGACTGTATGACTGAATATTCAAATCAACTACAAAGGACCCACATAGGAAGATGGTATACATGTCAAGAAGAAGAAATGATATATAGAAGTATTTACTGTATGATTTCATATCTGTGTCAAATGTTGACCCAGTACAAGTCTGGGAAGGAGGGAAGGAGATAGATTGAGGACTCAAAATGTCACAAAAATTAAATAAATATTTTAAGACAATTTTATTTTTCTCAATTACATGTAAAAACCTCTTTTAACACTCAATGAAATTTTTTTTTTGAATTTCAGATTCTCTCCTTTCTTTCATCTTGCCTTCCTAAAATGGTAAGCAATCTGATAAGGATTTTACATGTACATTCATACAAAACATTTTTGCATGTTAGGCATTTATGCAAGAGAGATCAAGCAAAAGAAAAAGAAGAAAATGAAATATCGTATGTTTTGGTTTGCATTCAGACTCCATCGATTCTTTCTCTGGAGGCAGATGGAGTTTTTCTTCATGAGTTTTTAGAATTGTTTTAGATGGCTGCATTGCTGAGAATAGCTAGGACATTCACACTCATTCATCAAATAGTATTGCTGTTACTGTGTACCGTGTTCTGGTTCTGCTCACTTCACTTTGCTTCAGTTCATGTAAGTCCAGGTTTTTCTGAAATCATTCTGTTCATCATTTCTAATATCAATTGATAGACATCCCCTGAATTGCTAATTCTTTAGTAGCACAAAAAGAGCTGCTATTTTTGTACAAATAAGTTCATTTCCATTTTTTAAATCTTTTTGGCATATAGACTATCGCTGATATTGCTGGATCAAAGAGGATGCATAATTTTAGAGCTCTTTGGGCATAGTTCCAAATTTCTTTTCAGAATGGTTGGGTCAGATGACCACTCTACCAACAGTGCATTAGTGTCCCAATTTTTCATGTTCCCTCCAACATTTATCATTTTCATTGTGTGAGTAGTATCTTTGAGTTGTTTGAATTTGTATTTCTCTAATCAAGAGTGTTTTAAGAGAACAGCAAGGTGGCTCAATGGATAGAGAGATAGGCCTACAGATAGGAAGTCCTGGATTCAAATGTGACTTCAGACACTTCCTAGCTATGTGGTCCTGGACAAGTCACTTATCCTCACTTGCCTAGTTCTTACTACTCTTCTGCCTTGGAGACAGTACATAGTCTTGTTTCTAAGATGGAAGGTAAAGATTAAAAAAAAAAGAGTGATTTTTAATATCTTTTCGTATCATTTTAGATAGCTTTTATTTCATCTGAAAACTGTTTATATCTTTTGATCTTTTAAAATTAAATATTTAGGAAAAAAGAAAAAAATCATTTATTTTTCTTATCTATCATGACTATTAGGATCATCATTACCATCATCATTGTTATTTTTTATTATTATTAAGTTTTTCTTGTAGTCTTCTATAGCAGAGAACTTGTTTTGAAACCAGAAAACTTGGGTTCGAGTTTCATCTCTGACACCTATTTTTCATATGACCTTGTCCAAGTTATTTAAGCCTTTAGTTCTCTAGGCAATTCTCTAAGTCTATAAGTTAGAAGAAAAATCACTTACCTGCTTAGGCAAAACACACCCCCTGAGAAACTCACTGAGGTCATTCTCCAGGACTAGAGAGGCATTGACTTGCATTGATAGGAAAAGTTTCCTTGCCTAGGAATTCTTGTATCAATGAAATTATAGATCCGGTTTCTGTTATTATTTTAAGAATCAAGACCAAAAGATGGATGTTATAGGGAAGGAGATTTTCATTCAATCTGAACAATCAGTCATTCATTCAGACAATCAATCTTTGTTTTATATTCAACCTGAACCTCTTCCTGCACTTACTGGGAAAACTGATCCAGCAGGTAAGAGTTACACTGTAAATGCAAATGTCCTAGCACTCTAAACAGACACTTTTTTTTTATGATGCCATAAAGGCTGAGAACTGACTCCAATTATAATTGGTTCCTGTCTTCTTGGGAAATAATAAAATCTCAGAGCTATTTGATCCAGGATCTTTTTTTGTTCTTCAGGGAGGAAGAGTCCTTTTCATGAGTGGTGGTGCCCTTTACTCTTGAAATGCACATCTTAAAAAGGAAGAGAGCTAGAAATAAACTATTAGAGATAAGAAAATAATTAATATTGAACATAAACTTGCATTGAAGACTTTCATAATAACACCTTATTTAATCTAGTTCTTCAGTTTAGCTACTTCTACCACATTCCTGACTTTGAGGGAAGAGAGAAAGAAGTACTATGGATATGACATTTGGAGTCAGAAAGACCAAAGTTCAAATCCCACCTTAGGTACTTACAAACTCTGTGACCCGAGGAATGTTAGTGAACCTTTGCCTCTGTTACTGCAGAAGTGGGATAATAATAGGACCTACATCACAGGGTTGTAGTGAGGATAAAATGAGATAATACACTTTGAATGCTTTAAAGGACTATAAAATGCTAGCTATTATTAACTTATTTAAATGTTCTGAGCCTCAGTTTCCTCAATTTCAAGATGGAGTTAGATTTGACCTCTAAAGTCCCATTCAGTTCTTAATAAGTGATCCTGTGAATATTTCATAAAAGATCATAACTAAGGCATTTCAAAAATGCCTGTGAAATTTTTTTGTGTCGATTTCTAAATACATTTTCAAACTCTATGTGGAGTTCATTCAATTAGTGGTAAGAGGTTGGTTCATTTTGTGCATTATCTTCTGTTGTTTTTAAGCCCCTTGGTTGACTTTCTCACATCTTAATTATAATAATATTCTCTTATATTTAAGTGGGACTTTTGCAGCGAACTTTTAATGTCTATTAACTTAGTAAGGAGGTGGCATTCATTTAATAAGCATTTCTTATCTTTGACTTTCAAAACTTTTCATAGCCTAGTCCTTGTTCACCTTCCTGCTCTTCTAACCCTTATTCCCTGTTAGGTACTCTGCTATCCAGTGACTGCTATTCTTCATATGACATCCTGTCTCCAACTACCATGGATGTTCACTGGTTGTCCTCTATGCCTGGACCTCTGTTCTTTGTCTTTTCTACTTCCTACCTTCCTTCAAGCCCCATCTAAAGTCCTACCTTCTACAAGATGCTTTTCCTAACTCCACTTCAAGCCAGTTCTCTCCTCTGTTAATTATCTCCAATTCATCCTACCTATAGCTTGTTTGTGGATGATTGTTACAAGGCATCCACACCGCCCCCCCTCATTTGACTATGAGCTCCTTGAAGATAAGGTCAGCTATTTCCTTCCTTTCCTTCTATCCTTAGTGTGTGTCCCAGTGCTTGGCACATATAGTAGGAAAATGCTTGTTGTGACTGATTAATTTGATCTTGATCACAATGAACTAGCAAGTGACTAAAGTGAGATGAGACCTAGGACACTAAGATAATAGGTCTAAGGATCTTTCCTCTCCATCTTCTTTCTAAGAAAAAAACGATTTACAGAGAAATAGATAGGAGGATGGGTAGATAGATGGAAGAAAGAAAGAAAAAGGAAGGAAGGAAGAAAGAAAAAGAAAGGAAGGAAGAAAACAAAAGATGTTTTGAATAGATAAGCGGATAGATCAATAGACAGATAGACAGACAGACAGATGGATGGATACATGGCTAGATGGATGGATGGATAGGTAGATAGATCTATAGATAGATGGATTCACAGATACATAGATATGTGATGTTTTGTAGCCTTATAACATACATGAAATCATTTTCATTGCTGTCAATTTCCAAGAGGTCAGGATCCAACTCAGTTTTATTTTTAACCTGACCCATGAGTTTTTTGGCATAAAGAATTCTCTATATCAATAAGGATTATATCTGTTCTGAACTTTATAGTCTTAGCAAGTCGACTAGGTCTCTTAGCAGTTAAATGACTTGCCCAGGATCATGTAGACAGTATGTTCCTGAGGCTAGATTGGAGAGTAGGTCTTCCTGGCTATGAGACTGGTTCTCTATCTACTCTACCATGATGCTTTTTAATACTTAAGTTTTACCTAATAATCAGCTTAGATTTGTGAAAAGTGAAGTTTTTACTTGAAATTAAGTAAAACACTGCCAAATATTCTATCTTAAGTAAAGGTAATTTTAACATCTTTAAGCTTCTTATTAAGTATATTGAAATTAACAAAAATAGGAAGAAAAATCAGGAAATATACATTTATTTCAATAGAGAAATGAGCAAGAACACGAACAGTAAAATTCCCGCTACAGAGTAGGTGCTTAATCAATCAATGTTTCTTGGCTTAACCAAACAGACATTCAAAACTAATTGGATAGGGGCAGCTGAGTGGCCCAGTGAATTGAGAGCCAGGTCTAGACATGAAAGGTCAAATATGACCTCATACACTTCCTAGCTGTGTGACCCTGGGCAAATCACTTAACCTACATTACCTAGCCTTTACCTTCTGCCTTGCAACCAATACACATATTGATTCCAAGGTGGAAGGAAAGGATGAAAAAAAAAACCTAATTGGGCAAAAGAGAGAAATAAAAATAAATACAGTTGAATTGGAAGATCAGGTGCTCTTAATGAATTGGAAGA
Source organism: Monodelphis domestica (assembly GCF_027887165.1). Taxonomy (NCBI): domain Eukaryota; kingdom Metazoa; phylum Chordata; class Mammalia; order Didelphimorphia; family Didelphidae; genus Monodelphis; species Monodelphis domestica. Next base: position 71,428,502 of record NC_077231.1, on the reverse strand, counting down.
TCAGGTGCTTTTAATTTTTAATTGACAAAACATCATTAACATTTAGACCAAGAAAGGGAAAAATGCATATCAGCAAATTTACAATTCTAAATGAAAAATAATAAAATAAATTAATTATATTCTCTTAAAGAAAGCTAGTAATTGGTTATAAAAATATAAAACATTACAAGCAAATGAATTCTATAAAGACATTTCAGAAGAAGTAAATGATAAATTATCCATGAATTTCAGTGTTCAAAAAAAAGACTGACATTAATTCTTTCAAATTATCAATAATAAATAATTGCTTTATTATATAGTTTTCATAAATACAAAAGAAAATGAAATTCTAGTAAAAACTTTTTATCAGATAAATGACACTGATTTTTATTTTTAAAAACCCTTACTTTCTGTCTTAGTATCAGACAGAAGATTATCAAGACCTAGGCAATGGGAGTTAAGTGACTCACACAGGATCCTACAGCTAGGAAGTGTCTGAGATCAGATTTGAACCCAGGTTCTCCTGACTCCTGACCTGGTGTTCTTTCCATGGTGCTAACTAACTAGCTGCCCCTTGGCAATGTTTTTTAAAAAAACAGTAAAGACATCTCTAAAACAGACTATAGCCCATTTCCCCTAAAGTGTCATTTTTATCTTTTTCTGGTACTCTGATCCCATCAGTATAGGAAATTCCCAATGCATAAATATTCTCATTCAGGTACATGTCAGCCACTTTTCTGCAACTTATAGTCTAAGAAGCAAAAATTTTAAATAAAATATTTGAATAAAATATTTGCTATGGATAAAGTTGCACATTTAAAAATGATTTTTATGACTTAGGATACTATATACTGGGCATGCAAGGATAGTTTAGCATCAGAAATAGCTATCAAAGAGCAGCTAGCTGGCTCAGTGGACAGAGAACAAAACTTGGAGTAGAGAGGACCTGGGCTCAGATCTGGATTCAGATACTTCCTAGCTGGACAAATCACCTAATTCTAGTTGCCTAGACCTGGCCATTCTTCTACCTTAGAACCAATACTTGTATCAATTCTAAGACAGAGGTTATGTTAAAAAAAAAGATATCTATCAATATTATATGACATGATATTTTATTCTTATTGGAAAAATCATATTACATAGCTTTGGAACATGTTATAACATATTTTCAAAAGAACATGCAATATAAATCTCTGTCCTTTAATAAGAGAAAAGGTAAATTAAATAATTCTATTGCAGTAGTCAACTCTCTCTGGAAACATTCTTCTATTACTCTATTAATACATTCCTTAGAAAAACAGAATTGCTTTTTTGTTATAAATATGCAATAATTTATAATTTCACATTTATTTTCACATGTATTTCACACATATAATTTCACATCATCTATGTCTAAAAATCTGTGTCTCATTCTTTTTTTTCTCCTCCTTCCTAACCCTTCCAAAGAGGACAGATATTATTTGTATTATCATACAATAAATATTTCCTTCTTCATTATGTTGTGAAATAAAAGAGGTATTGCTAGAGAAATATACTAGAGAAAAGATCATAGAGGAAATAAAGTAAAGAATGGGATGTGTCAGTCTGCATTCAGACTCTGTTTCTTCTATGGCAGTGGATATCCTTTCATGTCATGAGTCCCTTCAACTTGTCCTGGATCCTTGCCTTGTTGACAGTTGATCATTTTAAATTATTTTGTTACTCTGTACAATGTTGTCCTAGTTCTGCTCACTTCACTTTGCATCACTTCATATGCCTTTCCAGATTTTTTGTGTTCATCTTTTAATTGCCATTTCTTATGACACAATAGTATGACATACACATTTTTATAAATTTAATTTTACTCCCACACATTAAATTATTAAATTATATAACAGCAAATCTGATTTTTAAAATAAAATACTCGGTTTATTTATGAGAAGACATAAAAATAGTAAGAAGTAAATGATTTTTTTCTCAACACAAAAAATCTTTATGTCAAATGGCAAAATTGAATGAAATGGAGAACCCCCCCCCAAATCAAGTATGTGCAGAGCAAGAATACCTTCATTATGTTTACTATCATATTAGAACATTTAGAAATTATAATAAAACAGGAAAAAAGGTTTTCCATTGAATTATCATTGGACATAAAAAGTTCAAAATATAAATTACTCAAGAGAATACACTTATATCCCACTTTCCTAAGTCAAACAATTAAAGAAATCTGTTAAATTTCCTTAGGAATATAGAATCACAGAATCTGAGAGGTGGATGAGACCTCAGAGATCATCTGGTTCAACCCAGACTTCAGTGTAATACATCACTAACAGAAGCTCATCTTGCTTAAGGGGTTGATGACCTGAAGAAATAAGGAGATTGCCATCTCCCAAGACAAAAGAAATTCCATTGTTGGGTGACTCCAATTGTTAGGCTTTTTTTATTACACCTAAACTTGTTCATTTACAGCTTCTATACCTGGATCCTAGTGCAGGCATCTTAGCCTGTCAGATGGTTGGAATCACATATATTTCTAAAGTAATCACATTCCTCTCTGGTGGCTGTCAGGAATTACCTGTTTTTAACTAAGGAGATGTCCCTCTGAAGATGTCCTTTCATGTCATGGGGAATGGCTGAACAAACTGTGGTATATGATGGTGATGGAATACTATTGTGCTATAAGGAATGAGGAACAGGATGATTTCAGAAAGAGCTGGAAAGACCTACGTGAACTGATGCAGAGTGAAGTAAGCAGAACCAGGAGAACATAATTTTGTGGGATGATCAAATATCAAAATCAAAATGACTGCTACTAACATCAATACAATGATCCAGGAGAATTCTGGGGGAATTATGAAAAAGAACTTTTGAAGAAATGAATAAGAAAATATATGATTAACAAATACATGACTAACAAATAAACAAGCTTTGGGTATATATTTGAGGTTTGGGGTTTTATAATGTCATTTGCTTATAAAAATTAATCATATGGCAACATGTTTTGAGTGATAATACATGTATAACCAAGTGGAATTACTTGTCAACTCTGGAAGTGGGAAGGGAAGAGGGAAGGGAGATAACACAAATCATGTAACTTTGGAAAACATTTAAATTTGTTATTGGAATAAAATAAAGATAAATTAAAAAAATAATTGCCTGTTTTTGAGGATGGCTAGACTCATTAAGAGAAGTTTTTAGTACTTTATTTTTGAGACCCCAAATTCTTGTCAATCTTTCTCTCTGAGAACAGTTTAGGAAGGAATTATTTAGTAAGTCATTCTAGTAAATGTATTTCCTATAAATTAAAGATAGGGATTAGGGCTGGACTTGTGCTTTCATTTGGGGTAAAGACTTCATAGATGAAGAAACTCTCTCTGCCAAAGCAAATTGTCATTTGCCTTGAAGCTTATAGTTTCAAAGAGACACACTTAGACATACTTATAGTCTAGAGAGACTAGGACATTAAGAGGTTACATGTCTTGTCCAAGGTCTCACAGCTAGTATGTATCAGAGATAGGACTTGAAATCAGGTCCTTTTGACTGCTTCTTTGTCCACTACACTATGATGCCTCTGATTAATGACAAAAAATATAATAATAATGTTGATGACAGCAACTTTAAATTTTGCCAAGTACCATACATGAATTATCTCATTTTGATTTGATCAAATGTTTTATGAAATTATATTTGTTCTTGCCTTTGGACACATTGGACACAAGCCATATTAGAATAGTATTGATAGGTTCAGAATCTATAAAGTTTTTCTCCTTGGTTTATCTTTTCTAGGGTTCTTTTTGGGCTAAGTGTATGGTTGCTCCAAAGTCAAGTTCAAGAGAGAAATCTTATTAATGAGCAGAATGATCATTAAAACACACACACACACACATACATGCATACACTTTTACTAAATAGAAATATAGACCCTCCCACAAGCTTCCAAGAATTAATGAGATAATCACAGTCTCATCACCCACTACCCAAACCCCAGTCTGCAAGAAAAAACACTTCTTTCTCCAGAGAGATATCTCATTAGTCCCTGGAAACCTGTGGGAAGCCAACAGTTGGCAAGGATGTGCATTCACAGATCCATCTCCCTACTTACTCAACCATAGGGATGAAGCAAGGTCAATAATGACAACATCTTCCAGGAGCATAGACAGCCCATCATGGCCAATGGGCTACACTTCCTTTTCAATAGTAGTTATGCAGGATTAACCAGAAAGTGGGCTTTTGTGCATGTAACTTATCCATATTTTGTATCTCCCTGACTGAAGGCAACATGCATAATTTAAATCATTAATCCTCTGCAGCCTAATTAGCCACTTGAGGCCCAGATAGCATCTTTAAACCAAGTCTGCCAATCCCTTTATTTGCATTCTGTAGGAGGACTTGCAAGTTATCTTCCCTATAGCTACTACTTTTCTCTAGTCATGTGTCCACCTGTTGGTCCTTGGATAAAAATCTCATATTTAGATTACCAAGAACTAAGCTAATGTTTATAAATGGTTCAAAAACTTTGTAAATCTTAGCATCCCTTTTCAAACATTCTGCCATTAATATAGATGCAGAAAGGGGATGCATGGTACCAAAGTCCATTTGATTTTTTTTTCTCTATTGAATGAGTTGCCTTGCCTAAACAATTCACCGCCAGTTGCCATTGGTCATAATACTGGGGAAGAATCATTATATACTCTGCTGGATTGGTCATTGCAAATCTTGAATAGTGGGTTATTGGTGTTATTCTTGGTTTCTTTCTATCATGGTAGAACCTTTATGGCTTAAATCCCACTAAAAGGGACTTCAAAGTCCTGTGTTGACACAGCATTAAATTTAATTTACTTAAATGTAAATAGTTGCATGATAAACTTAATTGATAATTAATATGGTTTATGATATTCTGTATAAAAATGATTAATACCAATTAAATGTTTTTGATTATTGGCTAGCTGGAATTATCTGTTTCTTAAGTACCTTCTATCAGCATGAATTTCAGAGTTAAATATATTTGACTTATAAAGTTAAGCTATAGGAATTTTTTAAATGGAGAAATATAATTAATACATGTTAGGAGTGTACTGAAAGGCCCGACATCTATAAAGCTTTTTTTCACTTGTAATATCGTTCCAAAGACTCTTAGAAACACATATGTACATATACATCCACACACACACATATATCCCCCCCCCATTTTTGTTCAGTCATTTTAGTTGTATATGAATCTTGATGACCCAATTTGGGATTTTCTTGGCAAAGATCCTAGAGTGATTTTATCATTTCCTTCTCCAGCTCACTTTACAGCTGGAAAAATTGAGGCAAACAGGGTTAAGTGATTTGCTCAGGGTCATACAGTTAGTATGTATCTAGGGCTGGATTTGAACTTGAATCTTCCTGACCTCCTTCCCAGCACTCAAACTGCTGGGCCAGCTAGATGCCCTTAATGTGTGTGTGTGTGTGTGTGTGTGTGTGTGTGTGTGTGTTCTTCTATTTATGAGCAAGAGCAGAAGATGAGTATCCACACTCAAAAAGAAAGAATAAGCTCATTTTGAACCAGGATAACTTGGAAGAGCAATGAAAATGTTAAAGCTTTGGAATTCATTTAATGTTAATTTCTCTTTGGGATAAAACCAAAGGCCACCCCAAAAAACTTTGCTAGGATGAGAAGTGACATTGATCAAGGTTAGAAATATACCAGATTTGTTCCTATTGCCGACTGTTTGAAGTTTGAATTCCTTTGGAAAAATGTAACTTGGTGATTTAAAGATAAAAGGTGAACATGACTTATAAAATGGTTCAAAGGATTTCATGAACATCAAAGTATTTTTCTTAAATAAAAGTTGATGAATAAAATGAAAATGAATCAGATATTTAAGAGTTACATTTCTCATTAAAATACATGACCTTGAAAATTTAAAGGAAAATGCCAATGAAAAGTATCTGATGATTTTGTTCACTTAATTAAAAGAAAGATATTTTAAATCAAATATTAGTTTTCCTAAAGAATCTCACCAATCAGTGAAATAGCAAGGCATGGAATACATGTAGCTCAGGATTGTAGCAACATGGATTTAAAGCCAGAGGGGCCATCTATAGTATAATCTTTACATTTTATGGATGAGGAATTGAGGCCTACAAAAGTCAAGTGGTTTGCCCAAGGTTACATGAGTAGCAAGTGTTAGGACCAGAGTTGAACCAAGATGGTGGCCCTAAAAAAAGATGAATCCAGAATCTGGGAATCAATAGAGAACTCCCACCTAAGGGTATAGATTTAAGTCATTAGCATACATTTAAACCGTGAGAATGTAAGGAAAACATTTTGATATATTTTTGTGCTACTTTATTTTAAATTGTATAATTCTGAAACTATCTTTCATTGATCCATAGACCTATCTCTTTATTTGGAATTAAAGGACAAGTCTAACCTTTTAAAATGGAAATGTAACACAATTTCAGAGAATCAGGTACGAAATTTTAGAAGTCAAAGTGACCTCAGAATGAGTGTGATTTGTGAGTTGACCTCACTAAGTAGGGCAATAATTTAATTGCTTTACATCTATATTGAAGCAAATCATTTATTCTGCAATCACTTTTGCATGATTGATATGTTTGATGGCAACTGAGGAGAGATTGTATGTTGGTTTTATGACCCAAATTCCTTTGGAATCATCTTGATAAATAAGTTAGCTTCATTGTAGTGTGGAGTCAACAATAAAGCTTTATTGTAATGGGGAGTTAAGGTTATGCCAGCAAAGCATGTGTAAAAAGATTCTTCCAAGTCAGGAAGACTATAAGCTGTGGAAAAGAGAGAAATTACAAAGCATGCAAAAGGACAGAAGCTGGAGGTTGATCAGCTGTCAATCAAAGGAAGATTCCATTTGGAATGTTACCCGGAAACAATTGAGGGCAAGAGCCAACTGCTGACTGATTTCTGGGCTTCTTGACTGATGGTGGTGACTTTGAAGGAGGAAGCTGGGTTTATCTCTGGGACTTGGGATAATCAAGTTGGAGGTGGCCTGGCTGATTTGAAGGCAGAAGAAGAAGGACAATAGTCCATATATCTCTCTGACTTGCTCTGTTTTGTGGTAGTGACTGAATTGCCATTTCTCTCAATATCTTCCAAACTAAGGCTCACTGTAGATAATAGGGAAACATCCAACCCTCTTACCTCCATTCTCTACCCTTTCCTATTTTCTTCAAATAAACCCCTTATTTGAGATAAAAGAAGATAAATACTATATCATTTGAAACATCATAGCTCACCCTGAGTGACTTAGGAGGCTAAAAAGAAGGGGGGAGAGGAATAAGGGGAGGAAGAGGGAGAAAGGGAGGTATAGAGGGAGGAGGGTAGGCAAAAGGAAGATAGCTGCCTGATCTAGTAGTTATCATTTACCCATCAAATATACCCCCTTCAATATTATCTATTACAAAGTGTAAGTCCAACAAAATACTTTGGGTTTCAGGGGCAGCTTGGTAGCACAGTGGATAGAGTGCCAGGCCTGGAGAAAGGAGGACCTGAGTTCAAATTTGATCTCAGAGACTTCACAGTGATGTGGCCCTGGGCAAGTCACTTAACCCCCATTTGTCTAGCCCTTGCCCTCTGTCTTACAGTTTTTATTAGAACAGAAAATAAGGGTTTAAAAAGGGTTTAGTCTCTGAGTCTAAAAAGGCAAAAGAAAAAAAAAAGCTAATTCCTTGAATGTTGACAAAATACAAAAAAAAATTTTTTTGGAAGCCAACCCTTCTATTATCAAGTCCCTTCTACCCCAGTGGGCAGAGGATGAAGGAAGGAAGGAAGGAAGGGAGGAAGGAAGGGAGGAAGGAAGGAAAGACTTCTTAAGCACTTTCTATGTGTCAGATACTATGGTAATAAGGGAGAGATTACAATTTTTAAATAATTTATAGCAATTAATTTAAATGATGATGCTCTTGAGGTGAGATTTTTGTGCAGTGACCTCTTGCAAGGACTGAAGCATATCACTCTGATCATTCTCACTATAAATGAAGCCAAGATACATGAAAAAGATGACAGTAGGGGAAGCTAGGTGGCTTAATGGATGTAGAGTAAGGAGATCCTGGGTTCAAATCTGGTCTCAAACACTTCCTAGCTGTGTGTCCCTGAGAAAGTCATCTAACCCTAATCACATAGCCATTACCACTCTTCTGCCTTGGAAATGTTATTTATATAAATTCTAAGTCAGAAAGTAAGGGTGGAAAAGAAGAGAAAAGAAAAGAAAAGAAAAGAAAAAAGAAAAGAAAAAGATGGTAAAAATGGCTCATGGGTCTGAAGAGTATCTAACTCTTTGATGTTGGGAGAGACTTTAGAGATCCAATCCCCTCATTTTATAGATCAAATGAGATAGCATATGTAAAATACTTTACAAACCTTAGAGTGTTATAAATATCAGCTGTTTCTGTTGCTGTTACAGATGAGGAAACTTCCCACTTTCCACTCTTGCTCTGAAAACTGAAATCAAATCAGTATTTCCATTGCTTCTGGAAAGGGTTTGTCAACCAACTCTTCTGTTAGTCCACTAGTGAAGCTTGTGACTTCCTTTAAAAAAAAAAAATATATATATATATAATCTAACCCAATAGACTGTTAGTGCCCCGAGGGCTGAAACTGTCTCCCTTGTGTCTTTGTATACACAGTGCTTTAGTACAGAGATAAGAGAAAACATGGTGCCTTCATACTTATACTTAATAACTGAAAGAGAAAGGTTAAAAAACAAATCAAAACAAAATTAATCTGGAAAACTGAACCAATCACATGCCTAAATATCATGAATACTTTCATTGATAAAAGGATAATTATCCTAATAATAATAACAAAATAATACAGGCTTTGTGAAGCTCCAACCTTTCAACAAACTTGGTGAGAACTGGCATTGGAAAAAATGATATCAATTAACATTAACTGGTTATATCATTGGGAATCAGTTATGAATCAGCTATCCATGTGTGGCCAGATCATGCAATGGTTAGAGCCAAGGTCAAAGTAACTGTCAAAAGTTTCTTTTTAAAAAAGATAAATCTGAGAAGATATTGAGTATGATGAATATGACTCTATTTCAATCTATTGTTGTTTAGTTATTTCAGCTTTATTCAATTCCTTTTGATCCTCTTTGGTGTTTTCTTGGCAGAGATACTGGAGTGGTGTGCCATTTCTGTCTCCAGCTTATTTTAAAGAGGAGGAAACTGAGGCAAAGAAAGTTAAGAGACTTGTCTAAGTAAATATCTGAGGCAAGATTTGAACTCAGATCTTCCTGACTCCAGGCTCAATGCTCTATCCACTAACACCACCTACCTCCTGCCCAATCTGTAGCATACAATAGTAATCACATAAGACCTGGCATCTACCAAGCAGTATATAAATGTTAACTGTGGGAGCAACTGTGAATAAAGAATGAGGTCAAGAGATGGGAGGTCCTGGGTTCAAATGTGGTCTCAGATACTTAATAGCTGTGTGACCCTGGGCAAATCATTTAACCTCAATTGCTTAGAATTTGCTGCTCTTCTGCCTTAGAACTAATACTTACGATTGATTCTAAGACAAAAGATAAAGTTGTTGTTTTTTTTTTAAATGTAAACAATGATGACAATGATGGCATGGCCCAAACACCATGAAAGCTCAAATCATGACCTATTTCTCTTTGTGCCTCTCCTAATATCCATTACAATGCTTTTTATGTTTTTGGCACTCCATAAATCTTCCTTGAATGACTTCTTTTTTTTTATTATTAAACATTATTTTATTTGGTGTCAGATGTGTTCTTTATTCGAACCCATTTCCCTGTTGTTGGTATTTGCATTAGAGTGTTCATTTAGAGTCTCTCCTCAGTCATATCCCCTCCACCCCTGTAGTCAAGAAGTTGCTTTTCCTCGGTGTTTCTACTCCTCTGCTTGTGGATAGTGTTTTTTAGATCCCTGCAGATTGTTCAGGGACATTGCATTGAGACTAATGGAGAAGTCCATCACCTTCCATTGTACCACAGTGTGTTTGTCTCTGTACAATGTTCTCCTGGTTCTGCTCCTCTCGCTCTGCATCACTTCCTGGAGGTTGTTCCAGTCTCCGTGGAATTCCTCCACTTTATTATTCCTTTTAGCACAATAGTATTCCATCACCAACATATACCACAGTTTGTTCAGCCATTCCCCAACTGAAGGGCATCCCCTCATTTTCCAATTTTTGGCCACCACAAAGAGTGCAGCTATGAATATTCTTGTACAAGTCTTTTTCCTTATTATCTCTTTGGGGTACAAACCCAGCAGTGCTATGGCTGGATCAAAGGGCAGACAGTCTTTTATCGCCCTTTGGGCATAGTTCCAAATTGCCCTCCAGAATGGTTGGATCAATTCACAACTCCACCAGCAATGAATTAATGTCCCCACTTTGCCACATCCCCTCCAGCATTCATTACTTTCCATAGCTGTCATGTTAGCCAATCTGCTAGGTGTGAGGTGATACCTCAGAGTTGTTTTGATTTGCATCTCTCTGACTATAAGAGATGTAGAGCACTTTTTCATGTGCTTATTAATAGTTTTGATTTCTTTGGCTGAGAACTGCCTGTTCATGTCCCTTGCCCATTTGTCAATTGGAGGATGGCTTGATTTTTTGTACAATTGATTTAGCTCTTTGTAAATTTGAGTAATTAGACCTTTGTCAGAGGTTTTTATGAAGATTGTTTCCCAATTTGTTGCTTCCCTTCTGATTTTAGTTATATTGGTTTTGTTTGTACAAAAACTTTTTAATTTGATGTATTCAAAATTATTTATTTTGCATTTGGTGACTCTTTCTAAGTCTTGCTTGGTTTTAAAATCTTTCCCTTCCCAAAGGTCTGACATATATACTATTCTGTGTTTGCCTAATTTTCTTATAATTTCCTTCTTTATGTTCAGGTCATTCACCCATTTTGAATTTATCTTGGTGTAGGGTGTGAGGTGATGATCCAAACCTAATCTTTCCCACACTGTCCTCCAATTTTCCCAGCAGTTTTTTATGAAATAGTGGACTTTTGTCCCAAAAGCTGGAATCTTTGGGTTTGTCATATACTGTCTTGCTGAGGTCACTCACCCCGAGTCTATTCCACTGATCCTCCTTTCTGTCTCTCAGCCAGTACCAAATTGTTTTGAGGACCTCTGCTTTATAGTATAGTCTGAGATCTGGGACTGCAAGGCCTCCTTCCTTTGTATTTTTTTTTTCATTATTTCCCTGGATATCCTTGATACTTTATTCTTCCAAATGAACTTTGTTATGGTTTTTTCTAATTCAGCAAAAAAGTTATTTGGAAGTTCAATGGGTATGGCACTACATAAATAAATAAGTTTGGGTAGGATGGTCATTTTTATTATATTGGCATGAGCAGTTAATGTTTTTCCAATTGTTCTAGTTTTAGTTGTGTGGAGAGTGTTTTGTAATTGTATTCATATAGTTACTGTGTTTGTCTCAGGAGATAGATTCCTAAGTATTTTATTTTGTCTAAGGTAATTTTGAATGGGATTTCTCTTTCTAGTTCTTGTTGCTGTGCTGTGTTGGAAGTATATAGAAATGTTGATGACTTATGTGGGTTTATTTTGTATCCTGCAACTTTGCCAAAGTTGTTGATTATTTCGATTAGCTTTTTGGTTGAGTCTCTAGTATTCTTTAAGTAGATCATCATGTCATCTGCAAAGAGTGATAACTTAGTCTCCTCTTTCCCTATTTTAATGCCTTCAATTTCTTTTTCTTCTCTAATTACTACTGCTAGTGTTTCTAGTACAATGTCAAATAATAGAGGTGATAATGGGCATCCTTGTTTCACTCCTGATCTTATTAAAGTCCCCTTTGACTGGTTTGAAGTACGTATCTAACAATCTTTTCTTAAATCAAACCTTAGCATTTAGAGCCTTTCATGGTCTGGCACCAGCCCATCTTCCCAGCCTACTTGTCCCTACTCTTTCATTCCATCCACCTTCCAGGCAAACTGACCTTGTTTTTCTTGAAACTTCCTCCTCCTTCCTACCTGTTCATAGCTATCTTCACTATACTTCCTTTTCATTACTGCTTCTTAAAATAAAATGCCTAGTTTCTTTCAAGTCTCAGCACACATACCAACTTCTAAGGGGAAGCCTTCCTAATTGCCTTCCTTTGTGAGTGTCCCCAGTCGAATGTAAGTCCCTTGGGAACAGTAACTACTTTTCATTTTACTTGACTACTCCTAGCATTCAGTGGGTGCTTAATAAATGCTTTTGTGTCAGATCTGTTAGCTTAGGAATGTTTAAAAATGTGAAATTTTTCTCCTGGAGGAATGCAGGCTCTGTGTGTCAGGTAGCACTTGAAAGTATTTTAATAAGGAAAACATTTAGATGACCCTTTGTAAAGTTGATTGGGGTAGCCAAAGGTGCAGTGAATAGATGCTGGTCCTGGAGGAAGGAAGACTCAGCTTCCTGAGTTCAAATCTGGCCTTAGATACTTACTAGCTGTATGACTTTGGGCCATTCATTTAACCCTGTATGCCCTAGCTTCTTCATCTATAAAATGAGCTGGAGAAATAAATGGTAAACCACTCCAGTAGCTTTGCCAAGAAAAAACCCAAATGGGGTCATGAAGAATTGGTTAGAAGTGATAATGATTGAGCAGTAACAAAAAGAAAAGTTGATTAGGACTAGAACTACTACTTGACCTAAGCAAGAAAAGCAGCATAAACTTGAATTCTGGGTCTGGAAAAAGAGATTCCAGAAGAGTACCCTTCCCCCTCCTTAGAAGCAACTAGCTGACAGTGGATGGGGCACTAGCCTCTAAGTCAGAAGACTTGAGTCTTCAGATCTGGCCTCAGGCACTTATTGGCTGTGTTGCTGGCTTTGTGACTCTGAGCGAGTCATTTCATCTTTGTTTGCCTTAGTTTTCTCAACTATAAAATGGGAACAAAAATAGCACCTATTTCCTAGAGTTAGTGTGAGATAAGATGGTGTGAGGTGCCTGGCTTATAGGAAACACTATGTAAATGCTAGCTGTTATTAGGTGCAAAAGATGGTTCTTTCTTGGTAAGACGGTCCACCTTTTCCCAAAATCCATTTAAATAAGATGAGAACAAATTGTAACTGTGTCTACCACATGTGGTCCAAAGCTTCTCCTTCTGTTGGAAACTTGACTGACCAAGACAGGATTGGCCAGCCTACAGCTGTGTCTTGAAGAAAGACAGGAATAATCAAAGGAAATCATACTGAATAGACCAATTCTTATTCACTTAGTTTTCCTTAACTTCCCCATTTAGTCATCTTCAGGAAGGAACGTCATGGTATACTAGAAAGAGCATCCATTACCTTTGGGTTCAGAGAATCCGGCTTCAGATCTCACTTCTGGTGCTTATTTGCTTTGTGTGGCTTAGCCTCTCTGACCATTATTTTCATCAACAATTAAACAAGAGAGTTTGACAGCTAACCTTTGAGGTTGCTTTCAGCTCAAGATTTTTGATCCTGTTACTACATGGGCATGTGTGTATATAGACTTCTAACATTTTTTTACCTATTTTTATATAACTATATTCAAAAACATTTGTGGAAAATCTATTACTATGAGAAGTGCAATAGGGAATAGAAAAACAGATAACACATGGTCCTTGCCTCCATTTATATACCAATTGGAGATTTCTGAAGTATTTCATAATAACCCAGGAGGTAGGCAGTCTCATTTTACAGAAGGGAAAACCGAGTCACAAAAAGTGACCTGTTTAGGGTCACATAGCTTTTAAATACTTAGAGCCAAGATTTAAACCCAGATCTCCTGACTCTTAAGTTCTAGCATTTTTCTGAATAGATCTTTATATCTTTAATTTCCCTAAATTAATGAATATGAAAATATGGTATCCCCAAATCTGGTTGTACCAACCCTGCTATGGATGATTCAATATGAACAGTTTGGGGGACTCAGTTGTTTTCTAGTAGCTGCTGATTACCACATTGATGATGACGATGACGATGATGATGATGATGATGATGGACTTTTCTTGCTGATTGAGCCTGCTGAATCTTTTCCAGCTACCTTCATTTGGTAACAACTCTATGTTTCTTGCGCATGTTTGTGAATAGGAGTTGAGAGACTAGAAAGTTGAATTCTGAAACTGGTTAATCTTTGTCTAGAAATGGAAGCCTGCCTGAATAGAGACTTCTGAAGATAATAAGAGAAATTGGTAGACTGTTCCCTTGTTGACCATTCTGTTCCTAACCCATTGCTTTGTTTACTCAACTGATGGCCTGAAACTCCTTTGTGGCTTGTCAACACATTTAAGTAGTGATTGTTGAGTCTGGCAAACTCATCCCTGAAATTAAGTTGTGTAAACTCACAGAGAAAGGCTATCGGGACATGGCAGCTAGCAATGCCAGAAGGACAGACTTGTGACACAGAAGTACCCCCAAAGTGAAGTTCTGTGGCTACTTTTCCTTAAAGTAAATATGTGATTCAGATAAGAGAGTATATTCAAAATTCTATTGAAGGGATTTTGTCTTAAATGAAGATCTGTTATTATATAATCTAATGAGATTTGATTCTGAGCATGATATCTTTTGGAGAATTCAATATGATTTTTCAGGACAGATTCTTATTTTTTTTTATCCTAGACACCTTTGACAGCTTGGTGACTCCAATGGCCCCTTTCCCCAGAATAATGTTATTAAGTGCATAAAAGAAAATATGTAAGATTTAAAAGGAAACCAATTCTATTAAAAATATGATTATTAAAATATTTGAAAAATGAATTCCCAAGTTAAGAACCCTGGGTATAGGAGAATTCCTGGTAAAGATTCATTTTTCCACATTTGCAAATTGGTAACTTACTGGTGATGTATTTTCTTAGAAAGTTTACTAGGTCAATTAGAGGTTAAATGAATGTCCCTGGGTGATAGCCAATATGTGTCAGAGGGAATACTTGAGTCGACGACTTCCTGAGGAGTATAAGGCTGGCTCTTTATTCTTTACACCAGGCTGCCTGTCTTGAATTTTGTGATCTATAAGTTAAGAATGTTTTCAAGTATTCTAAATAATGCATCATGGAACAACACTCAACTGACATTTTGACATAAATCCTGCTGGACAAAGCTCTGTCTCATTGAAGGCAAGAAAATGTATCGTTTCTACACAATCTTGAGCAATAGAATTTTCTGCTTAGCTGTCCAATTTGTGGATGTCAGTCAGGCTATACATTTCCATGAAGCAGTCCAAAAAAGTTGTTAAAAGAGAAAGAGGTGTCAGGGCACAGGAATCACAGAAGTGTCCCATGCATGAAAGGAAAACAGGAAAGATGAGCACGCATGAAGTGAGACCAAAATAAAGTAAGTATATCCAAAGAGCAGGTTTTACAAGCTGTTATTTCTTGGGTTTTTAGGGACTTCCCACAGACAGTGTTTGTTATTCCAGATACTTTTGCTTCCCAGGAGGAAGGAAGATTATCTCAAAGAAATCCAACTTTAAAATAATATATGATACAGCGAAATGCAGTACCAGACTGTAAACCTCAGGAGAACTGGCATATTTGTTTGGGAATAACTGACTGACCACAACCTAAGGATATTTACAGAAAAAAATATATTGAGTAATGTGTGCCATTGGCTTCCCAGCACCTCCTCATTATTGCTTCTTGTCTTTCTAAAGTTTCCTTTTGGCACATTTCCCATTTGGCTCCCTAAGTTCTTGCTGGCCTGTGGAATGTGTGTAAAGAAGCATGCCATATTTATTCATTGTGAAACTGACCATCAGTGAGTGGTTCGGACATACCTGCTGACCAGCCAGCATGAAGAAAGCCCTCATCAGGGAGCTGCTTCTTCTCAGGGTCCCATTTCTTGGGCGGCCAGCCAGTTGGGGCATTCCTCTCCTGAAACTAAAGTGAAACTCTTAGGACAATCATACGTGTATCTCAATGCTTAGGGAATATAGATACTATCTTCTGGCCAGAAGCTCTCTCAGAGGTTCAGAAATATCGCTTCTCTTTTCCTAGATCATCAAATTAATTGGATTTACCTTGTACTCTTCAGTGGGTTTGTATTTTTTCTCTTTAGACCTCAGGATCATAAATTTAAGAGTTGAAAGAGTTCGTATAGGTCATCTAATCACAGTGCCTGGCACAAAGTAAATACTTAATGTAGGTTATATCAGGCTGTCTATTCTTACCTCTCCTCCCTCATTCATTTTACAGATCAGGAAATTGAGTTCCCTCTAGCAATTGTGTGTGTGAATATAGATGTAAATACATACATATATATATATACATATATATATATATATTTGTATAGAACAGTGATTTTCAGGTATACTTTCTGGTTGCAAAAGTACATATGTTCCTAAAAAAATTCACAATAGTGCAACTTTTTTTAAAATTTAATTTTTTTACTAAATTGTATTTTACATTAAAATACTCAGGTATCTCTCTTCCTCCTTCCCCTTCCCCATTAGAGAAGACATTTGACGAAAAGATATAAGTATATGTAAAATCATGTCTTGCTTATTTCTATTTATCAATTCTTTCTTTGGAGGTAGACATATAGAAATCATTTTTTAAAATTCATTCCCTCCCTGCTCTTCCTGCATCATAAAAGTGGCATGCTCAAATAATTCTGCAAGCTACATTTCTGCTGCTGTTTGCAATGTTCTCTTGGTTCTGCTCATTTCCTTCTTTATAATTTCATGTAGGTCTTTCCATGTTTTTCTCAAATTAATCTGCTCTTTATTTATTATGGCACAGTAGTGCCTCACAATCATGCGCCACGACTTGTTTAACCATTCCTTCATTGATGGATATCCCTGCAATTTCCAGTTCTTTGCTATCACAAAGAAAGCTGCAAGAAATATTTTAAAGCATATAGGTTCTTTTCCTTTTCCCCTGATCACCTTTGGAAATAAACCCTAGAGTGTTATTGCCGAGTCAAAAGGTATACACAGTTTTATAACTCTTTGGGCATAATTCTAGACTCTCCAAATGTTTGGATTGGTTGACAGTTCTAATAATGACGCATTAGTGTTGCCATTTTTCCACATCTACTCCAATATTTGTCATTTTGGCCTTTTATCATTTTGATAAATTAAGTGGGGAATGATATCAAAGAGTTGTTTTATTTGTATTTCTCTAATAATAATGATTTAGAGTATTTTTAATATAGTTATATATAGCTTTGATTTCTTTATCCAAAAACTATCTGTTTGAATCTTTTGATCATTTATAATCTGGGGAATGGCTCTTATATTATTCTTATAAATTCTATGATAAGTAGTGATGACATCTGCAAGTTGTTTGGTATGTTCCCCTGTTTCTAAAAGCTCCCCGGTGTCAATATTGATTTCTATATAAGGATGGGGACCTTGGTGGGTCACAACTCTGAAATAGTTTTACACATGTTAAATGGTTAAGAAATACATAAATATAGTTTTATTGGACTGTAGAGTATGGACTGATGAGTAATCCACAGGGCTGGAGAAGCAGGTTGGGGATAGGCTATGAAAGACTCTAAAATTTAATTTGTGAATTTCATATTTGATCCTAAAGGCAAAAGGGAGATAATGAAATTCATTGAGTAGGTTGAGGTGACATAATCAGACTCTCCTTTAGGAAAATCATTTTGGCAGCTGTTTGGGAGATAGATCACAGAGGAGTGACTTGACAAAGTGAGACCAATTGGGAAGATATTGGAACAGTGTGGAATAGATGTGATAAGACACTGAATAATAGTTGTAGTGAGTACAGAAATAAAAGAGGACATATTCAAGATATTTGGTGGAGATAGAAACACAAAGATTTAGCAGCTGATTGGTTATTATGGTGAATATGAGAGATGAGTCAAAGATAACATGAAGGCTTTGAACCTCAGTGACTATTTCTTCCTACAAACCAATTTTCCCCATTCAGATCTCATGAAACTGATCTGTTTCTCCATGCTACATGTAACCAGACTTGAATAATTAAGATAAGACCTTATTCTTGTTAAGCAGTACTGTTTCTTAACTCTTCCATTTTTAGCAGGGTTCATCCTGATGCTCTCTCTCTCTCTCTCTCTCTCTCTCTCTCTCTCTCTCTTTCTCTCTCTCTCTCTCTCTCTCTCCCTCTGTCTCTCTGTCTCTCTCTCTCTCTCTGTCTCTGTCTCTCTGTCTCTCTCTCTGTCTCTCTGTCTCTGTCTCTCCCTCTGTTGTCTATGCTATGCTATTATTCTTGTGTATCCATATGTAGTTTTGAATAATTGACCTTGGACTCAGATTTTAATATGTGTCTTCAATAGAAATTATATTGGTTGGTCCACATAGCTAAAATGCTTATACTGTCTATTTCTTAATTAAAGAAGAAAAATATCATTCTGGCTTTATTGTCATACCTATTCTTAATAGTAACCAAGAACTAAAAAGGAGAGGGTGGTTATGATATTATTATTGTCAGAAAATTATACTTCTCATCTTGTTGGAGAAAGTTCAGGTAGAATTAGTCCTAGGTCAAATAATTATCCTCTATTAATCTTTTATATATTCCATGTTCTGTAGATTATTGCTCAGGGGAATGAAATAATTGCTTTTTGAGGTTGAATGAAAGTATTAGTAAGTAAACTTATGATTAGGATCTAGTCTGTCTCTGAAAGCATCTTCATTACAGCTCAAGTAACAAGCAAGTTGACAAGGATAGTATGTATCACATGCTTTTTTTTTTTAAATAAAACCTTGATCTCTTCTCCTGGGTCTGTGCATTTTGAATCCTTTTATTATATGCATTTTGGAAATTTGGCTATTTAGTATGGTTTATTTTTGCTGTTCATTGATTTAAGTCATGTCTGGCTCTTTGTGACTCCATTTGGCGTTTTCTTGGCAAAGATACTAGAACAGTTTGTCATTTCCTCTTCCAGCTTATTTTACAGATTAGTAACTGAGGCCAAC
Source organism: Monodelphis domestica (assembly GCF_027887165.1). Classification (NCBI taxonomy): domain Eukaryota; kingdom Metazoa; phylum Chordata; class Mammalia; order Didelphimorphia; family Didelphidae; genus Monodelphis; species Monodelphis domestica. The sequence continues at coordinate 71,409,670 of NC_077231.1, read as the reverse complement.
AAAGTTAAGTGACCTGTTCAGGGTCACACTGCTAATGAGTGTCTGAGGCCCAATTTAAACTCAGGAACATTAATCTTCCTAGTTCCAGGACTAGTACTCTATTATTCACTTTGCCACCTAACTGTCCCTTTTGTATGGCTACTTCTGGTTAAAATGTTTTTAAGTTGTTTTTGGATCACTATTACATCTTGATCCTTGTGGATAACAGTCCTGTGATAATGGTCTACTATAGCTAATTAGATGAATTTTCTAGCCTATTTTGTGGTCTATTTTTGAAATGAAGAAAATTTATTATATCTCAATTCATTAAAGAAAGCCATTTTCTGATTAGTAAGTAAACTTATGATTAGGATCTAGGTTAGATAAACAGTCTGTGATGACAATTGGTCATATTTTCATCATAATTTCATGATCATGTCTTGCTAGGTATTTAGTAGGTGCAAAATTTTTGTAGTCTGAAATAATACGCTACATAGTACTTTCCATTGCCTTGCATAATCTACATTTGATTACCAAGTCCAGACTCCTTAAGGATGACTCTTCTGTCATTTTAGCAGCAATGATCTGGTCCAGAATTGCATCATAAGACTCCCTCTTTCCATAGACCAGTCCACATGCTCTATCCCTTTATGTGGTGGTTTTGATCTGTTTGTTTGTTTGTTTTGGTAGACATTGGAGGCTGAGGTAGCACCTGTGGTTGGTCTTTCTGATTCCCCATCTTGGATCTTAGAAGTTTCATAGGCTCTATTTGGAACCAAATTGCTTTTGATTCCATTGAAAAAAATCCAGTGGTATATATCATTTGTCAACCTTGACTATTGTAAGATTTCTCAGAGAAATGTGGTTTGCTAGGTCCATAAGTATTGACATAGATTTTTTGATGTGTTCATCAAATTGCTAAGAATGTGGATTGATCATCTTTTGAAATTTTAATACAATTAGTTTGAAAGCTCATCTTCTGTAGGCTTACTGAAAGAATGAGTAGACCAAAAGATGGGAATGTCATGTAATTCATCCTGTTCCACATGGTTTGATCTTTTCTGCTGGGTCTCTAGGATGCCTTTGCTTTTCACATACTTTGGAGCTTTGGGGTATTCAGTAGGAAGACTTTTCTTAAAGATCCTGGTCATGAGTTTGTATGGATAATCATTATTAAAGTTGGCTGTGATACAGTTTGTTGTTGTTGCTAGTTTTATTTTTGCTTCTGTTGATACTGTTAACAACTAATTTTTGTTTAACAATTTAAAGTCTGCAAATCTTTCAACATACATTAGCTCATTAGATCTTTAGAAATAGCCAAGGGATGTGTTACAGTATAGTTGGACCCGTTTTACAGATGAATAAATTTAGATCATGAAGATTTAAGTGATTTAATCAAGGACACAAAAATCAAGGACATTCTTGCCTTCCATAGGTTAGATAATGAACCTAATTTTATTTGTTTCCATATGTTTTTAGAAATTAGGTAAAGCATTCTTCTGCCTTGGAACCAATACACAGTATTGATTCCAAGACAGAAGGTAAAAAAAAAAAAAGAAATGAGGTAAAGGATGATGGAACTGCCAATTCAAGTCACAGCTCTCAGGTCTTAGACTCTGATCTGCCAAGAAAATAGTCATTGTACTTCTAGCAATGAAGTCAAAATCATTAACTGAAGCCATTGAGTCAGCGAAATGTTCAACCCATCAGTGCCCTACCATTTGCTTTGCTAAGTAAACAGTCAACTTTGTTGTTAATTTTGTTGATATCAACTGGCCATTAGGCATTGACTAGTTAAATACAAGGTGTTTGATACCCTATGGAGTCAGAGGACTTGGGTTCAGATCCCACCTCTGACTCTTACAACCAATATAACTTTTAAAAAAAGACCAATATAACTTTGGGCAAATCTCTTCACCTCCATGTACCTCAGTTTCCACATCTGTCAAAAAGAGGAACTAGTCAAGATGGCCTCTGGAGTCCCTTCCAACTCTAGATATATCCTTTTGGTAATAAATTTTCTGCAAGAACTAAAAGGAAAACACATTTTATAAAAATTGATGGTCCACCTCCCAAACCCCTAAGAGGAAAGTGGAAGTAGAAACATTGATGTTACCAAAACATTGAGCAAAGTTACAGAATGCCTTTGAAGATCCTTCTCAGCAGAAGAATTTGGAGCCTCTGATAAATAGTACAGCTTGTTGAATCTTAGCCTGGCATTTGCTATTTATTCAGAATGCTTGCAGCAGACTCATGTTTTAATTCACCCACCACCAATTGTCATCACAGACTGTTTATCTAACCTAGGCATGCTCTCCATAAGTGACCGGGTCTCTTATTTTATTTTTTTGCCCCTGCATGAACATTTATAAAGTAAGCCACTTAACTATGCTGGCTAAGTAAGTAAACAGACATTTTCAAACTTCCTTAGATACCTATTCTGTTTACCTTAGACAACTAAGAAAGCCCTGGAGTCATCTGGGAGAAAACGGTGTGTTATTGGCCTGTTTTCTCTGGTCTGAGGCACCAGTCACTCCTCAGAGGGAAGAACGAGTTTCTCAGGATTTCATATTCTGACTGACATAATAAATTTTAACTTAAAAAAGGGATGTTTGTTTTTTTTTTTAAATAGAAGACAGATGACTATGAATTAAGAACAAAGGATGAGAAGTTCTGGAGAGTCGTCTTTGACTCTAATAATCTATGACCCCATGACTTTATGACAATGGGCACAGCTAGGTAGCACAGTGGATAGAGCACTAGGCCTGGAGTTGGAAAGACCTGGGTTCAAATCTGGCCTCAGATCTTTCCTACCTGTGTGACCTTGAGTAAGACACTTAATTCCCATTGCCTAGCCCTTGTCACTCTTCTGTCTTAGAATTAATATTGGATTCATTTTAAGACAGAAGGTAAGGGTTAAAAGAATATTTTATAACAATAATGTAACCTTAATTTGTTTGAAATAAGCACCAAAAAATTGCTTAGTTATATCAGAAGTCATTCAGTCCTGTCAGTATCAATGAATATCCAAAGAAAAATGCATTAAGCCCCACCTAGCAGAACTAGCCCTCATTTTTAATTATTGTTAGCAGAAAAGGATATGCTTTTATTTGTATTGTGCCTTTTCCTCCTGATAGCTATTTCATCTTCCACAAAATATGGGCTGACTTATAGCAGTCAGCTGTTGCTAATTCTGGGATTGTCTGGTAGAGGTCTATAGAGATGGCATCATTTGTAAGTTCCTTGTGGTTAGTAGCCACATCATCTATGTATTTCCTAGGACACCTTCTCTTCTCATCTCCAATGATACCTGCTAAAGGGCTCTGCTAATGGTAGATTTTCAATAAATGCTTAATAATCAAACTGCTAGCTAGAGGGTCATCCTTGGAACCAGGAAGATCTTGGTTTAAGTCCTGTATCTCACACTAGCCAGCTCTAAGACACCCAGCGATATGCTTGATTTCTCCATGCCCTCAAGTACCTCTTCATGACAATAAAAGGATTCCTTAAACTTTTTGTGTCATCGATGCCTTGGATAGTCTAATGAGGTCAGTGGATTCCTCAGAATTACATTTTTAAATGCATAAAAATATACAAAATGACAAAGGGAACCAATTATATTGATTTCAATGACCAAAACATTAATAGAACAATAACCAAGTTTATGGAGCCTAGGAGATCTCCTAGACTAAAAGTTCCAAATGAGCAGCTAATCTGTATTGATTAAGGTAGAGTTTCTATAGCATGAGGTTCCCTGAACCAACTAAATCAGAGATCTGATCTTATTTTTATTTGCCTTATTTATATAATACAATATATGATATATTTTATAATGCCTAATTTAAGTCATTAATTTCAACCATCTCTCCTATCCTGTCTGTTGTTCTTTATACTGTAGCGTTCTGTTATTCTTCTAGTACAATTTGAGGGTGGGGAAGCTTTAAGCAAAAGTCACAGGCTCTCCTCACTCTACCAGCTTCTTCCTGTTCACCTGGTAAGGAAGGCTAAAACTTTATAGGCTGAGTTGCATCCAGAAAAGAAGGAATGAAGGTCCCTTTTGTGATCAGCTTTTTTCAGTACCTGGAACCTGATCTGCCTAGATCTGTCTGCTGGCAAGTTCCTACTAGCCCTTCCTAGAGCTTCTCTGCCAAAAGATAGGCTGGAACTCCTTTATTAGCCCTTCTAACTGGACTTTTCCTTCCTTTTGCTCCAAGACTACCATATACATGTCTCATGGCAAATCTGAAATTAATTAGCTATAGTTATTATTAGTTCCTTAAAAGACATATACTGGTATAGTGGAGAGACAGCCCTGGAGTTAGGAATTGTTGTTATTGACTTATTTCAGTTGTGTCAGACTCCTCATGACCCCATTTGGGGTTGTCTTTGGGAAAGGTACTGGAGTCGTTTTCATTTCCTTTTCCAGCTCATTTTACAGATGAGAAAACTGAGGCAAATTAGATTAAGTCACTTGCTCAAAATTCGACAGTCAGTAAATGTCTGAGGCTATATTTGAACTCAGGTCTTCTTGACTCCATATCCTCTCTTCCACCTAACTGCCTTGTTAATCTATAGGCAAGTTCATTAACCTCTCAGAACTTAGATAACTCTCTAATACTTTTTAAGTAGCAAAACAGTTGAAGAGCTACATTAGTAATTGGAGTTGGCCTCACTGGTTAATTCCAATAAATGAGCAAGCATTTATTCCTATGTGCCAGGCACTGTGCTAGACACCAGTGATACAAAGACAATAAATGAATCAAGCTCTACTCTCAAGGAGCATCATTCAAATAGTAAAGACTAAACATACATCAATTAATTCTATACAGAATGAATATAAAGAGAGTAGATATAAGGTAGTTTGGGAGAAAGGATATAAACATGTAAGGGGGTCAAGAAAGGAATCATGTACAAGCCTTTAGTTCAGACTAAGAAAGAAAAACAGAAAACACCCTTTAGGGCCTTTGTTTTACCTCTGATTATTAAACTTTAAAGAACCAAGTGTCACTGAAATACGTCACCTTCATGATGAAGCATTGCCATAACAGATACTTGCCCACATGCCTCTGGGACCCCTTTGTAAATAAATCATTTGAAAGAACAATTTAAATGGGGGGAAAGGGAATAAGCAACATCTTTCTGGGCTCAGGGAGTTCAAATCATCAGATCCCATTAATTACATACTAGACTACTAAAATAACTTATAGATGTGGTTGATGAACTACTAACCTTGATTTTTATGATCTTTGAAACTTGCAGAGAATGAAAGAGATTTCAAGTTAGCAAATAGATAACTGTGATGCCAATTTTTTAACAGGGAAGTGGGGCAGTTTCTTCAAGTGGAGAATATTAAAGAGAACTTGGATTTTTGACAAAAATTCAAGAATGTATTAATGTAGGGGTGATCTGTAAGTATTTAGGAAAGAAGGTCATGATTACTAAGAACTAGTTTGAATTCATGAAGGATACCATGGCAATCTGAACTCTTATCCTTTTTTGACAAGGGTACTGGGCTGGTGGAATGGGGAAGTGTAGTAGATGTGGCTTTCCTGGATTTCAGCAAGGCATTTGACAAAGACTTTCATGATGTCTTTGAGGACAAAATAGACAAAAGTTGGATAAAGGATAAAACAGTTAGGTGGACATGGAGTAAGTTGAATTATCTAACCTTAAATTAGTTATTAATAAATTAATAACCTACAGGGAGGTCTTTACTGTAGTGACCTAAGAATTTCTCCTTGGACTTTTGCTATTTGACATTTTCCGTCATTGTTGAGTTTGAGGTGATATCCATCCAGTTCAATATGTCCAGTGGACAGTAGATGATATGGAACTAGATGCTAGTAGAGAAATAAGACTGGTGAATCAATGGTATAGAGATAATAATCAGACCCAGGAGAATCAATGAAACAACAGTGTAAAAGAGTGCAGCTACAAAAGAGAAGAGGAGAAAGGATTGAACCTTTGGGTATACTCATCTTTAGGAAATGTGATCTTGATGACAATTGAAAGGTCCTCAAAGAGATTGGAGAAGAACCTGGAGAAGTAGTGTCACCCAAAAAATAAAGTAGTATGCCAGGTCTAGTGGTCATGATGATATTCATTTTATCTTTCTACCAATTGTACCTGGCACAACTAAAAGACATGTAATCAATATTGTTAAATTGAATTGAATATATTATGGAAATTAAGTCTGTACCATAGAATTAATCTCTTATTGAAGACCAAAGATTCTGCCCTAAGGATCATGGGACCTGTCCATTTGACTTACAGATGAAACCTTCCATATTTGTTATTTCCCCTGCATTAGAAAGTGAGCTCCTTAGAGCACGGATTTATCTTACTTTAATATTCAATTTATTTAATATATCTCCAGAGCTTAACTTGGTACTTAGCATATAGGAAACCCTTAATAAATACTTCATTCATTCATTCATTCATTCATTCATTGACTCATTGATTCATTCTTTCTTAGTCTTCTACTCACAAGATCATAGACTCATATTATAATGCACATTCTAGGTCATTCATGCAATCCTCTATCTAAAGCAGATGTTCATCTATCTGATAGCATTAAATTAATTTATTCATGTGGCACGGACATTTTTCACTACCTAATAAGTTTAGGGTTGAAAAGCAACAACAGACTATTCCTCATTTCTCTTCTACATGTTATACTTATAATTTGGGCAAGATGCCAACCTGGGGAGAAATGATACTTGTTTAGCCAGCTTGTTCTTGTTGTTCAACCTTCATTTTCCAAGAGGATCATTGTTTAGCCAACATACATGGATAAACACACACCTATATACACACTTATATGTGAATATATACCTATAGAAATATACCCCCACATATATAAGGGTATACATACATATATGTATTTGTGTATATATATATATATATATATATATTTAAATATAAATGGTTCTCATTGTAATCCTCTGTATTTTATTTGTACCCTTAAAAAACATTATCCTGGGGGGTTCACATGCTTTACCATACTGACAAATGGGTCTATGACATGTACCAAAAAGTCTGAGAATATTTGTAATGTGGAGTTTATAGTACATAGTAGTAAGAATAGTTATTTTCAACCACCACTAAGGAACAGAACAAGAGGAAAGAACAATGGTTCAGAGTTATAAGTAATACTAAATTACCAAATGTTGAACACTTAGATTCCAGTTTCCTGAGTCAGATAATTAGAACCAAAGGATCCCAGAATCTCAGAAATGATAGTGACCTCAGAGATCATCTAGCCCAACCTAGATCTTAGTGAGAATCCTCTGCTGGGAATTACTATAATGTTCCCAACAGATTCTCTTCCAGTTTGAAGAATTGATGACTTCCAGAAATAAGAAGTTTACCAACTCCCAAAATAGTCTATCACATTATCGGAGAGCTCCAATTGTTAGGAAATATCTTTTTCCTTTGTAGATTCTACCCATGGCCCCTAGCTCAGCCCTATATCTTAAGCTTTGTCTATTTTGTAGCCCTTCAAACAATTTAATAGAGCTCTCTGCAGTCCCCAAGTCTTCTCAATACCCCTAGTTCCATCAGTCAGTCCTTTCATGCCATGATTTCCCATCCTCTAAGCCTCCTGAGTAATCTTCTCTGAACATAATCTGGTTTGATAGGGTCTTTCCTCATATGTAGTGCTCAGAACTGAAAGCAATATTCAAGGAATGATCTGGCCAGGGCAGAGACTAGAATAAGTATTTTTGCCTTCTTGCTATAGAAAAAGGCTGGATTAATATAAAAAGACGGTGCAGAACAAGGAAGAACAAGTTTTTCTCTGAAGTCCTACTTTGACACTTGGCAATGACCTTAATGTGAATCAGTGGAGAAAGCATTCTAGCAAGTCCCATGAAGCTGGAATGGTTTGGCATATGCTCAGTAGCAAGCTATTTGTCTGTCATCTGAAACTCAACCTTGTCAAGTGCCAAAAGGCCCATCAACAGAAGGTCTGGTCACTAAGAAGTAATTTTATTTTAATTTGGGATGTTGATTGAGGATGGGCACAACTACTCATAAAAATAATTTATTAAGATAGAAGTTCTTAAGTCTTTAATCTGGAGGACCATAAATTTATTTCAAAACATTTTAATAAGTATTTCAACATAACTGTTTTCCTTGGTAACATTTTTATGTGGATTTTATTTTTATGTACCACTTCTCCACCAGCTACTTTACCTCCCTTTCTTTACCCGCCTCTGTTTTTTCAGCTCCCTTTAATGTTTTGTCCTCTATTACAATTTAAGTCTATAAGCAGTAGGGACCATCTTGGTTTTAGTTGTCTTTTAAAAACATTGTATTCCCAGTGCTTAAATACAGCCTGGCGGATAGCTGTACTTAATAAATGCCATATGTTTGTGGTATGTGTGTCTTTGTCTCTCTGTCTCTCTCTGTGTGTCTATCTCCCTACCTGTATATCATAGGATATTTGTGTGACTGAATATACATATCGTGTGTGTGTTTTCATGTGTGCGTGTGCATGTATGTATGTATGTCCACACATTTAAAAACATCATTCTGAAAAGGAGTTCATAGATTTCACTAGATCATCCAAGGAATTCATGCCACAGAAAAGGTTAAGAACTCACTAAGGTGTCCAGAATGGATGAACTCAACAGATCTTTTGGAAAATTAACTCAAGAGCTTATCAGGAGCAATGTGGACTCCCATCTAGCAAAGCTGGTTAACTTCTTCTACAGAACTATTTTGTTGATGTTATTTTTATTGATAACCATAGCTTGAATGTAGCTGACAAACATATGGCCACAAAACATAAACTATGTCCCCTGCAAATTATTAAACAAAACAACACAAGAGTGTTTACCACAAATAGAAGAGATTTTCATTTGGTTGTTGTTCAGTTGATTTTCAGTTGTGTCTGACTCTTCATGACCCCATTTGAGATTTTCTTGGCAAAGATACTAGAGTGGTTGCCATTTTCTTCTCCAATTCATTTTTTTAGATTAAAAAAAAAACCTTACTTTCTGTCTTAAAATCAATACTTTGTATTGGTTTCAGGGAAGAAAAGCAAGGAAGGGCTAGAGGATGGAGGTTAAGTGACTTGCCTAGGGGCACAGACCTAGGGAAGTGTCTGAAGCCAGATTTAAACCTAGAACCTCCCCTGTTCAGGACCTCCTGTCTCTAGGCTTGGCTTTCTATCCACTGAACCACTAGCTGTGTCCTCCGACCCATTTTTCAGATGGAAAAATTGAAGCAAGCAAGGTTGTGACCTGCCCATAGTTAATAAGGTTCTGAAGTCAGATTTGAACTCAGGTCATCCTGACTCCAGGGCCAGTGTTCTACCCACTCTGCCACTTAGCTGCTCCTTATATTTGGTATTGTCAATAACAGTAAAAGTTAGTTAAAAGAAAGGAAGACTGTGTTTTAGTGAGAAGGTTGTACTAGTGTCATCCATTGCATTTAACTTGAATTTTTTTGCCATTTAATGCTGCAATTAGTGTATCCATTGGATGTTGCCTTTTTTTCTATCACTTTCTTGTGTTACTCCCCAATTTTTGAATGTTTCAGTGCTTGTTAGTCCTTATATTATAATAATGTATAATATAATAATAATAAATAATAATATGACATGAGAATATATCCAGCCCTAATACTCTTAATTTATCTGCTTTCTCTTCCCAATCTTCTAAAAAGATGGCTACCTTTGGTTTATTTTGACTTCTTTTGTCTAGGTTTGTGACTTTGTAGAGCTCTCCTGATATGACTATTTCTTGTACCTCTGCAGTCTGTAACTTCATCTTGGGGAGTATCCTGGGGCATTGAGAGATTCTATGACACATTTAGTATGTGTCAGAATTCAGACTTAAATCTAAGTTTCCCAGGCTCCAAGGACAGCCCTTTATGCCCTGTACTGAACTACCTCTCATTTAAGATACATAATAAAAGCTAATATTGATATAGCTCTTACTATGTGCCAGGCACTACACTAAGAGCTTTACAAGTGATCACATTTGATCCTCACAACAACCATGGAAAGTAAATGCTCTTATTGTTTCCATTGTACTGATTAGGAAACTGTGACAAGCAGAGGTTAAGTGACTGGCCCAGGGTCATCCAGCTAGCAAGGATTTGACACTGGATTTGAAATCAGGTCTTCCTAATTTCCTAACAATCCTGGTAGCAATTCACTGCACCATCTAACTGCTTTAATAATATCAGCCTAACTAAAAAAGGAATTTATTAGGTAACTTTTATTCAATTATATTTTTTCTATCAATAAACCTATTAACTCTTTATAATAATGAGTAATCTGAAATAATTAATATTAAACCAGTCTGTAAAATAATAAAACATTTAAGATCAAGATTTTAAAAATAAAAACCTGTAGGAATATTCAAATATCATGAATCTACATAGGTTACCAAGGAAGGAAGGAAAAGAGAGACTGAGAGGAGAAGAAGGGAAGAAAGTATAGGGGAAAGAGAGGAGGGAACAGCTCTTTTTACTGATAGGATAATCAATGTATAATCAATACTCTTGATCAATAGTGGGTCACAGGGATATAACAGAGAACTCCCTGGCTAATTCCAGAGTTGTGTTGGAAAGAAGGTTTTTGGTAGGTAGACTTCTAACCAAGTTTTGATAGTGTCCCAGGAGAACCTTTTCGAAATTTGTATGAGTTACAATTATGTTGTGGTTTTTGATGCGAACAAACAGTCACAGACTGAGGTCTAAATCAGCCTAAATACTGTAGCCCAGTTCAAGTTCTGGTTCACACTGCTGGTGCCCCAAATCCCACAAAGTGCGCTCTCCAGACGACATTATTTTACCACCAGAGAAGATAAATGTATTTTTGCTCAAGCTTCTACTAAGATCAAGGCAAAGCTTTTGGAGGAAGCCCAGCCAATCCACAGAGCATTGTGAAACTGATGAGAGATTCATATTACCCACTACTTTGCATCTGAGCCAGAATAAATATAGTATTTAGAAGTCCTTTCCTGTAGGTACCTAGGGGAAAAGGGGAATTTTAACTGGGATAAAAATGATAAGTTTGGGGAAGAGGTATGGACACTGATAAGAGAAAATATTCATTTCTTTCTATGGAGTATTTACTCAAGGTGAGTGAATTACCACATTATTTACCCAAGATGAATTTTCCCAGCCACCACTTGGAATGACCACATGGCTTAAATTGAATGAAGTAGGAGATTAAACATTTGGCTACATAGCTGGACTTTTTTTCACTGCTCTAATCTTTTGGCTAAAGCCATTAGCAGGAATTCTCTACAATAACCATCCCATGGTTAGTAGCTTTCCAAGATAGAATTCTCCAAAAAGAAACAGGGGTTTAACAAATGGCTTCACGTGATGATCTGTTTCTTTTGGGAATGTGCTATTCCTGTAATTTTTGGCTGAGACCTCCATTGTTTCTAGATTGAATAAGAACCCAAAGTTCTACTTTAAACTGTTGAACTATGGGAGGTCTGGTTCATTTCAAATCAACAAATCAAATCATTCCAAGTCAACAAATAACTTGTTACACTATTCTGGGCTAGACACTATGAAAGATAGAAATTTATCTTTTATAAGATAAAGTTGCTGCCCTCTTAAAGTTTATAGTCTAATAGGGTGAGATGACACAGAAATTGCTTTCATTCAAGAGAATTTTTGTATAGAAGGGTGCAAAACTTTTTTGTGATAACCCAAAACTGTAAACTAGATATATATATTCTTTGATTGGGAAATGGCTATTCCAATGGATGAAAGGATGGAAAAACATTTAGTATCTCTCAGTAGTGTGCTAAGGACTGGAGATACAAAAGCAAAATCCATTTCTGCCCTCCATAAGAGGAGACAGCACACAGAGTAATACTCTGTTCCTAGAAGTTATGGGGATGTAATAATGTTTTATTACCCTATTATAAGGGATAATGAGTGGACCTCTGATTTCACTGGTGTAAGAATCTCCAAATGAGGAAATATTCTCTATCAATGTAGGTCTTTTGCAGCTCAAAGTCTTAAAAAGTTGCTTGTGGAAGTCAGAAAGTCAACATTGATGTGCTTTTTAAAAGTGCTTGTTGTGTCAAGCCTCTACACCTAACCTCTAGGTGTACATATAAAAGCAAACTAGAGAGCTCTTGCCTCCAGGGCCTTATATTCTAATATGGAAATCAATACATAAAGTAGAAATATATATGGGAATGGGAGATGGGAAGGGAATTATCAGAAAGGGAAGAGATGGCAGAAAGGGGTATGCTGGTGGGATTCCCAACTAGATAAGTCAAAATGCTTCCCAATAGGGGTGGTAAGAGTACCAGGAGAAGAATCAAATGAAGGGACTAATAGCTAGTAATAATAGTAGCACTTATTTAGCACTTTAAAATTTGTGAAATGCCTTACAAATACTATCTCATTTTACCTTCACTGTAACCCAGCAAGATAAGTGCTATTTTTAACCACATTTTCCAGATAAGGAAAATGAGGCAGCCAAAGTTTAGAGACTGGCTTAGCTCACAGAATTAATATCTAAAGACAATTTGAACTCATGTCTTCCTGATTCCAGGTCTAAAATCATCTCCACAAGACCATCTAGCTGTCAATGACTAACTAGGGGACTCTTAACCTGGATCCATAGCAGTATGTGGATAGATTTCAGGGAGATCTATTAACTTACAAGGGGGTTGTGTTGGGTGGGTGGGAACTGCATCTTTATTTTCTTTTTTAAAAGAATACTTTATTCCATCCTCCCAATTATGTTTAAAAACAATTTTAAACATTTAAAAATGTTTTGAGTTCCGAATTTTCTCCCTCTTCCATGAGATGGTAAATAATCTGAACATCTTTATTTTCCCTATCTTCTATCTGATATTTAGCTTTTCTTTCAATCATTTGAAAACATGATTCTGAGAAATTATTAATAATCTTCACCAGTCAATCAATCAATAAACATTTATTATGCACCTACTATGTGCCAAGTACTGTAGCTCTGTCTGCCAAAGAGGTCTAAGAAATGCAAAAAGGTCAAGAATCCTTGAAATCATCAGTGTCAGGCTACCTATCAGATTACTTTCAGGGGTATGATAATTACTTATAGTTATTTTATAATCAATCGACATTTATTTTTCACCTATTATGTGCAAATTTCTATCATGATACTAACAATAATATAATCTATGACCTCATGTCAAATAGGGGAGATGAGATCTGTTCACAACTTATTCACTGCAATATGAAGTATGATTGGAAATTTCAATTAAGTTACACTGAAATTTAGAGGAGAAAGCAATGTCTTCTGGCTTTAGATTCTAGGGCATTATGATTAAGCAATCAATCAATAATGAACATGTATTTTTATGAGTACCCTTTAGCATAACCCTGTGCTATACAATGGATACAGAAATACAAAGACTGAGACAATTCTACTCTCAAGGAGTTTACAATATAATGAGGGGAGATAAGCAGGCACATGAGTATATATACAGAATAAATATCAAGAGAATATGTTGTTATTTGTTCTCATAAATTGTTCTGAAAATGGTCTGAGGGATTCAGTGGACTGCCAATTCAAAATGAGTCAGCTGGGTAACGTGGCAGCCAAAAGAAGAGGCTAATGTGATCTCAGGATGTATTAAGAGTGGCATAGCTTCCAGGAATGGGGAAGTGATAGTCCCACTTTATTTTGACCTTGTCAGACTCCATCTGATTATTGTGCTCAGTCTTGGGCACCATGATTTAAGGAGGATTTTGATAAATTGGCCAGGGTCCAGAGGAAGACAACAAGGGTGATGAAAGGTTTTGATTTCATGTCCATGAGGATCAATTGAAGGGCCTGAATTTACTAGGCAGAAGAAAAGACTCAGAGGATATGCCAATTGTGCTCAAGGGCTGTTAGATGGAAGAGGGATTGGATTTGTTCTTTTCAGCAGCAGAGGGCAGAATTGGGAGGAATGTATGGAAATTCCTAAGAGGCAAATGTAGGCTCTCACAAAAACTTCCTAAAATTGGAATCATCCAGAAGTAGAAAGGGCCCCCTAAAAAGGGGTTCTTGTCTGCAATCAAAATCTGTAACTGTAAGATAAATAAACAAAAAATGGTTAAATATGAGATAGTTTGGAAAAATTCATGATAGTTCAATTTTGTTACAACAAAATAGAGAAACCTAGTATAATCCAGACAAGTGGTTTATTTATTTAGCAAGACATGTAGTTAGAGAAACAAATAGAGTGAAAGGCTCTCAGTAGCCAGACACTAAAGCTTGGTTTCTTCGCAATTAATTTCAGTTTATAAAGAGTGAGAAACAGGATTTTAGGGAGTGTGACATTGTTTTGTTTTGTTTTTCTCCTCATTGGTAGAGAGTATCTAGAGACACTGAAGTGAGAGGGAGAGTGGTAATTTGGCGGCATGCCATCCATCAGGTGACCTTTGGGAGGGATAGTAATCTTTTGACTTCTCCAAAATCAGGTGACTTACAAGCAGCTGAAACTTGGCTTCACAGAATGGTGGATAAAGGTGAAATAAATTATTAATGATGTTATTTTTAATTTTTTTAAAAATATATAAATTTATTTTAAATATACTTTTCTTCTTAAAATTTGAGTTCCAAATTTTCTCCCTCACAATCATTCTCTCTCTCCAGTCACTGAAAACACAAGCAATATGATATAGTTATGTACTCTCATTGGAATTGGTTCAAAGCGGGGAAAATATATAATACACACTCAGTTGTATATAGAAATACAACTTAGTCAATAAGGAAATAGTAGGGCAATGGAATAAGGAAAAAGGGGTGATGATAAAGGGAGAACAGATTAAGGGAGGCAGTAGTTAGAAGAAAAATGATTTTTGAGGAAGGACAGGATAAAAAGAAACACTTGAAACAAAAAGACACACACAGAGTTAAAATAAAGAGCAGGAGCAAAATCTAATATGCTTCACCTGAAATTTTAAAAGGCAGAATTAGCTATCATGATCTCAGACAAATAAAAGCAAAAATAGACCTAATTAAAAGAAATAGTCAAGAAAACTTCATTATGCTAAAAGGTATAATAGTAATGAAATAATATAAAACAATTTATAATACATTTCTCTGATGAAGGCCTCATTTCTCAAATATTTACTGAATAAAGAACTGAATCAAATTTATAAAAAACAAGAGTCATTCTTCAATTGATAATCAACAGTTTTCAGAAGAAGAAATCAAAGCTACTTATAGTCATATGAAAAAATTATTTTAAAAACTATGGACTAGGGAAATGCAAATTTTAAAACTCTGAGGTATCACCTCACACTTACCAGAAATGGAAAATGCTGAAAGGTATGATGTGAAAATAAGTACACTAATGAACCACTGCTAATGGAAAGTGAACTGGTCCAGTTATTCTGAAGAATAATTTGGAACCAATTCCAATGAGAGTGAAGTTCAAGCATTGCCTGCCACTACCACTTTCTTTTTCCTGCCTATTGTAAATGTCTACCTTGTGTACCTCTTTTATATGAGAAAAATTTCCCCATTTTACCTTTCCCTATCCCCTTCTCCTAGTGCATTCCTCTTTCTAACTGCATTTATTTTTAGAGCTTATCCCACATAATCAATTCACACCCATGCCCTCTATCTGTGTAAATGCCTTTTAATTGCTCTAATACTGATAAAGTTCTTAGGAATTATATGTATCATCTCCACAAGGAATTTAAATAGTTTAACTTTATTGAGTCCTTTATGATTGCTCTTTCATGCTTAACTTTTTATGCTTCTCTCAAGCCTTCTGTTGGAATGTCAGATTTTCTATTTAACTCTGGTCTTTTCAGCAGGAATTCTCTAGAGTTCTTTATTTAACTAAATAACCATTTCCTTCTGGAAAGACTGAACTAAGTGTAACTGAGTAGGTTATTCTTATTTATAATCTTAGCACTTTATCTTCCAGAATTCATATTCTGAGCTCTCTACTCTTTTAATGTGAGAGCTGCTACATTTTTTGTGACCCTGTCTGTGACTCAATGATATTTGAATTATTTCTTTCTGGTTTCCTAATGTATTTTCTTCTTTACCTGGGATTTCTGGAATTTTGCTTTGATATTCCTGGGACTTTTCACTTTGGGTTATCTTTCAGGAAATGATCAGTGGAATCTTTCAATTTCTGCATTATCATCTGGATCTAAGATATCAGGACAATTTTCTTTAACAATTTCTTGATGTCTAAGCTCTTTTTTGACCCTGGATTTCAGATAGTCCAATAATTCTTAAATGATATCAGCAGGATCTGTTTTCAAGGTCAGTTGTTTTTCTAGCAGCTTACCAGTTCTAATTTTTAAACAACTATTTTCTTCAGCAAATTTTTGAACTTCCTTTTCCACTTGCCTAATTTTGTTGTTTTAGGTGTTATTTTCCTCAGTATTTTTGTGCCACTTCTACAAATACTATTAATTATCTTTTCATAATTTTGTCACTCTCTATTCTTTCCCCAAATTTTCATTTACCACTCTTATCTCTTTCTTTTACTCTTCCAGGAATTCTCACTAGTTTTGATTCCACATTTTTCTTTGAGGTTTTTAAAAATCTATTTTCACATTTTTGTCTTCTTTTCTATCTCTTGGTCTTTCTTGGAGCTGTAGTTGCTTTTTTATTATCAAATTCTCTCTCTCTCTCTCTCTCTCTCTCTCTCTCTCTCTCTCTCTCTCTCTCTCTCTCTCTCTCTCTCTCTCTCTCTCTCTCTCTCTCTCTCCTTTTCTCCCCCAAAGGATGACTTATTTAAATGTTTTATCTATTAGTGTTGCCTGGATGAGGTGATAATATAATTTAAGGGGTATTGAAAGAGTGAGTTGAGAAGCAGTGTCAAGCTTACATATCCCCTATGGAGACAAATTTGTTAAATAAACTTTATAAGTAAATTAAGTCACACTATAAATAAAACTACTTAAAAGGCTTATTATGGACTAATTTCAGAGGGGAAATATATATATCACCAAGGTAAGCAAGAAAACTCGGAAAATATAATTACGATGAAATAAAAAGTCAAAGTAATACAATAATAGTCAGTAATTTTAAATTACAGCAAGTCTTCATTCACAATATCTATTTAATTCACATATTTCATCTTGAGTACAAGAGGTCCTAGGTAGTTGTATAGTCCCTGGAAAGATCTTCCCTTCAACATTCTAGAATAGGTTTCATTATCATTATATTATTACATTACATTACATTACATTATATTACATTACATTACATTACATTATATTATATTATATTATATTATATTATATTATATTATATTATATTATATTATATTATATTATATTATATTATATTATATTATATTATATTATATTATATTATATTATATTATGCTACGTTATATTACGTTATGTTGTATTGTATTATATTACATTATATTGTATTATATCATATCATATTATATATTATATTACATTGTATTATATTATATTACATTATATTATATTGTTATGTTATGCTATATTATGTGATATGATATGATGTGATATGATATGAAATAATATGAATAGACTGAAGTGGACTTCTCCTAGATCTATTTCTCTGGTTCCAAGTCACTTACAGAGATTCCTAGGTAATTCTTGTAGAATCTGCCAGGAGATACTCAATCAGTATAATCTTTTAAATTTGCTTTTCCAGGGACTAGTTCTTATGGTGAAAACTTGCTTAAATCTTAGGTTTCAATAATATTTACATGAGGGCTATAAGAAGAACATCAAACTAGGTAGCCACAATTCACATGAAATGTCAGAGAATTTCAGGTTTTTCTTACTACTTGCTTTTTCTATCTTTACCTAAATCCTGTACCTGCTATGGTCATGTCAGGCTAAAGGAAGACTGTTAAGAAAAACAAACTTATTAAGGTCTCACCTGGAAAATAAACTCTTCTGGTTCTTAAAATTATTAGAGACTTCAACACAGGAAAAGAATTCTACTTTCTTTATGATTACTAATGCAATTTTATACATAAAGGCCCTTTTTGGAAGAACTTGCTATTAAACATATTCAAGGCCTATATATTCATTCCATTAGGAACAATTAGAAACCTCTTTTTCTCTTCTTTCTTTTTTTCTTCCTTCCTTCTTTCCTTCTTGTTCCTTCCTTCCTTCCCTCCTTCCTCTCTCTCTCTGTCTCTCTGTCTCTCTGTCTCTCTGTCTCTCTCTCTCTCTCTCTCTCTCTCTCTCTCTCTCTCTCTCCCTCTCTGTCTCTCTCTCTCTCTCTCTCTCTCTCTGTCTCTGTCTCTCTCTCTGTCTCTCTCTCTCTCTGTCTCTCTCTCTCTCTGTCTCTCTATCTCTCTTTCTTTCTCTCTCTATCTCCCTCTGTCATACACATGCACACAACATACACACAGCCTAGTTCTTAAAGAAAACAGTATGATCCTGTTGCTTTCTGAAAATTCACCACTCCATTTACTTAGAAAACATGTATATCTTTGTCTTATTCCCTTCTTTTGAAGATATATTCCTATGTTACCCTAAAAGAATGAGATACTTCCAGAACCTAATCTTATTTTTTAAACCCTTACCTTCCGTCTTGTAGTCAATACTGTGTATTGGCTCCAAGGCAGAAGAGTGGTAAGGACTAGGCAATGGGGGTCAAGTGACTTGCTCAGGGTCGGGAAGTATCTGAGACCAGATTCAAACCCAGCAATTCCCATCTCTAGGCCTGGCTCTCTATCTACTGAGCCACCTAGCTGCCTCTAAGACCTAACCTTATACATAAATTAATGGATGGAAAAACCAACTACTTATTTACTTAGTTGCTTAAAATGAAATTGGCTACAATTTAAGATGGCAAACAGTAAGATCTTTTGTTCTTGTACCCTAATGTAGCAATTCAGAGAAGTTTTCGTATTATTTAATTAATAAATTTGAGATTACAATAATAAAACTTCTATTATTCCCCTGCCCTGATTTTATGAAGGAAAAGAAGAGAAAGGCTTATGATGATATCAAGACTGTTCCTTTGAGGATACAGACTGGCCTGACATAATCCACAACAGGAGAAAAACTTCTTCATCTCAGTTTGATTTTAGACACAAGTCATATCTGACAGCCAGTCATATAGCAAAGTTCTTCATTTACTCACAGGGTATCCAAGACCAGCCTCAGAATTAATGAGGTTGGAAATGTTCCTGTTCTCAAAGAAAAGAGCATTATGAGAAAACTAAGCCAAGAAGATCCTACCTAGCTAGGTACATAAGGTCATCCATTCAACTTTTCCCACGTACCAACATCTCCCTGTAGCATTTCTCAGACTACACTCCTTTTGGGCAGCACCTTGAATGGTGGATTGTCAGCTTTAATAACACCTCAGACAATCATACCTGAAATTAACACTTAGAACAATATCAAATTACAGTCCCTAGAGATTTTACCTCAAAAAAGCAAAATTTCACTCATCACTAGCTTAGAGGCAGGCTATTTTTTTTTTCTCATGTTGTAACACTTAAGAATGAGTACATAGAAACCTTATTTACCTTTCATTTATGATTTAAGAATCATTTCATTACAGAGGTGTACCCCTATAGTGAATATATGTTAATTGACTCCACTCCCACCCCAAAAGGGCAGATTATAGATAAGTCTCCAATCTGTATTGCTTTGTTACCCTTAAGGTAAATTGGGAATCTTGGAATCTAAGGTCTGTTGTTAGCAAAATAGTTCAGAGATGTAATTTCAATATATATATATATATTACTTTTTTAAAAATTTAGAATATTTTCCCATGGTTACATGCTTCATGATCCCCCCCCCCCTTCTTTTTTCTTCTCCCCCCCTCCCAGTGCTGACAAGCAGTCCCACTTGGTTATCCATGGATCATTGTTCAAACCCTATTTCCATGTTACTCATATTTGCGGTAGAGCGATCCTTTAACATCAAAACCCTACTCATAGTATTTATTACTTATTAACAGGTACAGTTTCACAATTTTATAAGCAAAGGTCAAATAATCTATCTGATAAAACTCTCTTTACTACAAGCAGACTTTTCAGTCCCCTACTTGGATGGGGTGTGGTTCTAGCTTCTCAAACTGTAATAGTTTAAAATTTTATCACATTCTGTCAGCAAGGCTGATAAGATCTTCTAACCTCACCCAAGTAGAAAGTCCCCAGGGACCTCACAGATAAAGATAATTTAGGGAGACTTTGCTACTTTTCTCCCAACATTAAATTATTTTTTATTATCCATTAAATAACATACCCATTCAAATATCTGACAGTTCTAAAATATCGTACCACATTCTTTTAACCATTCAATTCATGATCTAACATCATCCAGATTAAAGGAGATGTTACTTTCCTAACAGCATTCCTGATATAATAGTTTCCTAAAATATACAATGTGAGAAAAAATTTAGAAACACAATAATAACCTGTATAATATCATATATTTAAAACATTAAAGAAAACTTTACAAGTCAGGTGATATCAATGGAATTAAATGCATTTCCAAATTATCCTACATAAACAATCATTCATTTTTATCATTTTTGGCATTTTATAGTGAAAGCATTAAAAAAATACAGATATAGAAGCACTTAGGTGGTGCAATGAATAGAATGCCAGGCTTAGAGTCAGAAAGACTCAGCTTCCCACATTCAAATCTGGTTTCACACACTTACTAGCTGCCTGATCCTGGACAAGTCATTTAACCCTGTTTGTCTCTGTTTCTTCCTCTGTAAAATGAGCTGGAAAAGGAAATGGCAAACAG
This sequence comes from Monodelphis domestica, assembly GCF_027887165.1. Lineage (NCBI taxonomy): Eukaryota > Metazoa > Chordata > Mammalia > Didelphimorphia > Didelphidae > Monodelphis > Monodelphis domestica. Next base: position 71,388,994 of record NC_077231.1, on the reverse strand, counting down.
CTATAGTATCTTTGCCATGAAATTCCCAAATGAGGTCAACTGCAATAACTGAACAATAACATAGAGTAATTACATTTACTAATATTTGTTTTTTTTCTTTCTGTTTTTTTAACCACCCCCACCAACAAAACCTAAACAAATGCATAGGAAAGATTATGACCACAAACTCCACATTGCTTACAATTTGCTTAAAAAATTTAAATTATATATGTCTGCTAATGTAAACATTCTCTGCTTTTGAGTTCCCGGATTTGTTTAACTTTGATACATTTTTCTCTTGACTTATGTCAGTTATTTTAAAAATTATAATCATGTATGTGTTATTTTTGTTCTTTTTTCATCTCCCTATGTATTTCCTTTGCTTTTTTATTCCCAATATTTGTCATTTCAATAACATAATACAATTCATTACGTTAAAATATCTCAATCTATCCAGCCATTTCCCCCATTCATTGTATTTATGTTATTTAAAGGTATTTTATCATAATAAACAAAGCTTCCGTGAATATTTTCATACAAGCATGGCATTTTGCCTTCTCAATAATGCCCTTAGGGCCTATCCCTATTTATGAGATTTTTAGGTTAGCTGTACAGTCATCAATATAGAATTCCTTCTTGTTTTTTTTTTGTTTTTTTTTTTTTAAATCACAGCTAGTCTGACAATGTAATATTAGGTGTATTCTTCCATGTTCTTCTCAGTATTTTAATCTGATCACTTTAGGCCCTCTGGTTCTCAGGTAACATATTACCTGAGGTAACATATTACCAAGGACCATATTTTGCTCAAGTGGTTCTTAGGCAATAGACACAATCTGTTGCCAGGACCATACTATTTCCAAAACAAATCTTTCTAGTTTAGTCATACCCAGTGGAACTTTTGTTCTAGTGCCTCAATACCTCATTTATGCAGGATAACCTCCAAAGTATGATGGATATTAAAATAAGACTTTTACAGAATATTTATAGTCTCTTGTCATTGTCATCCCACCAGAAAGTACATTTGGATTATGTGTATGTTTATTTACTAAGATTTATGTAGTGTTTCTTATGTTCCAAGCACTTTACAATCGTTTTATCCTCACAACAATCCTGGGAGGTTGGTGCTATATTTTATTTATCTTTTTCACAAATTAGGAAACTGAGATAAGCAGAGGTAAAGTAATCCACTTAAGACCATTCAGTTAATAAATTTCTGAGACAATATTTTAATTCAGATCTTCCTGATTCATGGATTTCACAGCATTATTACCTTAAAATAGGAAATATATTTTTGTATTGTTTTACCACAAATATCCTCCTTTTTATATTTGGATCCAACACCTCTCTTACTTTCTTCTATTTGCCCAGGGCCATGGCCATTGGATGTCAGAGACAGTGTGGTATAGGCTAAAAAGCTTGGAGATGATTTTACAGGGATAGGGAGCCATTAGAAGTTCTTGAACAGGTGAGTAGCATGATGAGAGAGCTTTTTTCAGTAACATTAGCCTTTGAAAGACATTTAAGGTCTTGTAAGGAAATGGGATGAAAGGTAGGGAGACCAGGTAGGTGGAGACAATTGCAGTAGCCCAAGACAGAGGTAATGAGAGTCTAAACCATGATGGCATCATTGAGAATTGAGTGAAGGAGAAGATGGTGAGAGAATTGATTTAATTGAATGGTTGTAGGAAGCAAGAGATAAATAAATTTCAAAGATTTAGTTGAAATAACAATTAAATAGAAGCCATAGGACCTGGATTCAAACCCCAATTCTCATATTAACTATATATATGTTACCTGGGCCTTTCTAAATCTGAACAAGAAAGGAGTTGGAAAAGATATTTTCACAGGTAGGTTCAAACTATTGAAGGATAAATCCTTCAAAACAATAGTTTGAACCTACCTTAAATGCTCTACCAAGCCAAAGCCCAATATTCCTACTTCTTGATGATTTAAATGAAACTGGCCTTTGTCATCTTCCCAGCTTACCTGAAACTCCAATTATTGCTAAGTTTAAATCCCTCAAGAGCAAGCATATCTTAGCAATATGAGGATGTTGTGGTAAATCCATGGATAATCACATTAGCCATCTCACAGCACATACTTAAATGGTAACAGAGCACTAAAGGGGGCAGTGCCTTAAATTAATCAAAAGGGGAAATTTTAGAAGTAGAAATCTCTGGCTTCAGAGCACACTATTGGAAGGATATTAAGCTAAACAGACTCTGTCCTAGCCATAATCTATCTGGCCTCGCCTATGGTTACCCCTGTATCTAGAAGTGATGGTATTATTGTGATTTTTTTTCACTAAAGGGCAGTATTATAAATATGTACAGATGTGGAGAAAGTAGAAATCTAAGAGCATTTTCATATATGAGCAAGCTGGTCTGGGTCATATTTGCTCTATTACAAGATGTTGAATGAACAAATAGGGCATCTGTGGAAAGGCTAGGAGAAGGAACATCTTCTAAACTGTATAATTATCCCTCTACATATTTTTGTATGTGAAATCTGTGTTTTATCAAAACCATCTCATTTGTTTCTCACAATATCCCTGTGTAATAGGTAGATTATTATATGTATTTTATATATGAGTACACCACGACTGACAGATTAAATGACTCTCCTAGCATCACACAGCTAATAAGTTTTGCTGCAGATGCTACAGCCAGAGATCCTGAAGACCCAGAAAAAGAAAGTTCTTCTCACCAAAATCCTTGGCACTTTCTAATGGTTCAACATTAGAAACAGATACGGTTGTATCAGTGGTAATAATATAAAGAAAAGGCATCAACATGGTTTTTGCTGCTGTACCTTTAGGACCATGAAACTTTCCCATCTGATATATTTGAAATATTTCATATGGATTATCTCCTCCATTAGAATATTGGTGCCTTGAAACCAGGGACTGTCTTGCTTTTTCTGTTTGTATTCTCTGTCCTTAGCATAGTGCTATGTATATAGTGTAAAAATCAGTGTTTTATTCATTCATTCAGTTAATCTGTCATTCATTCAGTTGGTCAGAGCCACAATTTGAACTCAAGACTTCCTGATTCCAAACTTAGTTCTTCATTCACTATGCTACCAGCCAATGGAGTGACCTTTGGTCAAACTTTCTACAAGTATTTTTGGAACAAAGAGGCTTAGCTAGATGACCTCTAAGATTCTTTATAGATGTTAAATTATATGATTTGATAAACATTTAGTCCCTGAACAATTTGCAGGGATCTAGGAGAAAAAAACACCATTCATAAGCAAAGGATAAACTATGGGAGTGGAAACACCGAGGAAAAGCAACTGCCTGAATACAGCGGTTGAGGGGACACGACAGAGGAGAGACTCTAAATGAACACTCTAATGCAAATATTATCAACATGGCAATGGGTTCAAATCAAGAAAACATGTAATGCCCAGTGGATTTACGCGTCGGCTATGGGGGGTGGGGGGGAGGAAAAGAAAATGATCTATGTCTTTAATGAATAATGCTTGGAAATGATCAAATAAAATATAATTTAAAAAATTATATGACTTGATAAACATTTACATGTTAGGGAAAGTGTCACTGGCAAATAAACATGGTAGATGTAGTAGGTAAAGAGCCAAATGAATTCAGGATAACCTATGTTCAGGTCCCTTACGTTCTACATTTGGCCCATAGTAGCTGTGTGATCCTGGGCAAGGTATTTACCTACTTAGAATCTCAGGCAATAGGCTAACTGTAATTTGTATCTGGGTAAGGTGGTTCATGTTTGGAATTCCTGCTACCAGAAGAGAATGAGGATAGTGGATTTCTTGAGCATGGGAGTTCGGAGCTGCATTCAGATTAAAAAGCTAATCCAGTATACACAGTAGAGACAGAACCAATATGGTGGATCTCTAGAAATGGAGGACCACCAACCCGGCAAACCAAAGTTTCCGTGCCTGTCAACAGTGAGATTTTCCTGAGTGGCTGGTGCATCATCAACCTGAGTGAGATAGGGAGACCCAGTTTCAAAATAATAAAAAGGTTCTAATTATAGAGTAGGGGATGATGTGCACTATGAAGTGACAAGTTTAGGCTCCCTCTCCTTCCTCCTTAAAAGAGAGTTTTCAATCTAATTTAATCTATGAGCAAACTGGTCTTGGCCATATTTGGTCTATTGCAAGATGTTGAATGAACAAATGGGGCATCTGTGGAAACCCTAGGAGAAGGAACATCTTCCAAATTAATGTCTGGGCAAAAATAAACAATCAGGGGACAGGTCTGTTCATTCCACTGCTAAAAATAGTTATACATAAAAATAGAGTGGAGTGTTTTACAAAGTACCCTGGCAACAAGAAGTACTGTTGCAGTGAGGTGTAAGTCCTCAGAATTTAAAGAGATGGGCAAACAAGCTAAATGGCTGAGTTATAAACACAGGCTGCCCAAGAGGGAGGCAGCGGTAATAATGAAATGCACGGTGGGAACCTCGACACACTGCACCATAAATCTAAATCACTACCGTCAGCAGGACCTGGAATTTCAGCTGAAACAAAAGACCTTGCATCGACTGGGGAAAAAAAGGTCAGTGGGGAGCTTCAAATAAACTCCAGGGCTCGGGACAGTTCTGACGATTCCTTGTACATGACAGACACGTCGCACTTTGAAGGTGCTAAAATAAAGATGAAATACTAGATGCCAGGACTTCTCTTCTTTTCCTTTCTTCTCTTTTTTTTCTTTAAGGTTCTGTATTTCCTGGAATAGTTGGCAATGTTAATCCCTTTAAACCTCGGCTTGGCATTAACACTTTGAAAATCGTGCTAGGATTGAAGGGGATCATTTTTCAAAAGAGTGAAATGGAAGCATAATTCGAATGTTTGTTGGGTTGACTTTTTACTTGTTCTCCTCATGTGGAATCAAGACACATTTTGCCAACTGACAAAAAACTTATTGGGAGCCAGTGTACTGTCATGAGGAGGACATTGAATGTGGAGTCGGAGGTTTGCAGTTTGAGTCTTGGATCCTTTAAATAGTCTGTGTCACTTTGAACAAACCATTTGATCAGGGGAGAGCAAGAGGCATGAAGCTGATAATGGGAAGTCCTTTGTTCAAATCTTTCCTCAACCCCATCCTAGCTGAATGTTTTTGGGCAAATAATTTAATGACTGTATGCCTTATTTTCTTCAACTGTGAAATGGGGGAAATAATAGTACCTCTCTCCCAAAGTTGTAGAGAGGATTAATTAAACACCTACTATATACCAAGTACTGTATTAAGTCCTGGGGATACAAATAATAATAACAAAAAAATAGTCCTTGCCTTCAAGGAGCTTATAATCTAATGGAGTAAGTCAGTACAAAGGAAGCTGAAAAACTCAGATGGGTGTTGGGGGAAAGGTTATACCACCCGTGCCAGTCACTGCATTAATTGCTTTTTTTAACTTCACCTTCTGTCTTAGTATCAGTTCTAAGATAGAAGAGAGATAAGGGCTAAGCAACTGAGGTTAAATGAGTTGCCCAGGATCACACACCTAGGAAGTATCCGAAGTCAGATTTGAACCCAGATCCTCTTGACTCCAGACCCAGCATTCTATTACTGTGCCCTCTAGCTGTCCTTGTGCTAAGTTCTTTATAAGCAAGAAAGCCAGTTTGGCTAAACTGTATAGAGGAGGGTAGTAATATATTGTTGTTGTTGAGTCATTTAGTCATGTCCAACTCTCCATTACCCCATTTGGAGTTTTCTTGGCAAAGATACTAGAGGGGTTTGCTTTTTCCTTCTCCAGTTTGTTTTACATAGGAGGAAACTGAGTCAAACAAGGTTTAGCAACTTGCCTGAGGTCAAACAGCTAGTAAGACTCAGAGGTCAGATTTGACCTGAGGAAGATGAGACTTCCTGACTCCAGATGTGGCACTCTACCCATTGCACCACCTAACTATTCCAATAATAATAATATATTACCATACCTACATATACACACATGCATGCATACATGCAAACACACACACATATATATATTGTATAAAAATCCTGTATGTCGTTTTGTCTAAATCTGTCCACAGTGTCTTGGGAAAGAAACAACAATATTTAGCACATATGAATAACTGTCTCTGTCTCTAGGTAGACATGGCTTAATGGATGTACCACTTTTATTGTTGTTCAGTTGTATCCTACTCTGTGACCCCATGAACTTCTGTCCATGGAATTTTCTTGGCAAAGAATGGTTTACCATTTCCTTCTCTAGTGGACTAAGGCAAACAGAGGTTGTGACATGTCCAAAATCATCCAGCTACTAAGGATCTGTGACTGCATTTGAACTCAGATCTTCTTGACTCTAGACCCAGCACTCTATCCACTGTGCCACTTAACTGGCTCCTGGATATGCCACTAACCTTGCAATAAAAAATTCTGGTCTCAGCTACCACTTCTGGTAGTTATTAGCTCTCGTCCTGGGCAAGTCATTTAACCTCTCGAGGCCTCAGTTTCCTTTTCTGTAAAATGAGAATAATAATACTAGCACTCTCTCACAAGGTTTTTGGGAGGGCCATATAAAATAAGAAATATAAAGTCTTTTGAACATTTGAAAACAACATTTAAATATTATCAGCAATCATTATCTAGGCTAGGATAGTTTCCTAAGAAAAGTAAGAGATTAGCAATGGTATGATACCTCCAAAGAAGCAGAGAGTGTCCTCTGAGCAGAAGAAATTATTTTCGACTAAAAGGGTCCAGTACACCACCCCTACCTCCCTAACTTCATGGTAAGATTCATACATATTAGATAATTATGTTCATGTTCAATCATTTACTTATTGTTTGAAGAGTAACTTGTATATATTGACTTCCAGAGAAACAATCGATAAATAGAAATAAGTAAGACATTATTTTATATAGACTTACATCTTTTTGTCAAATGAAGCTTTCTCTAGTGTGGGAAGGAGTGGGAGGGAGTTACCTGGGAATTTTGATGTAATAAAAAAGAAATATATATTTTTTAATTCTCTTTGATAAAATGACAGTGATAAAAGGGCAAAATGATATATGTTGCAGAGGATGTGGACAAAACAGACACTAATACATTGTTAGTAGAACTGTGAACTAATCTAACCATTTTGGAGAGCAATCTGGAATTATATCCAAAGAATTATAATCCTGCATATACCTTTTTACCCAGTAATACTACTATTGGATTTATTTCCTAAAGTGATCAAAAGAAAAGAAACTATATGTTTAAAAAAATATTGATAGCAGCTCTTTTCCATCAACTGCGGAATGGCTAAACAAGCTGTAGTATGTGGTTATAATGGAATAATATTGTCCTTTAAAAATGACAAACAAAATAATCATAAAAAATCTGGAAAGACTTACAGGACATG